>NC_051084.1:35182326-35782326 GCF_004664715.2 Peromyscus leucopus | reverse complement strand
CTTCCAATAGGGTGCAGCCTTGTGGGAGCAGGAAGACCTGACGGGCCCATCTCAGCAGATCTGTTAATATGTACAGACTGTTTCCGGGACAGCAAGCGGGATTCTGGTGGGGAACCCTTCTCGCCTTGTCTTGTGGTCACTTCCATGCCTGCACTTGAACGGTGGTTATGGCCCGGGCAAGTGGCTACTGCAGTGTTTCCAGGCCTGGAAGAACGGGAGGGGCCTGAGCTGGAGCTGCTCCTCCATTGGTGTGCTTTGTGCTCTGGCTACGGCTCTGGGGTGTGTGTGTAGTGAGATTTCACACTTGCTCTTTTCTGTCAGCTCTGCTTATAGCAGTTCCTCCACTTCCTGTGCCTGGATTGGGAAAGGAAGGGATGGGGAAGCTGCTACAGAGAAGGGTCATATGGGGACCAGGAAATACATGGAGGCAAAGAGCAGCTTTGATGTTGAGAAGGTAGCTGAGGGTGGGGCGACATCACTGTCTTTATTATACCTTGATGCAGGTCCTGTCTTTTCTCACAATTAATGAATGGTCTTTCATCTCTATTTTGCTGTGGTAAATCATTATTAATTTTTTTTTTAATATATGAACAGCATTGAGTTTCTACTCAACTTATTCTTTTACTCTTTAAAAGTATTTTTAAAATTACATGTATGGGTGTGTGTCTGTGTGGGAATATGTATACTTAAGTGCAGATGCCCTCCCTCAGAAGCTAGAAGACAGCATGGGGTCCCCTAGAGCTGGAGAAACAGGAAGTTGTGAGCTGCCTGATGCGGGCTCTGGGATCTGAACTCTGGTCCACCGCCAGAGAATACATATTCTTAACTGCTGAGCCATATGTCTGGTTCCTGAATTTCTTTTACCCATGTGCACTGAAGTTCTTGTCTGTCCTGTCTGTATTAATACCCGTCTTCCCAGTGATGCCTGCTTGCTGACTCAGGGGCCTTGACTTTTTCTGCAGATGTCGTCTGGCAAGAAGGGAAAGCCTCAGGGGCTGTGTACAGTGGGGAGCCGAAACTCACAGAGCTGCTGGTGCAGGTGAGCATGGGGCGCTTGTGTGCACGGGTGCCGTTCCTAGTCCACTTAACTGTTTACTGTCCTTTTTGTAATAATAATAGCAATATCATCTAAGGGAAGTTCACTGTTGAAATAAAACCGGAGCAATTTAGAAGTTTCTTTTCATGTAAACAGGTGACTGTGCATAATAATGTCAAATGCGTCTTCAGACTGTGAAAAGGTGAAATGTCATTTATATCTCTGGTCTTCACTAGGTTCTCTGAGGAAGCCATATTTTTAGTGAAGGAGCCTGGATTTTGAGGATACTGTTTTTGTTTTTTGAGATAGGGTCTCTCTATGTAGCCCTGGCTGTCCTGGAACTCACTCTGTAGACCAGGCTGCTTCAAACTCACAGAGATCCGCCTGCCTCTGCCTCCCGAGTGCTGGGACTAACGGTCTGTTCCACTTTGCTGGGCTTCATTTGAGATTTTTTATGCTAGAAGTGATGTTGTTTGATACAGGAGTCAGGGCAAGGCTGCTTGATCACAATGTTCTCAAAGCATACCCCACAAGATGATCCTGACTTTAGAACGGGATGTAGCTTCTTCCATTTGAAATCAAGCTTAGTTTTGAACGCCACTTCATATATGAAATTACAGTTAAAGTTGTGGTCTTTCAGGCCTTGTGTTTATTACTGTGAAACCACACACACCTTAGTATTAGAGGGCTTACTTAGTTATGTCTTGACATAATGTCCTGGTCATAATTCTTTGTTTAAACTCTTCATTATCTGTAGATGAAGGTCAAGTTCTCATGTAGTAGGAATGACGTGTCTCTTTACATTCCAACTGCTACCTGTTATTTTAATTATCCCTGATACCTTCCGTGTAGATACGTGTCTTGATCGTTCACATTTCTTTCCCTCCTGTTCCATAGGATGAATTTCCATGCATCTCTTGAGGTTCCTCTCATCAAACACCTCTAGAGCACTCGGGATGTTCGCAGTCCCCTCATCAGGATCCCTTAGCACATACAGATATATTAATTCAATAACAGTGGCTGTATGAATTCAAAGCGATAGTGATCTGTTGGTGTTAGAGTTTAATACTTTTAACTGCATTTATACTTCTTCCCTTACCACATTGTAAAACATGTAGATGTCTATCTCTTCCATTATATTTCCATCTTTAAGTTGGGGAATAGTTCATACCCTTTTTCCAGTTCTGGACCCAATACCCGAAAACCTTACTCATGAGTGCTTCTTTGTCGTTCAGTGGAACAGCCCGTCTTACATTATACCTCTGCATTTCTTTGCAGGCTTATGGAGAGTTCGCGTGGAGCAATCCATTACATCCAGATATCTTCCCCGGACTACGGAAGTTAGAGGCAGAAATTGTAAGGATGACTTGTTCCCTCTTCAACGGGGGACCAGATTCCTGTGGATGTGTAAGTGGCTTCTAATAGAAGTTTTAAAATAGTTTGTTATACGATTACTGTGTTGTTATTGTAGAATGATCTAGAGGAAGTGCAATTTTCAAATGTTCCTTGTGCTTTTGGAATGTTGAATGTCAACATTTTGGTATATATTCTTGGTATTTTTTCCCTTCAACTTCATGCTTTCACAAATCTAAGCCTGTACAGAGCTGCTAGGACAGTTTAAGAACTCTGTGGGTCACTAGATATTTTGCCACATCTCTCTGCTTGGCTGTTTTCTCTTCTCACTATTCATCCTATAGATTGGCATTTATCTACTCTCCATCCCACCCACCCCCATTTCCTTTTGGTATTTTGAGATTGTCTTACAGCCCAGGCTGGCCTCGAACCTGCTTTGTAGCTGAGGGTAACCTTGAACTCCTGAAACTCCTGCCTCCCACTCCCTAGTGCTGTGATTGTAGGTGTGTTGGCTTTTTCTGCATTTTCTTTTCTTAAAAGTGTTTTTCTTAGCCGGGCGTTGGTGGCGCACGCCTTTAATCCCAGCACTCGGAGGCAGAGCCAGGCGGATCTCTGTGAGTTCGAGGTCAGCCTGGGCTACCAAGTGAGCTCCAGGAAAGGCGCAACCAAAAAAAAAAAGTGTTTTTCTTAACTTCATTGTCACGTTGCAAAGCCACCTTCTCTCACACTAGTGAGGTTTATTTCTTGAACAACAAGGAGTTTGGGTTTTCTGCAGTCTCCTGTTGCACTGTGACCTTGGGCAAACCCCTGGTCGACACACTGTTGGAGGGGAGGATCTGGCTTTGGCAGATTGTCTTGTAGAAAGTTGGGTTGTACTTTGTTGTAGGGTTTAGATAATTCTTAGTGTTAGTTCAGTGATAGATATAATTTTTTTAATGCCTTATCAAACTTTTTAGTGATTTTTCTTAGGAAAGTTACTTAGGTTATTACTGTGTGTTGCTGGGAATAAAAGTTACATCATATTTTTCTTATGGGACACACCTAAATCAATAGAAAGCCCCTTCCCTCTGAATCCCTTCTTGCCCTCACATCTTTTTTTTAATGAATTAATTTATTCATTTAATTTTTATGTGTGTTGGTATTTGGCCTGCGTGTATGTCTATGTGAGGGCGTCGGATCCACTGGAACTGGAGTTACAGACAGTTGTGAGCTGCCGTGTGGTTGCTGGGAATTGAACCCAAGTCCTTTGGAAGAGCAGCCTGTGCTCCTAACCACTGAGCCATCTCTCCAGCCCACCCTCACATCTTTTCTAGGTTATCCAGTATTTGCACGATTCCTCGGCTCTCCAGCCGTCCAGACATCGACAGCACCACCCAGCTCTCTAAGTGTAGAGGGCGCTGGTCCCTCTGTCCTTGTCTTTTTTACCATCTGGATTCACTAAGTGTATCTCAGGTCTTTTTTTCCGAGTCAGAATTTTTTATTTTGGGGGGTGTTTATTCTGTCTCTTGCTGTTCTTGACATACTTACTCCTCAGTGAGGGCCGTTTGCTCTTTGGTTGTTGATCTGTTACCTCATCTGCTGTTGTGTGGTCTGGCTTTGTCTCCTGTTGTCCTGAATTATGCTCTTATGATCATGCACTGGAGCAGTGAGTGCTTCTCAGCCTGTGGGTTGAGAAGGGAGACACCCGCCGCTCGGTAGTAAAATTACAGTTAGGAAGTAGCAACAAAAATACATTTATGGTTGGGGGTTCCTAAGACCATCGGAAATGTACATGTTTCCGACGGTCTCAACGCACAGGTTGAGAACTGGAGTGCTAGGGTGAGAAACCATTATAAGGAAGCACCTTCAGCTGTCCCCTTCTAGTTTTCATACCCCACCCCCAGGTTTACAGTGGTCACCATTTGCTCTGTCTTGGTTCTTGCCGTGGTCTCTCCTGATGGTCTGTTTGTGCTGATGCCTGCCCGGCTGGCTGGAGGAACTTTGTTCTTCCTATTAGAACCTTCCGAGATTCCATGAGACGTTCTCTCTGCGCAGTTGAAAGAGGGGAGTAGACTGAGCTTTTCTCCACCACGAGTCCCCGAGATCTTTCCTCTTTAAAGGGGTCAGGTTTGCTGTCCTGTCTTTCCACATTACTTCTTGCTCCCCATCAGTCGTGTCCACTACACAGAGAAAGGAGGAGCCTAGGAGAGCTCTGTTTCCGGAAGATGGAGCTCCCGCCAGGGTGTGCTCATAAGACTCTTGGCTGACTCCCTGATTTCCAGGGCTGGCCGGCCACTGTGTGGTTTTCACCTCTGAGTCTGTCCTGTGCTGCTGTCTCCTTGCCTGTGTGTGACATCTGTCCCGTAGATTTCTCTTCCCGTACTTGGTGGTGGTTATCGCGGAGTCTTGGGCTGTTGCTGCTGTCCCCTTTCTCAGGTCTTCCCTAGTAACGCACAGATACAGCTGTGGACGGTCACACTGCTGCAGTGAAACCTTGTCTCTCCTCTGTGGTGGTGTGGCAGGGACCAGGAGGGAGGACGATGTCCAGTTCTGTCTCTCCTTGTGTCTAGACTTCTATAGAGCGCTCTCCTTGCCCCCCCCCCAGTCTCTCTTCTGTCTCTGCTTCTCTCTGTGTGTCTGTCTTGAGCTGAAAAAGGGTTCGCTGTTGAGAGAAGCAAGAAGATGGAGCCAAATTAAAGGGAAATCTTTAGACCGAACCTAGCTGTGGGTCCTAAACACTTCTGAGGCCTTCTTCTCTTGCTTCAGAATACCTTCTCCTCTATGAACTCATTCACCTCTTTCACAGTGGACAAGAGGGCAAATTCATACACTAAAAAAACAGATTACAGGTACGTGGGCTGGCTTGCATAAATGCCACCAAGTTCAGCCACAACTGAAAGGAAATGTTTTGTGTTCTTAAACACACACTTCAAAGTGATTTTTTTTCTGTATTGTGAAGGAAGTTGATAGACACAAGTGGCTTGTGACCTCTGTTTTTATTCCATAATTAAATTTCTGTCCCAAAGACAGGACACATGACATAGATGGCTGGGAATTAGGAAATGTTTTGTTTAGGTCATTGTCGGGCTTGGTGAGCGTGTAAGGCCTGGTACTTGCCCAGCTTTCTATACAGCTGTCCTGGTGTCCCATGTGACGACGCTGAGGTTTTAGGCCAGACCACGGGGTGTTGTTGCTGATTAGCAGAGTTAATCTCAACCACTAGCAATCTGTCTGTCCAGCATAGAGATCTACAGACAAGGTTCCTGTGTCCTCATCCTGTGAGCTGTTTAGGGGAGGAGGATGGTCACATGTTTCATGAAAGGCTTCCTGAGTCAAAAAAATTACTTAAATTTTCCAAGTTAATCTTCTTCATAACTTTTTTTTTTTTTTTTTTTTTTTTTTGGTTTTTCGTGACAGGGTTTCTCTGTGTAGTTTTGGTGCCTGTCCTGGATCTCACTCTGCAAACCGGACTGGCCTCAAACTCACAGACAGAGATCCGCCTGGCTCTGCCTCCCGAGTGCTGGGATTAAAGGCGTGTGCCACCACTGCCCAGCCTTCTTTGTAACTCTAGACCACTGGGATTCAATGGTATTTTTATCCTGTATGTAAATGTTAGGAAAGTTTAGTACTCATTCTTCATTCTAACTCTAATGAATGTATAATCCAAAATACAGAACGTTTTACTTCTTATCAACAGAACTAATGGTGAACCCAAGAGTGTGTGACTCTTCACAGATGCTGAGTCTAAGATGAGACCCTACTGGCTCAGTGCTGGAGCCTTTGGCTTGGTAGGAAATTATTCAAGCTCAGCTGTCACTAAAAGATAGTGAGGTAATAGGGTGTGTTTACTGAACGTCAAGTGGAGTTTCCGAAGTGTTAATGGCTTGGACACTGGCACACCCTGTAATCCCTGTGGTCTCGGACCCACACTGTCCTTGTGGACAGTGTCTGCTCTGCAGCATGGCCCACGCCCTGGTCTGTTTCTGCATCAAACATTGTTAAGGCCAAAGTGGGCTGTACCTCCTGATCCCTCCCCGATCCCTAACTTACTCCTGTCTTCTTTTCTTTGTCTAGGTGACTTCTGGGGGCACAGAAAGCATCCTGATGGCTTGCAAAGCTTATCGAGACTTGGCCTTTGAGAAGGGGATCAAAACTCCAGAAATGTATGTGTGTGTGTGTGTGTGTGTGTGTGTGTGTGTGTGTGTGTGTGTGTGTGTGTGTGTTTCCCCTCTGATAATGCCTGTTTGGGGTAGTGCAGTGCCAACTGAGCCCAATCTGTTTGTCTGCCGCTTCTCTTCCTCCTACAATGCCAGCCTTCTCTCCCTGGCCCAGCCCCTCAGCCTTATCCCTTCTCATCTAGTCGTCTTCTGAATGGAGCAGTTGGTTACGCGAGCTTAAACACACTGGACACTGTCAGTAAGAATGGCATCCTTTTCCCTGTCTGAGTCCTCTGTCGTTAATTTACCCAGAACCTCAGGAAAACTGTCCTTGTCCTGTACTTCGGTGAATGTTTCTGAAGCATCTTAGACCACCCTCAAGCGCTCGGCAGGAACATTTCCCCCTAAGAGCTATTGCTAGAAGGAAGAATTTAAAAATAATTTTTTTTCTTTAGGTTTAGTTACTATTATTGCCATTGGTGTGGATGTCATTTTGGTTCTTGGCTGACTTTCCTCTAGACCACCTTCTTTTTTTTTAAAAGATTTATTTATTATGCATACAGCTGTCCTGGTGTCCCATGTGACGATGCTGAGGTTTTAGGCCAGACCACGGGGTGTTGTTGCTGATTAGCAGAGTTAATCTCAACCACTAGCAATCTGTCTGTCCAGCATAGAGATCTACAGACAAGGTTCCTGTGTCCTCATCCTGTGAGCTGTTTTAGGGGAGGAGGATGGTCACATGTTTCATGAAAGGCTTCCTGAGTCAAAAAAATTACTTAAATTTTCCAAGTTAATCTTCTTCATAACTTTTTTTTTTTTTTTTTTTGGTTTTTCTGGCCTGCAGGCCAGAAGAGGGCAGCAGATCTCATTACAGATGGTTGTGAGCCACCATGTGGGTGCTGGGAATTGAACTCAGGACCTCTGGAAGAGCAGCCAGTGCTCTTAACCTCTGAGCCATCTCCTCAGACCACCTTCTATACAGGGAATTGATGCTGTACCTTTGGGGCTAATGTTTTTGTGTTTTGCTTTTTCTCCAAGCATAGGTAACTAAGTAAGTTTTTGTTGAATGTATCGCCAGACTGACTCGCTTTGCCGAGGAAAACCACCCTGGCTGCCATCCTCATCTTCACATGCCAACCTTTGGTGCTTGGCGCTTAGTCCGTGGAGAGACTTGTCTCCCTTAAAGGAAACAGTAATGGCCAGAGTGGAGTAATGGGGATGTGTGGAAGCAAACTTGTACCGTGGCTCTTTTCCTCTTCGAACAGTGTTTGAAAACAATTTGTAACCACGGAGGAGAGACAGAGTTGAGTTTTCCGTAGGTTGGTGATTGTTCAGGGTTGGCAGGCCCCTCTGCCTGAGGCCTGGCTGCTGCCTCTGCGTCTCTGCTGGGCAGCCTTACTCTCCGAATCTTGCTTCTCTCAGGGGTCCTCTGGAGGGTCTGCCTCACACACCCTCCTCTGAACCCCTGTCTGATGGCCATTTCCTGTCTGGTGCAACTTAGGCTTTGTGTCCTTTCGTGTTCCTGAGTTTTCCTTCCTCTTGCCTTTTGAACATTTTTAAATGTCCCAAATAGTAGGAAGAAACTGCAGAAAAATCAGTACGTCTTTTCTTGTTTACGCCAAGGAAATATAAACATAGTAGTGTGAGGAAAAGTGATCAGAATTTGAACTGGTGACGGTTTGCTGCAGTGTTCTCCTGGATTCTGGTGTGCTGTACCTTTCATTAGTCCCTTTTCCTCATCACCTAGTGTGGCTCCTCAGAGTGCCCATGCCGCCTTTGACAAAGCAGCTCATTATTTTGGAATGAAGATCGTACGTGTCTCACAGAACAAGAACATGGAGGTGGATGTGCGGGTGAGTCCTCTGAAGGCTCAAGGGGCAGAATAATGGCACAGGGACCCCTCTCCAGTTGCACACAGATGGACTCCCCTGCTCAGACTAGAGCAGCCAGAGCAGAAACCAGACTGGCCGTGTGACAGCCAGCCAGGTTGCTGAGTACTGAAAGGTGGGTGATCTGGTCCCTCGTGGTGTAGAGCCAGAGTTTACTTGCAAGTCCTTTACTTTCTTCCCTTCATTTGTAAGATACGAGTATGGATGGACTTGCCCCAACGCTCCCTTTCACGGATCTGAACATGTTTTTATGTCTCACACATGTGTAGAGGAACTTTTCATTTTATTGAAGCTGTTCCATTATTGGAACTCGTGGGCTGTAAGGTTAAGTCAAGTTTTTACTAGGTCATCACTGGTGGATTGTGGGGCTGGGACTCAGAGTTGGCTCCTTTGCCTCCTCGCTCAGTGTTGTTTGTTTCCATAGCGGCTTCGTTGCTCTCGGGTGGTGTTTCCGTGTGGACTTGGGTGCGCCCTTCCTAGCAGAAGGCAGTCTTCCCAGGGTGTAGAAGAGGCAGAGGAGGTCCCTGGGAACCTGGACTCTAAGCCAGTGGTCCATATTGTCCTTACAGTGGAAACATGAGCCGCTGTGACCAAGACTTACTTCTCTTCAACTCTAACTCCCTAGGCAATGAGAAGAGCCATCTCCAGGAACACAGCTATGCTGGTCTGTTCTGCCCCACAGTATCCTCATGGCGTGGTAGATCCTATCCCTGAAGTGGCCAAGGTGAGAAATGTGGGCTGTGCCGATCAGTACTTAAGACAGATGGGATGGTGCAGGGCTTTGTGAAGAGAAGGAGTTCTGACTTTAGGTTTGGACATACCAGGGATCGCTGGCACTCAGCAACCCGAAGGCAAGCCCCTGCACTCTTGTGGGAGTCACTGGCATCTGGGTTAGGAGAAGGGTAGTACATGACCCAGGCCGCCTTTAACCCAGGTATTTTGAAATAGTACTGATTCTTAGATTCCCACCACATAATGACTGAAGTAGGACCTTCTCCTCCAGAGACTGTTAACTGAGAGCTCTGCTATTTCTCACATGGTAGGGGCAGGGGCAGGGGTCAGGGGAACTTGAGGTCAAGGCATATTTAAATACAAATTACATGAAACACATTGCAGATGGACTCTTTTGAAGACTAAGTATACATGAAAAACAAGACTTCATTTAACAATGTTAAAAGTAACTATTTGGGGTCTGGGGTTGAGGCTCAGTTGGTAGAGGGCACCCCAGACAAGTGTGAAGCCTGGGATTTGATCTTCAGCACCCCATAAAACTGGGCATGGTAGCATATGCTGGTCATCTGAGGCAGGAGGATCAGAAAAATTCAAGCCCGGGCTGGAATACACGAGACCCTGTCTTCAAATAAATATATACATAGCCACTTTTTAACACCTACAGGATATAGTTCAGAGTAGCCTGTCTTTCCACTCACATCCTGCTAAGGGTTTATTTATATTCTCATATGTTCTTTTTAACTAGCTGGCTGTCAAATATAAAATCCCCCTTCATGTGGATGCTTGTCTTGGAGGCTTCCTCATTGTCTTCACGGAGAAAGCAGGGTACCCACTGAAGAAACAGTTTGATTTTCGGGTGAAAGGTGTGACCAGCATTTCAGCAGATACTCATAAGGTGAGCCAAGGAAGTGACCGGTTGCTGACAGTTGGTGATTGTAGCTATTCTCCACAAAATGACTTGACTGAAACATTAATCTCCTCACACGGGTGCTGTCTTAGTTACAGTTTCTGTTGCTATGAAGAGACACTGTGACTACTGCAACTCTTTTTTTGTTTGTTTGTTTCTTTGTTTTGGGTATTTCGAGACAAGGTTTCTCTGTGTAGTTTTGGTGCCTGTTCTAGATCTCACGCTGTAGCCCAGGCTGGCCTCCAACTCACAGAGATCCGCCTGGCTCTGCCTCCCAAGTGCTGAGATTAAAGGCGTGCACCATTGCCCCCCAGCAACTATGGCAACTCTTATAAGGAAAACAGTTAATTGGGGCTGGCTTACAGTTCAGAAGTTTAGTCCATTATCATCATGGTAGGAAGCAGGGCAACATTCAGGCAGACATGGTGCTGGAGAGGTAGCTGAGAGTTCTACATCTGGATCTGCTGGCCCAGAAAGACCTGGCCTGAGCATCTGAGACCTCAAACCCCCACCCCAGTGACGTATTCCTCCAACAATGCCACACCTGCTCCAAGAAGGCCACACCTCCCAATAGTGCCTATGAGCCTCTGTGGCCATTTTCATTCAAACCAGCACACATAGCAATGTATAAAGTCAACTCTGACTCTTGTCTGTCGTCTATAGCATGTGGTGGTAATCTAATTGTACTGAAATGTGATTTTGATTGTATGTTAATAAATAAAGTTGCCCGGGGGTCAGAGCTATTAGAGCCATAGCAAGAGTGTGGCGGTGGTGGTACACGCCTTTAATCCCATAGATATCTGTGTGTTCAGGGATATAGCCAGCGTTGGAGACATATGCCTTTAAGACCTAGGGGGCTGTACATTCAGACAGTGACGAGGCAGTCACGTGTTTGGGTTTGCAACCAATGAGAAGGCAGAACAAAATACTTTAAATAGACGAACCGACAGGAAAGAGAGTCTCCTTCGGGAAGCTGGGACACCGCAGGCGGAAGGGTGAGATTTTAGCTCTGAGCTCTGACCTCTCGGCTTTCTCTTTTGCATTATTTCTGTGTTTCTTATTTAATAAGACGGTTGGTTACATCTATAATAGCATGAAACTTAAAGAGTCTTATTAATAAAAACAAACCTGGAGCCAGGTATTGGGGTGAATGCTGGAAGGTCAGAGAAGCAGAACAAGCCACAGCCACCTCACCTTGCCGATTCCTCAGCTGATCCTGTTTCCTCAGACTGGATGCCTCTCAGCTGAACTGTGCTGCTCAAAAGCTTAACTAGCCTAGTTTCTGGTCCTCATGCCTTATATACCTTTCTGCTTTCTGCCATCACTTCCTGGGATTAAAGGCGTGAGTCACCATGCCTGGCTGTTTCCAGTGTGGCTTTAAACTCACAGAGATCCAGATAGGTCTCTGCCTCCCAAGTGATAGGATTAAAGGTGTATGTGCCACCATTTTCTGGCCTCTCTGCCTGTCTAGTGGCTGTTCTGTTCTCTGACCCCAGATAAGTTTATTAGGGTGCACAATATTTTGGGAGACACAACATCACAGTTGTCAGGTCAGCCATCAGGTGCAGAGATGACAAGTCATGGAGAAAAGGAGCTCCTGCCTTTGCTCATACTGGGCTAAGAGTATTTCCCTGTCAACTGACTATACAGCCAGGGCCCCTGTGCCAAAAGTCTCTGAAGTCTTGAGGTTATTGAAGATGAGGAGGATTGATACTGGAGTTCCTGAGCCTAAGTGACAGTATGCTAATAGCAGAGTCCTTTTAAAAAAGAAGACTGTTCAGGAGCAACTGGTTAACAGTGTTTGATATGTCTGTGTTTGCCACCCTTGGTAGGCTGAAATGAAATCTGTCGTAGTTGGCAACTCTTGAAAGTATATCCAGGAGGCTGGAAAGGTAGCTCAGTGGTTAAGAGCACAGGCTGTTCTTCCAGAGGGCCCAGGTTCAATTCCCAGCACCCACATGGCAGCTCACTACTGTCTGTAACTCCAGTTCCAGGGCATCTGATCTCTTCACACCAGTGCACATAAAGTTAAATAAGTAATTTTTTAAAAAAGGAAGTATATCCAGCTCTGGAAAAAAAAAATCTTAATGGCTACAGGGATATGTACCTTGTTTTGAGTGTATTTCTAGAGCTTGTTTTAAACTCAATCATAGTGAAGACTTGTTTTTCAGACTCTAAATGATCTACCATAAAATTGTAATCACAGTCCGTGTCTGCTTGACCACTGGAACGACTCCTGTGTCCTCCCCTTTAACAGACCACTCCTGTGTCCTCCCCTTTAACGGACCACTCCTGTGTCCTCCCCTTTAACAGACCACTCCTGTGTCCTCCCCTTTAACGGACCACTCCTGTGTCCTCCCCTTTAACGGACCACTTCTGTGTGGGTCTGGGAGTGAGGCCTGCAGGAATCGAGTTGCACATGCATCCCAAGGTGGAATAAGTAGTTTTGCATTTGGAACACCAATATGTTCTTAAAAAGAAGTGTAATGTCAAGCAAAGGAGATGAGAATCAGCTCAGATTATAATTGGAGCTTCTAAGTAACTTGTGTTCCTTTTTTTTTTTTCCTGGCCTTTTTTTTAGAAATTTAGCCTTATTTTCATACTAACATGTTGTCCCAGAGAAAGTGTTTTGTTTTGTTTTGTTTTGTTTTTCGAGACAGGGTTTCTCTGTGTAGCTTTGCACCTTTCCTGGAACTCACTTGGTAGCCCAGGCTGGCCTCCAACTCACAGAGATCCGCCTGCCTCTGCCTCCCAAGTGCTGGGATAAAAGGCGTGCGCCACCACGCCCGGCTTGTTTTGTTTTTAAGATAAGGTATTTACATAGCCCGGGCTGGCTTGAAACTCACTATGTAGCCAAAAGATGGCCTTGAATTCCTGATCCTCCTGCTGCCTCCTCCCAAGTGCTGGGACTTTAGGTAGATGCTATGGCTATTGCTTCCCAGGGAAAGGTTTTAAGTAAGGAAAGTCAAAGGCTGAGTGAGAGAGGGAGGAAACCTAGTCTTAATTTTCCTCTGGGTCTCAGATTCTTGCCCCTGACAACGAGAACGCGGAACCCAGTGAGAACTGGGGCTTGGCTGTGTGCGGACAGTGTGGCCGGTGGCCGGACACACCCACACGCTGACCTCTTTGCTTCTCCCCTCAGTACGGCTACGCCCCCAAAGGTTCATCAGTGCTGTTGTACTCTGAAGAGAAGTACAGGAGGTACCAGTTCTTCGTTGCCGCCGATTGGCAGGGTGGCATCTACGCCTCTCCGTGCATAGCCGGTTCGCGGCCCGGCGGCATCATTGCGGCCTGTTGGGCCGCCTTGATGCACTTCGGCGAGAACGGCTATGTGGAAGCTACCAAGCAGATCATCAAAACGGCTCGCTACCTCAAGTCAGAGTATGTGCGGGCAGCGGGTTCTGCTCTGTCTCTTGCTCCTTCTCCTAGTTGGCCCGAGGCATCTCTCTGCCTGGTGGCACACACACACTCCTTGACTCCTTAACTCTCCTGATAGGCTGGGGTTTAGGCCAGCCCCTTACCAGATGGTGCGTGGGGAGGAGACCTTTGCATTCTGGGCTGTGACTTAGGGGTGGGATGGACTGGGAGAAGCCAGTGGTTCTGGATAGAGTTTGGGCCTTGAAATGTTCCTGATGTTCTGTCTGGGGTTTTGATCTCCATAAGGGTCGCCCATGCCAGCCTGGACTTTGGTGTAGAAGACTAACGTCCCGGGAGAGCAGGCTGTGTTCATCAACTGAGATTAAGACCAGAGGAATGGATATGGCTCAATTTCTTTTTTCATTTGCTTATTTTTAGACTGGAAACCATCAAAAACATCTTCATTTTTGGGGATCCTCAGTTGTCAGTTATTGCTCTGGGCTCCCACGATTTTGACATCTACCGACTGTCTAATATGATGGCTGCTAAGGGGTGGAATTTTAACTACTTGCAGTTCCCAAAAAGGTAATGCTTAAAGCCTCTGCCCCTCCCTTCATTTCATGACCTTCAGAGCTGAGGGTAGCAGGGTAGCCTGGTGTACGGAGTTCAGCCTCTAGAGCCCAGCACGTTGGCAGCCGCTGGAGTTTGTAGACATAAGAAACAAAATGCTCTGCTTTAAGCTCTAGTCAAACTGGCTGCCAGCCTCCTGAGATAGACAGGATGTCACTTGTGAGGTTCCCCAGCCTCCTGAGATAGACAGGATGTCACTTGTGAGGTTCCCCTTGTTCGTTCCCTGGTCTCTCTGTTCTGTGCTCCATCTTGTCCGTAGCTGTCAGCTCGCTTCTCTAAGATACCGTTACCTGGGTGATGTGTATTTCACTCAAAGCCCTCTAACAGGTTCCTGATCACGCAGGCCTGCTTGTCCTCACATCTGCAGCCTGCCTCCCACAGGCGACAGGCCTCGCCAACCCCATCCTTCCCCAGAGCGAGTTAGGGCTCCTTAGGAGCATCGAGGTCCTTCAAGACCCAGCTCTATGGTCCCCCCCCCCCCAGGGCTTGCCCTCTAAGATGAAAGCCTTTTCCCACCGTTGCGCTCACACACGTGATCTAAGGAGCCACCATGGACAGTTTCTGGGGTGGGGACAGGAGAGAAGAGCCAGCAGCGTTCATTTTGTTATGGTGGCTCTTGGTCACGCTGAAGAATCTGATCTTCTCTCTGACCCCAGGGCCGGGAGCAGCAGCAGCTCAGAGAGTCCGCCAGGGCCCCCTCCCCCTGGGGTGGCTTTATTCTAGGGTTCCCTCTGTCTCAGAGTCTGTCCCTCTCACTCCCTCTCCTCTCCCACAGCATCCACTTCTGCATTACATTAGTGCATACTCGGAAGCGAGTGGCGACCCAGTTCCTAAAGGACATCCGGGAATCGGTCACACAGATCATGAAGAATCCCAAAGCTAAGACCACAGGAATGGTAAGGACACCACGGCATCCCCCCTTAGAAATATCAGGAGTTGTGTGGGCACCCGAAATCATCAGACTGTTTGGAGTCTGTGTGTGCCTCAGGTCAGTGTGCACAAACGCTCCACCACAGTTAATGTTGCTGCTGGTCCCTCGCTCCCTTGGCTATCTGAGATGAGCCAGAAAACAGAAGCTACTAAACCCAAGCAGGGGTGCTCTTGTCCTGTCTGTTTGTAAAGCAACTTTTGACACAGAAAAGACAGTGAGCTCTTTAAAAAAAAAAAACAAAACAAAACAAAACAAACAAACAAAAAACCCCAGTAAATCCCATAGAGTAGTTCTTTTTCTTGGGAGGGCAGGCTGGAAAGCACCTGTGAAAATCTCCTCCCGTGGCAGCTGCTTTTCTGATGGAAAGATTGGATGGGGCTGGGTGCACATGAATGGCGGCTGTACTTACACTACTAATAACATGTCCCTGGTTGGATTTGCAGGGTGCCATCTATGGCATGGCCCAGGCATCCATTGACAGGAACCTGGTTTCAGAAATATCCTCCGTCTTCTTGGACAGCATTTACAGTACGGACCCTGTGACTCAGGGCAACCAGATGAACGGTTCTCCAAAGCCCCGCTGAGAACTTGGACCCTTGTTAGTTCCATGGAGCTTCAGGCCTTCAGAAGGTTCCTGGCGTTTGGAACAGACCACACGCAACTTGACGTCTGGACCTGCTCCTTAGAGCACAAATCCGATAAACCATAAGATAGCTTCAGCCTCAGGACTCCTTTTGTTTCCTTTCGTGGCTTTGAATGTGAAGACCCTGAAGGATTCCACTGCGTAATGAGTCTGCCCTGGTTATAAATGTTACCCTAGGAATTGTTTTAACCGGATTCTTCTCTAATGTCTTTAGCATCGTCTTCCCTTAATCATTGTGCGGTGGCTCTGACCTGTCCTGATTGCTTAGGGGAAGGGCGAGATAGCAAGAAGGTGTCTTAGCTACCTCAGCCCAATGTTTTGGCTGTCAGGCAGGAGGCATTTATGTACTGTGTTCCCCAGGTGGGTGGACTGTGTCCCAAGCAGGAGGTGATCTCAGCCTCTGCTTCAGGAGATGTCACTTGTCTCTCGGGACTGCTCCCATGGCGGCCTGTTGTACTTCTCCCAGCACAGGTGGGCCAGGTCGTTGGCCTCTCTGCACAAGTGGAGCATGTTCCCTTAGCAGGGTCTGAAGTGCTCCTTTGTCTTCTGCCCTTGGCTGTGGCTGCTGCTGCCATCTTTGGAGAAGCCTGTTGGCAGTGATACTCTCCTTGTTCGTTCTTATCTCTGTAGGGTAGGAAAAGAACATGTTTTCAGAGAATCTAGGACTTTCCGGCTGCAGTGCCTCCTCTCTGGAGTAGGGGTAGATCGTGCCCGAGCCCTCTCCTGGGCCTGCTGAGCCGAAACCAGACCCTTTCCCTTGTTTTCTTGACCAGCAGTGTAGGTAAGCACCTGTGCGCCCATGTGGGCAGTGGACCTCCCCTTCCGCATTGCCTTAATCTGTCGTGTGATAAGAGTGCATTTTGATTGAAGGAAGCACTCCCCAAGTGTCCTTGACTTGCCCCAGTGAGTGTGAAGATGTGCAGGGACACTTCCTCCATCAGCGTGTTCTTCCTGCCCTTCCCCCCTTACTCAGCTTCCAAAGGTACGATAGCATCTGAGCTTCAGGTCCTGGATGTTTCTCAGCCCCCGCTGACAGGAAGCAGCAGAGGACAAGAGAGGTGTTTCGGAGTAGGAAGGCGTGGCTGCAGCCGTTACCCCCGGGGCCTGGGGTTCCTTCCCAAGACTGATTGCTCAGGGTGATGCAGGGACAGGGCCAAGCCCTGTGCCAACTTCCCACTCGCCTCTTCTCCCTTCCAGGGATGGGGGCTGCGATCCAGGCCGAGCCCCTGTCCTGCTCTCATGATCATACCATGTGCCTTTCTCCCCAGCCGTGAGTAGCAGACTTACTGCTCACCCAGGCCCTGGCAGACATGGACCAGTCTTTGAGGTGTGTCCGTGTGCAGGACAAGTCAGCAGGAGCCTTGCTCTGTTCCCTCCCCTTCTCAGGGACTCCCGAGTATGGCTGGCTGAGAGAGTCAGAACCACCAGGCTCTTCCTCCCCCTCCTCGGGACGTGTTCCTCAGCACTGTTCTGCCCCCCATAACTGTTAATAGCTGGCTCATTGCAGGGCAAGTGTGTCTTTCCACTTCCATTTCTGTGTGCTCTGCAGTGCGCTGTGGGGTCCAGGGATGGTGGGTGTTCTGATGTGTCAGAGAGAGACTTCCAGTGGTTAGAGCTATGCAGGACCGTCTCGGGGCCTACCGTGTGTCATGCTGGAGAGGACCAGGGACCACCCAGCAGGCACCACCGGCTTGCCAGTGGCTCAAATGGAGAAGCCGGTCCTCAGTAGTCTCAGAGGAACCAGGAACGGGGCCACCTCCCTCCCTCGTGACAGCACCGGTGTGGGGTGATGGTGTTTTTCAGAGGGACCTGCTGTAGCCACTTGATGATTAGGGACTTCAGTGCGACTCTAGGCTTCCTTTGACTGTGTGTGTGTCTTTGTGTGCATGCCGTGTTAGCTGGTGTCGGGTGGGTAGGATGTCTAGTGTCATGTGGCCTAGGTACCACAGTAGCTTCTGCAAACACTGTACTGTCTTGTTTCTGTAGTAGACGCAGGTAGTACTGTGAATATACTACCATGTCCCTTTTAATATTACCAGTTTTATACTTGGAAAATGGTACTCGCCTCTTTGAAAACTCTTTTGTTCTCTCTAACCTCCCATCATCTCCATGCCCTTTCCTGACTGCAGCAATAACTCATAAAAAGCAATTGAATCATTAAACATCCCAAACTGTAATTATTGGATGGTTGCGTTATTTTATACAGATCACAAGGCCAGCAGGTGCTGAATGGGAACCTGGTGACCAGTCCTCCGTCCCACCTCACCCTTTACCCCCCCCCCCCCCCCCCGTACCTCATCCCTGGTGGTGGTAATGTGGCATGCCTGCAGCAGGGGCCATCCCGTCCAGGCTGCTGCGGGTATCGCTCCGTACGCTGTGAATGTGTCGACACCGGGCACTTCAGCAGGGAGCTTAGTTGTCTCCAGGAACTGCGGTTATGTCTGTCGGGGGACGTCTATAGTCCTGGCCCTTAGTTCTCTGCGACCTTGGTCCTGACCTCCTCTCCATCCACTTGTTCCAGAACATACTGATGGTTTAGCCATCTGGGTGGTCCCCCACCAACTGGACAGCGTGGCTCTGTCTGACCAGTCAAAAGCCCATCATTTGGTTTGGGGGCCTGTAACACTCCTGGTTAATGAATGAGTGCTGAGTGTCATATTATGTTCTGAATAAGAAAGAGAAGGCCTCCTATGGTTCAGGTAGCCCAGCTTTAACACCAGCAAACTTTCAGCACATTCTAACTTTGACAGAGTGTGGGCAAAGAATGTTATCTTTTCTGTGGTTTCTGACAAATGGACCAGATCCCTGGTCACCAGAAAACTCCAAGATTGTCACCCGTGCACTTGAAGATGATCAACAGTATATATATAAGGTGATCGATCATACTACACCCTGGGCAGACCTGGCTGAACTCACGAAGAGCAGCTGGGATGCTGATGGCTGCATACCTTTTTGTCTTTGGTGTGGTTCTTTTCTTTTCTTGGGTTTCTCTGTGTAGTTTTGGTGCCTGTCCTGGATCTCCCTCTGTAGACCAGGCTGTCCTCGAACTCACAGAGATCCGCCTGGCTCTGCCTCCCAAGTGCTGGGATTAAAGGCGTGGGCCACCACCGCTGCCCGGCTTTGGTGTGGTTCTTGATGGTACTGAGTTGCCTCAGCCATACCCAGTGGTGACAGACGCATTGGCAGGCCTGCTCTGATGGCCACCAGTTACAGCCTAGGTGGGCAAAAGCCAGGCTTTAGGCATCATTTCTCCCCTACCCCCCCATCCTGGGTATTGGACCCAGGGCCTCTTGCACAGTAGGTGAATGTCCTACCACTGAGCTATGTTCCCGGCCAGCCGGCCCTTTTTTATTTTGTATTTTTAGTTGTGAAGTAGATTCTCACTCCGTTGCCCAGACTAGGCTTGAACTTCTGATTCTCCTGTCTCAGCCTCCCAAGTAGGCAGGTGGCTTTCAGGCCTGTGCCGTCAGGCCCAGTTCGGCAGCCTTTTCTTGCTGTGGAGATTCAGGCCTTCCTCCTGGGGTTTCATGTGACTGTCATTCACCCCTTCTCTGTTCAGCGCCCTCCCCTAGAACTTTAGTGACCCGGGTTGATCTGAGAATAAAACTAGTTTCTAAAAGCTGTTGCCTGTCATTTGTAGATAGATGGGCCTCATGCAGATGGGGAGCCACCTGGGTTGGCGTTTTCAAATCCAGATCTATGTTAAGTGGACTAGGAAGGCCATTAACAGCCTAGCCCGGGCCCCCATGTTTTCTATCTTTACCCCATGTTAGATCCAAGCACACTTGGGAACATCGTCTGGAACAGATGACGGCACCGTCTGAGTCTGGGTGGTCTTGATGTTAAGCTGTGCAGACAGATAGCCGTTGCATTACTAGCACAGATACCAACTTATCTAGGGTAACCAGGCTCCAGGCCAGGGGTCCTAAGTGAGGACTCCAGTATCTCCTGGGTGTCTTATGGCATACATGCGAGTGTAGAAAAGATAGGACTTGGCTCCCATTCTTCGCATTTTGTCACTTGGGCATTTTCTGCCCTTGGGAATTCCTAGCCAGGGACCTGACCTGTGTGAACTGTCCCTTAACTGCTCCAGTAGCAAATAGCCCATCAGTTCCTCCACCGCCTTGTCCTCCCTGGCGAGTAACGGCAACCGAGCCCTCTGCCAAGGCTGAGAATTGCAGAAACTGTCAGAACTCGAGGTCTTAAGATGTTGATTTCTGATACAAGCCAGTGCATTAGAAACTGTCTTGGAAATGACCATTCTCTACACAGAAGGGGATTTGGGGTAAGGAACTGGTTCCAATGACCGTGGAAGCCGAGTTGGCTAGCCGGAGGAGCAGTTCCAGCCTAGAGCTCAAGCCCCATGAAGTCAGGAAAGTACTGATAATCCCAGCTGAAATAGGAGTCCAGGGTTCTATGGGAAGGAGGATGAGCAGCCTTTTTTTGCTCTCTATATAAGCCTTCAGCTGATGGAACAAAGCTCACCTGGATCAGAGCAATCTGCTTTACTAAGGACCAACTCAGAGCTTCACCTCGTCCAGAACCCTTCTGCTCCAACACACCCAGAATCCTCTTTGGTCAAATGTCTGGCACCCCGTGGCATATCTAGGTTCATTCATACAAAATCAACCATGATAGCAGAAGGAACAGGTGCGGACTGCCTTTCTAGGCGTAGCGTCACATGCTGTTTGCAGACATCACCCTATTCTGATGCCCATCAGCAGTCCTGGTCTCTGAGTTATAACTGGCATACTTCTTTCTCAGCATTTCCTGTGTCCCCTTAGCCCACGTCTCCTCTAGTAACTGGTGGTTTTCCTGCCTCGTTACCCCACATGATAACGAACCTGAAGGCAGAGTACTCTGCGCCCTCCCTTTACCCAGTACCTTGACCCTACCTGGGTGACCGCACCGAGTCAGTGTTTCAATTGCATTTTGGCTGGGGACAGGCCCATGGCCTTGGTGAGATCCATTCCTGATGGCCAAGCATGTGCAAAGTCCTGGGTTTGATCCCCAGAGCCACAAAAACCTGGGGGGGGGCGGGAGGGAATCCTCAAAACTACACATGATTGTGCCAGGGTGGTGGCGGAGCACCTTTAATCCCAGCCCTCAGGATACAGAGGCAGGCACATCTCTGAGTTTGAGGCTAGCATGGTCTACAGAGTGAGTTCTGGGATAGCCAGGGCTACTAGCGAAACCCTGTCTTGAAAAACCAACCCTCCCCCCCCCCAAAAAAAAAGCTAAACATGATTGATTTCAGTTTGGCATGTCCTGTGGAAAAGAAGGTTCTAGAAGCTGAACCAATGGACAGCATAGTTTTATTGGAGGCGTAAAAGCATGTTTCCACAGTACAGTGGGGCTTGTTTTAGTTGTGGAGTCTGAGATTGAACTTTATGTCATACTTTAACACAGACACTTGGAAAATGAACTAGAAAGGGTGGACCAGGAGCAAGATACAGCCTGGAAAGAACACTACAGTTACTGGGAAGTCTATGGAGAAAGGAAGACCCTATTCACATTAGGGCAAAAGGACAATGAGCAGAGTGACACAGGGAAAGGTCTCAGTTCTTGCTGTTGTCATCGACACCGACATCTTCCTGCACAGGGACGCATCCCGAAATGGAGGTGGTGTGCACTTCAAGCAGCAGGGACCAAGGGCCAGCCTCCTTGGTTCCCTCCCTAGGTTCCTTGTTCAGTCACCCCCCCACCCTCAGGAAATACGAAAAGGGGGCAGCTCTATGTCATAGACACAGCGACTTGTTCGATGAAGCTGGCCAGGTTTATGTCCCGTTCGGAGAGACCAGCACACTCGTGGGTGCTCAGGGTGATGTGGACCTGAAGGAGAGGAGAGCAAAAGTTCAGAGGCGGGCAAGTGCGCTCCCTGGAAGAGCACGAGGACCGCCAGCCGTGTCCCCAGCTCCAACAGGGACTGCAGGGTAATAGCTAGTCACTCTAAGTCCTTCTGGGGACAGGAACTGGCTGCTGGTCATGTCTGAAGACAGCAGCTGGCCCCTTTTCCTGACGGCTCTAAGCAAGGTGTGCAAAGCTGCTTACACATCGTTTTCCTTGCATAGTTTCCACAATGAAGGATGACCTCAGTAATAGCATAAAAAATTGACAGCCAGATATCAGGAGCAAAAACCGAACAAAAGCCAGGGGCCAGCAAAGATGGCTCAGTGGGAAAAGACGCCCTCCAATAGGCCTGACAACCTGAGTTCAACCTCCGGGGACCCACAGAGTAGGAGAGAACCAACTGCCACGAGTTGTCCACTGACTTCCACATGCACGGCATGTCTGTGCCCATACACATACACTAAAGAAAGGTTTTTTTTAAAAAAATTTTTTTAAGAAAAAAGTTAGTCAGAACCGAAGGTGGGCTCCTAAACACATCCTTCATGTTTTTATGAACAGTCCAGCAGAGCTCTTAGCCTGTTCTTAAGACAGTCCGATTGGCTGGCACAGACAACTGAGTTGCGTTTACTGCTGTCCCGTTTTCCCATCTAGAAGAGAGCCATTGGTGCTGCTAACAGTGGGTCTATGCCCTTCCTTTTTTGGCTTCGCTTCCTGGCTTTTGCCTTCCTAATGTCTGGCCACAGTCGTTCAAAGTGTTCTAGTTTGAACTTCTTATCGGCAGTGAGACGGGCTGTCTTAGTGGGGAGTCTCCGTTGGCTGTAGGATGGAGACAGACAGAAGTGAGCATCAACTTATTGGTGAGGGAGGTTCCAAGAGCACACCTTCAGGAAGTCTTGGGGTTCTAAGAGATGTACAGGGCGGGGCAGAACGGGGTGGGGGGTGGGGGAGGGGACAGCTTCACTCACCTTGTTGTACACGTTAAACCACTCGGGATGGTGGTCCAGCTTTTCAGCCTGCAAGGCCACTCTCGTCATGAAGCCAAAAGCCTGATCAAATGAAGGAAGACCCAGACCTCATCATGGCCTCGATACAGGAGGAGGGCCTAACTTCTTCCAGGGAGTTCTAATTGTCTGCCTTGTGGCATCCTGCCCCTGATTCTGATGTTAGAGTTACTAGCATCCTCAACGTGGTGGAAGTGGCATGGGCTGTTAGTATTTGCCAGGTTTTTTGCTGTTTATTAAAGCGCCTTCAGAAAGACAAGCACTTAACTACCCTTTGGAGGACTGTCTCCTCCAAAGACTTCGGAGTTCCAGGAAGGCAGGGTCCAAGGCCCTTCTCTTTGCAGGTCCCTTTGGAAATGTATTTCCCCTTGGCTAACAGGACGTGGCATAAACACGGAGTGTGGCCTGGCAAGCCCCCTCCACCCCACATACCCTGTTGAAGTCTTTAAAATGGAACTGCTTGAAGATGGCGTCTCGGCCTTCCAGCTCATTCCATCCCACAGCCCTCAGATTTGGCAGCAGCTGGTCCCGCTCCTCAGCACTCAGCCTGTGTGCCTTGCCAGCCTAGAAGGAGGAGAGCAGAGGCCCCAGGGCGTTCTACTTTAAGTCAAGAACCTGCCCCAGACCTTTGGGAAGAATTTAGCAGGTGCTGGCTGCTGTGTTTACAGGCGCCCTGTAGCAAGCAGCAGGCCTTTAGGTTTTCAGGGAAGCACCCTGCCAGGAGGTAGGGTCTGGGCTGGTTTACTGATAGGCTCTTGGGTCCTATTTTTTTGCTTCAGGTTTTTTGGTTGGTTGGTTGATTTTGGTGTATGTGTTTGTGTGGGTGGGGGCATGTTATGTGCATGCATGTGTGTGGAGGCCAGAAGACAACCTCAGATGTCATCTTCAGATATCATTTGCCTGTATTTTAATTAAAAATGGTTCCATTAAAAGTTTTTTATTTTATGTGTTAGGGTGTTTTGTCTTCACATTCTGGTGCCTGAAGAGGCCAGAAGGGGGGTGTTCAGTACTTTAGACCTGGAATCGCATGCCGTTGTGAGCTGTTAGGTGAGTGCTGGGAAGCAAATCCAGGTCCTTAGGAATAGAAGCCAGTGTTCTTAACCACTGAACGACTCTCCAGCCCTGCCCCCCCTCCCCTTTGTATTTTTTTAGACAAGGTCTTTCACCAAGTAGGCTAAACTGGCTGGCCATTGAGCCTAGGAGATCCATCTATCTCTGCCCCCGCCCCCTTGCTGGGATTACAAGCACAAGCTAACGTTTAAAAAGTGTTTCCTCGTGCAAGAAGTCTTGTATGACAGGTTCCAGGCCAGCACTGGGGCTTTACAGACCATCGTGTGTGTGTGTGTGTGTGTGTGTGTGTGTGTGTGTGTGTGTGTGTGTGCGCGCGCGCGCGCGCGCGCGGAGACCATCATGTGTGTTTGTGTGTGCTCTCAGAAACAAGGGTCTCCACCTCATCACTCTCCTGCACTGACTAGGGATGGCTGTAGAGAAGGCAACAGAGATCTGCACTGTAGTTAATAAGGAGATCTTTCCAGGACCGGCCCTTCCGAGGGCTGATAAGCTGGGCCCTTGTAACCAGGCAACCAGATAGCAACAGGGCACCAGAAACCACTGGTTTCCCCCCCCTTCCCCCGCCTTGGCTCCCAAAGGAGTGTTGGGTACAGGTGAACTGGTGGGATGTAGGATGGGGGGAGGAGAGGGTGGTCTCTTTAGAGTTTTCCAGAGCCTCCAAATTTAGAACGACAAGGCACTGAACTCTGGGGTCAGAGGGGTAAGGGCCTTGTTTGCTTAGCAAAGCTCTGTCAGCCTCTGGCAGCGTGGGCTGAGGGATTACTGATTATCCAAGTCTGTGCCTTTGGTCCCCAATGACCCTTCCCAGGCCACAGCCGCCAAAACGCCCTCCCATCCCGGACTCCTCCAAAGTGGGTGCAGAGAATCGCGCTGGTTGCTAAGTGTTTCAGGATCTAGCAGCTCCAGGGGCACCCCTTTCCAAAGGACCTAAGATCCTGACCCACCTCCGCACCAAGGTGGGACACAGAATCCCAGCTAGGTGCTAGGACCGGGCGCAAGGCCGGGGGCAGCACTGGGGTGCAGAGAGAACTGAGCCCCCGCCAGATCCGGCACCCCAAGGGACCAGCTAGCCTGTAGGGCCAGGACTGCGCCACGGAGACCCGCCTTCCTGCCACACCCCGCCGCCGGAACCCGCCAGCAGACAGGGCCTGGAGTCGAGACAGGCCAGGCTCCAGTCTCTCCGGGGCCCGCCACCACCGCCACCTCCCATATCTGCACCCCAGCGCCCCCGAGGGCGGCGAGGTGACCCTAGCCTTGGCGCGATGGCGCTGCCCGCACCCTCAGCATCGGAGCCCTCGCCCCACTTCCCGATCCCCGCTCAGGGTCCGCCATACCTCCCGAGCTTACCATGTCCAGCCCGGGTAGCAGGTGGCGGCAGAGAGGGAGAAGCGGTCGGCAGGCAGCAGGCCACCGCGGGGGCGGGGCAGAGATCCGGCCGCCGCGGGTAATGATTAACGTGGGTCCTCCTTGCTGCACGCCCTTCCAGCGCTTTCTGTGCCCTGTGCTCTTGTGAGCGTGGCTGCGTGATGGGCTCCAGGGCAAAGGCTTTGTTTGGCACCTCGCTCTGCTGCCTGTCTGCTGGAGGACTCTGAGTGCCAGACTGCCTGACCTGTTGTTATATTAACAACGACGACGACAAAAGCCACCCAGATAAATGTGACACACACTGAACTGCACACATGTGAAGTACACCGCTGTAATCGCCCTGACAGGAGACAAGGTATCTAAAGGGAGACACTGTGTCCCTCCCTTGGGGCTGGCTGTCAGGCTACTCAAAGGATGGACCCCAAGAAACTGGAATTTCCCTTGGAATCTCATGTTAGGAGAAGGAATCGGCTGAGATCTGGTGCCAGCCAGAAGAGAAACTTGTCTGCTGGAAAGATTTCACACCGTTGACAGTTTGCCAGACCACCTTGAAGGTGATCACACCTTGGCTACAACCACTTAGTTAGGCGGTCCTCCTGCCCTCTATTTAAAACTGAGCCTTGCCAGGCGGTGGTGGCGCACGCCTTTAATCCCAGCACTCGGGAGACAGAGCCAGGCGGATCTCTGTGAGTTCGAGGCCAGCCTGGGCTACCAAGTGAGTCCCAGGAAAGGCGCAAAGCTACACAGAGAAACCCTGTCTCAAAAAACAAAAACAAAAACAAACAAACCAACCAAAAAAAAAAAAAAAAACACAAAACTGAGCCTTATCTCAGAAGATGGCCTTGGAGGATCCTGGGCCTCTTCGTTTCCTCTTCCCTGTGCGGCCATATTGAACACATCACCTTGTTCTTCATTCCACAGTTTTAAGGTTCAAAAGGGTTTATTTATTTGTATGTATGTATGTATGTATGTATGTATGTATGTATGTGTGCGTGTGTGCCTGAGTTTATGTGCACCCCATGCATGTAGGTGCCATGGAGGCCAAACAGGAGCACTGGATCCCTAGGAACTGGAGTCACATGCTGTTGTGAGCTGCCTGCTATGGGTACTGGGAGCCAAATTCAGAGTTTTCTGCACTCTGAACCTCTGTGCCGGCCATCTCTCCAGCCCCTCAGCGATGACTTGTCTCTTTAGTTCACAGATAGAGAACAGGTGGCCAAGCCTCGTTCCTTAGGGCTGCCAGGGCCCAGGCTCTGACCCTAACAACTCCAGTAACGGGGTGAGACGCATGCTTCTCTTAGGAAACCATTGGCACAATCAAGATCATGAGCATCGGCTCTGGAGTTTCTGGTGCTTCCTGGTACCCTCTCTCCTTCCAGGGCTCCTCCTAAGCCAACCCTTTCCAGTTGCTGCAGAGTAGTTTGCATTTTCTAGACAATCCCGTACACAAAACTATATAATATATACTCTCCTTTTTTGTTCGGAGGTCCATCCATGTTCCATGTGCCAATAGTTGTTTTCATGGCTGAGTAAAATTATTGTTTCCTTAGCTCTGGAAGGGGTGGTGGATATAGGTGAGTTGTTGGGAGGGGGGCTTCCCCTTCTCTTAGAGTCTTCTAGAGCCTCCCAAGCCGGACTGGCAACCCTCTGAACTCACCGATTGGACTGTGAATCAAAGTTGCTGAAAAGGACTACCCCTTCCGCTGAACCTTCTACAAGGTTGGTTAACTGATGCAGTGGTTCTCAGCCTTCCTAATGCTGGGACCCTTTAATCCAATTCCTCGTGTTGTGGCGATGCCTGTCTTAGTTAAGGTTTCTATTGCTGTGAAGAGACACCATGACCATGGCAAGTCTGATAAAGGAAAAATATTTAATTGAGGTGGCTTACAGTTTCAGAGGTTTAGTCCATTATCATCATGGGGACATGTTGGCATGCAGGCAGACGTGGTGCTGGAGAAGGAGCCAAGGGTCCTACATCTTGACTTGCAGGCAACAGGAAGTGGTCTGTTTCACTAGGGGTAGCTTGAGCATAGGAGACCCCAAAGCCCACCCCTGTAGTGACACACTTCCTTCAACAAGGCCACACCTACTCCAACAAAGCCATATCTCCTAATAGTGCCACTCTTTGGGGGGCCGTTTTCTTTCAAACCACCACAACCCCCAACCATAAAATTATTTCTGTTGCTACTTCTTAACTGTAATTTTGCTACTGTTACGCATTGCAATTTAAATATCTGATGCGGGACCCCTATGGGGGTCATAACCCACAGGTTGAGAGCTGTTGGGAGCATCAGTGGTTCGGGAGAGTTGGGAATGCTGTAGGTCCAGAACCTGATCATCTTGGGGCGTCTTCAGCTCCCTTAACAACCACCTGTTTCCCTCTGTATGTGACTTAGCATGCTGGTGACTGGTAGGTAAATCCTTTGAAGCGTACAGACAGAGCACTGGCTTCCACCAACCCAATGGCTAAAAATGGCTGTCAGATGGCATGTAAGGCCTACAGCTGAGGTTACCCACTGTTCTGGAACTCATCTACCTGATGCTTCCACCAACATGTTTGAAAAAATGTCTTGATTTTTAATATTTTCTTTGTTCTGTTATTAGAAAAATATCATGAAACTGTTAACCATGTTGGAACATGGAATTTGGGGTAATCTAAGTGAATGTTCCTGGGCCTCCATCACTCACATTTGGTTCCAGAATATACTCTATCCTTTTGGGGGTGGTGTGTGTGTGTGTGTGTGTGTGTGTGTGTGTGTGTGTTGACAGGGCTAGTACAAATAAAGTGATTAGGAGTGGTTATATGCAAGGCTTAGCATGAACATATGCTTTCATTTTGGGGGGAGTCAATACGTAAGTGTGGAAAAATACCTGGGTTGTGTGACAGACACATGTTTAGGAAATCCTAGGGAGCTGGGCATGGTGGCATGTAGCGTGAATCCCAATTGGTCTTAATAATAAAAACCTAGAGCCAGATACCGGGGTAAATGCTGAAAGATCAGAGAGACAAAGGAGCAGCCATAGTCACCTCTTCCCTCTCCAACTCCTCAGCCTGAAAGGGGGCCGAGCTCCTGTCTCTGCCCGTCTCATATTCCTTTCTCCGCCCAGCCATACCACTTCCTGTTTCCCCCTCCTTAGTGCTGGGATTAAAGGCATGTGTGCCTCCCAAGTACTGGGATCAAAGGCATGATATCCAAGTGCTGGGATTAAAGGTGTGTGCCACCACTGCCTGGCCTCTATGGCTAACTAGTGGCTAGCTCCACACTCTGATCTCCAGGCAAGCTTTATTTGTCAGAACACAAACAAAATATCACCACAGTGGCACATGTTTTTAATCCCAGCACTTGGGAGGCAGAGGCAGGTAGGTCTCTGTTGTAGACTATTATTTTAAGATGTGTCACATTTGTTTCTGCTGTGGAACATTTGTTTAATGATGCAAAGATGTATTGCCTTCTTTTATGTTACATTTGTTTAACTCTGTGAAGCTGTGTTACGGTGCCTGTCTAAAACACCTGGTGGTCTAATAAAGAACTGAATGGCCAATAGCAAGGCAGGAGAAAGGTTAGGCGGGGCCGGCAGGCAGAATAAATAGGAGAAAAAGAGATAAAAAGATGAAGGAGCAAGAACAAGAAGAGGAGGACGCAAGAGGTCAGCCACCCAGCCACCCAGCCACCCAGCCACCCAGCCACCCAGCCAGCCACGGAGTAAGAGTGAAAGTAAGATACACAGAACTAAGAGAAAGGTAAAAAGTCCAGGGGCAAAAGTAGATGGGTTAATTTAAAGTTAAGAAAAGCTGGCTAAAACAAGCCGAGAGAAGGTCGGGCATTTATAAGAAAGAATAAGCCTCCATATGATTTATTTGGGAGCTGGGTGGCAGGCCCCCTAAAGAACAAAGAGCCAAAAGAGTAAAGAGTAATAGAACAACCAACAACAGATCTCTGTGAGTTCAAGGCCAGCCTGGTCTACATAGTGAGTTCTAGGTCCAGCCAGGACTACAGAGACTCTGTCTAAATAAATAAATAGATAATAAATCTTAGTAATGAGACGATTAATCAGAAGGATAAAGTTCTTCCTAAAGCCCACAGTTTAAAAAATACACCTCTTCACGTTCATTATTTGTGTCTGTATGTATTGGTGTGCACATGAGTTCAGGTACCCACAGAGGCGGGCTCCCATAGAGCTGGAGGCAGTTGTGATACCCGGTGTGAGTTCTCGGCATTGAGCCCAGCTTCTCCGGAAGAGCAGGAAGTGCTCTTAACTGCTGAGCCAGTCCCCGAAGGCCCGATTCTTCCTACGAATATTGGGCTAGCGGTTAAGCACCGTTCAGTGCTGTTGAGAATGTTAATTCCGTGTCGTGTCTTTATCGTGTGCGCCCTTCAGTGGATTTTCCTGTGATGCCTCTTTCCTTTACTGCCTTTAAACCAACTAAGCTATTGGGAACTAGCCACCCCTCTTGATTGACAGCCACAGGCCCGCCCTTTGTGCCTGACTGCCTAGAGCTGGAGGGGGAGGGCGCGGGGGTCGGGGGACGGGGCTGTCAACCACGCAGCCCGTTCCTTGGCAACTAGCTCCACGGTCAGCAGAGCAGACCAGCTGCGTTGACTGCTTCCTGGTCACTCTGAGGGAACGCCACTCCAGGTGCAAAGGCCACTGCAATCGGGGCTGCAGCTGGGGCCAGATCTGCAATCGGGGCTGCAGCTGGGGCCAGATCTGCAATCGGGGCTGCAGCTGGGGCCAGATCTGCAATCGGGGCTGCAGCTGGGGCCAGATCTGCAATCGGGGCTGCAGCTGGGGCCTTTGCTGCAGTCAGACCCATCCCAGGCAACCTATAAAAGACTGGGAGACACAGGTCTCAGTGAACTGTGGATAATCTTGTTCTCCCTACAGCACCTTTTCCCCTCTTGTAAGAAGCCTGTGGTTGGTATAATAGGAAACTTTATTAAAAAACAAAAAACCCAGCCTTTAATCTCAGCACTCGGGAGGCAGAGCCAGGCGGATCTCTGTGAGTTTGAGGCCAGCCTGGTCTAACAAGTGAGTTCTAGGAAAGGCACAAAGCTACACAGAGAAACCCTGTCTCGAAAAACAAACAAACAAACAAAAAACCAAACACAAAACAAAAAACAAAAAAAACCCCAAAACCCTACATTTATTTGCATGATCATATTCACATGCTCTGTGTGTGTGTGTGTGTGTGTGTGTGTGTGTGTGTGTGTGTGTGTGTGTATTCATGTGGGCACATGTGTGCCACATGGATGTATAAAATCAGAAAACAGCGTGCAGGAGTCAGTCCTCTCTTTCTATCATGTGGGGCCCAAGGGTTGAACTCAGGTCATCAAGTTTTAGCAGCAAGTACCTTCACCTTATGAGCTATCTCAATAAGCCCAATTCCTCCCCCTCTCTTTTTTTACTGCATTGTCTGGACTATTGTTAGAAAAAGAATTGACTGTGTATATATGGGTTGATTCTGGGTGCTCATTGAGCTACCTTCCTTGGAGACACCCACACCACTGTCTTGACCACGACAACTTTTTAATAAAGTCTGGTACCTGAGTCTCCTAACACATAAAGCATTGCTTTCTATCAGCCTTTCTTCCTGCATGCCTCCTCTTCTCCCCTTCTCCCCAATGCAGCTGATGTGCCAATGGAAATTCTGCCCATATTTGTTTTTTGCAAAACTTGGGTTGCTTCATATACATCTATTTTAGCTTACGTACTATATTACACATATATCACAAGAGTACTACATTACACATTGTTTTGTATAAAACATAACATTTAAGTCAGATGGTTTTTTGTCCTATCCATGATGCCTCAAGCACACTTAATCTATAGTGGCAAAGATTCTAACAGCTGCTCTGGATTCTGTGATGAAAGTGTCCACTCTGGTTTCTCATCCTACCGGTGATGACCACTCCCGTGGTCTCCGGCTCCTTACCACTACCACACCATGATCACCCCAACATCATGCGCACAGATGTTCCCTCAAAAACCCCAGGACAAGGCTGCATTTGCCTCCTCAGCAGCTGGCAAGCCCTCGGGAAGATTCCTACAAACACAACCTGCGAGGCCAGCACTTCCCCTCACAGGTGTGCATCTCCGAACCTTCCAGATGTTCCCAGAATGGGGACAGCAACAGCTGTTCTCACTTGTGCCATATGAGGGTTCCTCACACATCTCACCCTTGGCAGCGTCAGACTGTTTTGTTTGTGGGGGCTGGGGAGCTGGCAGCTAAGACTGAGTTGCTCTGGTCGCGGAGGGCAGTGAGGATTTCGCAGGCTTATCAGCATTCGAGGTGCGCTGTCTGTGAGTGGCTTTTTCATATCCTTTTTGCCGATCTTTTCGATTTATATTTCTCTTTTCAGTTGACTCTGCGGGAGTCCCGAGGTAGGCGGCTCCGCTTATCAGCTTCCCGTCTTGCAAACAGTTTCTGCCACTCTGCCATCTGTACACTAACTTCAGCCATGATTTCTTTTAGGCTACATTTGTTTACTGAGAGGGGGAGGAAGGAAGGGAAGGATGGTCAGCTAGAGGGCAGCTTTCTGGAGTGGATTCTCTTCCTTTGGCCATGTGGGACCCAGGGATTGAACTCAGCTCACTCATCAGGTTGGAGGCAAGAACCTGTAACCATCTTGTCAGCCCATAGGGACATGGTGGTTCATCGTCGTCTGATCTTCGTCTAGTAGTGGCTCACTTTCATGTACCTATGTCAGTGGCCATCTTCATATGATGTGTTTTCCATTTAGCATTTTTGGTTTTTTGTCTTGGGAGACAGTGTTTTGCCGTGTGGTGCACCTTGTGAACCTGTTGCCTCTTCCAAGTGGTGGGATGACAGTAATGAGCTATGAACCATGCATTAGCATTTTCTCCCCCCACCCCACCCCAAAGACAGGGTTTCTCTGTGTTGTTTTGGTGCCTGTCCTGGATCTCGCTCTGTAGACCAGGCTGGCTTCGAACTCACAGAGATCTGCCTGCCTCTGCCTCCCGAGTGCTGAGATTAAAGGTGTGCACCACCACCACCTGGCAGCATTTTCTAAAGAGGAACTGGACAAGTATCTTTCCATGTTAGCAGAGGGACATTATGGTTGTGATCATTGTTCGTTCGTTTGTTTATTGAGACAGGTTTTCTCTGTGTAGCCCTGGCTGTCCTGGAACTCACTCTGTAGAGTAGACTGGCAGACTCACAGAGATCCGCCTGCCTCTGTCTCCCGAGTGCTGGGACTAAAGGAGTGCACCACCACTGCTTGGCTATTTTTTCTGGTTTTGAGACGTCTCTTGTAGTCCTGGTTGGATTCAAATTCACTGTGTGGCTGAGGATGACCTCGACCTTTTGATGCTCATCCTACCTCCCTAGAGCTTGGATTCCAGATGTGTGCTACCTTGCTTTTTATTATTGCCATTTTGAATGCAACAGTGACTTCTCACCCACTGTGCTTGGGAGCTGCCCATGACAAAAAATGAAATTCTGATAGGTTCTGTGTGTGTGTCTGCGTGTGGAGGGGAATATCATCCAGGTACCTGAAGCCATGGTTGCTTATATTTGGCTTAGGATAAATGCTTACTGCTTCTGGAGCAAGAGCTGGGTTTCTTTTCTTTAGAGGCTGTCTTTATTTTAATGTTTGCCATAGGGTTTGGGAACGGGGCAGTGTTGGAGATTCAACCTAGGTGCTCATGCCTGCCCATCAAGCGAGCATTCCACCACAAGAGAAATAGATTCTCACCGAATCTAAGGAAATAAGTGTATCACTATAAAGTAACAATCTTCAATAGTAGTTTTAAGATTTGAAAGGACAATGGATCCAGTATGAGGAAAATTATCTTTCAATTTTGCTCAAAGGTCTTCTTTACCAAATTGTTGTAAGCTAAAGAGAGCCCCAAATGAGTAAGAAAAACAAAACAAAACCAACCTTTCTTATATCTGGAAACAATGAAACATTTTTACGCATCCTCCTCTCTCCAGAGTCCTGGGAAAGGATATTTGGGGCTTCACTTCTGTCAGCACCATTGACTACAGCTCTCTGCTCCAGAATGTCATAAACAAAAGCCCAGCCAGAAATCTTAACCCGGGAGCTGGGGAGGTGGGTAAAATGCTTGCTGTGCAAGCCTGGGGGCCTGAATTCAAATCCCCAGCACCTGTGTGAGTTCAAATCCCCCAAGCCTGGGGGCCTGAGTTCAAATCCCCAGCACCTGTGTGAAGAAACCAGGCATGGCAGCACCAGCCCGTGATCCCAGTGTTGGGAAGGCAGAGGTGGGGCATGACGGGGGCTTGCCCAGCCAGCCAGCCTAGCTGAATGGGTGAGTTCCGGGTTCGGTGAGAGACCCTGTCTCAAAAGAATAAGGTGTGTATGTGGGGGGGGGGGAAGGAGGCTGGAGCGATGGCTCAGTAGTTGAGAGCATTGGCTGCTCTTCCAGAGGACCCAGGTTCAATTCCCAGCACCCACATGGTAGCTCATGGCTGTCTGTAACTCCAGTTCCAGGGGATCTGAAATCCTCATACCAGTGCACATTAAAAAAAAAAATGGGGAGTAATTAAATAAGACACTCAATATCAACCTCTGGCCTTCACATGCACTGTATATACATGTATCCACAAATCCAAACTTGTGTATACACAACACACACACACACACACACACACAAAAAAAAAAAAAAAAATTCATAATTCAGGGTGGACAGCAGCTCAGACCTGACATGTGTGAGGCATTTGATTCTTTCCCTAGTCCTGCAAAAACAAACAAAAACCAAATGATACAAATAAAAATAAAATAGAAAATGAGCCAAGCATGGTTATACACATCTGTAATCCTGGCACACATCTGTAATTCTAGGCCTCTAGAGACTAAGGCAGGAGGATTTTGAGTTCAAGGTTAGCCTAGGCCACATAGTGAGACCTTGTCTCAAAAACAAAGTATCAGAAATTATTTGCTCACAAGCATTGCATCTCTTGTGTGTGGAGGACTTCCCGGGATGCTGGCTCTGTTCCCCTGACTGTTCCTCCTCTGCCAGCAGCTGGGGCCTCTCAGAAGTGGGAACACTTCCCAGGACATCTAGTAATGACTTACAGAGATAAGACAGGGATTCCGTGTCACATAGATATGCCCTTTGAAACCCAGATAAATGTTTCCCAACATCTCCACTGAAAAATGTGGAGAAGGGGGGATTGGAAAGAGAAAAAGAAACTGGTCCTTGGGTGCGCCACTGGAGGAAGGAGTAGGCTCTGATTTCACTCTCTCCCCAGATCTCCATCTTCTCCCATTCCCCTCCCCTACCTTCCTCTCAAGTTAAAAAAGAAAAAAAAGAGGACATGATTGCTCCTAGGTATGGTGGAAGGGACTTGTTGTAAATATGAGGAAGAGCACAGCCAGAAGGTCCAGACTGAACTGGTCCATTGGGGCGGGGAGAGGAAGCAGAGGAACCAGATGTGATCCAGGAGACCATGAGCACCAAGAGGCCAAGGTCCCAAATGGCTGGGCTTTCTAGGGAAGAGCATCTGGGGGGAGGGGAGGAGTGAAGCTCAGGCTGGAGAGGTTGAGGCTAGGGGACAGGGTGAGTCGTGCCGTGCCGTGTGAGGGGAACCAGGACTCTGTACCAGGTATTGGCCATTCTGAGAGAGACTGGCGGCCAGCATCCACTTTGATACGTCTAATAGGCACCTCAGTTAGCCATTTGTCCTGAGTGGGAGACCCAACATTTCTCTCCTTCCTTCTTCTCCACACCCCTTCCCTGTCCCCTTCTCTCCCTTCTCCCCACCCTCCCCTCCCCCTCCTATTCCTGCCCACCTTTTTGTCTAACATCTTTTCTCAGGTCCACTCACTCTGTATCAGGCTTTCTCTTTGGGGTCACCAACCAGCTCCCCAATCATGACACAGAGACTTATTAGTTTGGAATGCTCAGCCTAGCTTAGGCTCATTTCCGGTTAGCTCTTTTTTTTTGGTTTTTCGAGACAGGGTTTCTCTGTGTAGCTTTGCACCTTTCCTGGATCTCACTCCGTAGACCATGCTGGCCTCGAACTCACAGATCCACCTGCCTCTGCCTCCTGAGTGCTGGGATTAAAGGCGACCACCACCACCACCACCACCACCACCACCACCACAACCACTGCCCAGCCAGCGGCTAGCTCTTTTAAATTAAATTAACCTGTTTCTCTTTATCTACCTTTTGCCTTGGGGCTGTTTACCTTTCTTCCTTTTGTATATCTTAGTTCCACTGCTTCTGTCTGTCTGGCAGTTGCCTGGTTGGCCCCAGGCACGTCCCTTTCTCTCTCCTCAATCTCTTCTTTCTCTTCCCCCTTTTCTTTTCTCCTATTATTCTCTGCCCGCCAGCCCCACTTATCCCTCTCCTGCCTAGCTATTGGCTGGTCAGCTTTTTATTAGACCAATCAGGTACCTTAGGCAGGCAAGGTGAAACAAATGCAACACATCTTTACATCATGAAACACACACATCCTTACATTGTTAAACAAATGCAACATAAACCAATGCAACACACCTTTACACAGTTAAAGTACTATTCCTCAGCATAAACAAATGTAACACATCTTTGCCCAGTTCAAATAATATTCCACAATAGCACTCCCCTTTCTTCCTTGGCCCTGGCAGTCTGCCTCTTCTGTCTTAGACATTCTCTCTACTCAGCCCTTACAGACTTTAAGGTACAGGGAGTTAAGGTCCCCTCTCAAACAAAGGCAGACAGGTTCGAGGGTGTGAACTCCCCGTCCCTGGGTGGACAGTGATTGAGGAAGAGGAAGCGTCTGGTGTATTGCACACAGTTCTCAGGTCCCCAGCAGGAGCCAGTGACAGCCTGCTTAGGTGCACATACTTCTTGGAACCCCCTAGATCACCCCACTGTCTTTCCTGCTGCAAGCTTCTCCTTTTCTCGTAGACTTGCAGGGAGGAAGCTTTTGTTTATAATCTGCATCCAAGAATTTCTCCCAGTCTCATTTATTTTTCAGCTTAGCAATTTAGACAGCCTAAGGATTAAATTTTTGCGTAGTCTAATCTGTCGGGCTGTTCTTTACGTTTCTGGATCTATGGCTTGCTGAGGAAGACTCCTTCACCTCAACATTAAAGGGGATTTGTCTGTGATCTCCTAATTTTTTTTTTATATTAACTGTTGTTGTTGTTGTTTTTTAAAGCAGTTGGTAAAAGCTGTGTCAATCTGTTATACAGCATTATACTTAGAGCTGAACAACAGCTGCTGTTATGTCCAGCTCGTGGGGTCCCCCAAAGACCACCAAGGAGTCTGTATCTGTATGCAAAAGCAAAGAGCCTTTATTCAAGCTTGAGCTTGGACCCTCTGTGTGTCTGATGCATGGGTAAGGTCAGAGTGCTGAGCCAGGGCAGGGTGGGGGTTTTATCATAGTAGAGGTTGGGGGGTGAGGAGATTTCCAGGATTCAGGACCCTGATTGACTAGGGGCATCTTGGGTGTGTGCTTGGGCTAAAGGACACCAGGTGATATCTTATAATGGTTAGAACAGACTGCTTGGAATATCAGGTATTTCCACTCAGATGCTGGCCCTCCCTGGGTGGGATCAGCTTATGGCTTTTCCTGGGGACCGGATGGTACCTGCCAGTAAGCCTGTCATGGCAGGTGTGTGGTCAAGCTGTTATGGGTCCCCCACATTACCTTAGTGTGTTGTTGAGATCGTAGGAGGAGGCATTGACTTAGGAGCATTGTGTGAGATACAATAACAATACCCACAGATGTGAAAGCATTCTCAGCACTTATCACTCACTCATCCCAGCAGATAAGCAATTATGCCCAGCATTGAATGTTCCATCTTTCCCCACTGACCTGAACACCTGCTGTTAGTTAGTTTTCATTGTCATTGACTGGATTTGGAGTCACCTAGGAGACACACTTCTGGACTTGTCATGGTCTTTCCAGAGGACTTTAACCCAGGGAGGGAAGACTCATCCTGAGTGTGGGTGGCACTGTCCCAGGACCCGGGGGGTCCTTGACTAAATGAGAAAGGGAAGACAGAGAAAGTGAGCTGAGGACAAGCATTCATGTCTCTCTCATTCCTAACTGTAGACACCATTCAGCCTCATGTTCCGGCCACCATGCCTTCCTGCTATGATGGATTGTAACCCCTCACACGGTGAGTCAAAATAGACACTCCCCTACCTTAAGGTGATTTTTGTTGCTATTTTTGTCACAGTATTGAGAAAAGTAGTAACAAAGACACATTGACTTTTGTGACCTCCATCTTCCTGGCATTGGTCCCCGCATTTTCTGTCTCATCCCTTTGATCTGCCAGCTCTAACGTGTTTGAATTTCTCCAGCTTTATAGTTCATTTTGATATCTGGTAGGTCAAGTTCCGTCCCATTTTTCTTCTTCCAAATGTTCCTGCTTGTTTACTCTTTCAGATGAGCTCTCCAGTCAGCTTGTCAAGTTCCATAAAAATCCCCTTAGGGATCTGATTGGCTATGAATTGAATTTATAGATTTAATTTGGGAAGAATTGACATCTTCATATTATTGCATCTCCCTGTCCCCAAGTATGATGTATCACTCCATTTACTCAGGCCTTCTTCACGTCCTTCAGTAAGCTTTTATTGTGTCCCCATACGAAGACATGGACATTTTTTATTTGCTTTTCTTTTCTTTTTTTTGAATCTGGATCGGCCATGGCACGTGGGATGTTTTTCCATTACAGTTCTAATTGGCCTTCGGGGTGCACAGGAACTGTGTGGATTTTAATATGTTTTCTCCCCTCTAGTCCTGCTGATGAACTTGATTCGATCTTTTGTTTGCTGGTGGGTTAGAAAGACTGTGGCTTCTTTGAAGGTCACGGCCCTGTCCCCTCCTGAAAGGCAGTAAGGGCTGCTGTGTGGAGCAAAGCATCTGAACTTCCATGAAGTGATTCTGGGCCTGTGTCTGCTCTGGGCTGCATCCCTGAGCTGCATCCTCTCTCTGTCTAGCCCTTTCTCTGGTCTCCACAACATCTTGGAATAAGTGCTAGGAGTCGATCACCGCGATGCCCTGGATACAAATGTTTTCCACCCTAGGGATGCTGGAGTGTCACAATCCTCTCCATCCCCCTGGGAGTGTCACCTGTATCCAGGGGCTCTTCTCTGCACTACCTCCTTCCCAAGACGGAACCCAGGGATTTGTACAGTCCCAATGTGGGGGTTCTCACTCCTCAGGAGCCCAGCTGAGGTCCTCGCTTTCCCTGTATTTGGGGTCACTGCCATGACTCATGCCTTCCTCTGTTGTCCTCTCTGACGCCTTCTTAGGCTCCTGCACAGAACTGGCAGCTCTGTGAACAGCCTGCTCTGAAAGAGGGCGTCCACAGCAAGCCTCTGAACCCAGCAACAAAGACTGCTCCCAGGACACGCTCTATTTCTCCATGGAGCCAGTAGGTGCCTGCCTGGTGCCTGCCTCCCCACCAGTCCTGAACTAGCCACCTCTGGTCCGTTACCTAGACAACCTTACACTCTTTCCTTCCATTCCCAGCACAAATATCTGCCACAGGGAGGTGATTTGCAGAGTTCTCTTTTGGGGTGGTGTTGGCTCTTGCTTCCTCAAGGAGACAGCTGGTGGTGTTTAGAGACATTTTCAATAGTCGTATCTAGGAATGGAAGTAGTACAGTCTCCAGTGGTTACCAACTAAACATGCTGCTAAGCATCACCCAGTATTGGGGTAGTTCCAGATGCCAGCTGCTGAGGCTGGTAAACCTGTCTCCTACGGTACCACTACACTCAGTGTAAATCTAATAGGAGCTACGGGTAAGGGCTCTATAGGAATTCCAATTCTCTAGTAGTTTCACTTAGAAAGAGCAAAACAACCAGGCAATGGTGGTGCACGCCATTGATCCCTTCACTCAGGAAGACGAGGCAGGAGGATCTCTGTGAGTTTGAGGCCAGCCTGGTCTACAGAGTGAGTTCCAGGACAGCCAGGATTGTTACACAGAGAAACCCTGTCTCAAAAAACCAACAAAACAAAACAAAAAAAGCAAAAGAAATATGAAATTACTTTATTTCCCTTTGGGAAGGGTCTCACTGGTCCTGACAGGTCTCAAACTCACCATCTAGCTGAGGATGACCGTGAACTTTTCTGATCCTTTTCTTCCACCCCTGAGTACTGGGGATAGAGGCCTTCCTCATGGCAGCCGGTTTACAGCATGATGAGGATCAACCTCAGAGCTTTGGGTGTGCTAGGCAAGCACTCTACCAACGGAGCCACATTTCCAGACCTGAAATTAGATTTAATTCAGTGTCTGGTATTTATTCACCAGATCCCAGGTGTTATCACTTTATCATGTAATCAGAGTAAAATTGAAGAACGTTATCTTTTTTTTCCCCCCTAATACTAGGTTTCTAGAATACAGTTTGGATCTTAGGCCTATGCCCCTTTGTATATTAGACACTAAATTTTCACCAGCATTGCTTGATCTTTAGTTAGATTTCATAAAATCGGGGCTGGGCACCCCGGTGCTTCCTATAGGCATTTAAATGTAAATTAGAATGAAAGAAAATATCACTTGGTCACAGATCCTACATAGCGCAGTGCTTACCGGTCACAAGTGGCCACAGCTACTAGATGGGACAGCACAGGTCTGGCTGTGAGAAACAGAGAGGCAGAGGCAGGAGTACTTACAGGGGTTCGAGACCACCCTGGCCTGCATAGCAAGTTCCAGGTCGGCCAAGGCTGTGGAGTGAGTCTTTGTCTCAAAAAAGCCAAACAGCAACAAAACAGAAGATAGAAAAGGAGAACTTGAGAGGTCAGGCCGTTAGGGAGGAAGCCAAGTCTGCTCCCTTTCCAAGGAGCCTGTTGTCTTCCGGGGGGGAGGGGACGGAAGGAATTTCTGGCAATAATGGTGGGAACGAGACACACATTCAGTTATGTGTCCTGGCCATGCTGAGAGACAGTACGCTGTCAGGGACCTCTTGGTCTTAGGAAGGAGATGTCCCCACAGTGCTGCAGATGACAAGTATTGAGACAGAAGACACATGGTCATCCTGAAGCAGAGACATGGGCTCTGGGCGTGGCCAGCAGGGAGGCAGGGCTGGCGCATGCTTTAGCGTTCATAGGAGGCAGCCAGGCTGAGACGGGGTGGGTGACCCGGGAGAGAAGGCAACTTAAACAACACCAAGACTGTGGAGTTGAGGGTCCTGAAAGGAGGGTCTGTATGGGAGTGGAGGGATCAGGAGGGGGTGCACGGTGAAAGTCTTTATGTTTATATTTTCCCAGCTCTTAATTCTGCGGTGATGGTGGGGGGTTGGGGGGGAGGGGGCGGAGAACAGGAGAGTCCTGCTGGGTGGCCAAGCATCCTGCAATGCTGCCTTCTGCCAACAGGGGGCAGGGCACCCTCAGGAAATGATACAGGTTCCCGGCAACTCTGCAATCAAGGCAGAGGGAGGGAGCCCTCGGTGAGAACTTTCAACGTCCAGAGGACAGTCTCTAAGTGCCAGACTCTATGCTGGGACCTAGGTGAGCTACAAAGAGCCTCATCATTTTCAGGATGCGTCCCTAGGAATGTGAGGCCTCCACAGCGACAGTGAAGAATCTATCCAGAGGAAGACCCGAAAAGTGTTTCCAAAGGGGCGGGGTCTTTCTTTTTCTTAAGCGGTAAAAACATATTTTTATTAGCCAGAATGGAATGTGATTCTATAATTTTAACACTGGTAACCATCAATTTCTTTCCCACTGCTGTTCGGTGCAACTGTGGTTTTCTTTTCTTTTCTTTGTTGGAGAATCTCGTCACGCATATAATGTGTTTTTGATCAAGTCCACCCCCGATCCCTTCCCTACGATCACTCCCTTGCCCACCCATTATTCCTTCCCAATTGTGTGTGTGTGTGTGTGTGTGTGTGTGTGTGTGTGTGTGTGTGTGAACTCACTGAGTCCTCTTAGTGCTGCTCGTAGATGCTTGGATATTGGACCATGTACCGGACGGAGTGTGGGCAGCCTCTTAGGGGCCACATCATTAAAGAAAGCTGACTCCCCCTCCCCCGGCAGCCATTGATTGCCAACAGCTCCACAGAGAGGGGTGGGACTTGGTGACCACCTTCCCCTCCACACTGGTTTGTTTGGCTTGGTCTTGAGCAGGTCATGTGCATGTCAACACAGCTGCTCCACAAGGTGGAACCCATGTCCAGCACCATTATTAAGCCCAAGAACCTGTGGCTAGACAGGTCATAGGCCCGAGACGAGAATCTATTATTCTATTAAATGGACATAGTTTTAAGCTGGCTCCTTATGACATCATTATATTCATTGATTAGGGCATTCTCTCAACCCTCATCAGGAAAACTTCTTTTTGCAGTAAGTGGCCATGAACGTGGGTGTAGCACGAATCTTCAAAGTTCTTATTAATAAAATCAAACCTGAGTCAGGTATTGGGGTGAATGCTGGGAGATCAGAGAAGCAGAACAAGCCACAGCTACCTCACCTTGCCAATTTCTCAGCTGATCCTGTTTCCTAAGACTGGAAGCCTCTGAGTCCTCATCCAAAATGGATCTCAGCTGAACTGCTGCTAAAAGCCTAAAAGCTTAACCAGACTCTAGTTCCTGGTCCTCACACCTTAAATACCTTTCTGCTTTCTGCCATCACTTCCTGGGATTAAAGGCGTGAGTTACCATGCCTGGCTGTTTCCAGAGTGGCCTTGAACTCAGAGATCCAGATGCCTTCGAAATGCTAGGATTAAAGGCATGTATGCCTTCATTTTTTGGCCTCTGTATCTAGTGGCTGTTCTGTTCTCTGACACCAGATAAGTTTATTAGGGTGCACAATATTTTAGGGAACACACTATCACCACACATGGGGGCCCACAACTGGTCGGTGTGCAGGGACTAAAAGATTGTGGAGCGCCTATCCCTACGTGGAGTTATATCATATCCCTTCCTCTCAAGGCTCAGGGAACATAATGGAAGAAGGACAAACGGACCCCTAGGGCCAGGGGTGGGGGTGACTCCAAGCAGACAGTGTTCTCCAGACACAGACAAGGCAGCCAGCTGCACATGTGAGAAGTCTCCTTGAGTTGTCCATAAAGGAGCTCTCTAGATTGCCACTCAGAGGAGAGGGGCATGACAAAGCAAGGCTGAGGAGGTTTTATCCAGCCTGTGTGCCCAGGCCCCAGTGATACATCTTCAACACAATTTTTTTTAATTTTTTTTTTTTCTGAGACAGGATTTTTCTCTGTGTAGTTTTGGTGTCTGTCCTGGATCTCACAGGAACTCCCAGAAATCTGCCTGGCTTTGCCTCCCAAGTGCTGGGATTAAAGGCATGCTCCACCACGGCCCAGCTTCAACACGTTTCTTGAAGCTAAGGCTGAGGGGTCATTGAGGAAGAGGGGGGCAGACATACTGAAAGAGCCAGAGAAACAAAGTTCACTGTGTGATGGTGTCTCCTAGAAATGTCAGAGAAGCTCTGCCTATGAGGTTTCGTCCGCATGACTGCCTAAACATGACCTGAACAAGGATGACGCCGACAGACACTAACATGGGACGGGGGGGGGGGGGGGGGGGGGGGGGGGGGGGATGCTCACAGGGCCTCAACCCTATGTGAAGAACTATAGGCAGCCACGGGATATCGAGAGCAGGAGTAGTGTAGTCTCTCCAAGGGAAGAGATAACCACCAACTGGTTATCCAATACCAAATGGTTAGCCAAGAGAATATATACATTCACGCTATATGGGCTGAGCGGGTTGTATTTAAATGTTTAGGAATGTGTGACCTTTAGTAAGTCCGTTCACTTCTCTGAGTTTAGACTAACTCTGCTTTGATCAGAGAGTCATAGGAAAAGGTATCCCTGTACACACACAAGGGGGAGACTTTCCCTGGTTGACCACAGAGAGGCTGATAGTAGCCCGAGCAGGGCTCCAGAAGATTGTGTTTATGCATGTGAGTGTGTATGAGTTATGTGTGTGTGTATGTACCTACTCTCCGAGGTCTGAAGCAGGCATCAAGTACCCTTTATCACTCTTCACCCTATTCCCTTGAGTTACAGCCTCATACAACCACGCCTAGAATTTCCCTGGCTTCTGGGGACCCCAGTTCAGGTCTTTACACTTGCAGAACGAGCTGTCTTCCCTCTAAGCCATTTCCCCAGCAACCCTCCCCACCACCCCACTATCGACACGAACTCCAGCTCTGTTGCTGATCTGCTGTGAAGCCCGACGTCTCTGGGCCTCTTCCAACCATGGAGATAAATGATGCTCCGTGCCTTGTGGTCAGCCTCCCGGCAACAAGGGGGAAAACTAAACACAGCTCTCAGAGCTGCTCAGAGAAAGGCCACCCGTAAACGAAAAGCATCGTTAACAGCACCCACACCGTGATACAGCCTTGAAGTCAGCTGGGGGAGCTGCCCTGTCGGGAGCCATAGCTTGGGCAGGGCTTCTCTGGCTTCAGTGCTGTTTACTGGCGTTGCCAGCACAGCCTCTAATTAGCTCTTTCCACGGTATGCCCAGGAGGTGGGCAGGAGGGCAGGTGAGAGCAAAGCTTCAGCAGGGGGTGGGTGGGGCTGGGAACAGAACGCTCCCCCAGTTCCCAGGGTCCACGTCTGCCTCGGTCCTCCCCGGGGCAGCTGGATTTCTCTTCCTGGGCCTCAGTTTCCCCTGACAGAAGGTAGTGTGGCAGAGTGGGAGGTGTGACTCGGGTTGCTACCTTGTCCTCTCTGTCGCTGGAAGGACACCGCTGGTACCTTTGGGTTTGTGCATCTTGTCTGTGGCCAGCGACTGTCACGGACACGTGTGTAGCTCAGGGTCTACTTCTCACTTGTGCCACGGAAGAGCGGCTGACCTCAGGCTGACCCCCAGCTGCAGGGGTCTGCTTAGGCACAGCATGGGGCTGTGGCATTGTCCCTCTGTCCTCCAGCAGACCCTGTTGGGTTGTCAGGCTGGCTGGTGTGGCATAGGGTGCTTCGTCCTGTGGATGAGGCTAGCGACGGTCACTTTCCACCCTTGGCGAGACCCGTGGGGATTCTTCCCATTCCAGCTCCCCTCATTGCCTCCTCTGTTAGACAACTGTTCCCATTCTGTCTTCCTTTACCACAAGACCTATTTTTAACTTTCAGCCTTGAGGGAGGGGAGGGCGGGCCAAGGGAGGGTGATGGCCAGGAGGTACCTCTCTTCCTGTCTGTCCTCTTCCCTCTTCCATCCTGCTAGTGTTCACCCTCCTCCCATGTCCCACCCTCCCCAGGCTTCTTCCCTTCACTCATCCTCTCCTCTCTGTCCTGGCTTTGCTCTTCTCCCTGGCTCATCCTAGTTAATCTTTCTCCACCGTTCTCCCAAGGTCCCCTCTAGAGATATCTCTATGCAATGTCCCTCCGACCCACCAGGTGGCAGCAGTTATTCGTGGTGCCCCATTCCTATCCCCAGACAGCCCGCGCCCCTCAACTACTCCTGAATTATTTGAGTGTCAGTTCTGTGGCTGCAGGCAGCCACTCTGTCGTCCTTCTGGAGCCTGATCTTTCCATGGTGTCCACGACACTGAGTTCTTCAGGCTTCTTCTATCCTTTCCATTAACTTTCCGCGTCAGCTGGTGACTTGGGAGCAGCGGGGTGCCGACTTGCGGCCACCGAGGCTTCCCTGCTCTCCACCAGTCTGCAGCCCTGTTTTTCAAAGGGTCTGATTGACAGTGGTGTCAGAAATGTGTGTGTGTGTGTGTGTGTGTGTGTGTGTGTGTATCGAGGCCTGCTTGGGCTGAGCCCAGCCTCGGCTTCTGTTGGACAGAAATGGATTTGTTCTCACTGGATGGCACTGAGTTCTCTTTGCCTGGCATTTGGGCCATTGCACAGAGCACCAGCTTGATGACCAGGTCAGCCAGGAAGAATACAGAGCCGGCGATAAGAGGTCAGTCCCAAAGGCCACCTCGAGCCCCTGTCCCCAGCAGTCCCCATGCTTTCTTCTGAAGCCATCAAAAACATTTTTGTTCTATGTGTATGGATGATTACCTCCATGCATGTATGTCTGTGCACCACGTGCATGCCTGGTACCTGCAGAAGCCAGAAGAGGGTGTTTGATCCCCTGGAACTGGATGTATAGACCGTTGTGAGCTTCCGTGTGGTTGCTGGGATTTGAACTCAGGTCCTCTGGAAGAGCAGCCAGTGCTCTTAACTGCTGAGCCATCTTTCTAGCCCCGGCTTTTTGTCACCTTTAATTGCCTGCTTTCTGACTGACCCCTTGGGCTCAGTCTGGCTTCTATCCCCACCCACCCACCCTCATCCCTCCCCTTCACTCCCCTCCTCTTCTCTGTGGTTTCTCCCATTCTGTGGCCTAGAGCCCCAAGTTCCCAGCATAGCCTGTGCTCAGAACTGTTCTGTGGTACCAGCTACCTCAGATATTGTGGGTAGAAAGACTGTGGTGGCACTCGGCCCACACTGTGAGGTTCTGGGGCAATGGCTCAGTTGGCAAAGGGCTTACGAGGCACAAACATGAGGGCCTGAGTTGAATCCTTAGAAGCACATTTTAAAAAAGCCTGGTGTCTCTGGCACGCACCTGCCGTTCCAGAGCTAGGGTGGTGGAGACAGGAGGATCCTTTGAGTTTGCTGTCGGACCAGCCTAGATGAGTTGGCAAGCCCCAAGTTCAGTCAGAACACTTTGGTGGCACATGCCTTTGATCCCGAGCGCTCGGGAGAGAGAGGCGGGCAGATCTACGGCATAGTCAGCATGGTCTACAGAGGGAGTTCCAGGACAGCCAGAGCTACTCGGAGAAACCCTGTCTGAAACAAACAAAAAAACAACAAAAAATGAAAACAAACAAAAACAATGAAGAAAGCAACTGAGAAAGACAGCATTGGCCTAACACACACACACACACACACACACACACACACACACACACACACAGGCATCATGCACACCACACAAACACAACATTACATCATCCTATCATTTGCCTCCTCAATTTTCTGATGTAGGATTACTGTCCTCCTCATTGGGTTCATCAATTCATCTTTCTATCTATCTGTCCATCTATTTGCCTACCCATCAATCCACCTGCCCACTTATCCATTCATCCATCTAGCCATACATCTATTTCCCCGTCCATCCGTCCATCCATCCATCCATCCATCCATCCATCCATCCATCCATCCATCCATCCATCAATCCATCCACTCACACAATCTATTCACTTATCCATCCATCCACTCATACATCTATTCATTATCCATCCATCCATCCATCTCTTCCTCATAACAACAATGATATTAACAATAGTCTGTGCTTATTAAGCACCTACTTGGTACCAAGTGCTGTCCTAATTAATTTCCACATACAAATTCACACTCAATGCAGAAACAAGGAGCCAGGCCCAGGCTTAAGTAACTCTGGGTTATCACACTAAGCCTCAGATGCTTGCTGCTCAAGCCACAGGCTTGGGAGTCATCCTGGCTTCCTTTTCCTGACATCCAGCTAACTTGGCCTCCAAAGTTCAGAATCTGGCCTGTTTCTCTGACCTCATTCAGGGCACCTTTCTGAGCTTACAGCAGTGGCCTCTAGTTTCTGTGATGCATGTCCCTGAACAGGCACCCTCAGGCCCTAACCCAGTGGCTGGCCCTCTCTGAGTGCTGGACCTGATTGAGGACAGGTCTACAGGGCAGGGCTGAGGCTGCATCGTCTTGTCTTTTGCCATCACATCCCAAGTGCATCCTGAGCCAGGCTCAGCCCAAGTGCTTGCTAATGTTGAGAGACGAGAGACCCGAGGGCCAGCTTAGAATCCCTCAGAGTCCTCAGCACACTTGGATGGAGTTGGCCTGTGGCTTTCAGGAGAGTCCCCAGCCTCTAGACATGGGCACTTGCTCACTAAGTTGGATCCTTCCTCAGTTGGCTGCAGCTGCTCCTGCTGCCAGGTCAGGTGAAGGCCAAGGCAGCCACAGTCAAATAACCCAGGGCCCCTTTTCTGCCACTCCTTCCCATAGCCCCTTTGGTGGCTGTGGATGGAGAATACCAGAGCTGGGGAGGGGACAGCCATGCCCACAGCCCACCTTGCAGTCTCTTGGGCTGATTATCTGGCAGCTCTGAGGACTCTGCCTAGCTTTGTGGGAGATGGTTTCCGACCCTGGGAGAGGCTGAGGAGGCAGAGCTGTGCCCGGCTGAATGAGTCCCAGTTAATGACACTGCCGTTGAGCCGGGGATGCTGGGCTGTATCAGGTGGGCCTGAGATGGGGAAGGGATGGCTGGATGGCTGTGTGTGTGTGTGTGTGCGCGCGCAACACATCGGCTGGACCCGCAGCAGTGGCTGAGGGGATAGCCTGAAGCTCTCTCTTCAAGAGACATTTCCCCAGGACTGTGGCTGGCAGCCTGCCCCACAATGGTATCCCCAACACCCACCCCTGCCTCTCTTCCTTCTGTCTAGTCAGTGGCAGAGCTGGGGAGTCCTAGCACTGGGCCACATTTGGGGTACAGGATCCCCTAGGGGATAGTGCCTCATGCCAGATGTGTCTTCATGGGGTAGGCTTGCTGAAGCTTGTCCCACCTCATGCTACGGTGGTGTCAGAACACTGTAGTCTGTGGGTTCCTCCCCCTCCCGATCCTTCTCCCGTTCGCCCTCTGTGGGAATATCCCCGGTGACTCTGTCTTGAGTGACATGAGTCTCTTGCGCTATCCACCATGCTGGTAGGACAGGCTGTGGACTAAGTGTGCTAGGATGCTCTCAGAGATGAAGCCCAGAGACCTGAGGGAGTTCTGGACAGCCCGGAGGCCACTTGCCACCTGGGCCGCAATATACCTGGGGTCACAGAAGCCACACTGTTACCTACAGAGTCTTCCCAGTGGCTAGTCCCATTTTCCATGTGGGAACTGGAGGGAGCTCCTAGTCATGACTGGTCCCTGGGGTGTACCCTGCAAGTTGGCAGGGGCTGTAGCGGCTCTCACAGTTCTGGGGACCTCGTCAAGGAGGTTCCCACGAGTGACTAAGCTAGAAAGCCACAGATGGTTCTGGATTCTGAGCCCTTGGTGACCCTGCGCCTCCCTGATGGCTGAGTTTCTTAGCAGCTGCCCCACCCCCACCCCTGGACCTCGGTACGGAGGGAGATCTGTGACCACTTGTCCTTGGGTGTCCGCTCAGGCTCTTCTTGGGGTCCCACCTTGCCTAGGTCCCCAAACACTGAAGAGAGCCGTGGCCGGATCCCCTGTTACTGTTAGTTGCTGGGCCAGCCTGGGAGGAAGAAAGGCAAGCCTTGCCGTCAGATGGGACACACTGGTGTCTCACCCATCCTGTGAGATGTGCCGAAAGCCAGCCTTGGTGCCAGGGAGGCCATGACAGAGGCCTGCGGCAAGGAAGTGCTCAGCTTGGCCACCGATGGATGAGTATACCCTGTGGCCATGGCCCCCTCAGAGCCCCAGCTTCTTCATCTCCAAATTGAGAGAGATCCAGGCACCTGACGTCTCGTCTAGTTTCTCACTGTGAACTTCTCACGGTGGTGGAAACCGCTGATAGCAGAGTCATTCTTGCAGCAGCATTGTGGGCTTGGGGCGACCCGAACAAGGGAAGAAGAGAGCGGAGGTCCTTGACGCCCACCCTGCCTCTGCACAGTCCCCCCGCCAATCTCCATCTTCTCCTCTCAGTCATTCCTCGTCCCTTCCGCTCTCTCCCTGTGGCAGCTCTTATTTTGGTCGTCCCCCCCGGCATGGGTGTGCTGTAAAACGCTGGCCCTCAGCCAGGTTTGCACGGCGGTGTTTTATTGATTTCATTAAGCAGGGCCGCCAGCAGGGTCCCCACCTGCGTGAGAGGCTGGGTTGAGTACCCACAGGGCAGCTGGTTGGCATTCAGGACCCAAGGAGGCTCTGCTGGGTTCGGGGCCGCCTGTCCAGGGGCCTCGACTCAAGTGACCTTCACCTCCATCCTCCCTCTCCTCGTCTACAGAGATGCTGTCACAGCGGCCGTGGCAGCGGAATCACAGCTTAGCACTTCTGAAGGAGAGAGGGCCGTGAGGACACGGGCACAGGCTGCCACCCTCCTGCCCCAGGCTGGGTTAGCTGCCTTCCTCCTGCAGGTGCCCCCTCCAGTTCTGCCAGGGCCGTTCCTCCATGCCCCTCGGTGGATCTGTGTTGGTGGTTTGTGCTGCCTCTGTCTGTGCCTAGCTTTGCCTGACGGCTTAGGTGCCCTGGTGGGTGGAGGCAGGAGTGACTCGAGGTGACCTCTGAACTCCTCCTACCCCACCTCTGATCCAGAAGTGCTAGCCTGGGAGATTGGTTGGTTACTGGCCTCACTTGGCCTTAAGGCCTCTCCATACCGCAGCCCCCCCCCCATCTCATCTGCCCATGGGGCATGTGACAATTTAAATAAGAATGACCCCCATAAGCACATGTGTTTGAATGCTTATGGAGTGGCACTATTTGAAAGGGTTGGGAGGTGTGGCCTTGTTGGAGGAGGTGTGGCCTTGTTGGGAAAGGCGTGGTCTTGTTGGAGGAAGTGTGTCACTGGGGGATGGGCTTTGAGGTTACAAAAGCTCACTCCAGGCCCAGTGTTTCTCTCTTCCCGATGCCTGCAGATCTGGACATAGAACTCTCATCTGCTTCTCCAGTACCGTGTGTGCCCGCGTGCCGCCATGCTTCCCACCCCGGTGATAACGGACTAAACCTCTGAAACTGCCAGTCAGCCCCAACTAAAAGCTTTCTTTGATAAGAGTTGCCGTGGCCATGGTGTCTCTTCACAGCAACAGAGCACTGACTGAGACAGTGTGTCTTTCTGGATGTGAGTTCAGGAGGCTGGAATCCCACTCAGGGTACCGTGTCTTCCGGCTCCAGGTTGTTGTCTTTCCGTGGTATATGGAGACTCTGAGGCCACTCGTGGGCTGGACAAGCTTCTCCCATCACAGGGCGTCCAGTCTGTAGGCCTCTGTAAAACATGAAGTGTCACCCACCCACCCCCGAACCCCACTTAGAGATGAGCTCAGAGAGGCTGTGTGATGGGCCTCCGGTCACCATTCCAGGCACAGCTTAGTTTGAACCCAGCCAGTCCCAGGAGGGGTGCCCATGATGGATCCCCCCTGGCATCCCTCTGCCCACCTCTGCATCTGCCCCTCTCCCCAGAACTCAAAAGACTAGTTGCCGGGGGGGACACAGTAAGGCCCCAGGGATGGATATATATATATTGGTTGGATCCTTTGGAGAGAAAGATGGAGGCTGCTGGAATGGACCACTTTTCCACAGGGGCGTGGGATGCTGGGCATGGGTGGAGGGCTGCAGAGAGGGGGGCTGCTTTGTACAAGTGGAGTGGGGTCTGGAGACATGCTTGGGTACCTCAGAGCCCGAGCATTGCTGTCGAGATCGAGGAGTCCAGTGCCCAGATGGAAGCAAGGAGGCTCCAGGTCACACCGTTGGGAGGAGTCTCTCTAGGGGGACCCCCACACGGGCCCCGCTCACCCTCCTACACTGCCACCAAGATGGGCAAAATCAGCTGGCTGGGTCTGAGTTGGTGCAGGGAGGGGCGAAGCTGGAGTAAGGAGGGGCCAGGTCTGAGTCAGGGAGGGGCGAGGCAGCCGGCAGGTGGCAGAGCCCTCAGTTTCTCCCTGCTTCACAGCCACAGGTCAGCATCTGAGTGCTCTTCTGATGGCCCCTGGCAGCCCCACCTCCTCCTGAGGCACTGGCTTGGTCCTTCCATCCTCTGCCCTGTCCTCCACTCAGCCTGTTGGGTTCCTGCTTCTTCCTCTTTCCTATCTCTATCCTGGGTCTTAGGACCTGGTTACCTGGCCTCACCCACCAGGCAATGATTCCCCTTCCAGTTCCCAGGACCCACAGGGCAGGGGAATCTATCTGCTGGGTGAGTAGGCTGGGCTCTCTGGATGGCATCTCTTAGCTGACTAGTCTTTGCCATGGGAACAGAAGTACCTTTGTGTGTATGTGACTGAGGGCTACTTGTGACTGCCAAGATCCTGGCTTGCTCCTGTTCGGTGGTCCCCTTGTTTGGTCAGATACATTTTCCTTCCCGTGTGGGCTTCACCTCTGGCGTGCTGGGACTATTCATACAGCCAGTCTCAGACTGGATCCAGCCTCTACTTCATCTCTGAACTTCAGTGTGCCCCTCTGTAAAATGGGAAAACAAGGTCTCTGTGTAAGCTCTCAGTGCAGGATACTCAGGACAATGGGGCCTCTTACCCTTGTTGAACAGACCCTTCAGACTGGGGATGGGACCGGGATCCATTCTAGATAATTTCTTGACATGTCACAATGGTATAGGACCCTACCTGCTTCAGTTGAGCCCTTTCTGCCCTGTGGGAAGCCTCCCTACCCACTACACAGCTCTACCTTCTTCTGGCTGTCCTTGTCAATCACTTGTTTCTGTTCCTCACTTGGGAGGATGCAGAGCCACTGAGTGGTTGTCTGGTCCCTCTGGTCCTGCCTATTCCAGTTTCTATCTACACCTGAAGGGATTAGAAAGTTATTTTTAAATTTTGTGTATGAGTGTCTGCCTGCATGTGCGTATGTGTACCATGTGTGTACAGTGCCTGCAGAGGCCAAAAGAGGGCACCAGATCGCCTGGAATGAACTGGAGTTACAGACAGTTGTGAACAGTCCTGTGGGTGCTGCGATTCAAACCCAAGTGGTTTCTCTGCAAGAGCAGCAGTGTGCTTACTTAACTGCTCAGCCATCTTACTAACCCCTTAAGAGGTTTAAAAAACAAAACCAAACCTGCTTTATTGGGGCTTTTCCTTGGTATCAAGCCCTTAGATCTAAAGCAGAGACCTCAGCTGATTTTTACAGGTATAGAACCCAAGCGATGCTGGGTTCAAAATTCTGATAGATGTCATGATTGATATCATGATCTGGGTCCTGATAGACTACAAAACTTCCTCATGCCCAGCCAATAATCCCTCCTCCAATACTTAGACTGGAACCACAGAATTAATTCCACCTATCTGTGAGCTTCCCACGAGAAACCACCGAGAACATTCTCGATTCTGAACGATCTTGCCTTTGGTGATGTTGTTTGAGACTCATCTCGGGGCTGCACTGACCTTTGTTCTTGTTCATTGCTGTGTGGTATTCACCAGAAGATCCCACGATGGTTTATGTATCCACTCTACGGGAGCTGGGCATCCATCGGGGTTGCTCTCCTTTTGCTGGCTACCACGGGTAAAGCTTTGATGACTGTTTTTGAGCATGTCCTTCGTCAATCACTTCCTTCTGCTCCCATTGGGTAAATGCCAGTGATGGAATTACATAGTTATGCTCTAAGCTTCAGTGACCATTGCCTACTGGTTTCCCAGGTGGTTGGGATGATTAGTGCTCTCATCAGCAATGCAGGGGGGTCCCCATTGCTCTACATAACCCTGCTAGCACTTTGACGTAGCATTCGTTTTTGTTTTTGTTTTTTTTTGTTGTTGTTTTTGATTTTTTAGCGTGTCATGGCCTCTCACAGCTGCTCAACTGCTTTGGTTTGTCTCCTTGACTGTCCACGGCGCTGGTAGCACTTTACTTACGAGATAACTGTGCCGTCCTGTGTTGAGAGCCCCTGCAAATCTTGCTCTCTTTCCTCCCCTCTGTCTCTCTATCTCTGTCTCTCTGTCTCTCGACTGCCTCCAGTGATGTATCAGAGGGTGACTTTCAACTTCTGACTTCCTGACCTCACCTCCCTTCCAAGTGCTGGAACGACAGGCAGATGCCACCAAGCCCAGTTCTTGGGGCTGGAACCCAGGGCTTTGGGCATGCCAGACAAGCCCTCTACCAACTGAGATACATCCTCAGCCCCACCCCTTCTGTATTCTGGATTTGAGTCATTTATTGGATTTCTTGATTCTATGACTTACAAATGTGTCTTCTTTTTTCTTGTCTTTCTCTCTCCACTCCATGCGTTTTAGACAGGGTCTTGCTATGTAGCCCTGGCTGGCTTGGAACTTGCTGTGTAGAGATGAGGTTGGCCCTCAGCCACTTGGTAATCCTTCTGCCTCAACATTCCAGATTACAGATGTGTTTTTCAGTCTTTATCTCCCTCTCACGGGCTCCCCGCCTTTCCTAAAGGCTCCCTGGACTCTGAATGTGGCATGTATTCGGTCAGGTGGACCTTTTCTGGAGGCCCTAGAGATGAACAGCTCTTGAGGAGAGGGGAAGTCTAAGAAGGCAATATGCACATCTGAGACAGCCCTGGGTTTAGTCCTGACCAGTCTGCAGTGTGCTATGTGCTCTCGGGCAAACGCCAACCCCCCTCTGCCTCAGTTTCCCTTCTGTGACATCTCACTGGGTAGTCATAAAAGCAAAGGAAGGCTGGGCTCATGCCTATCCAAGCAATCAGAAGGCAGATCTCCATGAACGGAGGTCAGCCTGGGCTACAGAGCGAAACCTTGTCTCAAAACCGGAACAGCCAGTATCTGGTGCTCAGGGATCCTCGCAGGAGAGGGGGTGGGAAGACAGTCAGAGCGAATGCATCAGTGAGTTTGCTGTGAGAATGTGTCTCCTAGTCATTTCAGAAGTTACGTCCCTCAGTTCTCATTGACATGACTGTCAAAACACGAGCTGAACAACAACCATAGACATGCCAGACACACATGAGTAACATTATACAGACTGAGCAGGTTGTATTTGTGTTTTGACGAATATATATGCACACACACACACACACACACACACACACACACACACACACACACCTAACAACAATTAATGAAAAGCGAAGCCATGCATCTGAAAGAGAGCAAGGATCGGCGTATGGGAGGGTTTGGGAAGGAAGGGGAAGGGAGAAATGATATATTATAATCTCAAAAAAACAAAATAGTTAACACCCAAACAAGGCCGAGCATGGCGGTGAACACCTTTAGTCCAGCACTTGGAGGCAGAGGCAGGCAGATCTCTGTGAGTTCGAGGCCAGTCAGGACTACATAAGGGAGACCTTGTCTCATAAAATAAAACAAAGCCAAGCAATCAAACTAAAAAGAAAAACAAAACAAGCGTGAAAAGATGCCAGATGAGAGAGTGTGTGGTCCACAGAGGAGCCCAGCAGCCGCTACTGATCCCTTGCAGGCCCCGCCCACCTGGAGGGCAGTGTCAGGCACACCAGTTCCCCCAAAGCCCAGGCTGGGAAAGGCAGCTGGGAGGAGGCACTGAGCATGCTCAGAGGGAGCAGAGTTCTCATGGGGGAACCTCGGCTGGGATTAACATCAGCAGAACGCAGCAGGTAGTTGTAAATTCTTTCCTGGTCTTTCCTGACTGTCCAAAATATTGTGCAGGTACAGTTCATTTGTTTACTGAAGTGACTGGCACAGCAACTGACGACATTTACACAGAGTGGTGATCTTTTCTTGCGTGTTCACATGGTGACATGGTTGCGACAATCAACAAGCCGGCATGTACAGAGCCATCCTGCCTGCCCACCCTCCCTCCTTCCTTCCTCCCTCCTTCCTCCCTCCCTCCCTCCCTCCCTCCTTCCTTCCCTCCCTTCCTTCCTTCCTTCCTGGGCGGCTTTGAACTCATGGTCCTCCTGCCCCAGTCTCTCAGTTGCTGAGATTATAGGCATGTGCCACCATACTTACCTTCTGTGTTTTGAGCTGACCTCTGAGTTCTGGGCTATCTTGGGCTAGTGAATACTCCCAGTTACTCCCAGGTTCTGAGATGCCTGTGTTGCTGTGCTAGCTTGAATATCATGTGTGTTTGTAGTACAGGGTGAGTTCAGGCCAGCCTGGGCTAGCCTACTTGTTGTGGGTGTTTATGAGATAGCCTATGGGCCTGGGCTTTCCCAAGGACTTTCCCTGGGCTGATGAGCAGGGTCCAGGAGGCATCTTCATTACTGAGGAAGATGGGGCAGTGGGGGTGGTGTGGGGTGGGGGAGGGCAGAACTCAGACCGACATATTTACATATATATATATATGTATATATATATCTCCATGCATACACATACACATTTGGAAAAAGGGTCTCATGCAGCCCAGGCTGGCCTCAAACTTTCTATCTAGCCAAGGGTAACCCTGGGTTTCTGAGCCTTCTGCTTCTGCCTCCCCGGTCCTGGGATGAAAGGCATGCGCCACCATGCTTGGTACCCCCCAGCTCTTTAATGGTGGGGAAGAAGCCTCGGTTTTCCTTCTGCCAAATGGGAACAAACAGAGATGGGCAAAGAACATGGGACTCCTCGGAGAGTGAGCACCTGGGGTGCAGGAGGTCAGTCTTTGTGGGCTTGTGGGTGAGGGAGGGACATTTCCAGCTCCTATCAGGCCAGCAAGGAAGGCAATGGGTGGCATACAATGGGACCATTGTGGCTTCTGGGAGGGGCATAAAGGAACACCTGGCCGTCCTGCTTCCTCCCTTGGAAGGATGTGAGGCCTTCAGTGAAGGGCTGGCTGGGTGCCAGCCTTCCCAGGTCCCCTCTGGCAGGCCTGGCACCTGACCACCTCTCTTCTGGAGGATCATGTGCCCTGTTAACAGATGTGGCAACTGAGGCTCACTAAGGGGAGGGGAAGGCAGAGAAGAATACCAGGTGTCCCCAGCTCAGATGCCAGAGTGTTCTACATGCTGTCACTTCTGCGTCCTCTTCTATCCCCTGCCACACCGCCCAGCCCCTGATGACTCCTGTTCTGGCTTCCTGAGTTCTGTGGGGCCTCATGGGAAGACTTATCAGGTGTGTGTGTGTGGGTGTGTGGGTGTGTGTGTGTAGAGCATGGTTGCAGCAACCTTGGTGTCATTGAGATGCCATCTTCCTGTTTGGCTGCACAGTCCTCTGGCCTCCCATGTTCTGCTGGGCCCTCAGTGCCCTTCCCCCTGAGTCCGTCTGAGGGTGGGCACCGCACAGGCCAGGCAAACACGGTCCTGTCCTCTGCTAAAGTGCACTGATGCTTCCCCTGCCCTTCCTCTGGGGAGCCTTCCCAGATTTCCCTGCAGGGAGCTGTAGGTTCCCTTGGGATCTCCCTGGAAACTGCTTCCTGGGAGCTCCTGAGGCCTCCCTCCCACCCCCCGGGAGAGGTGGCCCCATCCGGAACAGCAGGGCAGCCGAGGTTCTTCACGCTGCCCTTGCTTCTGGACAGGCCAGCTCTGCCATTGTGGCCATTGCCCAGAACCCTCGGCACCGAATGGGCTGGCTGGAGACCCTCCCTAGCTGGAGGACCCTGCAGAAGAAGACACTCGCCGCCTCCATGCTTCCCTGGACTTGGCAGCAGATCCCGGGGTTGTGGGGCAGTCCCTTGCTCTGTTGGGCCAGAGCTGTGCTGGTGAGCCTGGCTCCCGAAGAAGGGGCCGGAGCATCCCACCCACCAATTCCAATCCACTACATCCCAATTCCAGGGCCCTCCCTTCACCTGCCCTGGTGGCCATGCTCTCCCAGGCCACGTTAACCCCTTTCGTGATCCCTGCCTCTTGGGGGCCCAGGGATGGGCTCTCCTTCACCGTCGTCTCCCTCCTAGAGAATCCTTCCTTCCGAGTCTCCCCTCTCCTTGTGCTTCATGAGGAAAGTCATCTTGGAGAGCTCAGATGAAGGGCTCCCTCCCCAGGGTGGCCCGCTGTGGCCTTAGAATGTGGTAGTTCCTCCCTCTGTCTTCCCAGCTGAGGCTGCCGACTCAGCCCAGCAGCAAGGAGCTGTGACACCTTCTGTTTGATATCTACTTCCGGGGTCAGGGGAAACAGCTCAGCTGGTTAAGTGCCATCTGCACAAGCGTGAGGACTCGGGTTCAAGTCCCAGCACCCATGAAGGGGAGCCCAGGCACGGTGACACATGCATGTAACCCCAGTCCTGGGGAGGCAGAGACATGTGGGTTCCTGGGACCAGCCGGCTAGCCCAGGCCATTGAGAGACGTTTCTCCAAAAACAAGGTATACAGTTCCTGAACTCTGTCCTGCACAGTATCGCCCTCCCTCCCTCCTTCCTTCCCTCATCTGTCTGTATGTCTCTGTCTCTCTGTCTCTGTCTGTCTCTGTCTCTGTCTCTGTCTCTGTCTCTCACACACACACCTGGAATCACACTTGCCATGTGAAGGCACCATGACAGTAGGGAGGCGGTACTTGGCCTGCCCTCGAGTGAGATGTAGACAGAAAGGAGGCTGAAGGGTCCAGGATAGATGTAGCGAGGCCATCGGGAGGCCCGGAGGTGGACCCAGGGGTGAGACAGGGAAGCGTGGGAGCCTCTGTCTGTCCTTGGCCAGAAGCCCCATGTGATGAATGTGATGGGTGTCCCCTGGGATCAGGGGCTAGTGGCAGTGGTGAGTGGGATCTTGTGTTGGAGGTAGGGTTTATAAAGCACACGTGCTTCGGCTTGAACCACTGGAGAGAGAGGGTTGCTAGGGATAGGAGTCCATTTGAAGTTTGAGCGGCCTGTTAAGCTCCAAGGGGACAGTGGGGCAGATGAATTTGCAACCCTGAGCTTTAGTTTAGTTTTTTTTTTTCTGTCACGTGGATATGAAAATATTAACAAGCCAATAGGACAATGAGCCAATAGACACTTCTGCGGCTCTGGGTGCCACAGGCTGTCGTTCCCAATCTGACCACTAGGTGGCAGCCAAGTGCTTGGCTGCCCGGGCATTAGCCAGGACTTTCAGAATAGTGACTGGCTTATGGTCGGCCCATCCCAGCCTACAGTTTTAATGTGGAATCTCCTCTCTTTACCCTCCCACCAGCTCCTTGGAGGCTCCATGGCCATGTCCCCAAGGGGTGGCTGTCCACACTAGCTACATGGGGCTTCTTTCTGAGGCAGCTCTGGGCCAGGCGTGGGGTGCAGGGGACTTAAGCATAGGGTGGCCAGAGGTGGCAAATAAACGGCAGCGTTTAGGACACAAACACACTCTATATTGTTCTTCATCAACCTGAAATTCATCCAGCCACCCTGTAGCAGTGATAGGGGCCACTGTCACTCACACCCCTATACCAAGCCCAGAGTCCCAACCTGTTGTTAAGGCTGAGGGCTGCCGATGTCAACTCATGGTCACCTGCTCTGGATACTCATACACCTGTCTGTTTGTCCATCCTCTAGGAGGATGGGCTAGAGCTGAGGACACAGAGACCCTGACCACTGTTCTCCCCCTCCATCCTTCCAGGTCCAGCCCGTATAGCTTTTCTCTGGAGCCTTTGCAGAACCTAGTGGCAGACCTGGCTGTAGTTTAGGTACCCAGCCAACCCTGGAAGAGAGGAACCCACCTACAGAGAGACATTGCCCACCTCCTTCTTCCCGACTGAGGAACGTGGGATTCTGGACATGGAAAGTCAGCTCTAGAATGCTTCCTAAATACCCATCTTCTTCCCTCATTGACAGATACCAGGTGTGATGCCTGAGTCCCAGAGAGCGACGATGAACCATCAACAGGCACACAGCATCCTGCTCCAAATCTGACCTGTTTCCCACATCCTCTGGGTTTTGACTTGCCTCTGGCTCCTGAGCTCTGTGTGTAGTACCTTCTGTCCCCCCCCCCCACCCTGTGGTCCTCTTAGCAAGCCCCAAGCTGGGCTATCTACAGTGATCCTTCCTTGGGTCCTTAAAGATGTAGCCTTGTCCACCCTTTCCACTCGAGAGAAGATTCACGAAGCAGGTGAATTGGTTTTAAAGGAACCTGGAGTCTTTTTTATCACCTTGATAGCCTCCATGGATTTTGTCTCAGGGAGTATCTTCGAGACTTTAATTAAATCAGGAACTCGGGCCCCGTCAGCTTCCCACCTGCTTATCGGCTTCCTAAGACCCTGATTCATTACCCAGGATTATTTTTTCTTCATCCATGAAATAATCTTTAAAGGCCTTCTATCAGGGAGATTAAAGCCGTAAGTCATATATGTCCACATGGACGCTTTGTTTTCTCTGACCATGGGTGGGCATGAAGCTACCCCGAGGGCCCAGGCTCTGGTGCTGTCCTGGAGTGGGACTTCCAGCTGGGGGAGGAGTTAGGTAGAGCTGTGGGTGCTGGGCTGGCTGGCATGGGTAGGAGTAGATGAGAGAGAAATTCCCCGCTCTGTGAACGAATCGTCTCCTTTCTGTAACTCCCAGGCATCACCTTTCCCTGGGTCTTTCCCTCTTCTGGGCTGAGCAGAGCAGGACAAATGGGATGCTTTCAGGAGCAAAGACAGGCGACTGGGGACATCGTCTCCCTCATTTTCCTTGTTTCTTTGTCTGAAATCGTCGGAGCAAGGCTCTTTTGGGTGGCAGCAGCCTCGGAGCCCACCTTCAGTTGTAACTGTCCCCTGAGCCAGCTTCCTTTGAGGCACAGAGGTCTCATCCAGACCCCCAGGCCCTTGGCAATGAATGAAGCCTTGGGTTTGATCTCTAATGGGGACAAAGAAATCACAGGTATGGAGAGAGAGGCGACGAGGGGAACATGGGTCAGGGCTCAGGAAACTTGTATCTGGCTCCAGAAGCGGGCTGGAGTGGATCCTAAGTGCCAGGCCTCAAGGTCTGCCCTGTCTCTTTCAGGGGGGAAATATGAGGGCAGGGGAGGGGCTCTATCCTTCATGGACCTTTTGGTCCCAACGGAGGCCTATGATCCCTGCCAAGTTCATAAGAGCAGGTACAGGCTGTGATCTCCTCCTTCTGACCCCCAGGTGGGTGGACGATCACATCGATTTGTGTCACCCATGATGACTGTGTTTTCCAAAACAAAACTCGGAAATATCTGCAGATATAAGCTTTCCAACCCAGGCCAGCCCAACTTCCTCGGCTCTCTACTCTCAATATCTCTGTGCGTGTACTGTGCACGGGCACGCGCTTGCAGGGCCCCGGGGTGTTATTAGACAGTGATTGAGTCTCAGAGGCTGGAGGTTGACCTGCGGTTCCTGCTCGAGTTGGGGGTGACAGGCGACCGTGGGAAAGCAATTAGCTCATGATCCCTGAAGGGCAAAGGCCTTTGCCTAAATAACAACTTCTCCAGTGCTCACTGTGCGCAGTATGCTTGGTGCTGGCTGTGATGTACATGCCAATCTTATCTCCTAATGGCCGCCATCCCAGCTCACAGATGAAGGGATGGAGATGCTGGGACATTCATGCACGCCCTCATCCAATCCTGCCTTCTTCGATATCTTCACCGTCACTCTCCTGTGGGGGAGAGCCAAGGAGCTTGGTGGAAGCTCCCCTGCTCTGACCGTAGGCTCTAACCTCTCCCTGCAGGGCCGCTGCTTGGTTGCAGCTACTTAAGCTTGGCAGAAGCCCCAAGATCACAAGGTTAAGATCCCGAGGAAGCCAGATATGAAAGGCATGCACCTGTGATCACCTCACTAAAGGAGGCTGAGGCAGGGGGATTGTGAGATGAAGGCCAGCCTGAGCTGCACAGCGGGACCCTATCTTAAATCAAAACAAACCAACCAACCCATGGAGGTACATATTCAGGAGATGGACTCCTGGGAGGCCAGGCTGGACCTGGGCTCAAGGGCAGAGACTCTCAGGCCTGGCCTTTGGGATCTGGTCTTAGCTTAGTCTCAGTCCTAAGCCAACCACCTCGCAGGTTCCACTGGCACAAAACCCTGCTTGGAAACAAAAGCCTTAGCCATCCTTCCTCTCCCTGCATCCCTCAATCCCCAGACCCTCACCAGGGCAGCCCAGCCTCTTCCACCCCTGCCTTGGGTACAGCACCGCGCATCACTTAAGCCAGCCAGGCTGTTCTTGCTAGAACAGAAACAGAGGGTGATCAACAGTGTGACTCCGGGCACTGGGGTCACCACCCCACTTCCCTCTGCCTCCCTGGAGGGGGGTGCTTCCATCGTCACCCCCCACTTTTAGAGATGCAGGCTATCACCACATGAATGTATAGTCACGGCATATGAGTCCTTGGTTGGGTACCGGAGGCTGGGAAGCCCAAAGTCCCGGAAGTGGGAGGCTGCAAAAGCAGGTTTTAAATCTCGATCTTGCTGTTGAACCCACAACTGCTCTGAGCCTCGATTCAGTCTGTGAAGGGGGGGGGGGCTCCCACCTTTGTGAGATTGTAGTGGGATGATAGTAGTAACCCTCCCCACAATTTGGGCGCATAGTAGATGGGCTAGAGGATGCTGGGGAGGAGGAGGGGACATACAGGAGAGGGTAGCCACTCCTCACTTTAGATGCAAGCTGAAAAGGGCGCTGCCCGGTTCTGCCTCGTTCACCCCAGAAGAGACACTTGTGTCACCAAGTGCCTATCCATGAGTTGGGGGAGGGGAGTGAATGGCCTCCAGCCAGGGTATATCCCCCTCTTTTATTTCTTCCTCTATAGATTGGGGCAGGCTGATGGGCTGTGTTTGTTTTCCTCCGTGCCTCCCAGCGGTTACTGGAGGCTGCAGGTCTGACAGCACCTGGGAAGTTCCCAGCACTGCTCAGGTGGGAGGGGCCTGGGGCTCTAGCTCCACCCACAAGAGGCCCTGATGGTTGCCTTGCAGGCGATAGTCAGTTCTGCACGCAAGCAGTCTTAACTTCCGGTATGGATGGATCTGGTGAGGCTCCACAGCCTGCTGCCTGGCACTCCAGCTGCTTCTCAGGCTTCCATTGTCGCTGCCCCAGGGACTTGCCCTGGGGTTGTTCTTGGCTGTTTGGGGCTCCAGATCCAGTCCAATTCTGCCCCCCCCCCCCCGGGGATCTCAGAACCCCCTCCAAACAACTGGAACCAATGGAGGACCCAGCAACTGCTGTGTCATGGCCACTGGCCTGTGTGGTCCATAGGGGATGCACAAGGAATCACAGGCTACCCTTTCCTACTTCTCGGGCTGGCGTGTGTCCTTCACCAATGTGGGCTTCCTAATCTGTGCATAAGAAGAGTAGGATTGAGAGATGGCAGAGTGTGAGGTCATACCCGAGGCCGCCCCACACTCTCTAAAGCCAGGCATCACTAATCAACTGGGAGCGGTCTCGGAATCCTTGTTCATGTAAGAGCCAGCGAACCTTAACCGATCGGTTCATGGACAGCTTGAATTTCTAAGCACAAAAATAGTTTGGAAGAGACAAGGTCTAGCTGTGCCCCACGGAGAGGTAATCTCCTGCTGGCTGTGTGGAAAGAGGAAGAGAAAGAAGATGCTGGTGATGTCTCTGTGGGATTGGCTTTGATCTAGAGGGGAGGGTCTGCCACAGGACTGTGCAAGAGGAAGCTAGGAGCCTCAGGCATCAGGTACCCACCCGACTCGTTACCCAGTTCTTACTCTAGGTAGAACCTAATCTCGTCACCTTCCTTTACTGAGCATCTCATCTGTGCCAAGCCTCCAGCAGGGTCTGCGCACCCAGGGCTTCATTGGTCCAGCTGCCTGCACCCCCATTTTACAGATAGAGAGGCCGAGGAAGAAACATTTGTCCTGATTTGGTTACCCAGCTGGACAGGAGCTGAGCTCAGCCTCTTGTCTTCCCCTGCTGGATTCACCCAGGCTAGAAGCCAGGTCCCCAACATCGAATGAATTCCATAATTTGTAAACTCAGCGGAGTGGCTTTTAGAGACATGTCGGGAAGTGATAAACAAGATCTCGGATAGATTTACAGGGCCTCTGGATGCCTGCATCTCACTGACTCCTGCTTTTGCTGAGAGCCACATGCGGCCGGAGCACGGGACCAAGAAGGCTTTTGTGGCCGACAGCCAGGCCGTTCATGGGTTTTTATAAGACAGGTTTACTGCCTGGAGGAGCCTGGGGACACAGGGAGGGGGAGGGCGGCCTCAATCTGGGACTCAGGCAAGAGGAAGACAGCAGCAAAGAGGCGGCAGGCCCCGCCCCTCCCTCTGGGCCCCGCCCCTCCCTCTGGGCCCCACCCCTCCCTCAGGGGCCTCCTGCCCATCCCAGGGCACCCAGGACCCCTCAGAGCATCTCTAGTTCAGGGCCAGGAACGGAGGTCATGTATTCTGGCTCTTCCTCTGACAGCATCACCCAGGGCCCTCTTTTCTTTATCTAGGACTTATTGGCCATTTCTAGACCAATAATTATTAACCCCTACTGAGCATCAGAGTTCATAAAGCAGAGAGCCTTGAACAGCTGTGCCCTGGCCCAATGTACAGAGATCTGGTCCCTTTGTGGGACCCACTCTGACTCAGGTGGGCAGCATGGGCAGAGAAGCATTTCTGTGGGGAGAGGATACCCCCAATTGCCAGTTAGCTAGTGAGCTCAGGAGGTCATTTGCTGAGAGCAGAGTCACCTGGGCCCAGACATAGTCAAATGCAGGGACACATGTCCAATCTCCTCACCCCTTGTGGTTGGCTAGCATCAAGTGACATGAGCTGTGTGTGTACCTGTATCACACCTGCCATGGCTCCTGTTCCCAGACTCCAAACTCTGCCCCCTCCCAGTAACCAGTAAGTTGAGTCCCTAGAGATTTGGAGAGGGTTTCCTAGGGAATCAGGCAGGGGTGAGGGTGACAGCAGTTGAGGGACAGTCAGGTGTGTGCTGGTATTCATCCTTGGTTGGCTGCTCACAAGCTTATGAAGGGCATATGTCTGTTGTAGAATATTTTAAGGTGTGTTACTTTTGTTTATGTTGCATTTATTTAACTCTGTGAAGCTGTGTTACTGTGCCTGTCTAAAATACCCAATGATCTAATAAAAAGCTGAATGGCCAATAGTGTGGCAGGAGAAAGGATAGGTGGGGCTGCCAGGCAGAGAGGAGAAATAGGAGAAATCTGAGAAGAAGGAACAAGAGAACACCAGGGGCCAGCCACCCAGCCACAGAGTAAGTGTAAGTAAGATGCACAGAAGCAAGAAAAGGAAAAAGGTAGATGGGATAATTTAAAGTCAAGAAAAGCTGGTAAGAAACAAGCCAAGCTAAGGCTGGGCATTTATAATCAAGAATAAGCTTCTGTGTGTGATTTATTTGGGAGCTTGGTGGTGGACCCCCCAAAAGAGTAAGAAACAACATGTTGGCACCCAACATGGGGCCAGAGTAAAAGAAAAACCAACAACATATGTCACTTGCTGCAAAGGACTGGCCCAAGTGGCCCAGGGCTGTGAACAGGGTCTTCAAGGGTTTGGAAGCCTTGATAAGAGCATGCAGTGGACCTGGAGGTGGAGATGGGGGAGCAGTGAGTGGCCAAGCAAAGTGCTTATCAGCCAGCTATCAAGACCCTTCCAGTGCTTACAAATGCTCTTGAATGGAATCATGGGAGGTGATAAGATGTTTCAACAGCAAGGTATGCAAGCAGAAGCTGGGGAGCCAAGGCAGGACACCCAGCTCAAGGTCATTCTCAGCTACGTAGAAAGTTTGAGGTCATTTGGTGTCTCTGAGACCCTGTCTTAAAACAACAGGGCCTGGAGAAATGGCCCAATGGTTAAGAGTGCTGACTGCTCTTCCAGAGGACTTGGGTTCAGTTCCCAGTCCCCACTGGTGGCTCACAACAATCTGTAATTTCAGTTGTGGCCCCCTCCAGCACCAGGCAGGCACAGGGTACACAGACATGTATACAAGCTAGACGCCACACATAAAACACAAATAAGTAAGTCTCCACAATGCAAAACCAAGCTGAAAAACAAGTTTGTGTAGTCAGACGTTTTCCTGTGTCCCACCCATCCTGCAGCCACGCAGACAAGTAAACACACAGAGGCTTACATTACTTACAAGCTGTATGGTCTAATGGCCCAAGCTTCTCACTAGCTAGCTCCTATAACCTCACCCATTTCTATTAATCTCTAAGTTACCATGTGGCCGTGGTGGCTTATCAGTATTTTCACATCTTGCTTCTCTTGGCGGTGCTGGCATATCTCTCCCCTCTGCCTTTTTTTCTTCCTGTCTCTCCTTCAATTTCCCACCTAGCTATAGCCTGACTTGCCATAGGCCAAACGGCTTTATTTATCAGCCAATCAGAGCAACACATATTCACAGCGTACAGAAAGACATCCCACAGCACGTTTGGGTGTGTGGCTGGAGCACGGCTCCCTCCTGCTTCCTCCCTGGCTTTCGGCCAGTCCTCTCAGGCACTCGTTTTTCTGTCGGTGGGTGCTTGGGGAGCAGCTTAGGTGGCTGGCCTGTGGAAAGCTACTGTGCTTTCTCCCTACTGCTCTGCAGCTGGGCAGAGGGCTGAGTGCCTTGTGGGTGGCCTGTCCCCGGCTTCCTTCAGGCCATCCTCAGCCAGGCCCTGTAGCGCTGCCACTCACATCCCAGTTCCAGCAGGAGGGCTAGGCTGAAATGGCCCTTTTCTTCTCCTGGGGCAGCTGGGTCAGGTGGGCCCCCCCACGGCTGAGTGTCAATCATTCATGCTGAGGTCAAGTAAGAGCAGAGGACACATGGAAGGGCAGCCCAGCCTAGAAGCTGGGAGATACGGGCTCTACGCTGTTCCCATTGCCATTGATGGGAGACAGTCCAGAACTCAAAGGTCAACAAATTATCCTTTTTTGGCCAATTGCTGGGTGGCTTCACTGGTAGGAGCTGAAGTTCAGACACCTCAGGTGGGTGCAGGAGCTATTCCTTTTAAGGAGACTCCTCCTCCACCTCAGACATACACATGCACATAAAACATATATGCATGCATGCACACAAGCATTTATACACACACACAGCTTTATATACCTACGCCTACTACCAGACACCCCCCACCTGTCTTCATCTCCACACTCAACATTATTGGATACCCCTGGCCATTGCCATACTTCCACACATATGCCTTTGGGCTTGGGCGCGTACACACATACACACACACACACACACACACACACACACACACACACGCACACGCACACGCACACGCACACATACGCACACACACACTCGTGTGCACAAGTGCCATCCCATTTCTAGAGCCACCATAGAATGACAGGCAAAGGTAGACGTGTCAGCATGAGAAATTGCTGGAGTGGCTTGGTCAGGAACAATGGAGACTGCAGTGGGTAGAGTGGTGGGAACAACACTTATACATTGGAAATGAGGCCTTCCGGGTTGGAGGTCCGGGTCCTGCAGCAGACTCTGGTTTCCTGCTGACCAGCCCAGCAGAGCACGAGGGGACCTGCATCCTGCAGAGCCATCTGATCCTGCTCCCTTTTTACCTGGCTCTAGGCAGCAGCTCTTCTCTCACTAGCCTACACCCCTCACATAGCTGCAGGCCTCTTTAAATTGCAAGAGGGATCAAGGTGGCCAGCATGAAGGTGACTGCCCCAAGGTTGCCAGGAAACCAAGGAAGGAAACCAGTTTCCCCGAGAGGCTGCAAGACACACTAGCTTCCATCAGAAGTAGCGGTGAGCTGACCCTGTCTGAACCCTCTCCATCCATCCTCAGCCTTGGCCACGCTACCTGGGCCTCTGTTTCCTTCTTTGTCAGGGACGGAGTCCAGCCAGATCCCACTTCCCATTTGTTTTCCTGCCTTCACACACTCCTGAGAGATCTTCAACTTCACACTGGCCCCAGCAGGGCAGCAACTAGCCAGGACTCCTGTGTGTCCCAGAGTGTGAGGACAGGAGCACTCAGCCACAGCAGGTGATCGTGATGGACCCCAGAAGTGACCCTGGGAATGTCCCGATGCTGCCTACCCTCACATGCTCTTTCCTGTCCGGCAGTATAAGGCGGCCAGTGTTCTGGGGCATGTCCTACAAAGGGGTGTGTGGCGGCATCGAAGGCCCTAGAGTAGTGTGGAGGAAGCTTCCTGCAGAGTTTGTGTGTGAAGACCATTAAGAAGTGGCTCTTGTCTTGGACTCCTTGCACCTGTTGCCTGGCATGGCCCATCTGCTGTACCCACCCCAGTTGGTTTCAGTGTGGTGAGTCATACCCAAGTCCTCACCCAGTGTGATGGTTTGAAAGCAAATGCCTCCCCCCATAGGGAGTGGCACTATTAGGAGGTGTGGCTTTGCTGGAGTAGGTGTGGCCTTTTGGAGGAAGTGTGTCACTGTGGGGTTGGGCTTTGAGGTCTCCTATGCTCAAGCTACACCTAGTGACTCAGTTCACTTCCTGTTGCCTGTGGATCAAGATGTAGGACTCTCAGCTCCTTCTCCAGTACCATGTCTGTCTGCATGCCACCATGTCCCACCGTGATGACAATGGACTGAACCACCCGGATTAAATGTTTTCCTTTATAAGAGTTGCCATGGTCATGGTGTCTCTTCACAGCAATAGAAACCCTAATTACGATGCCTAGTAGAAACCAGAGGGAGCATGAGATGATTTCTGCCCAACATCTGATGCTCATTTCTAGGTCCTGGGTTCCTGTGGCCTGGAACAGTGGACTCTCCATCCTTGGTCCTACATGGTTCTCCATACTCTTAAGTTGCTCATGGCCCAAGCTTTTCCCTCTAGGCTCCAGGGACCTGCTTGGGGTGGAGGTCTAAGGGTGACTATGGTTGGGATTGGCCTGGAGGCCGTGACTCACTTCTCTGTAGTACTGGGGCTCATGGTCTCCTTCTCTGGCCTGCAGCTTCTGGGTAAATGCCCTTCTTGGGTGCGGGGTGGGAGTAGGGTGACATGTTGATTTGTCTACAGGATTCCAGTGGGGGCACTTTATTATTCTTTATTACATCTATTTGATGTGTGTGTGTGTGTGTGTGTGTGTGTGTGTGTGTGCGCGCGCGCGTACCCATGTGTGCCCACACACGTGCCACAGTATGCAGCTGGAGGTCAGAGGACAACTTGTGGAAGCCGGTTCTCTCCTTCCATCCACCATCTGGGTTTCAGGGATCAAACTCAGGCTTAGCAGCAAGGGCCTCATCTACTTATCAAGCCACCTTGCCAGCCCCTTCCTGATGAGCGGACCTGCGACTTGCACTACCTTTCGTACAGGACTAACCTCTGAGCCACACTGCCCACATCTTCAGCAGATCAGTTGTGTCTGCTTGCAGAAGATCATCACAGCTGGGTTTATTGACTTCACAGAAGGACCCCCACCTGAGTATCCAACCAGCCTCCCTGGCCTGTTGTATGCATTTTTTTCCCCTAATTGCCCATGGGTCTCAGGGAGGGGCTAGAAGATTTAGGCATGGCAGGACGAAGGGGGAGGGCTCCATCATCCATGCTGGGTTCAAATCTTCCACTGAAGTCGCTTTAAGGTCACCCACAGTCCTCCCACGATCCCCTGCTCATTGCTCTGTGGGTCATCCTAATAAACTCTATGGTTCCCAGAGTGAGTGACCTGTGGTGGAACTGTGTCTTGGTTTGTCACTGGGAAGGTAGGCGGAGGGGTAGACGCTCTTTACATCTCCCCAGGAGAAGGAGTTTTAGCTAACTCCAGTTGGCGGCATAGGCAGGATCTGAGGGAAACTGAGATCCGAGGTTGGGAGGAGCTGAAGTTGATGCTGGCTAAGGGTGGAGCGTCTGCTGAGGGAAATTTGACATGGCTTCTTGTCCCTGTGTGGCGTGTGGCAAGTGTGCTGTGGGAGCCCACAGAGGTTCCCTAGTGAGATCTGAGCTTGCTTTACCCAGCAGGGCTGCATGAAGGGATGGCTTGACCACGGGCATGTTTACCAGGTGTTTGGAAGGGTCTGCACTTGGCTGTGTTGGGGAGAGGTCTTTTTGCTTCACCCCTTGGCATTCCTTTAAAAAAGCCTTTTAGAAGAGACAGAAGGGGCTGGTGGGTTTTGACCCAGGCCCTCCCTAGGCTGTCTTGTGTTTCTATCTGCCTCTCTCCCTTCTCTATTTCTATCTAAATATTTCTCACTTCTCCCTACTCAAGAGTACCTTGGGGTAAAAGTGGGGGGTGGGTCCCCCTGCAGTGTGCCCTATGGGGAGTCATGACACTGGCGTGGTCAAAGCAGAAGGTTGTGAGATACGTAACTAAGGTGAGCCCCCCTAAGCAGGACCTTTCTTGGGGAAACCTTCTAGGTGGTGTGAAATGGCATGTCTGCCTGATGGGTAGGGTCTGTGCTGTGAGTATAGAGATGTTCTGAGAACAGCTGAAGGTCTAGTGCAGATGTTGCAAGCCCTGAGAGGAGCACACCACGGGTGGAAGTAGCAGCAATCAGCTGCAGAGGTGACCTGGCCGTGCTATGGGTAATAATGGATCTGAGACCAAGGGGGCAGCATGGAGGGTGACGGCAGGTATGGGGGGTGGGTTTGCAATGAGAAAAAGACACACAGCTGATATCCTGTGGGATATTGGATAGACAAGCGGGGAGATGGAGGTATTGGCTTGGTACTTCTCACAGCTGGGAGGCCCAAGTGGACAGAGACCCCAGAGCATCTCTGTATTAATGAGCTCTTTCTGGAACCCCCCCCCCCAAACCTGGAATCTAGGAGTCAGGTGGCCAAGAGGGAAGAAGCAAAATAGCGGCCACAGAAGACAACCCTGGAGGCCAACTTTTGACACAGAGAAAGGAAAAAAAGTGATCCAGCGTGCAGACACAGGGGCAACTGTCTGGTGTGAGAGACCCTGGTAATCGGAATATTCACGACTAAAATTGCGGAGTTAGGGGAACACTCTAAACAGGCAATACACGATCGCTCATAGCCTGGCTTGTGAGGCTGTGGGATATGGAGGCAGATGGGCAACCCAGCGACATAACCACACATCTGTCCTTGACTCGTGAGTTGCATAGCCCGAGGCAGGACAAAGGGAACTGGTTCCCGATGGATGGACTGGCTCACAGGAGCCATCAGAGACGCTTGGTCCCCAGTGGAGGTCCCCGTGGATAGCAGGGCCTGGAGGACAATAAAGCAGGGCCAGACATTACTGAGGGATCTAGGACTGAGGGAAATGATGCCTGAAGCCCAGTTCACAGGAAAGGACTGTGTTCATCAGAAATGTGAGGAACTGCATTCAGTGAGGACAGCCAAACCAGCATGGAGTGTCAACAGCTTTGCTGAGTCCTTTTGTGAGACAAGATTTTTATCAAGTAGGAAAGGCTTTGGGGGCTTAAACTACCATGGAAAGAGTGTAAAGAGTGTGAACAACCTAGAGAGAAGAGAAGAGCAAAGCAGAGAAAGAGAGGTCTGTCTTGGCTCTTCCAAGGTAAATGGCAAAAGATTTGTGTTGAGCCCAAGTTCCTAAGGGGAGGGCGGGGGCGGGAAAGAAAGCCAAATTGTTTTAAAGAGATGTGGGAAGGCTTTAAAGCCCGAGGAACAGTTCGCAGAAGGCATCCATGATAAAGTGACACAGCTGAAGGTGATTAAGCCTATCCCAGGGATGGGCAATTATCACCTCCACACCAGGCTAAACAGGCTGCATATCCCTCCTGCCAAAGGTTATGCTAGGTGTGGGGATGCCAGGGCCTCCCTCGAAGCCAGGTGTGGCAGACATCTGCAAACAGCTGTAGCTACAGTCACAGCCACAGCGCCAACCCAGGGCCTCTCGGGACCCAGGTAACCAGCGGTGCAGCCGAGAAGAGTGAGGGCCTCATTCTCTCTTGGTCCTCGTAGGGTAGGGCTGCTGAGTAAGCCCCACTGCCTTCCTCCAGTGGAGAAATGGAGGGGGCTCCACGGAAGAGCCCCAGAACACTGTGGAAAAGCCCAGAGAGAATGGCTGAGGTTTGTGGAGCGTTAAGTTGGTGCCTCCTCCTATCCACGCCACTGTCCCCCACATCGATCCGTCGAGGAAGCAGTCGATACAAATGGGTGGAATCTTTCGGACCCGTGTTAGACCTCAGCTTCGACTTTCGTGTGGTATCTTGGTTTTGGGACTTCAATAATCACCTGACACGTGCTCGGAACAGACGACAACAGGCTCCCAGAGTGCTTCCCCAGGGTTATCTTTGTAGCCCTACTATTCGTGATGGGAATGGCCGCTCGGGATACTGAGCCCATCCTCTGAAAGAAGGATTTGCTATACAGATGGCACACAATGCCAACCTCTGAGTGCATGGAAGGTTGGGGGAACCCACTTGAAAGACCAGGAGTGTGCGTGAAAGAGCAAGTGTGGGAAATTTGTTTACAAAGGGTACAAAGGCCAGGTGTAGCTGTAGCATTGGTGGGAACTTTAATGATTGGGTAAGTCACAGGTGCCAAGTGGAAGAGTTCTGCACCAGCCTGGGCCTGTAAATGCTAAGGAGTAAGTGAGGGTATCTTGTGTGAATGGTAATAGGGGATGCCAGGGGCCGTAAGTTTGTTGAGAATTCCTGCGCTGGGGAGGGTCAGTAAAGGCTCTTGGTTGCATTTCAGAACCAGATGCTGAGGCCCTGTTGCTGAAGGCATCACATGCATTGTTCACAGAAGTTGGAGAAAGAAGGCTCAGGCTGAACTAAAAGGGTCTCATGGGTTCAAGCTAGCTCCTGTAGTGCCTGCCAGAAGTTATTACTAAGGTTGCTGGGTCCGGCATGCTTCGTGATGGACGTGCCAGGCCAGGTGCACTAGCTTGTACTAGTTTGTGTTTGCAGCCTCAGGGTATTACTGCAGCCAGTCTGTTTGGATCGTTCCCCGTGTTTCATCCTCTTCCTCACTCGTGTCTTGTAGTGAGAGGGTTCCGTAATTTGCTGGAGTTGGAGGACAGTCAGACCTCTCTCTCCCTCCCTCCCTTCGAGGACCATGGACCCTTGCAGAAGCGAGGGATGGAGAGAATGTAAGAGCTGGAGGGCAAAGGTTACCGTGTTCTATGGGGCCATCCTCTGAGCCAAACCGCCACCATCATCAGGTCAGTTGGGTCTCTTGTAAAAGGTCATCATGGCTTGTTGACTGTTGACATTCCTTTATAGAAGGACGGATGGGTGGGCCAGGGACCTTCAGGTCAGGGACCGGTGTATCCAGCCGTTCCTCCCAACCAGCCACATGCAATTTTACCCTGAACGTACATTGCCTCAGGGAAGTGCTGGTGTATAATAAGCATGGAAGGACTCGGGAGCAGATTCCATCTGCACAACCATGGGTGGGAACTGGGGGAGTCATCTGTGATGGGTGGGAACTGGGGGAGTCATCTATGATGGGTGGGAAGTGGGGGAGTCATCTATGATGGGTGGGAAGTGGGGGAGTCATCTGTGATGGGTGGGAAGTGGGGGAGTCATCTATGATGGGTGGGAAGTGGGGGAGTCATCATCTATGATGGGTGGGAAGTGGGGAGTCATCTATGATGGGTGGGAAGTGGGGGAGTCATCATCTATGATGGGTGGGAAGTGGGGGAGTCATCTATGATGGGTGGGAAGTGGGGGAGTCATCATCTATGATGGGTGGGAAGTGGGGGAGTCATCTATGATGGGTGGGAAGTGGGGGAGTCATCTATGATGGGTGGGAACTGGGGGAGTCATCTATGATGAGTGGGAAGTGGGGGAGTCATCTATGATGGGTGGGAACTGGGGGAGTCATCATCTATGATGGGTGAAGACTGTCCAGTATGGCTTCTTTAAGGCCACGCAGGCTCCTTGGAATCCCTCACCAGTTGCCTGTAAATAGGCCAAATATACTCATTGGCTCCCCAGAGTGAACGTTGGTGAAATCATACTTTGGTTTATTGTTGGGACATTAGGAGAGAGGGGTAGACACTCTTTATGTTTCCCCCCTGAAGGAAGGAACTGAGCATTACTAGCCTGTAAGGGACAGCCCTCCTAAGAGAAGGCCCTGTAGGTTCCAAAAAACTTTCCACGGCAGAGAAAACACTGGATCCAACATTCAGCAAATGCTAAACTCACCATCAGGGCCCGAGAGTCAGTCACTCAAACACTAGCCTGAAGGACATTTATAGAAAATGCCCTCTGGGACTGGACTGCTGGTGACTTTAGCCAGAGCAAGGCTGGTGCTTGTCCTAGGTGCTTGTGCTAGGTGCTTGTGCATCTTTGGCATGTGGTAGCCGTCTTACTGTCCTCCAGCTCTCCACCCCTTTGGTGGGGTCAAACTTGATCCTGGAGAGGGAGTGGGTGGGGTGCTGGGGTGGAAAAGCAGGTGGGGGTCAGGGCAGTGAATGCCATCGGGGTGTGGAGGGCTGGCTGTTGTCAAGTAGCCAACTTGTTGTCTTGTAGGTCTGTCTCAGTAAAAAGAGTCTCACTTCCTCTCGGTGTTCTCTAAAGGCACTGCTGACTCCAGGGCAGGGGGAGCCCAGAGACAATTTCCAGCTCACACAGGGAAGATGTTTCTAGATCCCTACTATTCCCCAGTGCAGGGGCTCCAGAGGGGCAGCGAGGGGTATCTTGGTACCAGTCGTGATACAAGCCAAGGATGGTGCTTGGTCCCCTGTCCTGCTCAGCCCAAGAACATCAGGTCTAAATATTACCAAGGAAGACGTGAGCAGGCCCCCCCTGCCCCCCCCTGCAGCCTAGGCTCAGACAGACAGACAGACAGAACACTCAGAAGGAACCATGTCAAGGGAGCACAATGAGGCTCCAGCAGCCTTTGTCTTCCTGGAAGAAGCCAGGTTTAGTGCAAGGCACCATGTGCTGAGGCAGGCTGTGTGGCCACCCTTGCAGGAGTGCAGCTGGGACCTGCATTGATCACCTTGGGCTTGGCACGCAGAAAAGGGGATCTTGATTTCAGGTGTGAGGAAGGGCTTGGATGTGAGCAGACGCCTGACCTCTGCGGTTCCTCTGAATCCAGAGTTCCTTGGCAGAGAGAAACACACGCAGCACTCTAAAGTGGCCCACAAGGTTACTGAGGACGGAGGACTGAGCAGAAACTCGAATATAGCTGGCGGGGGGGAGGGGGGGAGGCGGCAGCTGGGAGGAGAAAGTAGGTCCTCGGGAACAAATGAGGTGGGGCACGAAATTAACGAGGCTGGCAAGGGCTGAGCGCGGGGACTCATTTTTAAAAAACCGTCTCTTAGCAAGAAAAACGAGGGAAAGAAATTTGGACATTGGGGAAATAGTGGAGGCTGGGAAGCTGGCTCTCTGGCTGGCCTCTTGAAGAACAAGGGGGTGATGCAGATCCGTGGTCTAGGGTGACCCCTGCTTGCCAGGCAGGATAGACAGACCTTGGCTGATATAATGCTGGGGACGGCGGCTAGGGCGAGCTCCTGCCCGCATCTGGCGGGCTTCCTCTGCTCCAGCACCCTTTCATTTAGCCGTGGTGCCTGCCAGGCACCGTGGTCTGTGTCTCTTTATCCCTACGCTCCCCCCTGCACCTGCTGGTTTCTTCTCTTGGGCTCCCACCTTCTGGTTCCATCCCAAAAACTTAGGGGAGTCCTCGGCTCTCTAGAAACCTTCCCTGGCAGACTCAGAGTTCACCCTGCTGCTCCTGTCCTTAGCGATTAGTGGCCAGGCGTCTAGAGTAGGCGCATGTTCTTAGGAGCCCAGATGTCTGCACAGGGGAGCTCATCCTAGATGACCCTAAGGGTTCTGTTTGCCTGGCCTCTCTACATGAGAAGGGTGGAGAGAGGGGCAGCCTTGTGCCACTCACTCCCTGGGTGGCTAGTAGCACTCTTTGGGGGAAGAGGGGCCTTAAGCCCCTTGGGTCCTGTCTACCCTTCTCTGTCTCAGGGCAGGTGGGCCTTGTTCATGCCGTTCTTGCTATTGGTCTGGGGCTCTCTGGGGACAGGTGTTCTGTAGCATTCTTTCTGGTCTGCCCCAGGCCCTGGTCTGATACTGTAGCTAGAGGGCAAGCAGGGTGGATGGATACATGCATGTGCATGTAATCTACTTGTATTATGGCTGGTGCGGAGACATCCAATGCTGTCTTGGTGTGGTTCTCTCCTTCACTGGGTGGGGAGAGTGGAGGAAGACTATGGGAGGTGGAGGGAGAGTTACATACTCCTTGTTCAGATGGAGCCATCAGTTCCCCGCAGCAGGAGAAGGCCTCTTTCCTGCCTCTTCCTGCTACTCGGGAAGAGGCCACTTGGCTCTCAGCCGGATCTGGTGTTTGGGAGGCGATTCAAAGAGTCCATGTTGGATTGAAGGAGGTGTGGGTGGGCCTACCCTTGAACCTCAGGGTTTTGCTCAGCTGATTTTGTCTGAGAAGAACTTGTTCACCCAACATTTGCTCCAGAGAGAGTGTCACAGACAGCTAGCTGAGGGTCCTCTTGCTTTATTCAGGTAGAGATTATCAACAGAGAACAGCCCCTCAGCAGCTGGAGTACCTGATGGCCAGCGGCTCCTGGACTGTGTGTGCCAACCCTAAAGTCTGTCACTCTAAGTCACCACAGCTGGCACTTACAGCTCTGGCTTTTACCCAGAGGCTTAGTGCTCAAGGTGGTCAGGCCAGAGGCCTTGGGGTGAGTACTGAGGCCCCCGAGCTCTTAGGCTGTTGGGCCCCTTGGTGGCATGGCTCTAAGCAGCTCCTGGGAGGGCGGATCTCACTGTCTTAGCACTTAGCAGTTTCTCACCCTCAGTCTCCGCCATCTGTAGTTTCTGCCCCCGGCCACTCTGATACTCCATGGCTGTGTTCTTTCTGCTGTTGCTGCTGAGGTAGAATGCTCTGGAGTCTTGTTTTCTCTTTCTGAACCAGCCCAACCTGCTCCACCCAGGACAAAGATAACAAGTCAGCAAAGCACCAGCCAAGAGAACCCTTTATTGGGCCTAGTGTCCCCAACACCGTGAGTGGAGTAATACATATGACAGAAGCCTCCTGGGCTAACCCCGGAACTGTGGAAAATCCCTTATAGCCAGATCTAGAGGGAAGGTCACGCTTGTTCATGGATTGTAATCCCACCAATCATAGCCGTGTGTGTGTGTGTGTGTGTGTGTGTGTGTGTGTGTGTGTGTGTGCGCGCTACCAGGGATGGTAGCACACATCTGGTGGCACCAAGCCAAGCCTCATATGAACACCAAGCCGGAAGTTTTTGCTGACCCACTAAAAAGCTCCCCTCCCCTGCAGTGAGAACAGTTGTAGGGTGGGTGGGGTCACCTAGACTCCACCAGGGCTTGTAGCTGTGCAGGCTGTTTACGACAGTCACGACTAAGGCAGCTTCATGAAGCAGAAGTCGGGATTTCAGAGGCTGCCGTGGCCGAAGAGCAGAGATTCTTCTGACTGACTGACTGTAGAGTGTTCACGGAGCTGAATTGCTGCTGTGACAGGCTGCCTGACGAAGAGGAGGCTGCCTGGACGGCAGCTTCCTGATCAAGGTACCCGGGCATAAGGGGAAAATCAACAGTTATAGTGAACCAACAACCACCCCGCTCCTGGTAGCTTTTGCCTGTTCAAGACACTAAAGGGCTCTAGGACTGTAGTTCAGTTGGTAGAGTGCTTGCCTACCATGCACAAAGCCCAAGTTGGATCCCTAGCATTAAAAAAACAAACAAACAAAAAAAACCAAAAACCAAAACCAAAAACAAAAACAAAAAACCAGGCATGGTAGCATCCATCTATAATCCTAACAGGATGTAGAAGCTGGAGGACCTAGGAGTTCAAGGCCATCCTTGGCTATGTGACAAGTTTGAGGCCAGCCGGGGCTGTATGAGACCCATCTCAGAAAAAGAAAAGCAGTTTAAAAAAACAGAGCCCAGAGATGTAGCTCTGTTGGCAGAGTCCTTGTCCAGAAAGAGCCTGGTGTGATTGGCAGTACTGCCCAAAGCAGGATGGGGTGCATGCCTGTAATCCCTGCACTTGAGAGATGAACTCGAGAGCCAACATCAAGGTCATCCTCAGCTATACAGTGAGTTCAAGGTCAGCCTGAGAAGCATAAAGTATTGTCTCAGCCGAGCATGATGGTACACATCTTTAATACCAGCACTTGGGAGTCACAGGCCAGTCTGGTCTATTTAATGAGTTTTAGGTGAGCCAAGGCTATACAGTGAGACCCTGTCTCAGACAACAAAACAAAACTCAAAGATACTATCTCAGAAAGAAGAAAAGGTGCATATAACAAAGACTTAGGGAATTAACATAGTTTTTTGTTTGTTTGTTTTGTTTTAGACAGGGTCTCATGTAGCCCAGGCTGGCCTCAAAATCTCTGTGTAGCCAAGGATAACCTTAAACTCTCAATCTCCCTTCTGCCATCCAAATGCTGGTGTTGCTGATGTGTGGAACCATGTCTGCCTTATTTAAGTTAACATTATTAGCAGCCTCTCGAAATGTTAACCCCTAACTCTGTGTCTTCAGGGAGGGCTGGCTGGGCCCTTCTGATATGTTTCAGAAACAGCCTGTGAAAGTCTTAGGAAGTAGAGGAATCTCAAGGCTCAGCTACCAAGATCTGGGCTCAAATGAAGGCCATCAGGGCAGAGCTGAGCTCCTTCTGATGTCCTATAGCCACACCCAGGAGTCAGGGGAGAGAGCTAGAGTCCATGAGCTTGGGGTCAAGTCTTCAAAGGACTCTTACCTACTGGGGACCTGGCTGCATGACCCTGTGGTGGTATTGTGTTCCCCAAAATATTGTGTACTCCAATAAATTTATCTGGGGTCAGAGAACAGACAGCCACTAAATACAAAGGCTAGAAAATGGTGGCACTCACACCTTTAATCCTAGCATTCCAGAGATAGAAATCCCTCTGGATCTCTGTGAGTTCAAGGCCACATTGGAAATAGCCAAGCATGGTGACACACACCTTTAATCCCAGGAAGCAAGGCTTTAATCCTAGGGAGTGATGGTAGAAAGCATAAATGTATATAAGGCATGAGGACCAGAAACTAGAGGCATTTGGCTGGTTAAACATTTGGCTGGTTAAGCATGTGGCTGATTAAGCATTCAGGCTTTTGAGCAGTAATTCAGCTGAGACCCATTCCGGATGAGGACTCAGAGGCCTCCAGTCTGAGGAGACAAGACCAGCTGAGGATCCGGCGAGGTGAGATAGCTGTGGCTTGTTCTGTCTCTCTGATCTACCAGCATGGACCCCAATAACTGGCCTCAGGTTTGATTTTATTAATAAGAACTTTTAAGATTCCTGCTACATGACCCTGTCTCAGACACCAGGCCCACATCTCCCCAAACACAGGATGTTGCATTTGGAAAATCCTCACTGGTATCACAGCCTAGGACCTGAGAGTCACCTTACCTGACCTTACTTGATGATTCCTGCCTTCCAGGCGGACCTCCTATAGACAAGACTTGTAGGCCCAGAGTGGAGAGGGGACTCTCATCCAGTGTCACACAGCACAGGAGAAGAGCAGAAAAGACAAGCCAGAGCCCCAGTCTGTGGAGTCTCTTCCAGGCAGTTCCAGGGCTCTGTAGAGACACCCCTGTTTGCCCAGGATCTTCTAGACCAGTGGTTCTCAACCTTCCTAATGCTGCAACCCTTTTAATACAGTTCCTCGTGTTGTGGTGTTCCTCAACCATAAAATTATTTTCATTGATACTTCATTACTGTAATTTTGCTACTGTTATGAATTGTAGTGTAAAGATCTGATATGTGACCCCAGTGAAAGGGTTGTTCAATTCCCCCAAAGGGGTTATGACCCACAGGTTGAGAAATACTAGTCTACAGCCACTGTCTTCCTTAGGGATGTGTTGGGGGCATGGAGTTGGGGGTCCACTAGAGGGCACTGAGATGAGCTGGTCTAGTTGCTGGTCCAGCAGCATGGTCAGCAGGCGGACGCAGGCCATGATGGACACCTCTCTGCCCTCACTTTGCTGATCTTCAGGCCATTGAGAGTCTCCAGGGGCTCCCTCTAGGTTCCTAAAAAACCCAGGGGCCCAGAAAATTGACTTCTTGCCACTAAGCCAAGCCTAGTCTGTGGTCCTGCCTTGTTGACAAGGCCCTGGACTTCTCAAGAGCCTGTCACAAGAGGCCTAGGGTACAGGATGAATCTCTTGACACAGCAGAGCCCTCTTCCAGAAAAGGCAAGAGCAGTCTGGGGTACAGAGGAACTTGCAGCCCAGTGGCCATGTCCCACCTTGCCAGGTAATTGCCACATTGATCCAAATCTCCAGAAGGACCCCCCCCCCCCAAATCAATGCTCTCCACTCACACTCCAGCACAGAGCTTCTTAAAGCCACAGTGTTCTGTCTAAGAGCAAGATGCGACTCCAGAACATTCATCTTTTGTCTCAGTAGGAAAAAATCTCACTGCTATAGGAGTTGGGCAGCCTGGGGTTGTGTGCCTGGAAGGTGTCTCTAAAACACCTTGATGTCCACAATTCTGTTGTAGGAAGTCAGTCTTTGGAGAGGTTCAGGTCAGTAGTTGTAGTTCTCAATCTACAGGGCCAGGAGATGGAGTGCTCCTTGGGGATGTGATGTCTTTTAGTGCCTTGTGAGTAGAGCTTGGAGGCCCTGGACATCAGGAAAGCTCATGTATGAGGGAAGGGGATGAAAGACAGTGGAATGTGGGAAAATAGGAAGGGACACCTTATGTTGACCCGGTCCTCAGGTTTGCTTTTTACCGAGATGCTCACATTTAAAAGCCCAGAGAACGTGATGCTCAGCTTGGGTGATGGTCACAGGTGTGGGAGTCACCAGGATCAGGTAGGTCTTTAGGATATGAAGCTGGCCCAGGAAGGCACAGAACTGGCCTACACAGCCTTCTCTGAGTAGAGAAGTGTTCCATCCTCCAGAGAATGGCAGCAGAAGCCTGAAGTCAGCCAGACGAAGAGCTGTATGTGGGATCTGGGTAAAGAAACTTTGGATGTGACTATGTACCTTAGATCTCCATTGTGAGAGTCAGGCTGTCCCTACACCAAGAACAGCTAAGGGTGCTACAGCCCTGTGAGATGGTCCTGCAGGCTGCCATAGTTCTTAGAGGAGATGCTAAGGGCTCTGAGGTCAGGATCTTGGCCAAGGCCACACAGCTGCTCATGGGAAATGGGGAGCAACAAGGGTCTATTGCCTCCTGCCTCTGAAATTCTTGGGGTGACTTCAGTTTGAAGGGATGAGGAGGCTTCTGGGAAATCAGTGAGCTGAACAGGGCCAGTTCTTCAAAAGGAACATGAGATCAAGGCTCCATTATTTCAAGGAGCCAAGCTGGAAGGGTCTGTGATCTGCTGATGTCACGAGCCAGGGGACTCTGGGCTGTGGGCTCTGGCTCACACGTGGGAAAGTTTAGGGGCTGCCGCCCTGGTCTGGCTTTTTGTCTAGCCATTCCACTGTGGCTGCAGAGATGTGGGGTTCTAGGTGAGGTCACCGTGGGTCAGCTGTGGGCTTGCGGACGGGGTGACATCACTGCTTTCCCCTGCCTGTGCGGACTGGGTTACTAATGCGGCACTCGGTGTTCCCACTGTTCCCACAGCTACCAACGACGCCTCTCTTCCGGTAGCGGTGTGGACGGACAGAGTGATCCCATCCCTCCTCACTGGGCCCATTAAAGCCCCTTCCAGGGCATGCCTTCACTTTGCCAGCCCGGAGCTTGTGTGTGTGTCAGAGAGGGAGGGAGGCAGCTTATTACAGTTACCAAGGAGCAGTTTCTCTCTCTTCCCAGAGAAGGTGCCATGCCTGCTTTGTCAATCTCTGACCCCGGTGGACTTGGCCGGCTGGATGAGAGAATGAATTAGCCACGGCTGCACCCCTAGCCCAGGAAAAGTGAGAATAGGGATAGAAGGACAGCACTCCTCCCAGCCCCAAGGGGCACTAGAGGGTCCCTGCTTGGCTACCTCAGACATTTCTTGGCCACAGCTGTGCTGTGTGACCCAAGGGGAGTTGTTAGATGTCTCTGTTCACAGATGCCTGGGGATGGTGCTAACTGGGAAGAATGGCAAGTAACGGCTAAATGCTGAGAAGGCTCTGGGATGGAGGACTCTCCCTTTTGTAGGAGGATAGCATGAACTCTCGGGGAGCAGGGCCTCCGCCTCTCCCAGGGTGAGTCCTGCCCATGAACCGACCTTGGAGCTGAGGGCTGGAGGTTGTCCAGGGCCTAAGGATTATAGGTGGGGTGAACGCGGGTACTGAACTTGGGAAGGACTGGGCTGGACAGAGGCTCTTTCAGCTCAGGGCAGACTCAGCCTGAGACAAGAATACATTTTTCCCTTCGAAGGGCTGGATGGAAGGTAGCCACGGTGAGGACCTCATTTGTAGTAAGCACCTGTCAGCAGAGTGGCTTTCTGAGGGTCAAGGTCACAGATATGTCCCCTTTGTCTTTGGGGTATCCGTAGAGAAACTCGGGGCTTCCAGGGACCATCTCGTCTCGTCCGCATGTGACAAGGAAAACGCAGGGTTCTTCTCCCTTTGACTCTGGCAGCCACCATATCTCACTTACTTGTGCACAGCACTCTACAGTATATTAAACTCCTTCCTAGCTCACCTTTTTTTTTTAATCTTCTTCACAATCTTGAAACATAGTATGATAAGCGACGAAGCCCATTTTTCAGAGGGGAAACAGAGGCATTGAAAAGACCTGCCCAAGGTGGTTCAGGAGTCATAGGCAGAGCTGGAAGAAGCTCCCATTGGTCCCCAACCTCTGCTCTGGTCCTCTACTGGGTCACTGCCCCGCTGCTGTGACGTCCCCAGGCTGGCCTGAGCGGCCACACTCATGCCTTGTGCTCCCAGGTTCCTGGCAGAGCCAGCCAGCCTGGTGCAACCCTGAGGCCCCGCCAGGTGGGTCCACGTTGCCTCAGCCATCTCTGCAAGCCACATCGCTGACATCACGACTGCATAAAATTAATTTATTTCGTTAAGGGAGGTGTTAATGAAGAGTTCTCATTCATTGTGTCTTTGCAGACAGCTCTGAGTTGTCAGTGCTGGTGACAGCAAAAGCTAATGGTGTCACAAGTTATTAATAGAACCCTTCTGGGGGGTGGGGAGGGGCGGGAGACGCTGCGGGGGAGGGCCGGGATGGAGCAGGGATGATCTGGGTTCACTGCCAGGTCTGTGGTACTCAGTGTTCTGGTACTCAGACTGTGGGCCCTGGAGGAAATCTTGCCTGACGATCCCTGGCCCTGGCCATGTTACCGAAGCCCCCGCCCCATCCTTGCTCCAGGGCCCACATCCGGTTGTGCTCAAACCCAGTGTTTGTCTAGTCACGTGGGACAAAGTGGGTGGACAGAGGACTCTGGTGTAGGTGGAGGGGAAGAAATCACAGTGTCTTAAGGTTACTATGGCTGTGAAGAGACACCATGACCACGGCAACTCTTATAAAGGAAAACATTTTATTATGGCGGCTCGCTTACAGTTTCAGAGGTTCAGTCCATCATGGTGGGGAGCATGGCGGCGTGTAGGTAGGCATGGTGCTGGAGAAATAGCCAAGGGTCCTACCTCTTGCAGGCAACAGGAAGTGGGTTGACTGTCACACTGAGTGAAGCTTGAGAAAAAGACCTCAAAGCCCGCCCCCACAGTAACACACTTCCTCCAACAAGGCCACGCCTTCTAAAAGTGCCACTCCCTTTGGGGGGGGCATTTTCTTTCAGACCACAGCATACAGGCACTGAACTCAACGAGCTCAACTGTTGGAGCGTGGGGGGAGAGACCCCAAGACCAGAGCAGAGCCCAGCATGCCCATGCGAGAGGCCCCTATGTGCTGCCTCCTCCCACCTCAGCGAAGACAAGGTACAGCTCTTAGGGAGCTGTCCTGACCCCACAAAGACAAAGCCTGGCCTAGGAAAATGGCTCGGTTGGCGAAGGAAAGGTAAGGGCCTGAGTTGGATGTAAAAAAGGCGGGTGTGGCATGTACATGTGTAACCCCAGCACTGGGGAAGCCGGGCCGGTGGATTAGCAGAGCTCCATGGCCAGACAGCAGTCCGGCGGGCAAATCTCAGCAAGTCCCAGCGAGAGGCCTTGTCTCAGAAACCAAGGTGAATGGCTCCCAAGCAATACCTCGAGGTTGAGGTCTCCACACGCACACACGGGTGACCCCCGAGCTACACAGACTCTGACAGCCAAAGGTGAGACAGACTGACTCTCACCCTAAGGAGCTTACCATTTTGTGGGAGAGGAGACCCAGAAGGCCCCGCAGTGGGTCACACAGACCGACAGAGGCTGTCTCGGGTCAGCGGGGAGCTTTTCCAGGGAGGAAGGAGTCACTTTTTCTTGGAGGGGTTGGCAGTGACCTTCCTTGTGGGACGTTGAGTTGAGGTGTGAAAGGTGAGAGATGTTCCGGGTAAAGGGCCTTGCCGCCGGGCTTGGGGACCTGGGCTCAGTCCCTAGAACCCACAAGGTAGGGAGAGAGAGAGAAGTGACCCCTGCCAGTTGTCCTCTGACCCCCACAGGCACACCTCTGTCACATGCGTGACACACATGAGTTTTGCAAGTGTCAAAAGGAGCAAGATGCAGGTTTGTGGAAAGTGCCACTGGATTACCATCCCAGAGCCATTTTCCACAGCTTCTGTTGTCAGTCGGAGTTAACCCACAGACTCCTGGACTCGTTGAGATCCAACTGAGCCACCAGCAAGTGTAGACAGACCTGTGGGCATTGGCGGCGGCTGCGACAATCACCTCTTTATGATACCCGCCTCTGAGTCTGTTTTCTGGTGCTATAACAAAACACTACAGGCTGGATTATTTATAAAGACTAGAGGTTTGTTTAGGTTGTGGTTCTGGAAGCTGGGAAATCCAAAAGCCTGTCACGAACACTTGGTGGCATGATGCATGATGAAGGTGTCACCTGGTGAGACAGAACTAACACGTTGCCCAGGACCTCTCTTCTCACATTAAAAGCACCATGTTGTCCCATGGGCCCCACTCTTCATGTCTTCAGGTATTTTAATTATCTCCCAAAGGCTCCACCCCCAGATAACACAGACATGGTATATAAACTTGAACTTCAGGCATCTCCTGCTCAGCATTGTGTGACCCCCCAGGTTGACCTCAAAACAGGCCCCGAAGACAAGGAACAGAAAAAGGATTTCAAGACAAGGAGTTGGGATTCAATTTCAGACTCTCTGTTTCTTGTTCGGAATTTGAGATAACACTGTGTTATGTCCATTGCTTCCCAGGGCTATTGTGAGTGCCCAATAAGATTATGGATGTAGGATGGTTTTGAAAACTAGAGCTCACCATCTGAAGTCTTCACAAGTGACAGACTTGGGACTAGAGTCAGATGATGATCGCTATCCCTTGGGGCTCTTCCAAAGGGTCCAGGTGGCACGTCCACTTGAGAAGCCATGTGGTGCTATGTCTTGCCAAGGACAGCTCAGGCTGAGCATCAGAAGGAAGAGTACATGGGGAAGTAGGATCTTTGGAGGGGAGGCCTAAAGTCCTGCTCTGAGACATGATCAAGGGGTGTCCCAGGGATAGAGAGATGGAGGAACCAGGAAGTGGGTGCTCATCCTAAAACCAGTGGGAACAATTTCTCCATCTCCTAATGGATGTGGGGACATCTCAGCATGTGCTTAGTGATGGCCAGTCAATGTTCTGCAGTGTGGAATCATGGTGGGCTGGTGAGGTGATGGGCCTGGGGTTCACACACACGCAAGCAGTCCTGGTGCCCGAGTCCCATAACCCATGAGCCATTTTCACTGTTTATGGGAGAGGCAAAGCCATGGCCCTGGTAGGGCAGAGACAGGAAAGAGTGCACCCCCAACTTGGGATGTTTGGGGGTGGTGGGGGTTATGTTCTCCAGAACAGGCTGACAATTTCCCATGATGCCACCAGACAGCACCTCTTTATCCCCTCCCCGCGTCTGGGATCACACTTAGAGTGCAATGGCTTCCGGGGCCAGTTTCCATGCTAGGGGCCTGTCTCCCTGCGATTTTTTTTTTTATGGGAGCAACCCCAGAGGCAGGGTGAGGATCGTTGGTGCTGCTCAGAGCCCTCAGCTGTGAGGGAGAGATCTGCACTGGAGGTTCCAGACCCAGGCATGACTAGTGTGGGGCCAGGAGAAGAAGGACTGAGTTGAGAAGTCCTTGCCTAGATTTAGGTGCAGGTGACAAACCCAGATGGCAGAGGTTTGGTCCAGTGGGTTTTCTAGGATGGGGTTTTATTTCTTTTCCGAAGGGAAACCCCTCAGAGATTGGCTTGGCTTGTGACTTAGACTCCAGGTTTCCGAGTCTCTCAGTTTCCCTTCCACGGTTTACGTCTGTTTACTCCGAAACAGACTCTGCATATGCTTTATGATCTGAGATTATGGAAAGAGGCCAGTCTGGAACGGCACTGGCCGGAGCAACCAGCAGTTGAGAAAAGGAGCATCCGGGGAGGAGAGAAGAGGGAACTGGTGTGGGGGAAGAGGGGGCTGGTAAGCCAAAATGAGAGAGATAGGCAGTTCAGTGGAGTAGGAGAGAGGGAGAAGAGGAAAGATGGGGGAGAGAATGGAACAAAGGGAACCTGAAGGGAGAGCTAGTGAGATGGAGACAAAGGAGAGGCCGGGTGGTAAGGGGGGGGGGCAGGGAAGAAGGTGTGAGTGGCATGGGAAGGGTGAGGTCGTGCAGGTCTCAAGTTCTGTAGCCTGCTTCTCCAGCAAGCATCTGCACAGCAGAAGCACAGCTGGGCTTTTTCTTTTTCTTTTTTTTCCCCCTCTTCTTAATTGACATCTTTGATTTTTGTCCCTGTTTGACAAATCAGGCCACTTATTATTAGCGGTGGATAACTATCACAGGCATTCATTTTACATCTGGGCCCGCTGATAACAGAAGTCAACATACCACCCTCTCCAAGTTGCTCCCTTCCAGGGCTCACACTAGGAGACTGGTGTCCATAGTTTGCATACATCTGCAAAGATCTAAATATCTCACTGGGAGAGATGCCTTGGGCCTGGAGCTGTCCATGAGCTTTGGTGCTGACATCGACACCTCCCCCTCCCGCCCCCACACACCTCCCCACTGCTCCTGTAGCTCCAAGAGGAGCTGTTCACAGCCTGTGTACTGTCAAAGGGATCTACTGTCCCCAGGCTGGAGTGGCTGGGCACATAATTGCTTCTGACATGGAGGAGACAGTGGCTGAAGCTGACTGTGTCTAGCAGTGGTTCTTACGGCTGGCGTTCAGCACGTTCCGTCCTCCTGCTGGGTCTCGGGTTTCTACCTGTGATGTGAAGGGCTGGATTAGGTGTTCTCTCGGGACTCTCAGGCTCAAGCCTGTTCTGCTCCACCGAGCTCTTCACAGTTTTTCTCTGCTTAGAAGAACAAGGTATGGATGCTGTAGCCAGGCTCCGATCGCGCTCTGTGGCCACTTCCAGCCTCTCGTGCAGTTCTCATTGTAGTCAAGAGAGCCTTCACCCTGGTCTCAGACATGCTCCTCGGTCCTTCATCATCCCCACTGCCCTGCTCCCTCCTATAACTCTCCACTTCTGATCTACGATTGGATGGACCCTCTGGGCTCTTCAATGGACAACAGAGGCTTCACCTTAAATGTGTTTCTAGCTTCTTATGCTAGGGCCTTGAGCCCAGGCTTGTGTCTTCTGGAGCTCCCCAGGAGGCCAGGCCAGGCCATGCACACCTTTAATCTCAGAACTGAGGAGGCAGATCTCTGAAAGTTCAAAGTCAGCCTTGTCTACATCGTGAATTCCAGGCCAATCCGGGCTGCGTGGCGAGACCTTGTCTTGAGACAATTAAAAAAAAAAAAAAAAGGGTGTGTGTGTGCTTCAAGTCATGATCAGACTTGATTAGTTGTTTACTTTTTTATGATTCTAAGTAAAGTCTTTCATTTAGAAAATGTGGAAACTGAGGCTCCCCTATGAAGGGGAAGGTAGCCACCCAGGTCCCATGGCAGGGGTAGGACCACCTTGTCCTCTGGCCCCAAGCTTATGCAATTCTTCCTCTTGCCAGGGCTGTGTGCATTTTAATAGACACATGGAGGCTGAACTAACTCAGTGACTCCTCTAACAGTGGGTGCTTTGGGCATGGTGACGGAGGTGAGGTGTCTCTCCTCCTATGCCCTTGGGCGGAGGAATTGTGCAGAGAACAGAGATGCCCCTGAGCCCTGAGAATTCTGAGCTCTCTGGGCTGATGGGGGGGGCATAGGAGGGCTTCATTTTTCTCTGCACCCGAGGATGGATGGCTCAGGGGGAGCTAATGAAGCCATCTCTCTACCAACATGTCAAGACAGTGACAGATGGCCCTGGGGAGGGAGGCAGGTGTTGGCACATGGCCCATTGGGCAGGATAGAGAGCTGCATGTCCCTCAATGTCACTGTGGAACCCAGTCACTGCTGGGCCCTTAGCAGGGGGACATGGGAACTCTGGGGCAGAGGGACAAGGACCCCCCAGGGGAGCAAGCACCTCTCACTGTCCCATTCGTGTGACCCAGAAGACTGGATGTCAAAGTTAGAAGTGTATAGCAACTTCCTGGTTCAAATGGCTTATTGTCCTTGTGCAGACCAAGAGGGAGTTATTGAATTAGCCAAAGTTGCACAGCAAGTCATGGACAGAGATTCCTGAAAAGATCCTATGAGGTCCAGAGGGAGGGACGAGTATGCCCATGAGCCTTCACTACATGGCTGTGGTCAGGATTGGTAGAAGGGATGGTAGAGTTCCCACTTCTGGACTACCATTAAAGTTGCACCCCCTCATCTGCCCTGTCTGCTCTTTGCCTGGTAGCCTGAGGTCTCTGGCCACCTCTCCTACCCACGAGCGCATGCCCTGAGAAGGTGGCTTGTCCTTCAAAGCCTTACCCTCTCACTGGCTAATCTATAGGTTTCAAGTGCATGAAGGTCTTTTGCAGTAGTATGTGCTGCTGCTTGTCCTTCTGAATTTGGTGTGGGCCAACTCCCCACCCTGAGTTCTGCTCCGTCACCATGTGAGATCATGTCCCCACTCTGTGATTAATCAGGGACACCCCCAACAACTAGCCCTCCCATAGCGGCCATCCCTGATGTCAGAAGCACCGTAGCTAGAAATGGCCGAGTCCACAGAGGGGCCATGACAGGTCTAAGAAAGAGACAGGAATTGAATAGAACCCTTGCTTCTTATGGTTCAGGAGGTCAGTCTGGATTGAGATGGTCTGTGAGACTTCACTCAAGAGGCAAGACAGAAAGTAGGCCCCATGTGGAATTGCCCCCACCCCCACTTGTCTGGGGCTTACCTGCTACTACCATCCCCACCCCAGAAGATGAGCTGTGCCTCAAAGGCTCCATGTCCCTGGGAAGACACTGAAGTCCAGAGGGGAACATGTTGAGGTGACCCGTGAGTGAATGGCATCCAGTCACAAACTCAAGCCACAGAATACCCCCTGAGGCTCCATGCTAGGAGCTGGGATCACTCAAGTGAGGTCAATGTGCTCCTTCCCTGGAGAGCCTTCCATGCATCCCAGGTTGCTGTACTGCTGACTCTTGGGCCTCCAGAGGGCGCTGTATGGCAGCAGCTATCTGCAGGGTCTACCCTTGAGGCTCAGGGCTCAGATTCATAGCACAGAGTACTTCCTCCTCATCTCAGACAGCATCCCTGAGGACTGCTCACCTCTATTCCCTTGACCATTGTCCCTTGGAACTGCCCTTCCCCGACTTCCACCTACAGATTCTTTCCATCTCTCTACTATTAAAGCAGGATTTTTGTTATTGTTGGTTTTTTGAGATAGTCTCATGTGGACCAGGCTGGCCTTGAATTCTGTATGCAGCTGATGCTGGCCTTGAACTCCTGGTTCTCCTCTCTCTACATCCCAGTGCTAAAATTATAGGAAAGGATAACCATGCAAGGCTTTCTACCCACTGATCCCCATTCCATGTGATCTGCTATTCTTGGGGAGCAAAATGGAAGCACAAAGAGGGAAACTGATCTCTAGATGAGAGGGCCAAGGCAAAGGCTTGCCCCTCAATTTCCTACTGATTCAGGTAGATACATGAAGACATCTGGTCAACCTAGTGTCAAGACCTTGTAATTGCCCCTCAATTACTGATTCAGGTAGATACAAGGTCAAACTAGTGTCAAGACCTTGCAGATTTGGGGAATAAGGGGGTGCTGGCCTGGTTGCTACCTCAGCTTTCTGCTTCCTACTCCTGCCCCTGCCTACTGAGGCCAGCTTTGTCTTGTAAAGTGCCGTCATTACCCACACATCAGCCTCCTCTCCTGCCAGTGCATTTAGGCTCAATTACATCTGAGGCTGTCTAGGGGTAATTAAATGACATTAGGACATATCCGCTGCCGTAATGTAGTGTTCAAAGCCCTGGGCTGCATGTCCCTAGAACTGCCACCACCATACTGAGGCTGTGTCTGCCTAATGTGGACTATGATTGAGGCTAATTACTCCACAGACAGGCTTCATTAGTGACAAGCTTGGGTTGAAAGGTGGGGGACAGACTGCTTCTCCTGCTACCCCTGTCCTTCTGAGAGCACCTGGTCCCAGCCCAGCCTTCCCTCCCCTTCCTCAGTCCAGCTTGCCTTGCTCTACTGAGCAGGTGAGATGTAGAAAGGAGGGGCTTCTGGTGGATCAGTCATAGACTTGAGTTACAGGGCTTTCTAGACCTTTCTAATTGCTTTATTCAAGCAGTAGGAAGTCAAGGCCTGGGTGGGGGAGGGAATCAGTGGACTGACTTTTACTGACTTGTCCAAAGTCATAGAGCACAAGGGTGATCTCTCCTAACCTGCTGAGCTTGAAGAATGGGATGAATGAATGGGGGAATGAATGAATGGGGAGTTTCCACAGGCAGACCCTATCTGGACTGATCGAGGGAAAGAGCTCTGAGCACCCAGATGAGCCAAGGGCTCCTGAGTGCTTTTTTTTGTCCTGCATGCCTAGGAGGGAACTTCTCCTACCTCACCTGAGCTATGGAGTTCCTCACCCGTGTTTTTCTGCACTTCCCACGTAGGCTGAGGTCATGTTATTCTGACTTATTTGCCTACTGCACTGCAGACATATCTCTGCTGGGGAAAAGCCCTAGGTTCTCCCTTTCCCGTGGTCTTCCCAGGGCCTGCATAGCCCCTAGCTCACAGGCAGCCACTGATAAGCTTGGCAGTATACAGCACCATGACTGCTAGTAATCATTCGGTATAATTCCCAGCCGAACTGAAGTCTTAACTTGGTCCTGTGACTCTTTCCAGCCAATAGAATGCAAGCAGGAAGTATGTATGGTAACACCTGGTGTTAGGTGAATAAGCCTCTGGGAGATTTTTCCCAGACTGACACCTGGCTGATGCCAGCATCATCTTGAAGCTTCAAGATGATGGAAGGAACCTGCATCCCTGAGTCATTGCTTTCTAGAGATCCAGGCAAGAAAGCTGCCTGGCGTGGTCAGATTTTACACGAAGGGGAAATATATTTTGGTTTGGTTTTGTTGAGACAGCGTCTTGCTGTATGACCCAAACCAGACTTGAATTCACAATCCCCCCTGCCTCAGGCCTCCCCCAGTGTTGATCACAAGTGTGCGCTACATTGGCTGGATTGAGAAGTAAACTTTAGCTGTGCAAACCCACCGAGTTCCTTGGTGCTGTTTGTTCAGGCACCCAGGGGAATTCTCTAACACAGGGAGGGGTGGCCTTGGTGGGATGCACACAGGACAGGAGTCCATCATTGCCTTTCCACTCAGTCCTCTCTGGTCTCCTTGTCTCTCAGCCTCCTGGACTGGCTCCATCGTTTCTGATCTATTTGTTGTCCTCTGTATTGGGTCTTACTTTCAGGGTCAGCCCACATTTCCACCCCATTTTCCGGACACGCTGTGTGGAGGGTGAGTCTGCTTTGCTAGCCTTGTGCATTTTTTTTCCTTTTTTTGCTTCTGAGCTCTCTGGAATTAGGGGAAGGGCGACAGAGGGGGTCACAGAGAAAGGGAGGGGGGTTTCTGGTCACTCAGGTTTCAGGAGTTTCTCTGTTCTCATCACTGATGCCCCACCCACATACCAGGTTCCCAGAGACCTTGTGTTCTGGGAGGAGCTTTTGTGGGTCCTTGGCTGTTTCAGGTGGCCCACAACCCAACATGCCCCCATCAGTGTAGCCAGAGACGAGACACTTGTTTGGGACCGGCTTGGACTGCTTTACCCACAATCCTTATAACTGTGTGGGCTGTTCTCTCTGCTTCCAGCTCTCATCCCCACCCCAGAGCCACATCATCTGCTTCAGGGGACAGAGAAAGGGCTTTTCCCCCCTCACCAATCCCCTCTAGCTCTGTGGGCTCAGAAACTCCCAGCCGCTCCCAGGAAACGGTGGTGGGCTGCTTTATGCAAATTGCGTAATAGGTCAGACCCAACCCAGCCACGCCCATCAATCAGTCTTGTGTTTTTTGTCTTCTTCCTTCTTCCGGAGACAGGGTGGGGACCGTGCCGTGCCTGAGATTGCTCTGGTTCCCCAGTGGTTCCCAGTTGTTTCCAGAAGGAGGCTGGGCACTGATGAATGTGAATGGTTGGAGAACAATCAGCAGCCTTGCTGTGAAATTACAGCTCCAGACCTCAGAACAGGATAATGTGTACAGCACTCCTGCCCTTGTTCTGTGGTCACCACTTGTGTGGCTGGGCTCTGAAGCAGGACTCACAAAGATCACCTACTGTCCTTCCTTCCTCTTCCATGGCACAGATGCGGACAGTATCTCCCGGGCAACTGCTTACAATTGTCACATGAGTTGGTGACACATCCCCCCCCCCCAACTTGGAGCTGGCCTTGACCCAGGGGAAGTGAGCTGTTTCCTTTGCTTTGTGCTTGGTGGAGACCAAAAGCTCCTGAATTTCTCAAAGTCACCCCCCTTTCTGAGGCTATGCTGCAGAGAACTTGAACTCTGAGCTGAGAGCTTCACGCTCTAAAATGGCAGCTTCCTCAGGAGGAGGACCACTGAGGGAGTCTCAGTAGGACCTGCCCACTGGATTGGAGACCCAGTCTCTAGGCACCTCACAGACTACAGTGGTGCAAGCTCTGTCCTAACACACTCACCAACCCCCCTCAACACTCTCATCTGCCCTGACTCTGGCCTGCTGTGGGTCCCTGTGGTGCCTAGCCTCCTAGCCTCTGAGATCTCCCCTCAGGTCCCTCACTGCCAAGTCTCACTGTTGAAGGAGCACCGCTGGGGAGGACGGAAGGATGAGGAGCTGTGTCATGTGAAAGGGTGCCCAGGCAGATGCTGCTGGGGTCGGCCCAGGTGATGTTCCCACTTACTTTCACCAACTCCCCCTCCCGCAGGGTTGAGCTTCATTAGAAGACGCACTGAGAGGTCATCTTTCGTGGCTGTCCCAGGGCAGCCGTAGCTCTGTGAGCAGGTGTGTGCATCTACGTTTTTGGCTTAGGTAGGTGTGTGCATGCGGCTGGCTACGTTGAGCTTGGTTGTGATTACAGCCCGAGCAGGTGCTGAGGAAGGCAGCTGTAGCCTGAGGGGCCGTTCTGAGCTGACGACATCTGTAGCCCCGGGCAGGTGATGACTCGGTCATGTCATCGGCCTGTGCCATACCTTGGTGAGATGACTCAGTGCCCACTGGAGGTCAGTGTGGTGGGAGGGTGGGGCTGTAAACCAAAAGACTCACTAGCCTGAAGTGATGGACGCAGCCTCACCTGCTTCCTCCAGCGGGAGTCTTTCCACAAAGCCTGGCACATTTAACTCTGTTTAACTGACGAGGGGACAGGGGTGGGGTAGAGCTGGAACCTAGACATGGCTCTCCAGGCTTTGAAGCTTGTATGACTCTGCCTGTCCTCTGCCTCCCCCTGCCCTGGGTGTGGAGAATGGCTGTGAATGTCCATTGGCATCAAGGATTATAATTACTATTTGTCATGGGTAAGAATGGCTGTGTGCAGTTGGTGTCGTCAGGGAAACCATACTGAATGCTACGTCTCTCCTCCATGCCTCTGCAGTTCCTCGCCAACAGCAGGAGAGATTCGGGTGGGTGTAGTCGGGGTTTCTTCTCTACCGCCAGCACCAACTTGGGGGCTCCATGTTGCTCCCATCCCTTCCCATCCCTCTCTGAAACTGTGAGCTAAAGAATTCCTGGGGCTGGAGTGATAGCTCAGTGGTTAGGGGCGCTCGCAGCTCTTGTGGAGAACTCATTTTTGGTTCACAGAGCTCACAGGTGCCTGCAGCTCCAGCTCCAGGGGATCCAATTGGAGTTGGCGAAGGTAAGCGGGGACATCACCTGGGCCGACCCCAGCAGCATCTGCCTGGGCACCCTTTCACATTACATAGCCCCTCATCCTTCCGTCCTCCCCAAGGGTGCTCCTTCAACAATGAGACTTGGCAGTGAGGGACCTGAGGGGAGATCTCAGAGGATTGGAGGCTGCCGACACGGAGACTTATTATTAATTATGAAAGCTTGGCCTTAGCTGAGGCTTGTTCCACTAGCTCCTGTAACTTAAATTAACCCGTATTATTATTTTTTTATTAATCTACGTTCTATCGTGTGGCTTTTGCCTCTCTCCCATTTTGTGTGTCTGACTCATTCTGAATCTTGGCCTCTCCTGCCCCCCCTGGCTGGATTCATCTCCTACTTCCTCTCTCTGTCTGGAAGTCCTGCCTATCCCTCCTGCCTAGCTGCTCACTGGTCACTGTGGATGCTGCGGAATGTGGACATGCAGGTGCTTGGAGTGACTGATGTCTGGGTCACAACTGGCTCTTGTAGCAGGGTGCTTCTTGGCCACCTCTCACCTCTGAAACAGGGGACAATAGTGTGATGTGGATTTTTTTTTTTTTTTTTTTTTTTTTGTCAACAACTCAGCTGGACTGAGAGATGCCTAGATCATGAAGCCCATGCTTGGGGGTATCTGTGAAGACATCCCCAGAGACGATTAGCTTCCCAGAGGCTCTGACCTCATGAATGGAGCGGTCCCTTGAAAGGGTTAGAGCACCGTGGAATACCGGGAGGCAGTGAAAGTGGGGGATGGGACCCTGTGGAGGAAAAATGGATCACTGCGGGATATTTCCTTGGGGGCTCCATGTTGCTCCCATCCCTTCCCATCCCTCTCTGAAACTGTGAGCTATAGAATTCCTGGGGCTGGAGTGATAGCTCAGTGGTTAGGGACGCTTGCAGCTCTTGTGGAGAACTCATTTTTGGTTCACAGAGCTCACAGGTGCCAGGGGATCCAATGCCCCTTTCTGGCTTTGTTGGCACATTTGTGCATGCGCACGCGCACACACACGCCTGCACACTAAAATAAATCTTAGAAAACCTCCCATCCTCTCACTAAATTATTTCTCTCAGGTATTTAGTCAGAGCTAGGAGGGCCGTGGTTGGCACCAACGGTAGCTGACTTTGTGGGTTCTGGGGGGACCCTGAGATGGTCAGCGTGTTGAGACACGTTGAGCGGGACTGGCACCACCAGCCTGAAGTGACCCCTTGTGCTTCTGTGCTCCAGCGCCTGGTGGCCGACCAGGGCACATCTTTTCCATAGTCCTCAACCTGACCTTTGACCCCTTTGGCCCTTTCCCTTCTGCCCTCCATTCCCTATAGGTCAAACCCACCCGGGCTCTTGGCCCGTTATCATGGGACCCGCCTATTTGGCTGACTCTACACATTCTAGTAGCCTAACACCAAACCGTTATTCACACAACAAGCAATTATTAAGCACCCACTGAAGACCAGTTTGTAGTCTAGGCTTTGGAGGTACAGAGGGTGGGTGAGGTGAACCTTCCCTTGTGACCCTTCTGCCTCCTCCTGGCCAGCCCAGAGAGTCCATGTAGGGCTTGAACAATGTGTGGGGCGGTGTTTAGCAGGGCTAGGACTATGGAGATCTCCCCGAAGGTTCACGCCTTGGAAAAGCAAGTGCTCCGCCGAGCCCCAGAGACCACGCCTGGGGAAAGTGGGCAGAACCAAGGGGCTGGGAGCTGTCATGGCTGCCGCCACCAGGACCTTGCCTATGCAAGCATTGTGCACGGATGGACTGGGCAGTGCCGGGAGAGCCAGCCGGGAGAGTCCTGCTCACGGTAAGCTCTGGTCAACACTCAGACAAGCAGTGACCTAGAGCCACCCAAGTCCCAACTGAGTGCTCCCTCCACAGCATGGAACTCTCCATCAAATACGGGTCAACCCCTGAACACAGCAGACCCTAGTGAACACCTCCTCCCACCACCCACGGCCTGCTGATTAATGATGACATATCGGAGATGGTAGCATAAATTAATTTCTGAATTGCACCATTAGTGAGCAATTACTTTTTTTTTTTTTTTTTTTTGCTCTGGAAAATGAAGATATTCCTGTTATCTAAGCACCGACTGGGCACCTCTCTTCTTGCTAGTGTGGATACCCCCCATTTATTCCTCTTCTGTATGAAGACTTCCCCCCCTTTCCATCCCCCCACGTTTTGGTGGGGCAGCATCTATTTTCCCAAGGAGAAAGAGAGGCTCTTAAAGAGGGGGAGGAGGAAGGGAGGGAGACTCTCAGTACCTTCGGCAAAAATCAAAAGATCCTGTGTGCTTACTAGCAGCCAAATAATGTCCTTATTGGATGCTGTTAGGATACGGTTGCCGTGGAAACACAGGATCTTGACCTGCCAGGTTTGGATGCTCAACCAGAAACATGCATTTTCCTTTAAGCTTCCGGAGGCCTGGGAGTAACAGAGTAGAGGGAGGCAAGCACAGAGACTGTGCTGTGGCCCTTGTGTTCTGTGGAGTCTGCCTCCTCTAGAAGGTCCTCCAGGATTACCTCTCTACTTGTGCTTCAACCACTTGTCTCTCATGGCTGGTGCATTCCCCAGCTGGCCTGATTCGGCTTCTCGTATCAACCTCAGGCCCCTGCCTCCTGGGCTGTCAAACATTCCGATCTATGTGAGTCTCAGCAGGCCACTTAGCCTTTCTATGGCATTTCCTCATCTCTAACCTTTCTGCTACAGTCTGATTTTCAAGGCTTGATTATGGGAATCCAAGGAGTATGAATAGAAAGCGTTCAGTGGATGGTCTGGCCGGGGGAAAGTGTTTCGTCACTGAGAGGTACTAAGCAGGGCGTGGGGGAGCAAGAGTGAGTCCATTCTGCTTGCGTTGGTGGCCTGCCTCTGGCCAGCTGTGTGCCTGGCCCAGTCACAGCATCTCAGATCCTTGGTTTGTCTACCAGATGGGGATGCTACTGTGGACTGCTCAGGCAGAGGCAGGGCAGCCACAACTCTCAGCTGGCCCTGGGTCCGTTCCCACTTGTCAGCCTGGCCCACCTGGTCACTACACCTGGCAGACACACGTTTGATGCGTGTGAACCTCCCAAGAGGCCTCAGAGCACCGGGCTCAGAGGATGTCCTTGGCTCTCTGTTCTGCTGCTGCTGCCATGGCCTGAGTCGGTCTCGGCAATTGCCTTGGGAGCAATTGCAGGTTTCCCAGGACAGTCCCACCCAAGCCTTGCTCTGAGCTCACGGCAAAGGACAGAAAAAGGCCACTGACCTCTGCCTGGCTCCACATAGATACCACTGCTGGTGGGAGAGATGCTGGGGCCCCTTTGGCCCAGCTCAGTCCCAGCTAGTGCCAAAGAGAGAGGTCTCCAGGTCATTGCTCCCTGGGGCTCCCTGCACATCCTGCCTCATTCAGGTCCTCAGCATAGGCTCTGGTTCAGAGGGCCCAGCTGAGCTCATGTCCCTCTGTTCCCCACTCAGGACTACCTTTCGGACCAATGATGTTGAGATCCGGCAGGTCCTGTGATGGTCATCTCGGGCCACTCGGCTAGCCATCTCATGTCCCTGTCTGGGGCATCCATGAAGTGCTTGATAATCAGAGGGCCACGTGTCACTATTTGGAACCTCAGGTTCCTCATCTGTAAACCAGGAATAATAAATGCCTGCTCAGCTTGTTGCTGGAGCAATGTCAGCGCCCTCAAGAAAGAGTGTGTAAACTCCAGAGTGCCATGCACCTGTGTGAGAGGTGGGTCCCACCCCCGAGACTCCTGCAGCCACACCTGACGCTGTCTGTGCAGGTTTCTTTTTCACCGTAGTTAGGTTTCCATGGGAACAACGTAGCTTCTCCCCTTCATTGGAGCTTTGCCAGAGAGGCCACTCCAGGGATCCAGCAAGCTTCAGTGGTTTTGCTCTGGGCTGGCTGAGGGACTTTGGACAAGGTGCCTCGGTTCTCCCTGAGCTGGAAGCTGGGCAACCTTACTGGTCTCCTGGTTCTGGAGCGCCACCCAAATTAGCCCACAGCTCTGTGCCTCAGTTTCCCACTTGTCCGAGTGTCATTATGATGTCTGTTCCATATGCCGTGAGAATTAGCAGTTGACTGTGTGACACATCTCTCTCAGAGTCAGGATGACATGTGGTGACTACAGATGTTATTATTCACAGTGACAAAGTTACAACAGTACCCAGCGTTGTCGGCATGGCTCAGTGCATAAGGGCACTTGCTTGATGACCTGAGTTCTATTCCCAGAGCCCACATAGTACAGGGAGGAGAACTGATTCCCTTATGTTGTCCTCTGACCTCTACACACACGCTGTGGAACATGCACACCCACATACAGAATGAACCAATAAATGGGGGAAACTCCCGTTATTCAGTGAGGGACTTCATACATACTTTCCATGCAAGAACCATGTGATGAGGTTGATGTGAGTTTGGTACTCTGGTTTCGAAGCTCAGAACTCCTGGGCCTTATACCTGCCCTAGGCTTTGAAGAAACAGCATGGCATCTGAGGATCAGGGAGCTGAAGTTCAAGGTGATGGGACCAGGACAGGAGGGGAGAGAGGGTTCCTTGGCTGGCCCTTGGTTTTGTGCCCTTTCCCCACTTCAAGAATCCTTTTCCTAGGGGACCAAGGCACACAGGTACAGGAAGGCTAGGCCATACCCAGACAGTGGTCATTGTTGTTGTTTTGAAGAGAGTGGCATCCTGGATGTGGTCCTGGGAATTTCCTTGAAGGATATATATACAGTTTTCAGGGGTTAGCCCTGGTGGTCCCCTCCCCTGGGACCCAGGGTGGGAGAAGGGTAAGTGGCAAGCAGCGTCTGTGACCCATGGTCTCCCTGAGGTGTGAGTTCAGAGATGAAGCATGTTGTCGCAGAGACAGAAGGCTAACACAAGCAGAAGTCTATGAGAATGGCTTGAGTGGCTAGGGAGATAACATGGTGCATGAAGTGTATACACCCAAGTGTGAGGACTGGAGTCTGGCTCCTCAGGGCCCACACACAGCCAGGCATGGGGGTTCTCATCTGTAACCCCAGCATTCCCACAGTGAGCTGGGAGAAGACAGACAGGATCATCCCCAAGAGTCAGAGGCCCAGGTGGCCGGGAGTGTCCAGCTGTGAACAGGCCCTGCCTCAGACAAGGTGGAGAATGAGGACAGACACATAAGGTTGTCCTCTGACCTTCACAGGCCTGTGTCGACACTCATACCCAAACACACACATGAGCACATACACACATGCATGCCTACACATACACACCATATACACCAATACATTAAAATGTTTTTAAAAATAGCTTGGCATAGACATGGGACCAGTCCTCTCATTTTTCAACCACAGGATAATCTTGTTACCAGAAGATAAATGCTTCAAAGCCTAACAGAAATTCAGGTTAATACCACAAACATAGATATGAAAATCTTTAATGAAAGTTTATATGAAATACTTTTAAACACTAATACATCATGAGCGAATGAGGCATATCCCAGAAACGCAAGATTAGCAAACCACTTCAAAATCAGTCAATGGTGTGCCATGCGGGAACTAAACTGAAAAATAAAATTGTGTGGTCATCTCAACAGATGCAGGGGGAAAAAAAGTTTAAAATAAAAAACGTAGCAAGCAGTCTAGGAATAGAAAGCAATCAATAAACTGTAACGTGTGTGAGAGAGTTGAAGTTCTGAGCTTAGAAAAAGTAAGAATGTGAAAAGACCATAGATGTGGAAAGAGTGTTTGAAAGGACGTGGACACTGGCGGTCCAGTTTTATAAATGGGCAAAATACTTGGACAACAGAATACCGTGGACAAAGAGTCCAGTTTTATAGATGGGCGAAATACTTGGACATTCACTAAACACGCACAGAGAACCCAGCACTTGGGAGACAGAAGCAGGGGGATGGCTGCAAGACCAAGGCCAGCCTGAGCCACATAGGGGGTTGTTCTAAGTCAGCCGGGACTACACAGTGAGACTCCATCTCAAAACACAAAAAGGCGAAAACAACAAAGATGTTACCAGTGGCAGGTAAATTAAGCTACCATAAGTTAGGAGCAGACGCTTATTAAAACAGCAAATGAGCCGGGCGTGGTGGCGCACACCTTTAATCCCAGCACTTGGGAGGCAGAGGCAGGTGGATCTTTGTGAGTTCGAGGCCAGCCTGGGCTACCAAGTGAGCTCCAGGAAAGGCGCAAAGCTACACAGAGAAACCCTGTCTCGAAAAAAACAAAAAACAAAAAAACAAGAAAAACAAAAAACAAAAACAAACAAACAAAAAAAAAACAGCAAATGAACATTAAAATGACAAACACGGCAAGTGTCGGGGTGCGGCTGGAACAGGGCTAGTGGCGGGGGGAGAAGATGGGACAGGTCCTCCAGAAAACAGTGACCCAGTTTTCAATATGTCAGTAACGCCCTGTACAGTCCGGCCTGCCCGCTCCCAACCTGGCACCCTCCTAAACCTGTAACCGCAGCACTTGGGAGCAGGAGTCGGAGGATGATGAGTTCGAAGTCAGTCTGGGTTACACAGATTCTGTCTCAGCGCTGCTTCCCTGGATAACTAAAACAAGAAAAGGGGACAGCCTGGGCTAAGCCTGTATCTATCAGATGGCAGAATCTGTGTAAGGCACGTTCAAATGTGTTCTCTCAGACGCTCTCAGATTTGTTCACAACCGAGAAAACCGAAGTCCACAGAATGGGCATCACTCAGAGAGGCACAGCAGGACCTGCAGGTCTGATGGGCGCCGTCTTCCCCATGCCGCAAGGCTGCCCGTGTCCAGCCCTCTACGGCAATTTCACTTGGGCTGGAGGAGACTCTGAATTTGACTCCTTGTGTTCACTTCTGACTCCGGTGTGTCAACAGAGGTGACCCCTGTGTCAAGTCCAGGGCAGAATATGGGATGGCTAAAGGATAATAGATCGGAAGGATCCTAAGGAGCTTCAAGTGCCAGACAAGCAGGAGGGGAAATTAGAAATCCGCTGCTCTTTATCATGTGACCTGGTGGACTGGAGATGCACACCTGGCTGTGATATTAATGATGTTAATAAGGACACCGGCACTGCCCGCCAGGCCCTGTACATCTGTGTTCATTCAAAATATCCTCTGTGATTCTCACATCTCTTTGTGAGCTCAACATCTTACACCCCGGTGTACAGATGGGTAAACTGAGGCAGGGAGCTGCTGTGTTTGATTAGCTGAGGTCAGCGAACAGGTGTTTGTGGTGGTGGCAGGGGGAGTCTCAATCTGCCAGTCCAAGCCTAGGCCTGTTAGTACTAGACCAACTGCTGGGTGTAATTCATTCTATCTATCTATCTATCTATCTATCTATCTATCTATCTATCTATCTATCTAGTCTGTCTCTCTTTCTTCTATGTCTCTCCTTTTCTCTGTCTCGTCTCTCTCTTTCTCCTCTCTGTCTCCCTCTCTGTCTCTCTCTCCTTTTTAAAATGTGTGCATGTGGAGGCCGGAGATCAACCCTGGTGCCATCCATCTTGCTTTTTGAGACAGGGTCCTGGAGATCAGTGAAGCGTCTGGGCTGGCTAGCCAGCGGGCCCCAAGGCTATTTCCACCTCCCCACCGTGGGGATGCAAGTGTGCCACCATCTACAGCTTTTGGCATGGGCTCCATGGTTGGAGCCAAGTCCTCACACTTGTGGAGCAGACATTCACTGACTGAGACATCTCTCTGGGCCTAGTCTTTGTCTTGGGGTTCCCACCAGCATCCGGATGACCCTAGGGAGCCTTCAGCTGGGTGGGCCATAGGCTCTGGGAGAACCCATCTTTTCTAGCTGCTGGCTGTGTGGCCCTGGGAGAGGAGTCCCTGCCTCATTTCCCCATCTTCACTTGGGGTGCTTTGCCACCCTAGTGTGGTGATGGGGTTAAGGCCTTCAGTGGAAGGGCCAGCTTAGAGTCTGGTGTACCATCCTGGCTCCTGAGCTGTACCCCAGTGTCTCCCTTGGGTCAGAATCCAGTAAGTGGGGCTGGGGGACTGACTTTTCCCACCTGGGCTGCAATGGAAGGTCACCTGTGGACTCCAGTGCCAGCATTTCAAAAGACCACCCTTCACACAGGCAAGCAAGAAGGGCTCTCACCCCTGTGGGTGAGTGTGTACCCCGACTATCTGGCTGGGTGGCCAGTGTGGTAGAGGTCTCAGTCTCCATGAGAGACGACAGTTATGGGGCCTGTCTTGTCTCCCCACAACCTTCCAGCCCTGCCACAGCTGACCCCTCTTCTCTGCAGCCTCCTCGTCCTGGCTGGCCATGCCGGTTATGAGGAACGGGACAGTCACATGCACATCTCACTGCACATCTGGGCAGGCTGCACCCCCACGGCCACAAATGGGCATCGTGGCACCCAGCTCTTGAGTTTACTCTCTTCTCATTTCCCTCTGCTCTTCTCTGCAAGCTGGGCACACCCCTGCCTCAGCCCTCAGGGCCTTCTTTCCCATGTCACACCTGGCCTGCAGAGGCCTGCCAGCTCTCAACCTCTCTCCTCCTGTCCTCCCCTCCACGGCCCTGTACTGACTGGGCTTGGAGGTCATGGATGGCTCCCTCTTTCCTCTAGCTCTTAATGGAATGCCTGTGTATTCTCCCTCCATCATACAAACGCTGCTGTTTCCAGGAAGCATTTCCTGGTACCCCAGGCTGGACCATCCTGTTTCGACCTCACGTCCTTCTTTCCCTGTTCTCTGGCTTCTTCATCTCCCTCTCCAAGCTCGGCCCAGTCAAGGATAGTGGCAGCTGGACCCCTTTCATCCATGCCTCTTCCGATTCCTTGGGCATCTTTCAATTTTTTTCTATTTTTTTTTAAGTTTTATTTTTTTGAGACAGGGTCTTAGGTAGCCCAGGCTAACATGAAATTTGCTGTGTAGGTGAGGATGACCTTGTACTCCTGATCCTCCTGCCTCTATCTCCTAAATGCTGGGATTACAGGCGTGTACCACCATGCTCAGAGTATGTGGTACTCGGGATCTAGGGGGTTTTATGTAAGTATAGCAGCAATCTATCAACCGAGCTCCACCTCTCGCCCCTTGTGTGTCTCTTAAGGGTGGTCCAGACCAAATCCAGGAAGCCTACAGGACTTGCTTCCACCAGGACCAGCTCCCCAGACCCTTGCTTGATACATGGACATGCAAAAGACCAGAGAAAAGAGGTGGCCTCCCAACATCATGTGATTGATAACCCACAGACTATGGAAACAATTTCGGGTTAAAATTTTTTAATCATCTTTGAGAACAAGGGAAAGAAAATGAACAACCTCGGGACGTGTAAAAGAATGCACCCTTCCTGCCGCAGGGATGCAATATGTGGAGGATGCAAAGATTTATGTCTGAAGATGCTCATCACGGCCTTGTTTATGAGGCCGAAAGCCCGGAAACAGCTCAGAGGGCCAACCCAGAGATTGGTTAAATAAATTATGGGTCCTCTGTGTGATGGAATACCATACAGCCATTAAAAATGATGGCCCAGTAAAAGAATATTTTAATGACACAGGAAAATGTTCACAAGATATTAAAAAAAAAGGGCTGGAATAGCATGGTTTGTATGCCCATGACTTTGCTACAACAGTGATTTAAAAAGGGAAGCCCAAAGCCTCTGAGGTTATTTACAATGTCGGTTCACTGCCTCTGAGACATCGGCCTCATTAATTCCTGGTCCTACTTGGCATAGTAGGAAGCACAGGAATTTAATGTGTGAAGGCCATTTGGAGTGCAGCCTGTGCCACTTACGAGTTGGATAGCCTTGGGGCTCTGGGCCTCACTTTTCCTCATCTGTAAGATGGGTGTAACAGTCCTGTTGGCATGGTGTTGATGGATATTAAATGATGGGGGGAGGGGGGAGGGGTGGGGAGAGAATGACTGAGAGACTGGAGCTCCTCTCTGAGAGACCCCTCCTTCCCTTCCCCCTCCCCCTCTGATCTTGGTTGTATTCTGAGCCAATTATGGTCCTTTTTCCTTACTGGCCCTCCAGGCAGGACCAGTGACTTTATTCCCTCCACCAGGGAGGGAGGTGGGTCTCACTGAGGGAGATGACCCGCCGGGAACCATGCAGTGGGCAGACCCTAGCCTGGCTTTTCAAACAGTCGCTCCTCCCCAGCAGCCTCCAGACTTACAAGTGACTCAGGACGTGGGCTGGGGGACTGGGAGGGGGGCTGGGTTTGGGCACTGGGAACCCCTGGTCTTCATTCTCTCTCTGTGCCAAGTTTTTTTGGTTTTTTTTTTCCTGCTCAGACTGTATTTTAGAGGCTGTGTGTCCTCTGTCCGCCCGTCCTCCTTCCTCCTTATCCTTTTCCTCCTCTCTCCTCTCCCCCTTTCTTCTGTAGGCAGATGGGCAGATAAAGCATGGACGGAAAGACTGGGATGGGGGAGTCAGAGTCACAGCCTGTGGAGGGTCTGATACCTCATAGAGGGCTGGACCCTGGGAGGGTGACAGCCCTTCCACATGACGAAGCTTACTTGTGACTCGGCGGGGTAGGCCACGCCTGTGCTATGCTGCATCTCCTCTCAGCCTCCTTCCTCCCTGGCTCCCCCCCCCCCACACACACACCATGAGGTGTTCCTGCAGACATGTTCCCTCAGTACATCTTGTGGCCTAGATCCTTGCCTCAGGCTCTGCTTCCATGGTCCGGGACATGAGACAGGCGGGAACCCTGGTGTGCCTTTTCTAAAGATAGCTCGCCAACACTACACGTGCAGTCTCTGTGCTTAAATAGAACGCCTTTCAAGCATATTATTTTTAGAGAGAGAAAATAGATTGAACGCACCAGGAAGTGTACTACAGACAGGGTAGAAAGCAGGGTAAGAGACATGCTCTTGGGTAGGCGTGGTGCTCGCTTCCTGACGAGGCGCCTGGTGGCCAAGACTAGGTCTGATGGTGTGTGTATGCTGCACAGGAAGAGGGCTCCTCCCCAACTCCGGCATGGTGTGCTCCAGGCAGATGCCAGCAGAGGCCAGGAGGCTGGCCATGTCTGAACCCCTTACCTAGACAGCTCCCTGGGGGCCACGCCTGGAAGCTTCCCCAAGAGCCCAAAGATAGCCGTGTGGTCACAGGTCTATCATGACCATGAGATATCCTCATCACCTCAGCCTCTTCCAGGAAGCCCACAGGGAATTCTCCATCCTCTGAGCTACCCTGACCCACCCACCCAATGGCCAGCACATTTGGTGGCTTGATGATGAGTAGCTAGGACAGGTGCTTGGGGATTGGGATGCTCTGGGGTTCTGTGGGATGCTGAAGACGTAAACTCCCTCAGGGTGGGGTGGCTTGAGTCATCCGACACCGGACCACTTCTTAGTGGCTCCCTCAGGTGACAGGGCAGGCACCACTGCACATTATCCTGTGACCACATCTCTTGCCTCGCCGGTGGAATGTCTGCAGGTCTCACTTTCTGCTTAACCCAGTGCCCAGGACAGGGCCTGGCATATCGAAGCTGCTCAATAAACACTGTAGACTGGGAGAACCTTGGGAAGCGGCCGCGATGACGCTAAAGGTGGAGGTCGGAGGCTATCTGTGGCTCCGAGGTCCCAGGGCTCTGGCTGACAAGCCCACGGGCAGTGGCTGTCATCACTGACGTCATGGCAGAGAATGAGGAACTGCCTCCAGGTAACACGGCTTCCAGTCCAAGACAACTGTTCTCAACCTGTGGGTCGTGACCCCCTTGGGGGGTCAAACAACCCTTTCACAAGGGTCGAATATCAGATAACCAACCTATTAGATATTTCTATTACAATTTGTAACAGTAGCAAAATTACAGTTAGGGAGTAGCAACGAAATAGTTTCATGGTTGGAGGTCACCACAACATGAGGAACTGTAATAAGGGGTGGCAGCATTAGGAAAGTTGAGAATGCTGGTCCAGAAGGATTCAAGAGGGAATCTGTCTTACCAGTCCATAGTACCTTTCCAGAATTCCCTTTGGGCACCCACCCACCCTTATTGTTCCTGGTCCCTAGGGCAGGGCCAGTTCAGGCACTTGCTGTCACATGGTAAGTGGGGAATGACCTCCCTCTGTCTACTCTGGGGACAGACCTGAGCCAGACCTAAGCTGACCAATCAGACATCCCTGTGACAACGCAGCTCCTCCCACAGGGCGTGGCCAGGGTAGATGGGTGGGAAGAGGTGATTTCATCCAAAGCCTTGGCGAGCTAGGGTGGGCACGTAAATTTAACGAGGACAATTTATCGGTGAAAGAACAAGAATAAGGACACCCAGTGTGATGCATTCACTTGAGGCCACCCTGTCTCCACTCCAGCATGGGGGCAGAGGGTGGGGGGAGGTGCACACCTGTGGAGGGGAAGAGTGTGCTAGAGACACCTGTGGTCCACAGCCCAGGCAAGGAGCACATGCCGCCCCCGTGGATGGTCTTGATCACTCTGCTACCCTGTCTTCCTGGGGGGAGGGGAGGGGACACTCTCCAACACCAGGTCATTGCCAACATGCTGGGTTTTGTTTCTGTGATTTCTTCAGATATCGATTTCCCAAGTCTGACTTCTAACCTCCTGTGGGTCCTACAGCCTTCTGTAAGGTTATTTAATTTTTAAATACTTTTTAAGTGGTGTCGGAGGTTGAACCTAGAGCCCTGCACATGCCAGTGCCCTACCGTTGAGCTACACACCCAGCCCTATTCCTTTCCGTTAGTGTGGGTGTCTGTTCCTCATAATCAGAAACTCCAAAGGGCCTGCAATTGTGATCATCCCCTTAACCAGTCAGGAAACCGAGGCTCCAGGAAGTTTTGACCCTCTCAGTTCAGGCCACACAGGTGAGCAGTGGCCTGCAGAGGCAAGTCTGGGCATCAGCAGTGTGCCAAAGTGGTCTATTATCAATCCGTGGGCGGGACCAAGCCAGGGATGGACCCGGGCTTTCTGGGACTCTCCAGCTACACCTAGATGGTGCTAGCTATGAACTTGTCTGTCTGTTAGCCATTACTGCTAGCTGCCCTATTACAGTGGTCAACAACCAGTGTGTGGATGTGAGGTGGGGAGAGAGAATCCCTGCTTACTCAGAAAACAGGTCGATGCAGGGTTTGCTGGGGGAGGTGACCTGAGCAGGCTTACTGAAAACACAGAGAGGCCCCAGGATACTGAGTGGGACAGGAGCTAGAAACCGGCTGTGGGCTGGGGGCAGAAGCTTGTAAGGTATGGGGAGCCAGGAGCAGAGGGGGCTTCCGGTCAGTCTGGCTACAGGGCAGGTTTGGATTACAGCAGAATGCAGGGCACATCTGCTTCCTTCATCTCTCTGTTCCACCCAGGGCTGCAAGCTCTGACCCCTACTAGAGCATCTTCAGACTGTCACAGTCTCTCTGTGCGGCCCCAACATCCGCCATCCATCACTTGCTAAAAAAAAAAAAAAAAAAAAAAAAAAAAATCCCTGCATTTCTCCAATAGGCAATAGGCACTTTGGGGGGAATTGCCTAGTTATGATCCAATTACACAATAATTACATTGGGATGGCTTTGTAAGTATAGCATTAATTACCTTTGATAGCCCCATACATCATCACTCTGAGGACGATCAGGAGATAAGGTAGGTGGAGCCAGAGGATGGACCTGAGAAGCCGTTAGTAGATCTGGAAGCAGGGGGCCTGAGAGGGAGGGAGTGGGGTGTGTGTGGTCTCTAGCCACTCTGCTGATCCCCAGGATGAGTGTGATCTTCAGATCAGTTGTCTGGCCAGTCAAGAATGAGAGTCAAGAATCATCATTACGAGAAGCCCCTTCTACATGGCAGCAGAGTTTTGGCATTTGGCATTGGGGAAAGCTAAGACTAAGTCGCTCGCACTATGTTGGGGAAGTGAAGGGCGGTAGATCTTAGAGCTTCCTGACTCCCTGGTCGTGCCACTCAGAAGGAACAAAGGAAATGGTAAAATTCCTTTAAATAATATATTTTAGTTAATCTTATTTAATCTTGTGCATCCAAATGATTAGTTCTAAATGAATCAATGTCAGAAGTATTATAGAGGGACTGGGGAGAGGGCTCAGTCAGTGACATGCTTGCAATATAAGGATGAGGACCTGAGTTAACCCCTCCAGAACCCAAGGAACAATCCAGGCATGGTGGCAGTCTCCTGAAATCCCAGTGCTGGGGAGGCAGAGACTGGAGGATCCTGGGCTCGCTGGCCAGACAGTCTAAACTAATTGATGAGCTCTAGGCTGGTGAGAAACCCTACCTCAAAGGCCAAGATAGACAACTTCTAAGTAATGACAGCCTGCACCAACCACTGACCTGCACATACACATACACACTCCACACATACAGAGACACATACACATCATACACACATAGACACACACACATCATACACAGGCATACAGATGCATGCATGCAAACAGATATGGACACACACATGCACAGACACATAGATGCACACATAGATACACACACATAAATAGACACATGCAGAGATACATACACACCGTACATATACAGACACAAACAGGCACATACAGACACAGACATACACATACACAGGCAGACACACATCATACATACACAGATACACACATAGACACATACACATAAACAAACACACATACATGGGCATACACACAGACACAGATCATACACATACAGACAGGCATGCACATAGGTACACACACGTCATACCCATGCAGACACATGCACATTAAAATAGAGTCCATATTACATTATTTTTAGTGAAACTTTGAAATCTGGTGTACATCATTTTGTGTGTGTAGATGTACGTGCTGGCATGTGTCTGCATGGGCTTGTGCATGTGAGTGTATGTGTGTAAGGCCAATGGTTGATATTGGATGTCTTCCTCCACCTGATGGCTTTTCACATTACTGAGGCAGGCTCTCTTGCTGATTCCAGCTAGTCTCATCAGCCCACTTGCCCCAGGGACCTCCTGTCTTCACCTCTCCAGCTCCGGGATTACGGGGGAGCCACCATACCCACCTGGCTTTTATGTGTCTGCTAGGAATCCAAACTCAGATTCTCACACTTGTGTAGCAGGCACTTTATCCATAGAGCCACCCCCAAGCCCTTTCCTGTGCGTCTGACATGTTCTAAGCACATCGTAGGCAGGTGCCTGTCGTTATTGCAGGTGCCCCAGAATATGGAACTAACAAATGCCAAGGACTTTTCTTCAACCCTAAAGTCTGTTTCCTGACTGTCCCTCTCCTCAGGACAATCTTTCCTCCAGCGTGTTGGAGGAAGGCTTCACAGATGTCTCCAACTGTCCAAGCAAATCTGGGGCCCTAAAGTCCTGTAGGTTGAACACATCCAACCCTGCCTCGCGTCCTGTCTTCTGTCAGTGAAAACGGAGCAGGAATCCAGCCTCCCCAGCAGTGCGGCCCAGGACTTGTCTGCCCCTCCCTTCACCACAGTCCAGGGAAAGGAGAGACATGCTAGGGTGACAGGCTGCTGGTGACCGGTGACGGGTGATACGATGTCTGCTGCCTCGTTCTGAGTGTCCTGGACTTTCTGTGGCCCTCACAAGAAAGCTCTTTAGTCCTACCCCGGGGCTCTGCCTGGACCAACCTGTGGCTTCCTTCTCTTGCTCACTCCTCACCATTCTCCAGATCGCAACTCTCTAACCTTCTTCTGGCTTCTAGAAGCTTCCTGGCCCTCTCTTTCTTGAGACCTCTGCACCTGCTTCCCTCCGCTGGCATGCTCTTGGTACTTTTCTTCCCATGGGTCCAGCTCCTTCTTTTTCTAATCTCCCCTCAGACGGCTCCTCCTCAGAGGGCTTCTCTGGCCTCCTATTGGAGTTGTGCCCATTTCCACCCCCCACTCCCAATCCCCACCCCCTTTACCAGATCCTTCTTCAACCTCTTCCCAGGTAGTTCCTAGGCTTCTCTTATTGCATGTTTTTATTTTTATTTGAGACAGGGTCTCCTGTAGCCTTGAACCCATCATGTAGCCAAAGATCCCCTTGAACCTCAGATCCATCTTTGTTCACTTCCAAGTACTGGAATCGTAGACACACACGCATCACCACACTCAGTTTGTACAGTGCTGGGAACTGGACCAGGGCTTGGTCATGCTGGGCAATCACCATACCAGCTGAGCTGCACCTCTAGCTCTTGCTTTTGCTTTGGAGACAAGGTTTTGCTGTGTAGCTCAAACCGGTTTAAACTTGTGGTCTTCCTACCTTAGCCTCTGAGTGCTGGAATTACAGGGATGTGTCATGGTCACTGTGCCCAACTTTGCAAAACTCTTTATCACCGGGCTCCAAACCCCATACAATCAGGGCTGTGGCCCTTGTCATTCAGAGGTGTTTCTGGTACTCTGTACCAGTATCTGTTCAGCTCTTGCTTCCCCACAGTGGGTGGTCTGTGTGTTCCCCAGGCAGAGGGTCTGTCCCCTGGGTTTCAGGCTCCCTGTCAAGTGCACCATGAACAGTAACCAAGGTAGCTGTTGTTGCCTCCTGCTCTGCCTGGTCACTTAGGGCCACACAATAGGTAGGAGGTAGAGGAGAACCCACAAAGTAGGTGGGGAGATGAAAGGGACCAAGCAGAGCCTTTGGGGTGACCGTGAGTGAGATAGAAGTGTCAGGAGGGGGGGGGCTTGGACAACGGTGGGCAGGGCTTAGAGTGCCCAACCCCTGCTGGACCCCAATCTGGTTCTCTCTGCCTAGCCTTCTGGTGCCCTCATGAGCACAGCTTGTCCTTCCCCAGGCTTGGGGTAGGGTCACATTGGCCCTCTTTGATGCCCTCAAAGAATCACTGCTTAACGGTGTCAGTGAACTCTGTGGGCTCCCTATAGGTGGCGCTGTGTTGTGGAGTAATAGTTAAAGATGTCTTACAGTCTTTTCTGCTGTGGAACATTTGTTTAATGATGCGAAGATGTGCTGCCTTCTTTTATGTGGCATTTGTTTAACTCTGTGAAGCTGTGTTACTGTGCCTGCCTAAAACACAGATTGGTCTAATAAAGAGCCAAATGGCCAATAGCGAGGCAGGAGAAAGGGTAGGTGGGGCTACCAGGCAGGGAGAAAAAATAGGAGGAGGAGAAGAAAGGGGGAGGAGCAAGAAATGGAGAAGGAGAGGAGTGCACCAGGGGCCAACCACCCAGCCACACAGCCAGTCACAGAGTAAGAAGGGAAGAAAAAGATATAGAGAATAAAGAAAGGTGAAAAGCCCAGAGGCAAAATGTAGTTAAAGAGAAACAGGATAATTTAAGTTAGAAAAGCTGGCTAGAAACAAGCCAAGCTAAGGCTGGACATTTACAAATAAGAATAAGTCTCTGTGTATTTATTTGGGTGGCAGGCTCCCAAGGAGTAAGGAGTAAAACAAAACAAAACAAAACCAAAAAACTACAGAGCTGTGATAGCTGTATTCCATTAGGCCCAGCCCAATGACTCAGTGGGAGCCTGAAGGTACCCAGTGTGAGTGAGCATATGGAGCCTGAGGATTGCCCCCTCTTATCGGGGCAAAATACTCTACATACAAAATAATCTTTAAAAAAAAAATAGTCATTTCATAGGATCTATCGTGGCTGCACACAGACACACCACAAACTGTGTCCTGCTCCTGGGTGCAACCTGAAATAAGTATGTATGGATGTTCAAGAAGAGAATGGCCAGAGCTGAGAGTGGAACCACCCAGACATCTGCCCCAGAGAGAATGGGTGAACCACTGTGGACAGCTCAGCCATTCCATGGCCACTAAGAAGAGGAGGCTGTGACAGCATTTCTCAACATGGCTGGATCTCAATCCAGTCCTGAGCTAGAGAAGCCAGACCCAGAAGAATGCATCTATGTGACCCAGTTTGCCGAGGTTAAAAGCGGGCAAAAATGACCACTGGTGGCCGAAATCGCATGATCTCAATAGACATAGAAAACGCTTTCAACAGAGCTCATCAATCACTCGTGATAGAAGCCCTGAAGAAATGGGAATAGAAGCAGCCTCAACATGATGAAGGTTCTATATTATACCGCGAGGGGGAAGCATGAAGCATTCCCTGTAAATTGGGAGTGAGGTCAGAGTGTCTCATGCCTCCACTCTTGGTATAGGTGCTCCAAGCCTCCACTGCAGCGATAAGACATGAGAAAGAAAAGAGGCTGAATTAGGGAAGGATGGAGTCAGTGTCTCTATTCACTGCTAACATGAGCACTAAATGTTGGGAAGCTATTTCTGAGTCTACTTGTATCTTGAAGAGAGACTTTTGAGAGCCAGCAAGATGGCTCAGTGGGTAAAGGCACTTGCCACCAACCTCAGTGACTTGAAGGAGAGAACTGACTCTGGCAGGTTGCCCTCTGACCTCCATGGGAGTGCACCCACACACTAAATCAAATCACTGGAAACCCAGCTGACTCCCCAAGGTTAGTGAAGTCATGGGCCTTGGAGGAGAAGCTACAGCCACCACTTTACCAAGTCAGGACAATCCCCGACTGGATTCTGAGTATCGGTCCTTATACCCACAGATGAGTGCAGTTCTCAGCCCTCTTCAGGGAAACGTCTCTTTGCAACAAATGCAGACCATGATAGAGAAGCACAGCCAGTCAAAATGCCAAGAAGTGGGGTCCAGTCCCAGTGCGTACATATACAAAGTGCTCCTGTACCCATGGCTTAGGGTACATTGCAGAAGAGGGGGCGGAGAGACTGGAAGAGCCAGAGGACAGGGGAGTTTGCTGTGAGACTGTGTCTTCTAGGAACGTCAGAAGCTTTATACACATAATGTCTCACCAGCATGACCTCCCATATGTGAGCCGAACAAAGACAACACTAATAGATGTGCCAAAGTGGACAGGGAAAGACCGTGAAGCCTCAACCCTACACAAAGAACTACAGGCAACTAAGAAATAGTCTTCCCCAGGGAAGAGCACACCAATTAGTTCTCCAATACCAAATGGCCAGCCCTGAAAACATATGAGTAGCATTATACATATTGAGCATATTATAGTTAGAAATATATATGTATATATATACATCTATATATACACATGTGCATGTAGCAACAATTAATGAAGAAGAGGCCATGAATTTGAAAGAACAATGTTGCTGGAGAGCTTCTCTCCAGGTTCCACCAAGCCCCACAGTCCCACGATCCACGTATAAAATAATCATTCAGACGCTTATATTACTTACAAACTGTATGGCCGTGGCAGGCTTCTTGCTAACTGTTCTTTTATCTTAAATTAACCTATTTTTATAAATCTATACCTTGCCACATGGCTGGTGGCTTACCGGTGTCTTTACATGTTGCTTGTCCTGGCTGTGGCCGCAGTGTCTCTCCCTCCTTCTTCCTGTTTCCCCAATTCTCCTCTCTCTTTGTCCTGCCTATACTTCCTGCCTGGTCACTGGCCATCAGTGTTTTATTTATATAGAGTGATATCCACAGCAGAACAAGGAGTATATGGAAGGGTTTGGAGGGATAAAAGGGAAGGAGAAAGGATGTGATTATATTATAATCCCCCCCAAATGAAACAAAGTAACAGCCCCACCCCCACCCCAAAAATAAAATTTTTAAAGAGGGCTTTTGATTTGGCATAGACCTGGGGTTTTTGACTCATCCCATTCCGTTCTTGCTGAGCAGCTCAATCCTGTCCTTCAATTCTCCCCAATACTACAGGCCAACTTAACCAAAGTGCTGTAGGAGAAGCAATGAGCGTCAGGACCTATGAGAACATTATCTCTAACTCTGTGTGTTTGTGATGATCTTTCAAATGAAATCTAAAACGTACTTGCTCAAGAGGAGTCTGGTTCCCTTACCTGGACCTGCCGGAGCTAGCTCACCCCTGCAAGAGAGCCAGTTCAGCGCTTGGTGACTGGGAGCCAGTTGACATTAAGGCAGGAACATTTACACTGTCGAAGCCATGGCACATCACAAAGCAAGGGTCCCCTTTCGGTTCGCAGAGAGGCATGTACCACTGCTAGAGGCCCACAGATTTCCGGGATCTGTGGTGAAAACCAACAGGAGGGCCCCTTTGATAAGAGTTATTTTATGGGTGTGCATGTGCCCAAGTGTGTGTATGTGCCCCAGGTGCGTGTGGTTACCTGAAGAGGGCATCACACCCCCCAAAACTGAAGTTGTGAACTGTACACCCGGGTCCTCTGTAAGCGCAGTGGGGCTCTGAATGGCTGAGCCATCTCTGCAGCTGGGAGATTTCCCTTCCCAAGGCTGGGGCTAGTGTGTGTGCTGTCTGGTTTCATTTGTCCTCCTGGTCTCTACCTAGCCCTGGCTAGGAGTTCCCTCTGCTCTGGTATCGGAGTAGGGCCTTGAGGTTAGTCTAAATCGTGATTACCTGCAGGCTGGGAACGTTCTAGGATTCAGAAGTCTGGAAAAGAGTCCAGCATCTGAGGTGTCCTTTGTTTGTCTGGGTGCCCTGCCGCCAGTTCTCTGAATGAGACCTTGCCTGCATTGTACAACGTGTGTCTGCAGACCGGCTCCTCAAACAAACAAGGCTGCTAGGTTTCCTGCCTGGCATGCAAAATGTGGGTGCGGGAGTTGGGCAAAGGGCAGCAGCCGTGGCCCACATACCTCTCCTCCAAGACCCAGGCCTGGGAGGAAATAACACAAAATGGCTCCCCCTCCGCACCAACCTGGTAGAAGAGAACTGGCGTAGTGGTGGTGGTACACCTTTAACCCCGGCACTCAGAAGGCAGAGGCAGACGGATCTCTGTGAGTTCGGGGCCAGCCTGGTCTACAAAGCAAGTTCCAGAACAGCCAGGACTGTTACACAGAGAAATTCTATCTCGAAAAAGCCAGAGAGGAGAGAGGAGAGGGGAGAGGGGAGAGGGGAGAGGGGAGAGGGGAGAGGGGAGAGGGGAGAGGGGAGAGGGGAGAGGGGAGAGGGAGAGGGAGAGGGGAGAGGGGAGAGGGGAGAGGGGAGAGGGGAGAGGGAGAGAGAGAGAGAGAGAGAGAGAGAGAGAGAGAGAGAGAGAGAGAGAGAGAGAGAGAGACTGGTCCCTGCATGTTATTTACTTGACCTCTACAGAGGTGGCTGCAGTTGCCTCTGGTCGAATCCTGGCTTCCTGTGCCCACAGCCCTCCCTTCCTTGGGCCTCAGTTCACCTTTCTATGAAGTGAGACTATTGACTCTCAGCGAATGCCCCGGAACTAGTCCTTCGGGGGACAGCTCCCCAGTAGACAAGGCAGGAAGAACTTGGCTGTGTGTCATCTTGCTGGATCCCCAATTCTGCCCTGTCCTCTCTCACGGGTGACCTGGGAGACCGTGTCCTTCTCCATATGAGTTGAAAGATCTTCCAGGCTGACAGGGTGTTTGTCCGACCAGCGTGGTGGGAGTGACCCCACTGTGATGGCTACTCTTGGTTGTCAAGTTGACTAATATGTGGGATGAACTACAATCCGGAAATGGAGGGCACGCCTGGGATCCGGACCTTGAGGCTGGGTGACAACATGCCTTTGATCCAGACCTTGAGGCTGGATGACATGTGCCTTTAATCCAGACCTTGAGGTGGGAAGGCACACCTTTCATCTGGGCCATAGCTTCTGTTGGAAGCCTATGTAAGGACAATGGAAGGAGGAAGAGTTCATTCTTGGCCTGCTTACCCTCACCTTGTCAGCACATCCATTCCAGCTGAGACACCCGGTCCTGTGGAACTGAGCGGTTACCAGGTTCTTGGACTTTCTATTCACAATATCCATTGTTGGATTGCAGCCTATAAGCCATTCCAATAAATTACTGTACATACATACATACATACATACATACATATATTCATACACACATACATACACATATCTATATTCATTCCATAAGTTCTGTGACTCTAGAGAACCCTGACCCTTTCCGGAAACTCACACCAGGTAGTTAACTCACTTGCTCCAGGCCACATGCCTGCGGGCAGAAGAAGCATTCCTCTGGACTTTGCCAGGAGCAGCATCCTCAGGGAGTTACCAGTCGATTGCATATGGCTTGGATAGAAAGACCTCTCTGACATCACTCATAAGGTCCTTTGCCCTGAGTGGCCCCTAGCATTGTGGGACCTTTCCTGAGAGCCACTTCTACAGGATGGAGGCCCTAAAGGTCATGGTAAGAATGAGAGTAATGGACATGATGGGTGTGACAGACCCCCACCAGCTCCCTGTCAAGTATTCTCTCCAAATTGGGACCTTCTCCTGCAGACACGGGGCTCAGATGTGACAGCCAGCCTTTGGAATGTTCCGGGGGGCCTGCCGAGGTGGAGGGGGGAGGGGCTGGGGAGAGGCCTGCTTCGACCTTCTCGGAGCCCAGTGATGCCGCACTGGCCACACCCGGCCCGGCCACCTGATTTGCAGGATGAAAAGCAGCTCCAGGAAGCAGCCTCTCCCAAGCCGTCATTTGCCTCCTGTCTGAGGCTGGGCAGGGAGGGGAGTGATCTATTTTGCCACTCTGTACACAACCGGGGTGGGAACCCAGACATCACTGGGGGGGGGGAAGGTTGGGGAGGGGAGTTACACCCATCAGCTTCCCCTCCAGGAAGCCTCACCAGTGTGCTTCTCCTGGTGGAAGAATCAAGTCTCCTGCTCTTCAGTCTCCAAGCTTTGGTTATATTTGGTTAGAAGCACCCTGGCCACTTGGTGGCAAAACCGTTTAGATAGGTTCTTGGCCTTGGATTCTTCCCACAGATTCCCGTCAGAGGGGTCTGTTAGTGGATATAGAAAACAGACTGGTTGGATGAGCAAGCTCAGGATGTGTGGCATATACCTGGGGACAGAGCTTTGACCAACAGGTCCTGTGTGGACACTTACTGTATTCAAGGCATAATCTTAGGACTATGTGAACTCAATTGACTCCTAACCTCAGTGGGTAGTATTATTTTCCCATATCTCAGCTGGGGAAACTGAGGCTCAAGAAAGTTCACTACCTTGCCGCCTCATGTATCATGTCATGGTGTGAGGTGTAGACTTAGACAATTTACAGTTAGGGCCTGGCTCTGCCACCTGGGCAATTACTCCCATTCTCTGCCTCAGTTTCCCCAGGAGTCGAGTGTTCCCAGGAGGAAGGCTTGCCTCTCCCCAGGTTTCTGGGAAGATGATCAAAGGGGATAATGGACACGGATGCTCTCTGTAAATCACAGGGAGTTCTACAAATGTCAGGCATTAATGCGTGTTGACTCCAAGGCCCTCTCACAGCCCCTCTGGTCTTTAGAGGATGCGTTTCTTCTTGAAAACCAATCCCCACGGATGAGAACTGGCATTTTATAATCCCCTCCAAGCGCACCGGTGATTTGATGTCCACAAAAGACTTCTTTGGAGAATTCAATGACCTGATTAAAAAAGAAGTTGTAGGGCCAGGTGTCCATCTCTCCAAACACACTGGCCAAAGCCCCATCTCCAGTCAGTCTGTCCCAGGGGGGACGGAGTTCCTCCTTTATTCTTAGAAACACATTTCAAAATTACTAAATAATGGATAGACTTGAAAATGTAGACAGACAGGAACTTGAAAATTAAAATGTCTTTTAATATCCTGCTTCCCAGAGAGAACTGTTCTGAGCTGGGGTGACATTTTTGGACTTACTAAGTAGAACTAGACACCCAGAAAGGCCCAGCCCAGGGCCGCATTGCCTGACCCCAAGCAGAGTTGAGAAAGTAATATGTATGAAACATTGGCCAAGCCATGCCTAGTGGTACAGGCTTGACATCTCTGTTAGTTGGGAGCCTGAGGCCGGAGAGTTGAAAGTTCAAGACCAGTTTGGGCCACTTTGACCTGTCTCAATATAAAAAGTAAAGAATGGGCTAGGGGTGTGGGTGAGTGCTTGGCCAATATTCACATGGCCATAAGTTTAATGTCCTGTACTAAATAAACACACACAAACAAAACAACCATCCAACCAAGCAAGAAGACCACCCCATTTGATGGATGCATCCCAACTCTAATTATTTCTCTGACCAAAGTATATTTCTACGTTGTTTTTTAATTTTCAGCTAATAAATTAATACCTGCACACGATGAATAATTCACAGACTACTAAAGAGAACAGAATGAGACATGAACTTGCCTCCCACCCCTGCCTACCTTGCCCCTTGCCCCCATCTCTGCCCCTACCCATCATGCTCCTCTGAAGGGCTCCTGTTGTTCCTTCCATAGTCTTCCTAAAGATGGGGAAGGTCCATCCCCCTGCTGCATGGCTCGAAGTGTCCCAGTGTGGGGAAGCGTCAGCGACATTTGACCTGCTCTGTGCTACTACTGGACAGCCAGGTGTTCATTAACAGTACTTAGTAATCATACTCCAGGCCTTTCTTCCAGCACTCAGTGACAGGTTCTCTGGCTTGCTGATGCACACGTTTTAAAGGGTTTTATACCTCAAGCCAGGTGTGGTGGCTCCTGTCTGCAATCCAAGCATTTAGGAGGCTGAGTCAAAAGGGTCGTCACAGATTAAAGGCCAGCCTGGGCTACGTACCATGACCCAACAACTAGATCTCATTGTCTTGTTGTTCTACACCCTCAATGTGTCATAAGGACCCACATACAACTCAATACATTATGCTTCCTCTCATTTGAATTTGCAAGTCTTGGATTATTCATGATTTTTGATGATTTTTAAGAAGTTGCCTAATTAGGTGGGCGTGGCACATGCCTTTAATCCCCAGCACTTGGGAGGTAGAGGCAGGCAGATCTCTGAGTTCAAGGCCAGCCTGGTCTACAGAGTAAGTTCCAGGATAGCCGGGGCTGCACAGAGAAATACTGTCTTGAAGAAAAACAAATTTAAAAATAAAAAAGTTCCCTAGACTGTCAAGATCGTTCAGTGGGTGGAGGTGTTTGCTGTGCCAGCCTGGTGACCTGCGCTCGACCCCCAGAACCACACAAAGGCAGAAAGAGAGAGCAGCCTCCTCTACAGTGCTGTTCTCTGATTGCCAGAGTGTTCTGTGGCACACGGCACCCCGCCCACAATAGTAATATAAACAAATACAACTTTTCCTCCCAGTTCACAGCTGTGTGAATCCAGAGTTCCTAGCCCAGCCGTTCCCAGTGTTTGATGTGGGCGTCGTCTCTCAGGTGCTACAAACGCCTTGCCTGGTTGGCCATCCGCCATTGGACTTGCCGGAGTGCTCCTGGGAAGAAGCTGTGAGGTGTCTGGGTACGCGGACGCCCGATCTCACACGGTTCTGTCTCCTTGTTTGAGAAGCCAAGGGAGACACTGAAATTAAAAAGAGACAAGTGAGACCCACGACTAGCTTAAAGAAGAGGCTTCGATGGTAAGGCTGTGGAGCCTGTAAAGGGGTGACCCTGGCCGTTCTCTCTGGGCTCTAGGCAGAGCCCCCCTTTCCCGCACTGTGACTCTCGCCAACCCCAGCGGCTCACCCCGTGATCGCACGTACAGCCCCGAGGCCAGCACTTGGCTCGTGACAGGCACTCAGCACCCAGGGACTTGTCCACTCACCTGCTCACTAGATACCTATTTGAGTGTGGGTACGTGAGTGTCACATACTATTCTGGGTCCTCAGGACCCTGCTGAGAACAGGCACATGCCCCTGTCCTAGGGTACAGATGACTTGTGGAGAAGGGGGAATTGTGACTGCCCCTACGGTGGAGAAGGAACTGGATCATGGGACAAAACTCACGGCTCTGACTTCTTTACCAGGGATGCCTGGTGTGACAAGGATGACTCCCTCAGATTTGAGGAAACACATCCCGTGGGCCTTCTGGGAGCACTCAAGACACCCTGGGGGTTACTCACTGCTGCCCCTTCCAAGCCCAGGAACTTCCAGGGGGACCCGGGCCAGAAAGGGAATGCTCACCAGTCGGCAGAAGATGAAGTGTTCCAGCGGGAGCATCGAAACCAGGCTAAGCACCACCCACAGGACTGCCCCACCACTGGCATCCTTCCATCAGGGCTAGGTTAAATACCAGCCCAGGGGGAAGGAGGGACACCTTTTCTGGGCATCTCCTGGCCTCGTGGCTGATGTGTACGCGTCATTTGGGTCTCCAGACCGTGCTTCATCTGTACTGGTGAGATAGGCAGACACAGTCTCTCCTTTAGGAGGACTTGCCAGTCACTCTTTACCAACCAGGCTAAGATCAGGCTCTCTGCTCAGCCTCTCCTTGGAGGGAGAAAGGTGGTTAAGAGAACTGAGGTGTCTAATGCAGATACACAGGTGGACACTTCAACATTTGAATTTGGGGTGGCATTTTGCTTCTAGTCTCCCCTAAGCCATGTCATATATATATTGACTGACTATCATGCATCCTATGCTGCCCTCACATGTGCTATGTAGCTGGTGTTGACTTTGAACTTCTGATCCTCCTGCCCCGATTCCAAAGTGCTGCAGTTAGAAGCATGGACCACCATAACCAGTTTACCAGATGCTAGGGACTGAACCAGGGCTTTGCGTTCAATGTACCTAAGCGCTCTACCAACTGAATAATGTCGCCCGTCTCTGGTCCCATCTCTGAACACCCCACACTGGGGATCCCATGTTGGTGTAAGTTTTGGTATGCACACCCAAGCCACAGCAGCAGCCTTCAAAGTCCAAGTCTCCAAAGTTGCATGCTCTGTACCCCCATGGAGAAGGGACTGTGTAGCATCCACATGGTCTACCTGTGTGCCTCCCAAGGATGCTCTGACCCTTCCTGTAGGGGAACTCTTTTCTACCCAGCACTTGCCTTACTCTAACTTACCTAGACTCCATGTCCTCCTAAGGTCCAAAGCCCCCCTGGGACTGGGACTATGTGTCATTTCTTTTATCATGCAGATACCAGGTATTTATCAAGTCTCTCTGCAGAGTACCTTGTGTGTAGGTTCTCGGTAGACCACAATAAGTAAGGATCCATCCCTATTCTTACTAAGACTTTAGCTTTAGGAAAAGAAAGACATGATCCCATGAATACGCTCTTGTTTACCCCTGGGTTCGCGCTAGGAAGAATGCCATGAAGGTCTGAGGGCCAGCACCAGGTAGGACCCACAGACTCTCAGAGATCAGGGGAGGCTTCCTGGAGGAGGTGGTTCAGGTGCTGCTGAAGGACTGGGAAAGGTTGTCTAGGGCAGTGGGAGTAGGTGTGGGAAGAAATCACAGTTCTAGGTAACTCTGCCCCACGTGGCCTGCACCATAAGGTGCTTCCTGCTGATTCTAGATATGCACCCCACCTTTGACACCAGGGTGGGTGACCTCATAAGAAAGGTGTTCTGACCCGGGGGTCTGTAAGGCCTGTTTGTCCTGTCTGGTGGCAGGGAGGGTAGCCTCCCGTGTGGCTGATGGGGTCTGATGTGACACCACCCCTGTACACGGACAGGAGCTGTCAGGAGGGCTGAGAACAGGGCCTCTGGACTCTCTTGGTACAGGAAGCCTGGCTCAGTCTCAGAGCCTCAGCCTGGCGGGTGAGGAATCGGATGAAGAAGGAGGCCTGGGAGGTTCAAGAGACCTGAGAAGGGGTTTGTGTGAAGTGAGGAGGGTTTTTTTGTTGTTGTTGTTGCTGTGTGTGTGTTTTGGTTTTGGTTTTTCAAGACAGGGTTTTTCTGTGTAGCCCTGTCTTGAAACTCACTCTGTAGACCAGGCTGGCCTCAAACTCACAGAGATCTGCCTGCCTCTGCCTCCTAAGTGCTGGAATTAAAGGCGTGCGCCACCCCCGCTTATTGGCAGTGAGAAAGGGCTTGTGGGAAATGAGAAGGGGCTCGTGGGAAATGAGATGGGATGTTGAAAGGAAGAGCACAGCTCTTCTATGATTCCTGAACAACAGAGGCATCTGGAAAGGGCCCAGCAGGTTAGGTCCAGGGCAGGGCTGGGATGAGTGGCAAGCCCAGAGTCTGCTAGAAGGTTCTGAAGCCAGAGTGTGGGACAGAGGGACAGGGCGGAAGCCTCAGCTTGTCGTTCGCGGAGGAGGCCCTTACCCCTAGTTGGTTGTTCACACTGCCTGGTCAATCTTCAGCTGGAGACTTCCTTCCCTTGGAAGCCAGGGGCTCCCGTGCCAGGCCTAATTGCCTATCGGTGAATATAAGCAGCCCAGCAGGGTAGGCAGGCCATGGCTCTGGTTAGGGCTTGTCTTGTCTGTTACAGAGCAAACACCCACAGCTTGTCTGTTGACACTACTGACCTCCGACTCCAGCTTTAAGAGCTGAGAGGCCGGAGCGGGTTTGTGCAGGACATATTTGTTGTCTGGATGTTTACACCCCATTTGTGGCACATGGGCACTGCATGAGTCACTGAGGATTCCAACATGCCCTCAGGGTCACCCTGGCTGCGGGAACATTGAGAGAACTAAACGTGAAATGACGGGACTCCCGAGATCATAGGAAGTGGGCTGCCAGTGTCCATGAAGGGTGAGCCGGGGCTGTCATCTGGTTTTGGGTTAAGAGGATCCTTGGAGTGGGAGCCTGAGCTCAAAGATGATTGTCGTACAGGTAGATGCGGGCCGGAGGGCTGACACTCATGCCCTCCGTAGCTGCAGGGCTTTGGGCTAGTCTCTGCTCTTCTGTACTGCCTGCCATGCTGAGAACCAAGTGCAGGACGAGGTTGAAGTTAAGTGCCAGCTCCCTGTGTTAAGATTCTGCATTTCTGTTGTCTATTCCGGACCCGTGGACCAGCAGGACAAACGACAGGTTAAGTAAGGGGTGTGTGTGTGTGTGTGTGTGTGTGTGTGTGTGTGTGTGTGTGCGTGCGTGTGAGAGAGAGAGACAGACAGACAGACAGACAGGCAGACAGAACCTCTCTTCATCCTTCCTCCTATTCTCTGAAGAAAGCCCACAAAGGCTGGTGGTAGTGACCCTGAGCATATTGGTTCCAGCCTTCCTCTGGTTCCCACAAATGTGTTCAGGTAGGGTGGGCCCCTGAGGTCTGCCTCCTTGTCACCTCTGTCTCGCACACACAAACAGACGCTGCATCCGTGACAGAGGCCACGCGCCTGACTTCAGAGTCCCTGTTCTGTATCTCAGTCGAGTCTCTCCAAGCCTCATCACATCCGTCAGAGGCTGGGCAGCTGCAGAGCCGCGTCCCTTCCTGTAGGAGACGCTCAGTGGTCACCAGGCGGAGCAAGCTCCCCTATTGTTCTCTTGAAAATTGAGTCATCCCACTGGGGCCTGGAAGCCTTTCTGGAACTGTCTGCTCCGAGGCCTTTGCCAGACGGCAGCTGGAAGCCGGTTAATATTCATTGAATCTCTCTGGGCGGCTGGGAACCGCCTTTTAATCGCCTCATCTCTGTCTAGCCCTTTATCAAGAAGGAGACTGGGAGGCGAGAACAATCAGTTAACTAGTTATAGATCAGGCCCCAGAGGGGTACTCTGCTCCTTCCTCCCGTAGAGGGCGGGGCCTCATGAGGGTGGGGCTTAGACTCTCTCCACCCTCCTGCCATGCCCCTTCCCACCAGTCGGAAGTTTTTCAGACTCATTTGTGATCCAAATGGCCAGGAACTTGGGACAGACTGAATTGGGGATAGCTGGGGGCCAAACAGAGATCAGAAGATACTGGTGCATGGCTTCCAAATCTCTTGCCTCCTATTGTTCCAGGAAGAACACAATTAAGACTTGGAATTGAGAGATCATCTTGTCACCCATCCATCCATCTATCCATCCATCCATCCACCCATCCATCCATCCATCCATCCGTCCATCCATCTATCCATCTATCCATCCATCCATCCACCCATCTACCCATCCATCCACCCATCCATCCATTCAACCAACCACTCTGCGTTCTCTATCTGTCCACTCAACTGTCAGTTCACGCTTCCATCTACCTACCAGGCATTTACTTCCTGCATTAGTTAGTTCTGCCTGATAGGAACAAGGAAGGAACAATTTACCTTGGCCGACACTTTTGAAGATTTCAGTCTGTGGCGGTGGGAAGCTGTATGGCAGAGCTAAGCAGCCCACCTCACGGTGGCCGGGAAGCGGAGAACGATGGTAACCACACTCAGCTTTTACTTAGATCAGGGTCCCAGGCTTCGAGATGCTACAAGCCATGTTCAGAGTGGGTCTCCTCCCCTCAGCGAATGCTCTCTGGAAACCCCCTCACAGACACACTCAGAGGTGTGCCTCACCAATCTCCCAGGTGGTCCCAAATCCAGTGAAGGAAATGAGGAAGACTGACCCTCATACAACCCAGCCATTTATCCAGCTTCCACCTGCCAGGCCAGGGAGGGAGTGGCATGTACCCCAAGCCTGTCACATTTCTCAAAGCAAGCTCCTTTCTATTATATCACTACGTCTTCACAACTGTTGATTCCCACTTGCCAAGGGAGAAACTGAGGCACAGAGAGAAGAAGAGACTTGCTCAAAGACAGACAGGTTGGGGCTGGGAGATGGCTCAGTGGTTAGGAACACATACTGTTGTTACAGAAGATCTGAGTTCAGTCCCCAGCACCCACATGGGGAGGCTCACAATTGCCTGTAACTACAGGTACAAGGGATCTGATGCCCTCTTCTGGCCTCTGCAGCACCCGCCCTCATGTGTACACCATGGTGACCCACATTACCAATTTTTCTCATAGGGCCATTCTGCTGCAATCTCATTGTGGTTTAATTTGGGACTTTGTTTGGGGACCCATGTGTCATTCTGCCTGCCCCTCGTGTGTGTGTGTGTGTGTGTGTGTGTGTGTGTGTGTGTGTGTGTGTGTGTGTAGGCCAGAGGTCAACCTCAGATGTTCCTTAGGTGCTATCCACTTACTTTTTTGATACAGTCTCTCATTGGCCCTGGGGCTTACCAAGGAGACCAGGCTGACTGGTCAAGGCTCAGGGATTTGCCTGTCTCTCCCTCCCCAATTCTGGCATTACAAGTGTGGAATACCATGTGTGGCCTTTGAATGTGGGCTCTGGGACTCGAACTCAGGTCCTCATGCTTGTTGGTCAAGAGCTTCTGCTTTCTCATATGGCCAATGAGTGCCACCCATGACCTGTGTGGTCCACGGAACAGTTCTGAGTTAAGGGACAAATGACCGGAGAGGAGAGACCCCCCCTCCACCCTTAGGGACCATCAGCACCAGAGCCATTGGGGCTGGGGTGGCCTAGCTGACCTCGCTCCCTTTCTTTGTGCTTTGAGTTGCCAGTGTGCACAGTGTGAGGCTCTCTGGCCCAGCCAGGCCGAACAGCAGCGGGTCCAAGTGACTCTAGAGTTGGAGCCAATCCCTTCCCTGTGAGCCACACAGCAATGTCCCCTGGGGCCAGAACAGGTGTCGACAGGTGCCATGGTCAGCACACAAACGGGCGTGCGCTGGGAAGGGCACACGCCACTCCCTGCTGCTCCAGCAGCTCTTCTGGGCTTTCAGGTCCCTGGGGACTCTGATGCCATGTCTGTCACTCCATTATCCTAAGCAGCCTCCCCGGATCCCATTACGCCTCTGCTGTTATTACTTATTCATCTGCGGAGCTTCGGCCTGCTCATAGGCACTTACCTTGATGTCCCTGACAGGGGTCGGGGCCCCACTCAGAGCGTATTAATCACCCGCCATGCAGCAAGCTGTGTCCCTCAGGAGAGAGGGGATCAAGTTGCTGATAGGGTAGGCTCATCAGCTGCCTGGTCTTCAGAGCCTGAAGGGCCTAGAGAGCATCTGTATAGGTAGGGAAACTGAGGCTTGGAGGAGGGTCTTCCTCACGGCCCACAGCTTAGTGGGGTGCCATCTACAACAATATGCACAATGAGAACAATACCATCACAAGGACAGGTCTTTACAGTGTGTGTCTATTTTCTCATCTGATTCTTGTAATGGCCTTTCAAAACCAACAGAAGTTTAGAATGAAATGGATGGATCAATGCATAGGTGGTAGCTGGGTAGATATCACATGGATGGATGGATGGATGGATGGGTGGATGGATGGATGCACAGATGGTAGCTAGGTAACAAGGTAGATGTCAGATGAATGGATCAATGCATAGGTGGTAGTTAGGTAGGTATCAGATGGACGGACGGATGCATAGATGGTAGCTAAGTACTTATCAGATGTGGGGGCTAGAGAGTTGACTCAGTGGCTAAGAACCCAAGTTCAGTTTCTAGTACTCACATCAGGCAGCTCACAACCACCCTTGGCTCCAGCTCCAGCTCCAGGAGAGCTGATGCCCTGTTATGGCCTTGAAGGGCACCTGCACTTAACTGCACATATGCCCCCCTGCTGTGGGATGTCCTGTATGTCCTGTGAGAGCTCATTCTTGGGTTCCTTGTGGCTTTACCCAGCAGGTCCTCATAGAGAATGATTAGGACCACAAGCCCAAGTGCAGGTGTCTGAGATGGTCTGCACTTGGCTGTGCTGGGGGATGGTCTGTATGTCAAGTTGCTCTGATTGGTCAATACATAAAATACTGATTGGCCTGTGGCTAGGCAGGAAATATAGGCGGGACTAACAGAGAGGAGAAATAAAAACAGGGAGACAGAAGGAATTACTGCCAGCCAGCCACCAGGACAAGAAGCATGTGAAGATGCCGGTGAGCCACGAGCTGCGTGGCAAGGTATAGATTTATAGAAATGGATTAATTTAAGCTATAAGAACAGATAGCAAGAAGCCTGCCACGGCCATACAATTTGTAAGCAATATAAGTCTCTGTGTTTACTTGGTTGGGTCTGAGCGGCTGTGGGACTGGCGGGTGACAAAGATTTGTCCTGACTGTGGGCAAGGCAGGAAAACTCTAGCTACACACCCCCATATACACATAATTTTAAAATAAAGTATTTTCAAAAAGATCAGATGAATAGATGGATAGATAGTTAGATAATGAATAAATGGATGGATATATGGATAGATAGATAAGTAGATGGATAGATTGATGAGTTATGGATAGATAATAGATGACCAATAACATAGGTAGATAGATAGCTATACAGATAGATAGATAAGTGGATGGATAGAGTGATGGGTTATGGATAGATTAGATGGATAGATAGATAGATAGATAGATAGATAGATAGATAGATAGATAGGTAGAGATAATGTGGAAATTGACATAGAAACTGAAGCTCACAGATGTTAAAATGTCAGGATGCTGTAGACTTAGGCTAGGAAACAAGGGATGTGTCCCTGGGTCCTTTTCTTTCCTGATGGCCTTCTGTGAACAAAAGGGGTAATAGGCAGGCTGGTAAGGAGTCCCTCCAGGAGCCAGGCTCTGCTTCTCTCTGGGAGGCTAGGAAGAGGTTCCTGGCTACCCACCCCTGCTGGCTCTCTGTCAATCCAGGCTCATATAAGGGGCTCATGGACCGCAACTGGATGTCTGGTGGACACACTGGTGTGGCAGTAGAATAGAAAAGATGGCCCTGTCATTCACCAGGAATCAAATACAAATATTGTCCACTGCAGATACCACTCCAACAGGGAGCTTGGCATCCCCTCAGGTTTTCAAAGGAATTCCTCCCTGAGTGCATGCCCACAGGAATCTTGTCCTATCAGAATTAACTCTACCGAGGCCATGCTCCTGCTCTAAATCTTTCCATGGCTCCCATTGCTCTCTATAAAAGGATTGGTGGGATCTTGGGAGGCTGAAGCCACATCCTTTCTCACATAGGGAAGAGAAATCATGTTGAGCGTGTGGGCTCAGATGACTCTACGAGGATCTTTATTCATTCATTTATTTTTTTAACAAGAAATGAAACTGAGGCTCAGAGAGGATGGATAAGTCACCCAAGGCCACACCACTAGGGCATGTCTTGAGACAGGGGTCACATCAGGTATTTGGGTCCAGAGCCCAAGCTCTTTAACTCAATACAAGGAAGAGGGGGTGGTGGTGAAGTAGCAGTGACCGGGTGGCTCCAGTATTAAAAACACAGGATGGCGTTATCAGGAGGTGGATCCTAGTCCCGCCCAAAGGACTGTCCTGTCTGAGCTATCAGGAAGGAGAAGGTGCTCCCCACCAGAGAAGGCAAACAGGCAGATACTCAACAGCTACCTGCTAACATCACTCACCGGAGCCCAGGCTGGGGTCTGTTAGGTGGCCTTCACTGTATCCAACACCAGATGGGTGCAGCAAAGCTGGACCTCCAGAGCACCACCCTAGCAAGGCTCACTGAGGGCAGGGCCGTGGCAGGACGTATAAGACTGTAGGTACCACTGGAAGCCCTGGGGCCAGGATTTAGGATACCTGAATGTGGTGGTGGGCAGGCAGGCCTCCAAGTGTGCTGGTGAAGCCAGCATCCTCTCCAGTGTTTGCCCGACCAGCCTTGCTGTTAGCAATTGGCTTGTGCTGGGTAAGTTTGGGCGAATCTGTCCACATCTCTGAACCTTAGGCTCTTCCCTAGCAAAATGGGGACCATTGTGCCCACCTTCTGGCTCCTGTGTGAACAAATGAGATTAAAAGATGGTTTGACGGGCGTAGAAAATCCTGGAAGGGTGGTTCCTTTTCCAGGCCATGCTCTCAATCTTGCTTTCCTTCTAGCTTCTGCCGAGGTGGGGCCTGGGCCGGGTGGAGCTTGGTGGCTGTTCCGGGGCAGGGAAGAAGGCAGGGGATAGAGGTGGGGTAAGCTTGAGTTGTTTTTTTTTGTGGATCAGGGTCAGCCCAACTGGGGGCAGAGAATGGCGCCCTTCAGCCTGGCTGCTGATGGCAGGTGGGACACTAGTTGCTGGAGGATCTAGCAGGACAGCCTGGGGTTAGAGCTGGAGGGACCGGCTTGGAACTTGGCATCTTGGTTCCCATTTGCCCGGAGTAGGGTCCTGAGATGGCAAAGGCCCCGTGCAGGGGGGAGCGTCAGGTGGACTATGAGGCATTTCTTCTCCGGGTGCAAGCAGATCCGGTGTGTGGCTGGAGCCGTGATGGCACCTGGTACAGCTCCTAGGACTAACGTGGAGACCCAGGGAATTGGGGCACTCCGTACCTCCCCCCCCCCCCAGCCTCGGTCTTTCCATACTCAGACTTTGTTGCCAACTCTGGGACTCTGGACTCAGGTAACAGGGAGGAAGCCAGGCATCACCTGAGTTGTCCTGCTGGGAAACCAAGGTTGGAAAAGGCAAGTGTGTATCACCAAGACCACCCAGTGCCCATGGCAGGGAGCTGTGCAGAGCTAAAGATTTTGAGCTGTAGGGACAAACCTCCTGCCACTAGAGGAACGGACATGGTCACAGATGTCTCCCATCCCTTCTCAGGCCTGATCTGTATATCACGGTCAAAGTTAGGACTATGTGACAGCCGTCACTTTGAACCCTGCTGGAACTTGACCCCCCCCCCCCGAAATGTGCTGGCCACAGCTCTTGTCACCATCCCTTAGTGACTCTTTGAGCAGCCCAGAGGACTGTAGGGAGGGGAAAGTATCTGAGACCTTCTCCTTTACTCGATCCCCAGCCTGGGCTTCTGGTTATAGAGGACAGTAGAATGAATGCTCCAAGTCACAAAGAGCCTGGGCCACCAGACTGACTCTGCCTGTGCCAGCTAAGCCAGCCCATACCCCTCCTTCTGTGCTTTACCCTCCTGTGCCCACAGAGCAGGTATCCTAGCCTAGGCAGCCCCAGTATCACCCCCCTGGGCTTGGCAGGTAATTATGTATTAGGAACTAATATTAATAAAGGCTCCTGGAACGAGGTTTTAATTCCAGATCTTGCCACCAGATTATTGTGCATGAGGGAAATATCAGGGCCCCAAACTCTCTCCACCCCTCACCCTTCATCTCTAAGCAACCTGCTGCTTTGATTAATTCTAACTCGATTTTCCCGTGTTGGCGAGGGAAAGAGGGAGGGAGGGAGGAGGAAGGCAGAGCCTGGCAGTTTGGACCAGTCTTTGGGCCTTCTTTGTCCCCTCTGCCACCGTTTGAACACTCCAACAAGTCCCCAGGCATGCAGCTACAGCTCAGCTCAGCCCAGTTCAACCCTGCTGCCCCCAGAAATGGGGTGCCTCCCCTCGCCCCCTCACTTTCTCATCCCTCTCTCTCTCAGCCTCCCCGTTTGAATTCCCCACACCTGAACCCACCCTGGCCTCCAGTGCTTCTGAGCGCTCAGTTTCTAGGAACTTTTCCTAATAATGAATGTTAGGGTGGGGTGGGGTGCAGGGAATCTAAATGTCCATCAAGGGAGGAATGTTTTTATGAATTATGAGACAACAATACACTGGAATGCTCTGGATGTAATGAAATGGAATAATTTACAAGGTGTATTGTGAGAAGAAAAGCATCAAGGTAGAGATCAGCATATGCTGCCTTTTATGCAGAAACATGCCTCATACATTCTTGTGTATACATGGAATATGGCTTAAGGCTTTATGGGGTTGTCATGGAGACAGAAGGACATACTCTTAGTTGCACAGTAAATGCTCATTTAATGGTTGCTTTCATCACTTGACTGACATTTGGGCTCAAAGTTCACTCCTAATCAAGCAGGATGATGCTCTAGAAGAGGTTTGTGTGTGTGTGTGTGTGTGTGTGTGTGTGTGTGTGTGTGTGTATGTACACTTGAGAAGAGCATGAGTTTTGGGGGGGAATGAGGGGAGACCTTAGGCTGGTAGAGCCTCAGAGGGGGCTCACACTGCAACTCTGGCTGGTGGCTACTACTCCAAGAGTCTCAGGATACAGACACAAGAACACAGAGCGAGAGCGAGAGCGAGCGAGCTAGAGAGAGGGAAAGAGAGAGGGAGATAGAGAGAGCCTAAGAGAGAGAGAGCCAGAGAGAGAGCTAGAGAGAGAAGAAGAGACATAAGAGAGCTAGAAAGAGAGGGGAGAGAGAGCAAGAGAGAGAGGAGAGAGAGAGGAGAGAGAGAGGAGAGAGAGAGAGAGAGAGAGAGAGAGAGAGAGAGAGAGAGAGAGAGAGTGAGCATGCCAGACAGCTCTGACAAAGGAGGAAGCCTGTGGCAGCTGGTGTCTGGGGAGGTGATCTGAAGTACACGGGCCATCCCCGCAGAGGCGGGAGTCACTTGGAGTATTTGTTACTTGTGTTGTTGCTGTGACAACAACAACAACAACAACAACAACAAAACCTGACAAAGCAACTTACAGGACAAAGGGATGACCTGAGTCCACAACGGCTTGGCAATGACGACAGCGGGAGCCTGAGGCAGCTGGTCACATTCCATCCACAGTCCGCAAGAAGAGAGAGGAGTGCCCGTGCCCAGCTCATTGTCTTGTTTTCATTTGGCCCAGGACTCCAGCCTATTGGGTGGGTGGGTCTTCCCTCCCCAGTTAGGATAGTCTAGATAATCTCTCAACGGACATCCAGAGGCTTGTCTCTCAGGTGGTTCTAGAGCCTGTCGGGGTGACATTAATCATCACACTTGGTGAGACAGCTGAGAAGAAACATCTGTTTAACCTGGGCATGGAGTCACAAACACTATTCTGGTCTGTGGTTATAGATGCAAGCTTGAAGATCCCCAGAAGTCCCCAGAGTGTATGGAAATGCAGAACCCCAGGTCCCCCACTTACAGACTATCCTAGTCAGTTTTAACTGTCTCCTTGACACCACCTAAAGTCACCTGGGAAGAGGGTCTCAACTGAGTGATTGTCAGATCAGATTGGCCTGTGGGCATGTCTGGGGTGTGTACCTTGCTTGTTAATTGCTATAGGAAGGCACAGCCCATTGTGAGTGGCACCATTCCCTAAGTATTTAGTATTAAACTGCTGTGGGATGGTCTGTATGTCAAATGTGTTGCTCTGATTGGTCAATAAATAAAACACTGATTGGCCAGTGGCCAGGCAGGAAGTATAGGCGGGACTAACAGAGAGGAGAACTGAGAGAACAGGAAGGCAGAGGGAGACACTGCCAGCCGTCGCCATGACAAGCAGCATGTGAAGATGCCCGTAAGCCACGAGCCACGGGGCAAGGTATAGATTTATAGAAATGGATTAATTTAAGATGTAAGAACTAGATAGCGAGAAGCCTGAGCCATTAGGCCAAACAGTTTAAATAATATAAGCATCTGTGTGTTTATTTTATAAGTGGGCTGTCAGACTGCCGAGCTTGATGAGACCTGGAGAGAAAACTCTCCAGCTACATTAAACTATGTAAGAAAGCTAGCTGAGCATAAGGCTGTGAGCAAACCAGCAAACAGCGTTCCTCAATGGTTTCTGCTTCAAGGTCCTGCCCTGATTTCCCTTGGTGATGTTCTTTGACCTCAAAGTATAAGACAAACCAACCCTTTCCTGCCTTCAGTTGGTTTGGGTTGGTGTTTTATCACAGCAACAGAAAGAAAACTAGAACACGGATTCAGTTTGACCGGAGTGGGGCCAGAAATCAACACGTTAAAGAAACAAAACAAAACAAGGTTTCCAGTGGAGTTCTTGTCTGGGAGACGATAGCGCCCCATCCCTCGTCTTGTCTCCTCCACCAAGCGCAGCGTGTAAAATGCAGGCAGTGCATGGAGCAGCTAGCTGAGGACTCTGAAAGGCAGCAGACACAGATGGGCTGGAAGAAAAGGCCGAACACTGAATTACCATAAACACAGAAGAATCAAGACCCAGCATCTCAGTGTAACAGTCGCAATGCTGAAAATACAGCCATATGAAGAGCAGGGGGACTCGTGGGATGTGACAGTTTAGTGGGTGTCCACCACCAGGAGGCACAGGTATTGGAGCCATACAATCCGAGTTTGAAGCAGCTTCTGTTCAAACTTCCGGAGAGTCTTTAAAATATATTTTTAATTTTTTATTTATTATTGTGTGGGTGTGCATGCCACAGCAGACCCTTAGAGTTCAGACTACTTTGTGGAGTCAGTTTTCTCTGTTCACCTTTATGTGGGTTCTAGGAGTCAAATTCAGGTCTCTAGGCTTGCTCAGCTGATGAGCCATCTTGCTGGCCCGTGCCCAGACAATCTCGACACACATGGAAGAATGAGTCTCAATGAAAGAGCAAGTTACTTAGGGGGGTGGCTTGCTGGGGCATCCCAAGTGTTGTTGGTGTTGATATGGGGTGCCTATTTGTGGTGTGTAGGGCAGGGGTTCACCTGGATTATAAGATATCCCCAGCAGCCTTAGTCTTCAATCACTAAGTGCCAGTAACAGCCTACCCAACCAGTTGGGAGATCCCAAATGCTCCCAACAGTGCTCAGTGTTTCCCAGGGGACAAAACGGTCCCCAGCTGCATAGACTATACAAAGAAAAGCCAAATGTTCATTTTATAAAGGAAAACACAGTAGCTAAAATAAAAACTCCCTGAAGGCAGAGCCAGGCGGATCTCTGTGAGTTTGAGGCCAGCCTGGGCTACCAAGTGAGCTCCAGGAAAGGCGCAAAGCTACGCAGAGAAACCCTGTCTCGAAAATAAAACAAAAAACAAACAAACAAAAAACAGACTCCCTGAATGCATCCAGTGAGAGACTGGAGAGAGTGGGAAAACATCAGAAATCTTGAAGATAGAGTGATAGAAATGATTCCAATTGAGCAATAGAGAGGAAAAACAGGTTGAAAACAATGAGTAGGTTTCCCCAGGACTATGGAGCAAGTAGAGTTTCTCATGTTTATGTTGTTAGTGTCTCAGAAGGAGGAGAGAAGGGCTTCTGTGTGGAGAGAAGGTTTGAGAAAAGGAGGCCTAAGAAATTCAGAACATTAGCAGATAGATTTAAAATACAGAGTGAACTCCAAAAAGAACAACTCCCAAGGAAGGTGTGAGCAGATGCCAAGGTTGGAAAGTCAGGTCTATGTGCAGCTAAAGTAGCCTTCCACACATACATGCAGACAAAACACTAATACACATAAAATAACCGAATCTTTTTTTAAAAAAAGAATATAAACTAGAGAAAGCATGGAGTAAAGGTAAACAATAAGAAAGAAAGGATAAAGGGAGCAGAAATCAATAACATGGAAACAGAAAGATGGTGGGGCGTTAGTAACCACAAAGGCTGCTTCTCTGAGGAAAGCAGTAAGGTCGTGACCTCTAGCTAGTCTGACAAAGGCGAAGGAGAAACAAATGGCCAAATTAGGACTTAGAGAGAAAAGACCTTGTGAACTGGAAAAGAACCAGGAACAAAGGGGGCGCATGGAGCCCAGCACACACATGTCCTACAGACTAGACGAACGTCTCAAAGCCAGAAAACCACTGACATGGGTCTAGATGCACTGAGTCAAGGTGAATGACCTGCCAACTGATGTTGAGCTGGAATGTGAGCCTTCAGATGTCCTGAAACAGAAACCTCTAGGCCCAGGAACTTTACAAGGAAGTTCTAAGACATAAATAAGGAGAAATGGCACCAAATTTATATTATTTTCCCAGAAAATAGAAGAGGTGGGGAAATACTTCTCCCTTCCTTATTATTTTGAGACAAGGTCTTTCTAGGCTGGCCTTGAACTCCAGATTCTCCAATTTCCACTCCCAAGGGCTGGGATTATAGGTGTGCCCCCACCACATCCAGCTTCCTGTTTCATTGGAAGGCCAGTGTTACTTTGATGCCCAAATCAGATAACCAGCGTGAGGAAAAAGCACTTCAGACCTTCCATGAACACAGATACCAAAGTCTTCAACAGAAATCTAGAGACACAGAGTAAAGAAACACTGTAATCAAGTAGATTCATCTTGGAAATGCAAGGGTGGTTAAACTGCACAAGTCAATGTATCCCATTATATTAACAGATGAAGGTGAAACTGAATATGGCATCAGCAGATGTATGTAGCCATAACTTTTCTCCGGTCCTGCCCAACCCTGTGGTCAGGACTAACCTCTCCCTTCCATGTTCTGTAGCCACTTGATCCCAAGTAAGCACACAGAGGTTTATATTATTTGCAAACTGTATGGTCTATGAGTCAGGCTTCTTGCTAGCTAGCTCTTATATCTTAAATTAACCCATTTCTACTAATCTATGCTTTGCCATATATTACGTGGATTTATCGGTCTGCTGGCATCTTGCTTCTCCTCTGGCAGGGGCTGGCATCTGTCCTGCCTCTGCCTATCTTTTTCCTGTCTTGCCCCTTAGATTTCTTGCCTGCCTCTAAGCTACTTTGCCACAGGCCAAAGCAGTTTTATTTATCAATCCATCAGAGCAGCACATATTCACAGCATACAGAAAGACATCCCACAACAGATGTAGAAAAAGCATTTGTCATGGTTCAACATCTGTTCATGATTTTTTTTTAAAGCTCTCCAGCCAGGGAGAAGGCTCTAACTACATCAGTCCAGAGGTCTGAGTTCAATCCCCGGAACCCGTATTAAGAAGAGCTGGATACAGTGGTGCACATCTGTCATCCCAGAGAGATGGGGAGGCAGAGACAGAATTACCTCAGAGGGATCCTGCCTCAGCAAGGTGGAAGACACACACCTCCTCAACACAGCCAGACAGATAGATAAGATAAACAAATATCTCAAAGATACATTAAAAAAAAAAAAACTTTCATCAAACCAGGAAGAGAAAGATCCATGAAAATCCCCTCTCTACATTGGGAGACACTGTCTCAGAAGACAAAACCTAACCCCAAGCCCCTAAAATCCCTATGTCTAGCATCATTTCTGGTGGTGAAGGTTGTGGCTGAAAGCCTTGGCCTCAGACTGAGAACGAGGCAGGTCTGCTCACCCCACAGCCCCCTCTGCTCACCCCACAGCCCCCTCTGCTCACCCCAAAGCCCCCTCTGCTCACCCCAAAGCCCCCTCTGCTCACCCCAAAGCCCCCTCTGCTTACCCCAAAGCCCCCTCTGCTCACCCCAAAGCCCCCTCTGCTCACCCCACAGCCCCCTCTTGGCATTAAATGGGAGTTCTGGCCAGTAAAATAGGCAAGAAAAAGAAAAGAGTATGGTAACTCATGCTTGGAATCCCAGCACTTGGAGACTGAGGCAGGAGGATCACCATGAGTTCCAACCCAGCTTGGGATGAAGAGGGAGAGCCTATCTCAAAGAAAGAAAGGGGTAAAGAAGGAGGTAGCTTGGTGAAAAGTAACAGTTTCTAGTCTCAGATCACAGCATTGCCCTGGTGGAACACTCCGGGAAAGGCCAGGGAAATTTCTAGGAAGCAAGTGAGTTTGATGAGATTGGATGCCTAGGAGATACACCTCTGTGAGGGTATTTCCATCAAGGATTAACTGGGGTTGGGGGAGGGAGGAGACCCACACTCAAAGTGAGGGGCAGCCCCCTCCCGGCAGCCCAGATGCAGAGGTCCCTGGAAGAGCATCCATGTTGCTCTCTGCCCTACCTTGTTCATTCTGATCCGTTGCTGCCGTCCTCAGACCCCAGCTTCTTCCCCCTTCCAACTCCGACTCAATCCCAGCAACTCTCCAGGGAGCTTCCAGGCCTTTGGTGAGGGTTGGGACTGCTGAGGGGTCCAGACTCACAGCTGGTAGGGTCTCAGCCTCTCTACTACACTATGGCTGTAGTTGAACTACCCAGCTGCTATAGTGTAAGCCAATCTAATAAACCTCCTTCATAGTATATGTACATTTTCCTCATTGTTTCTCTAGAGAAGCCAGCCTAACAAAGAAGTATCATTTATTATAGCTTCAAAAAAAATCAAATTATTGGATGAAATATAACAAAACATATGTAGGAGCTATAGACTTGACACTGCAAAACAGGGTGAACTTAATCAAAAAAGCTAATGAGTAATTATTTATTAAATGTAAACCGAACTGTGTTTATTAGTTATGACTCAAAAGAATCTATATCAGTCTTTACCAAATTAATCAATACATTAGTGCTGCGTTCTTCAAAATATCAGGATGACTTTTATGCAGAGACAAGGAGTTTGGGGTTTGTTTCTATTGCTGTCATAAAATACCCCACAAAAGCCAATTTCAGATTCTAGTCCATCATTGTGGGGAAGTCAAGGCAGGACTCTGACATAACTAGACACATCCCATCTATAGTCAAGAGGAACGCATGGGGGCATGCCGTCCTCAGTGTTCTTTACTTTCATATAACCAGGACCCAAACTCAGGGAATGATGCTGCCCACAGTGGGCAGGACCTGTCTTCTTCAATTAACGCAATCAAGACAGCCCCCCCCACCATAGACATGTCCCTAGGACAACCCCTCACTGAGGCTCTCCTCCTCAGTGATTCTAAGTTGTGTCAAATTCACAATGAAAACTAAGCATTGCGCAAGCTGATCTTGAATTTACTTCATGTATTTATGATGATGTGTATAAGGGTGTGTTTGGGCATGCTCAGCACAGCATGTGTGTGTGTGTGTGTGTGTGTGTGTGTGTGTGTGTGTGTGTGTGTAGTGTGTGTATAGAGGTCAGAGGACAACTTTATGGAGCTGGTTCTTTCCTCCTTCTACCTTGATATGGGCTCGAGACAGGGTTTCTCTGTGTAGCTTTGGAGCCTGTTCTGGATTTCACTTTGTAGACCCGGCTGGACTCAAACTCACAAAGATTCACCTGGCCCTGCCTCCCGAGTGCTGGGATTAAAGTCGTGCGCCACCACCGCCCAGCATGGGCTCTAGATCTTAAACTCACATCTCCAGGGTTGTGCAGCAAGCGCTCTTACCTACGGAGCCATCTCACCCACCCAAGAAGCTGACTCTGAAATGTACACAGGACAGTGAAAATACAGTCACTGAGGCGGTTTTGAAAACAAAGAATGAAGGGGTTCCAGGAGGGTCTCTGCTGGGTGCCAGGTCTTGCTCTAACAATCCAAATAGTGCGACAGGACAGAAGGCACAGTCATGAGGCTGAAGAGGGGGTGAGAAACAGATCCACAGCCAGGCAGTGGTGGCACACGCCTGGAGTCCCAGTGCTCAGGAGGCAGAGGCAGGCGGATCTCTGTGAGTTCAAGGCCAGCCTGGGCTACAGAGTGAGTTCCAGGACAGCCAGAGCTACACAGAGAAATCCTGTCTTGAAAAACAACAACAACAAAAAGAAACAGGTCAACATAGAAATGGGGTGTGGCACAGAGGCAGAGCATCGGCCCAGCATGTTAGGGGCTCTGGGTTCAATCCCTGGTATCAATGAAAAGAAGAAAGAGGAGAGGGCCACACAAATATGGCCAGTAGTATTTTGACAAAAGGGATTGAGCAGAGCAGCATGACACTTCAAGGAATGGGGCTAGAACAATGCGACATCTATTTGGAAAAGATGAACCTGAACCTCAAGGCTTATACGCATATGAGCTCCATGGGCGGCTGATCTAAATGTAAGACACAATCCTCCAACAGCATTAGGGGAAGAAAATATGGGATAAAATGCTTGTGATCTAGCATTCACTCAGCATAATGCCTTGGAGAATCATCCAAAGAACTCTTAGATACAAAGCCGAGAATACATTCTAGAGAGGGAAACAACACAGACTGTGTCAAAATGTAAAGGAACTTTCAAAAGAGCAATAGCACACACTATAATCTGACATACTTGCCAAAGGACCTGGGTCCTCCATATATGAAAAGCTCCCACGATTCAATAGTAAAGCTGGGCATGGCAACATATCTCTGTAATCTCAACACTTAGGAAAGCCGAGGGAGGATCATCACAAGTTTGAATCTAGCCAGGGCTACATAGGAAGACTCTGTCTCGAAAAAAGGAAAGAAAAAAAAAAACCACAAACCAATCATAAGAACAAACAAATAAAAAAAATGGATGAATGAATGAAAAGACACATCCCTCAAGAGGAATAAAGGTGGCAAATAAAGGCATGAAAATAGATTCAGTATCCTTCAAAGGTTTGAGAAATGCAGATTAAAATGGCACACCTGTCAGAATGACTGACAGAATAACAGTAATTAGGCAAAACAAGTACACCAATTTGTGAGGAGGGTGGGGAACAATTGGAATTCTCAGACATTTCTCATGAGAATGCAGAACAGCGCAGGCACTCTGGGAAAAAAGGTTTCTATTTTTCTCATGAAGTTAGATATGCAACAACCATTTGACCCAGCAGTTTAACTCCTTGGCACTTGCCCTAGAGAAATGCAAATTGCTTTCGCAGAAGAGCCTGTCTATAAACGTTAATGGAAACTCTGTTTCACCAAAGCAGAACAGCCTTGAGTAAGAGAATGGAGAAACAAACTGTGGTAGGTCCATACAGTGGAATGCTACTCAGCTAAGAAAAGGGTTCAAGGTCAGGCAAGGGACAGAAGGCATTATGCTGAGTGACAGAAGCCCATCTTGGAAAGTCACATTTGGTATGCCTTTGTGTATGTGACAACCTCAAACAGATAGACGATAGTGTTTGAGAACAGATCAGTGGTTGCCATGGCGATGCCACCAGGAAAAGACAGTGTGAGGCCGTTCGGAATCTTATGGAACTGTCTTTAGTCTGATTGTGCTGGTGCCAACACAAATCTGTGTGTGTGTGTGTGTGTGTGTGTGTGTGTGTGTGTGTTAAAATTCACAAAACGCTGTTTTACAGTGTATATGCATGTCAAATTACCAAGCTGCACAGCTGAAATACATGCGTTTTTAATCGACAATTCTGCTTCAACCAAGCAGAAGAAATTCACAGAACTGCATGCCAGTTTTACTGCCTGATAATTTTAAGGTAAGTAAATACTAAAAAGCACCCACCCCAGGGTGGTACAGACACCACGGTTTGGTGGCTGCCTTCCTGGGTGCACCGTGCCCTCTTTATCCATGGGTTCTGCAGCCTCACAGTCAACGGAACTGTCACAGGAGCTCTTTGGAACCGGAGATCGCATCTGTCCTGAACTGGGGTGGGAGTTGCTTTGCTCCTCATCATTTTCTCAACAACACCTATTTGTGTGGCATTTACCAGGCATTAGGTATTAATTACAAGTAATCCAGAGGTGGTTTAAGGTATAGAGGAGACGGGGCATGCACAAATACTGCGTTTTATGGAAGGGACTTGAGCAGCTGGGGATTTCGGTTTCCCCTTGGGGTCCTGGAGCCAGACACCCCCAGGAAGCTGTGACTGTGCTAACTCGCTCACCTGTTGCTTAGCAACAAGGCATGGGCCTTTCTGCCCATCATCCCAGGAGCTCCCAAATCAGAAGAGAAGTTCTTTGAAGGTAGGACTTTGGCTTCACAGAGGCTCCATAGTGATGCCAGGACTGGTCCACCCCCTTGTTTTTCTCCTCTCTCTTCCTTCATTTCTATTTGTCTTTTTGTGTTTGTGTGTGTGTGTGTGTGTGTGTGTGTGTGTGTGTGTGTGTGTGTACACTCATGTGCAAGTGGAGGCCAGAAGTCACTCTTAGATGTCACTCTTCAGCCACACCCTCTCCTTGTTTCTGGAGACAGGGTCTCTCACTGGCCTTGATGCTCACCAGCAAGGCTAGGCTGCAGTGTAAGCAAGCCCGAAGGATTCCCCCCAAACCTTCCACCTGATGCTGGGAACCTGACTTTTTAATCCTGTCTTCTGAGGATCTAAGTCAGGCCCTTATGCCTATGTGACAAGCACCTCACCAACTGAGCTGCCTCCCCAGACCATTTTCTCCTTTCCTCCCCTGCTCTTCCTTCCTCCCTTTCCTTTTATGGGAGACCTTGCCAGGACTATTCTGGGTCCTGGCCTAGGTCCCCTGCCACAGCCTCCTTGACCTATAGGTGGACAGTGGATATCTCAGGACACAAGTATATTGCAAGGTGATAAAAGCCATTAGAGTTTTAAGCCTTGTCATCTCAGAGAAAGGCTCAGAAGATTCCATGGCCAACACTGTATGTCCATACAAGGGCCAGAACTAGAATCCGGCATAATGACTTGGACCCTGGGAATGTCCCACAGCCCTGGGCAGGTTGACATGATGCCTTCCTCACCCCCGGGTTCTGGAGTGTGCCTTCATAGCTTCCTCTTTGTTTCCAAGGAGCTGCCTGTGATGATGCAGATAATGCCTTTGAACTCTGCTTCAGGATTTTCTCTTCAACTACAGACCCACCACACCATGCAGGGGAGCTTGGAGATTCAAGAGCTCCCAAACCAGCCCAGGTTCTCTCTTGCCTGACTTAGTTACTTTTCTTACTGTTGTAGCCAAAGTCAGACAAGAAATGGCTCCAGGGAGGAAGGGTCTAGTCAGGCTCACACTTCCAGAAAGGCTACAGTCTGCCATGAAAAGGTAGTGTGGTGGGAGTACAAGGCAGCGGGTCACATGGTATCTGTGGTCCACTGCAGCTCATGGGATGATACCACCCCATGCAGGCTGAGTCTTCCTGTTCAGTGCATCTCATCTAGAAACTCCCTCCTGGACATGCCCAGTGATCTGTTTCCTTGGTGGGTTTAGGTCTTGACAAATTGAAAACCAGTAGTAGCCATCACATTGTCCCTTCCCACTGCATCCCATCCTCCTTCTCCTCAAGGGAGAACACTGGAGCCCATCTGGACTCTTCCTGTCTTCCCTCCATAGCCATCTCTGTTCTGGAAGGGTGCCCCAATGCACATCCTGTTTTGTGTCTCTCAGCCAGGGCCTGGGCCTCACTCTCCCTAGCCCATCTACCCACCCCCACCCACCCCAAAGCATGATCAGAGGGCTGTTTTCCACACTGGAAGCCCATCTCAGCTCCTTATGGTTTAGAGAGAAAATGGGTGAACATGTCCACCTGCTCACTGGGTCCTCTCTGCCTGACCCAGGCTGCAGACTTGGCTTTATCACCTACCTTGGTGTCCATCTGACCCTGCTAGAGCCTGGCGCACACAGTTCCAACCCACCAAGTGTTCCCCAAAGCAGCTCCACTGGGCATCTCTGCCCTGGGGCTGCAGGTTGGATGGTAGCCTCCCAGTAGCATATTCATGTCCCACCCTAGCATGGTGAATGCTGCCTTCTTTGGAGAAAGGGCCTTTGTAGCAATAAGTTAGGGTCTTAAGATTAGAGCTGTTTTGATTAACTAGGTCCCTCCTAAATCCAATAACAAGAGTCTTTCTAAGAGTGAGGCAAAGATAAATGAACAGAGACGAGGCAGGGATTGAAGCCACACAGCACCAGCAAGGATGCCAGCCATCACCAGATGGCAGAAGGCCAGGGACAAGTTCTTGCCCAGAGCCCTATAGGGGGCATGGCCCTGTTGGAAGCTTTGTCATGGTTCTGTTATGACGTGCCTATAGCTGGAAGTTTTCCTGTGTCCCACCCTGTCCCGCAGCCGCTCAGTCCCAAGTACACACACAGAGGCTTACATTAATTACAAACTGTATGGCCTATGGCTCAGGCTTCTTGCTAGCTGTCTCTTACAACTTAACTCAGCCCATCCCTATTAATCTATGCATTGCCAGGTGGCCTTGTGGTGTTACCTCTTCGCTCACATCTTGCTTCTCCTGGCGGTGGCTTGAAGCGTCTGCCCACGACTCCACCCTTCTTTATCTCCGTCTTCAGTTTTGAATGTTCTGCCTAACCTTATTCTGCCTCACCATTGGCCAAACAGCTTTAATTATCAACCAATGAGAGCAAAACATATCCACAGCATACAGAAAGACATCCCACGGCATGTACCTGTTTCCCTCCAAAGGCGTATGTTCCCCAGGTGCTGAAACGATTGGGGTGTTTGGACCATGAAGGCACGTCATCGATGGGTTAAGCCACAGATGAACTCATGGCTCAATGGGCTGCAGGGGTGGGGTGGCTCATTATAGAAGTTGGTTACTGGGGATGTGCTGTTTAGGTCTATATCTTATTCTTGGGTCTGTCTTCCTTATTTCTTCCTCCTCTCTCTATGAGGTGAACCACTGCTGCCCTTCTGTGTTCTCAAGCGCGATCTCCTGGGCTGAAAAGCAACAGAGCCAAGTGACCGCGGACTGAAACCTCAACCCTGAACCCCACACATCCTTCCTCCCCTCCTCAGCTCATGCTCTTGCATCACAGTGAGCGGCGTAACCTCCCCTTTGCCTTCTGACCTCTGGAGCCTAGAGAGGGCTGAGTTCCGTGGCTCTCGTCACAGTTTCCACAGGAAACCGGCTCACTCAGGCTCCCTTTCTCCATGACCCTGAGGACACTCCCTCCTCCTCTGGGGTCCCACCTGCCCCACTGGGGGGCATGAGAGTGGATGTTGAAGGTCACAGCACCAGAACCGGGCTGTCACCCCACTCTGTATGTGCGCGGAACAACTTGACATTCCCGAGCATGACAGATGTTTGTCAGGGTTCTCTAGATTGAAAGGACCTGATAGAATGAATCTGCCATCAAAAGGGCATTTATCAGAGTGGCTTACAGGCTGTGGGCTGGCTAGTTCAACAATGGCTGTCTCCCAATCTAAAAGCCAGGAACCTGGCAGTTGTTTGGTCCGCAAGGCTGGATGTCTCACCTGGTCTTCAGGGTATGCTGGAATCCTGAAAAAGTAGGCTCTAACCCCAGTGAAGGAATGCTCAGCAGTGGGATGATGAACCATGCGGTAAGAGTGAGGGCAAGCAGGCAAAGAGCAAAAGCTTCCTCCTCCATCCCTTTGTGTGAGCTGCCACCGGAAGGTGTGGTCCAGATTTAGGGTGGGTCTTCCTGCTTCAAACGAGCCAATCAAAAAAAAAAAAAAATCGCACAGGTGTGCCCAGCTGCTTGGGTTTTATTGGTTCCAGATGTAGTCAGGTTAACCACCAAGATTAGCTATCATAACATGTTTGTGTCTCTACCAGATAGACATGTGTGTCCTTTGACCCCTACCTCATAGAGAGCTCTTCCACAAGGACACCAAGAGAAATGTATACGAACCTGTGTGTATCAGCAAGTAACAAACATTGTGCAATACCCCTACAAGAACAATTAAAAACACGCCAGTGTCCATTTTCAGAGCACACTGGAATTCTACCCAGTGGTGAACTATGAGGGAGCTGGGTGTATGTAGTATGGCTATATCCAGAATAATCAACGTGGAGCCAAGTACTGCTACAGGGGATGTGTGCAAAGCAATCCCAGGGGTATAGAGAGCTGACGAAGGCAGTGGGTAGGGTGGGGGTACATGCACTTGTGCTCTAATCATATAGAAAGGCAAATAGATAATGAGATGGGCCAGTGGCCACCTCTGCAGGACAGGGGAGGACAGGTAGGGGGGATAATGCACAAACAAACCATCCGGTGCTGGGCTTGTCAATCATTGCCGTGCATGCCAATCCCCAGAGGCCTGGTTAGTATGTACAGTGGATCGTCTGTGGGGACTATGCTTTCCACCAGCTTCCAGGTGGGGTAGAGACCATGGGGTGACAGAGTGTAAGTGGCAGGCTGGGACAAGACACAGAGATGGGGTACTTAGGGATACCTGACCCTCGCTGTATATCAGAGTTACCACGGATCTTATCAAAGGCATCCCAGTATCCCCAAGATAAGCACCCATGTGGTGGGGGCCAGACAGGGGGCAGGGTGGGAATTCTCCCGGAAGTTGGGCTATACAGCAGGTAGATTCTCTGTTCCAGCTCTAGATGGGATGCCTGTACACAGAGGCTCGTGTTCTCTGCTTACCTAGGCTTCTCATGATGCTACCCACGTTTCTTTGTACATACGAGGAGTCCACCCTTTATCAAGAAAGAAAACAAAAAGAGGGTGCAAGGCAGAAAAGCCAAGCTGAGAGAGGAGAGAGAGAGAAGGGGTCGGAGAAGAGAGAGCGGAGAAACCAGAAAGGATTCCTAAAAATACTTCCGCCTGTCAGCCGGGAAGCGAGGCGGCTGCTGGGCCTGTCAGCCAGCACAGTGGGCGGTGGACGCTGTTGGTCAGTCTGTCAGGCATCTGTCAGCAGCTGGGTCGGTCAGGCAGCGGCCCAGGCAGCTAAGCAGTGGTCAGCCTGTCAGCCTGCAGTCACTGGGCAGACTCGGTCTGCCTTCAGGCCGCCAGCAAGTTGGCTCATTAACATGGCGGTCCGTGGTCCAGTTTAGTCAAGGTTTAGTCACCGCTGCCAGGCAGTCCATCCGTCATCCTGAGGCCGCCTACTGACACTCCCTGAGAAGACCGGGGTGAGAGGCCTCGGGGCTGAGTGGTCTGCCTTCAGCCTATCGGTCAGGTGGCAGGCTGTTCAGTTGGTCAGTCATAATGTCCACCAGTCGGACAGTTACCAGGCTCTGTGCTGGTGAAAGAGCCGGGCAGGAGTCGGCCAGGCTAGCCTTTACTCAGACAACTCACAAAGTCTGTCTGGTAGGATGCCGCATCAATCTGCTGGGCAATTAATTGGCCAGTCAGTCCCCACAGAGTGACTGGCAAGTCAGTCACTCCACAGGTGCTTCATTCAGACCCTCACGGTGTCTCTAGACAGCCAGCCATCCCCCAGCCAACCCACCAGACACGGCTGTCAGTCCATCCCTGAAGCAGTCTGTCAGCCTGTCAGGTAGAGAGAGAGCCGAGTCATCAGGCAGCCTGCCAGACGAGCAACCGCTGGACCAACTTGGCTCCAGAGCTGAGCTAGCTCATTAAGAACCAGGCCCCACTTGTGGGGGAAACTCAGGGCCCCATTTCTCCATCGTGGCTGTTACTGTTGTTACCTATAACCTCCCACAGCTCCGAGAGTGGAAGAGACCGTCAGTAATCCTCCCTCTCCATGCTCTGGCTCCTCCCGAGTGAGGCTCCTGCTACAGACACGGGGTGGAGTTTCCTAGAGGCCACAATGGAATGACAAGAGATATTGGTGACTTTTTCTGGTCAACCCCCAGGTTAAGAATGGATCCTAGGAGCCCCCTCGTTCCTGCCTGGTTTTTGACTCTCCCTTGGGGAGCCCATGCTCTCTCTCCCAGGCTCAGGAGTCTGGGCTGCCCCTCTGGTCAGAGAGGATGTAACTAAAATCTCCATGGATTTTGTCGGCTCTTGTTTTTAGCAAATAGAACTGGGAGACCCACATGTCTCTCCCCTGAATCCTCATACTTTACAGCATTAGCTGCCCCCTGGCTCCTGCCAGTGAGCTTTCTGCTCCAGGCCTCACAATCATCCTCCTTCACAGGGGCCACAGAAGGGACACTTGTGAGGCCTCTCCTGCTAGGAATCAGTGCCCTGTTGACTGGTTCTTGGGACTTGCTATGCCCAGGGCTGGTAAGGGAGACACCAGTTCTGTAGCAACAGACCCACTTCCAGAGCAGGAAGGGAGCTGAGTGCTTATGTTCTGTATCCACTCTCCTCAGAGGCAAAGCAACCCCTACATCCTTGCAGCTGGCCGCCCGTCTGTGCTTACACATCCCTGGGGATGGGGAGCTCACTGTCTCTTGAAGGAGCCATTTCCATTGTGGGGACAGCCTCAGCTCTTGAAAAGTCCCCCACAAAGCTACATCTTCAGGCCTCAGTCTTACATGCTGGAGCCACCGGGATGAAGCCTCGTGTTTCTCCAGCGTGCTAACCTGTGGCTTAGACTTGGGTAAGACCAATGGCAGTCCTGTGCATCCAGTTCCATGCAAGGGGAGAGACAGGTTGCTGGAGAATAGTGGAGAAAGAAATGCTCTTGGGGTGGGTTGCATTACTGTGCGCTGTCTGCCTGAGTTTGTGCTTTAAATAAGGGCTCTTCACACATCCTCTGGCCAGTGGCCTGAGGACAACCTGGAGGTAAGCAGAGACTTATATGGGTGCTTAGAGGTTTCTATTTCCTCTCTTGAACCCCAACACCAGCCATAAAAGTAAGCCCTGCCCAACCTGATGGAATGATGCAAGAGATACAGGAAATGGAATTCAGCTGTCCTCTGTAAGGTCAGCCTCTAGCAACCGATGCCAGAAAGGTCTCCAGCTCACTGTAGACATCACTGTGGGGACAGCAGCTCAAGTCTAGTCCCATTAGCCTGCTGACCTGAAGCCTCAGGGAATCATGGCTCTAGCTTTATGGTAGCTTGTGCAGATGTTGGTCACCACACAGTGGCCAAGGGCGCTGCTCCAGCCCATCCACTCATCAGTTCTGGCCACAGGACTTCAAATGATCTCAGGGGTGAGTGGGTGTGGTGATGCACTCACCTAGAACGCTGGAGTCTGGTGTTGGGATCTTACCCATTAAGTGGGCTACTATGTTCTGTTCTTAGTCATGAGGGTGGTTGTGGAAGTACATGGTCAATAGTGAAGAGAACCAGGAGGGACAGGGCTCGGGAGGGTGCAGAATTGGCCGGTGTGGCTAGTGTCCCAGGGCTTGGCTAAGCGGAGGACACGCAGTCCATTAACCCAGCTCACCTCCTGCTCAGAAGCGAGGCTGGCAGGCCGAATGATGGGCAGGCCAGAAACGTATTTACAAACATCCCTCTCGCCTTCTCTTCCTCGGGTAAGCCCCATTGGCGGCATATAAATGAGAATCAATAGGCCAGTTATTAAACTGTAAGTATCCCTCCCCTTAGGCTCCCGGCGGGAGTTTGAGCTCCCAGTGGAGGGTCGTGGTCCTGGGAACCCATTGCTCTGGCCTCTCAGCTGACAGGAGCACCCACATGGGTCTGCCAGCCTCAGCCCACTCTCGCACCAGCTCCCCGGAATAGCGGGGACACGGCTGTGATCTTGAAGATTAGAAAGGTGGTAGATCAGAGCATCAAAAGAGCCCTCGGCCTACCACATGATATTTATAGAAAGGGAGCTGAGTGAGCAGGCCTCGTCTCTCTCCTGCCCGGTCAAGACTAGAATGCCCGAGGCAGAAAGGGGCTGAGGACTCTCTCCACACACCCTACCCATTCTGTGGATGGAAGGACAACTAAGACCCACCCCACTCCCCAAAGGCGGGGGGGGGGGGGGGGAGCTGGTGGACGACACCCAGACATTTGTCAGAAAGCGAGTTGGGCCCAGAATCATGGCCTTGAATCAGTGCTGTTGTCTATCACGGGAGAGGAATTTTACTACGTGGGGGACAGAAGCTTAGGGGACAGTGACACTGTTCTGGAACATGAATCATGAGGTAGTTCATTCGGGCCAAGGAGACCTGGGTGGGACATAGCAATGACCCTGGGAAGAGAAAAGTGCTTGGAGAAGCTGGCCTAGATGAAGCACAGGGGTGTTGGGTGGGCAGATGAGGGAATGGGACCATCACCCCCGACACCCAGATATCACGTGATCGAGACCTCCCAAGCAGCTTTCTCGCGATTGGAAACAGCTGGCATTGGCTGGGCAGGCCTGGCTCTGCCCTCCAGTGGGTGGGGCCTGTAGGGTGGAGGTGTCCCTAGCTCCTGTCCCCTTCAGCATCTCTGTGTTACTTTGGTGTCACTGTGACACCAAACGCTCAACAGAAACAAGTCCCTGAGGTCAGTCGGGGAGCTGAGGCAGGACGGGCTCCGAGAGAAAGGCCCCTTCCCAGCTGCCCCTTCCTCATATTCCAGACAGAATGACTAACGCTGCCTGCCCCACCCCCATGCCTGGGTTCTTGGCTGCTTAGTGGTTCTGGTCCAGCACTATAGTCCAGGACTTTGTGTCACCCCTGCCCCCTGAGGACAGTGGCTGAGTGTTCTTCACTCAGGACTAAGGAAATCTGGGGTTGAGGAGATAGTTCAGCGGGTAAAGGGCTGTAAAGCGCTTTCTGTGCAAGTGTGAAAATCTGAGTTCACATCCTCACTCAGTACCTATGGGCAAAGCCAGGCTTGGTGGGACACATCTCGTAACCTTAGTGCTGGGAGGTGGAGTCAGGTAGATCTAGAGGTTTGCTGGCTGGCCAGTGTGGGCCCCAGGTTCCGTGAGAGACCCTGTCTCGGGAAGATGAGGTGGAAGGCAACAGAGAAAGAACTCAACATCAACTTCCAGCCTCTACGTGTGCCCACATGAGCAAACACACTTACACACACACACACACACACACACACACACACACACACACACACACACACACAGAACACTTGAACAGCCTGGTGCCACTCACAGACGGCAATGGCAGAAACCTAAAAAAGTGGGTAGGGCCTGGTAGGAGATCTTCAGGGTGGGCATATCCTCAAGTGGAGACTGTGAGATCTTGTCTCTTGCTCACTCTAGCTTTGATTTCCGGGTCATGAGATGACGCACTGCCCAGCTGTGCTCTGGGCCCCTACCAGCACGTGATGCTTATTCATGGGTCCAAAGCACCCTCCAAACTGTGAGCCCAGTGAAGCTTTTTCCGCTCTCAGGAAGTTGGTAACACCAGGCACTTATTGTGATGGTCCGGACCAGGTAACAGCATGCTTCCTGCTGGCTGCACGGTCCTCCGTCTTCCCGTGGTGAGATAGAGAGCGTGACAGCGCCTCCCTCGTGGGGAGCCGAGGCTCGGATGAGCTGATTTTTTTTTTTTTTTTTTTTGATGTGCTTCACAAGAGCGGCTGGCACATGGCAGATGCTCAGCTGAGCTGCTATTTTTGTCTTCGTGCCTCCCGTGGCCTGTCTGCCCGTGGACACGTGCCAAAGGTGGGCTGTGTTGAACGAGAGCGGCCACTGGTGAGTTCCCTGCCCCAGATCTGAACCCTCTTTCTGGATCTGGAGAATTTCCGCCCCTGCCCGCTGCTACAGAGGCAGAAGGTGCAGCGCTTTCCCAGCCTCCCTTAGACCTCGGTGCAAGGTCTGCTGGTTATGTGGGCCATGCTGCCTGTCATCTGGGCTCTAGGTGGCCTTTCTGGTGGCTCACTCCTTCTAGTGGTGATTGTCCAGGTGAAGCCATGGTGGGCAGCAGTATGGTTCATAGCCTTGAAAGGAAGAGAGTGGTGGCCTCCTGTGTTCAGTAGCCATATCCTCCTCGCGTTGGTTTGGCCTGTGGTCTGGGAACTAGGATTTGCAGTCCTTTCCAGTGATTCTCGGAGTCTCTAGTATCCACTCAGTGGATCCTATTTATGTTCAACTAGTATTGACTTCTGCTACCTGTATCCCTGAGCCTTCATGATGCAGAAAGGATGGAATCTCTTCGGGACCTGATGATCTACACAGAGGGGGCAGCATCTTGATGGGACCTGATGCTTTATGGAGAGGCATGCAGAGCCAGTCTTGGCTGGAGAAGCCTCTTCTGCAGTGGGCTAAAGTTAATACAGAGTCTAGGAAGTGGCCAAAATGCAGAGAATAAGGGATGGTTGAGTGTTCAGCCCTAAATGGATCATGGATATCAACTCTGACCCCCAAAACTTAGGAAGCATTATGGAAGAGGGACCAGAAGGAAGGTGAGAGCCGGTAGATGCGGAAGAGTCTTGTGAAATGCCATCTTCCAGACACATGGCTGCTGTACTCATAGGCTCCCTGAAGCTGTGGTCACTTACACGAGACCTTCACAAGGCCAAGCCAACAGTACCAGTCAGCATGCCATCAAGCAGCACTAATTGGAATCAGCGAATTACAATAAATAGACAGAAAGACAGACAGATCTAGTATTTTAAACAGAGTGGACAGACCTCTATGGATCTAATGCTTAATCCAGGGGAGGTGAGGCTTCTACTGGCTTTGTACAGATCACGGCAGAGCCTCTCTCCCATCCAGTGCTGACTCTGGCACTGTATGAATACTGCATAGACTGGATGAGGACCAAAGGCTCCGACCCTCTGTCTAGAGTGTTCTAGTCGGTTGGGGGCAGGGCCCACGGTCAACTTCTTCCTCCATGGAAACTTGCAGGAAGATTAAACCCTTCCCTTGACTCTTCAAGCCTGGATCAGAACCCGTAGTCTAGGGTTCTTCAATCCCCAGGGGACTCTCATGGGTGTTAGCAGTTGAGGGCTATGCTACCATTAGTAATTTTCCTGCTAGGATATTGACTGAGCTGAATCCATGGGTGAGAGATCCTTCTTTGGATGTCCACCGTGTATGGTGTGCACCTTTTGTGTGGGTGTGTGCACAAGTGTGCAGAGGCCAGGGTTTGATGTCATGTGTCTTCCTTGATTGCCTTCCACTTTTATTCTTTCCTTCCTTCTTTCTTTCTTTCTTTCTTTCTTTCTTCCTTCCTTCCTTCCTTTCTTTTTTCTTTTCTTTTTTTTTTTTTGAGATAAGGTCTCACTATGTAGCTCTGACTGTCCTGGAACTCACTCTGTAGCCCACGCTGGCCTCCAACTATAGAGATCCACCTGCCTCTGCCTCCCAAGTGCTAGGATTAAAAGTGTGCACTGCCATGCCTGGCCACTTTATTTTGTCAGTCAGGGTCTCTCAACGCTCAGTTGGCTAGTCTGGCTGGCCAACCAATGAGTTCCAAAGATCTGCCTGTCCCCATACTCACTCCCCCAGATCTCCCCCAAGCCTTGCTTTTGTGTGGTTTCTTGGAATTTGAACTTAGATGGATATGCCTGTACCTACTAAACCATCTCCACAGATCCCTCTCCATTCTTGACAGAAGGGGAAATGGGGCCATCCCTGGCTGGCAGTCTTAACCCTTCACCTCTCTGCCCAGGAATGCAGATGAACCTGGTGCTGTCACCCAGCACCAGATCCAGTGGATCACGAGGCCCTGTCCCTTCTACCTGGCCCCGCATGACATCATGGGCCTCCCCCTCAGCCCCTAGGCCACATCCCTCCCTACCCCATCCAGATTCTTGTCTCTAAGAATCCTAGCTGCTCAGGGCAGGCCAGGCTGGCTTGGTTTATTTACTGCTGTCATTAATTAGTTTTGTTGGGGATGAAAGACAGGTCCCTGGAGAGGACCAGCGCATTAGAGTGCATTATTCCATCGTTGCTCTGGGCTTGCTAGCAAGAAGCACAGGCCCTGTCTGCTGTCAGCCCCACACAATTAATTAGCCCACAGCCTGTGTTCCCCTTGGGCCCAAGGGCTCTGTTCTGGCATCTAGTGTCCTTCAGCCCTCTTTGTCCCAATTTTAACTCTGCAAAGGTAGAGAACAAGCCCTCCAGGATGAGAGGGCACCTGCACTATGGTGTAAGATGGGAGTCTGGGTGTAAGGCAGGAGGTGCACATCCTGGCCAGGTAGACCCCCTTGTCCCAGTGACTCTCTCACTGAGTAAGTCTTAGGAGACATCAGTCGCTGAGCTAAGTGCCTTGAGCACAAGTGTCTTGTAAGTGTCCCAGGAGACACCATCTTAATTTGCCACATGAAGAAGTACAGGCTCTGGGAGGCAGGTGGGTGGTTTGTCCAAAGAACACACAATTGGCAGGAGTTTGCTACCTAGGTCTGCCCAGTCCCAAATGCTGAGTTTTAGCTGTTTAATGTTGCTGGAGGGCTTCTCTCCAGGTTCCGCCAAGCCCCACAGTCCCACAATCCACGTATAAAATAATCACTCAGACGCTTATATTACTTATAAACTGTATGGCTATGGCAAGCTTTTTGCTAACTGTTCTTATATCTTAAATTAACCCATTTCTATAAATCTATACCTTGCCACGTCGCTTGTGGCTTACCGGCGTCTTTACATGTTGCTTGTCCTGGCGGTGGCTGCAGTGTCTCTCTCCTTCTTCCTGTTTCCCCAATTCTCCTCTCTCCTTGTCCCGCCTATACTTCCTGTCTGGTCACTGGCCATCAGTGTTTTATTTAGAGAGAGTGATAGTCACAGCAGTTTAAAATGCTCAAAATGTTTGTTTAAAACTCGGGTTGTCTCATGAAGGGGGGGGGGGCTGGCCTGAGAAAGTAGGAAAAGTTGGGGGCACACCCCATGGAAGGAAGCAGAGGGGATGGCCTAGAGGGCCTCAGCTCAGCAAGGCATCAGAAGACAGAAGTTTGAGTCTACCCCCTGAGTGACTGTGGGCAAGTCCTCGGTTTCTCCTTTTTGTTCAATGATTAGGTCTTCAATGGCACAAATTCTCTAAAGAGATAGAATGGCCCCGAGGTTTAGGCAAGACGGCCTTTGGAAAGTCCATCTCCCTGAGCTGCAGCTTTCAACTTGGAAAAATAGATGGAGGGGTCTAGTCAGGCTAGCTTCGTGGAACCATGTAGGGCCAAAATGTGGTAATATAACCCAGGGCCTAGCACAGTAACTGACTACAAAAAAGCTAGGTAAGTGATGATGATGGTGGTGGTGATGATGATGGTGGTGGTGGTGGTGATGATGGTGGTGGTGGTGGTGGTGGTGGTGGTGATGGTGGTGGTGGTGGTGGTGGTGGTGATGGTGTTGGTGGTGATGATGATGGTGGTGATGATGGTGGTGGTGGTGGTGATGGTGGTGGTGATGATGATGGTGGTGGTGGTGGTGGTGGTGATGGTGGTGGTGGTGGTGGTGATGATGGTGATGGTGGTGATGGTGGTGGTGGTGGTGATGATGGTGGTGGTGGTGATGGTGGTGGTGGTGGTGGTGGTGATGATGATGATGGTGGTGGTGGTGGTGATGATGGTGGTGGTGGTGGTGATGGTGATGATGATGGTGGTGATGATGGTGGGGGTGGTGATGGTGATGATGGTGGTGATGATGGTGGTGGTGATGGTGATGATGGTGGTGATGATGATGGTGGTGGTGGTGGTGGTGGTGGTGATGATGGTAATGATGATGATGGTAGTAGTGATGGTGGTGGTGGTGGTGGTGATGGTGATGATGGTGGTGATGATGATGATGGTGGTGGTGGTGATGATGATGGTGGTGGTGACAATGGCGACAATGATCATGGAGGAAAAGGAGGAGAAAGGACTGATTCTCAGGCCAACTTTGCCTTTAATCCTAAGGATTGAACCTGTGGCTGGCCAACTACTCTATTTTGCATATCCAATGCAACCATGGCCCAGGAGAGGCCTAGATAGCTAAGCCTCCAGAATGATCCTGCTTGCTCAAGGCTTGGATTCCAATCCTATCTGGGTCTCCATTTGCCATGCAACCTTGAACAAGCCACCCATGTTACCAGTTCCTGTAGTCTTTCTGAAGAAGACGTGGATAGTTGGCCAAGACCCTAGAGAGACACTTCCACTCCGCAGGGACAGCCGCAGCCTCTCATGAAGGTTGCCATTAGCCCTCTGTGTGGCTGACTCAGGCTTATCCCAGAAGGGGGGGCTGGGTTGCTAGCCTGAGGGTGCTAAGAAGTTAATTAAACCCTCCAGAAGCCATTTATCAAGAGAAGGGTGAATGTGTGTTCAATACCAGCCAAGGCTTGGTGCACAGAATGAGCCTTCCTGTAGCTGTGAATAATGGGTCCTCTCCTTGCCAGCATCCCTGGTTCTGAAGGATGGTCCTGGGGTGGCTATGGCTCATCTTAATGGCCTGCTGCTGAGGAGCCCGGCAGGCCAGTCCCCAGCACTCATCACTTCCCACCCAGGGGACTGCCCTCTGTCTGCCACGTTTCTAACTTCTCCAGATGGGTCTGAGGCCTGGTTAAGCTTCCCGCATGCTCCCTTCTCTCTTCCAGGGAAGAGTGGAGGGCCACTAAGGGAAAAGCGGAGGGCCACTAAGGCCACAAGCTACATGTCTACAACTCTCATCCTGCCTGCCATCGCCAGCCCTGCTGTGAGGCAGGTTTGGGAATTGTTGTTGTTGTTTGTTTGTTTGTTTTGGGGAACAGGATTCTATGCAGCCCAGGATTGTAGCCAAAGATGACCTGCCTCCACCTCTCACATGGTGGGATTACAGGCATGAACCACTACATTCATCTTCGGAACAGTCTGGAAGGGCAAAGAAGAAGAAAAGTATGGCTTGGCTGTGATTGGCCTAGGTTTTGCTAGTCTGCCCAGCTACTGCTTAACTCATCTATCCCCTGTCACACCTATGTGGCCACCCTGTAGGGTCACCAACACACCTGTCTGAGGGAGATGTCTGGCTGGGCTCCTGGCTAGTCTTCTTTGGCACCACTGTGGTGGGATATACCTGGCTCCTTCTTGACACCACTGTGTTCTAAGTGCTTCCGTAAAAGTTGAGGTTGGGGCCTGGGGAGATGGCTCCGTCAGTACAGTATGTGTAGCACAAGCACAGAGCCCCAAACTTAGCCCCCAGAATCCACATAAAAGCCAGGTGTGGTGGCAGGCATTTGTAATCCAAGTGCCAAGAAGACTGAGGCAGGTGGAGCCCTTGGGCACACAGGCCGCCAGCCCAGCCTAAAATTGATAAAACATGAGATGCAGACTGAGGAAGATACATTGACTTATACCCTCCACACACATGCACAGACACACACACACACTCAGTAAGGCGGGCCCTGGACAAAGAAGAAGATCGTAGGTCACTGGAGAGCATGGATTTGCACCCAGTGACCGACCACACAGTCCTGGTCTTGGATGTCTGCAGCCCCGACTTCTGCTGGCATCTGTCGGGTCGGGTGGGTTTTCCCTCACCCGCTGCTCACTCTGGACCACCTCCCGTCTGTCTGCTAATCTCTCTGCAGCCCCCACACTCATCACTTAAATCTTAGCCTTCACAGGCAGTTTCTTTACCAGCCCCACACACACATAACTTTCACCCAGGGGAGGGGCATGGTCACAGCTGAGAAATAGAGAGCTCTGCGCTCTCCCCCACCACCAGGTGGGCCTTGCTTTGTCCCTTTTTGTGACCGTAGAAAAGGAGAACAGGCAGAGGATAGATGGGGTCCCCGGCTTAGCAGGTGTCTGTCACCGCTCTGGCAGCCGGCATGGTGTAGGGAAGCAGTGGGAGGGACCCTTGACAGTCATTCACGACTATAGCTAAGGACAAGGCACTTTGATTAGGCCCTCAAGATAATCGCTGCGCACCTGGGCTGGCGCCCACAGGGCTCCCCCACCCCACCCCCCCCCAGCTCCCCTTTGTCTGTCTGGGACGTCTCCAGCTTCAAAGCCTGAGATTTCAGCTGATAGACTGGGCATGGGCCAGCCCTGGAACCTGAAAGCCAAGGCGGAGTCGGGAGGAGCTTCGAGGACAGAGAGCCTGAGTCCTGTGAGCCGGGTTCCCCTTTCTCCTTCCCCACCAGTGGGAGCCATTATGGGGTGTGGAAACATGTGTCCTGGTTCCCTGAGCCAGAGAGGGCCTAGGGGGGTTGGAAGCTGAGAGGATCTAGTGAGAAGAGGAAGAAGAGTGATGGAGATATGTGATGGGTGTACGTGGAGGGGTGGGGTACATGTAGGTGGGTGTATATGTATGTGGGTATTTCTAGCCTCTCTCTTTGAGAATTTGGTCAGCTGGCCCTGGCCCTGCCTACATAGACTAAAGTTGGCCAGTAGCAGGACAGAGCCACCTCTAGGGGAGGCTGGAGCTGAGCTACTTGTGTGGATGCAGAACAGCATTGCAGCTACCTGAGACTAAGCCTACCTTGCAGACAGGGGCGTGGATGTCACACAGTGTTGTATGTTGAAATGTGGCTTCCTGCTGTCCCTCAAGGAAGGCTCCATGTATGGATCAGCTGGGTCTGGGTGCCTTTAACATCAAGTTGGTTGGGGACAGTGTCTCTCATGTCCCCAGATCCAGGATCTGTGGAGGCAAGCTTGCTAGGAGAAGCAAATGCCTGTGTCACCCAAACTGCACACCAAGTCTCATTATTTATTTTCTGCTAATGAAATGATGACCTTGGCTGTGTGTTAGTGGGGCTAAATGTGAGACTCTTCTCAGGAGGAGGAGGAAAGTGCCCAGCTTTCTACCAGGAGCAGTCGTTTCCAGGGTCCAGTTTAGGGGGAGATCCTAGCCTGCCTCAGGTTGAGTCCCCTGTCTCTGAGAGTAACTTTCCACTCTTAAAAGGGTCTGTGGAGGGGAGCCAGGCCCAACACTTGTGCCTTGGGGAAGGCAAAGTTCAGATGTGGGGAGCTGCTTCTTTGGGGTTCCATGGGGAGGCAAAAGGTCCAGGATTTGAATGAGGCCCCCTAGGTCTGGTAGGCCGGCCCTCCCTATTCTATGGGCAGATCTACCAACTTCTCCAGGCTGCTCGGTTCATCGCTCCATTTCTTCTAGACCAAGGATTGCATGCATGGAGGGGAGCTACCCTGCTGAAAGCAGGTCCAGCTGGGTCCTAAAGCCCGTGAGTGGCTCCACCCTACTCACCCACCCAGCCTGCTGAGTCCCGCAGGACAGCAGCAGCAGGTGCCAAGCATGCTCTCCAAACAGGCTCAGGCAGCCTGCCTGCCTCCCATCCTGCTGCCAGCCCTGGAAGAGACCGAGAGTGTCCCTTGAAACCCACATCCCAGTCCCACTTCATTTGAAAACAGGGTCTTCGCGGGTGTTAGCGAGTCAAGATTGGGTCATGGTAGGGTGAGAGAGCTCCTCTTATAAAAGATGGGAAGAGGGAATTTGGACTGGAGGGGACACATGGGAGAAAGCCAAGGGTGCTGGAGACAGATTGGCATGACGTGGTTGTGAGGCAGGGACCCCTAGGCTCAGCAGAAACCGCAAGAGGCTGGAAGAAGCAAGGAGGGGCTCCCCTCTAGAGCCCTGGGAAGAGGCCGACCCAGCTGATGCCTGAAATTTAGGTGCCTGGCTTCTGGAGCTGTGAGAGAAAGCCAGTACTGTGTAGTAACTTGTTTAATGACCCAGGAAATGAAAGCCATCCTCTCTCCTCAGAGATGTCACCTGGCTGCTTTCAACCACCATGCCAACCCTCTCCCCTAGAACTTGACCTCAAATCCTTTGTCCATTTCTTTTGCCCGTGACTCCACTTCCTACCACTACCTGCCTCACTGTCTGATCCTCTCCCCTTGGGATCCTGATCCTGAGGAACCAACGCTCCCACCTCCAGCCACCCAGATAGCCCCATTGTCCTCTGCCATTCACTCCCAGGCCAACTTCTCTTCCCCTGTCCCTCCTGGTCTAGCGGAATCAAGCAAATACCCCCAAGTCCCTGCATCCTCCTCTCCAGCGGTGCCCTGCCCACCAGCTTTACCTGGTCCTTCAGGCTGGATTGGGAACCACCCCTCATCAGGATAGACCCCAGCACCCTGGGTAGCAGCTGTTCATCACATGCTACATTATCCCTGCTGGCTTATTTGGGAATCTGTCATTGTATGCACCAGGAAGGCTTGTCACGGAGCAGCTTGACCTAGCCCTCTCTTTTCCTTAGAGATGTAAAACTGTGGCCAGAGATAGAAGAAGCTTGCTTAAGCAGCCAATACCAAGCTGGGCTCCTTTGGCGGCGGCTGCTGAACCAGCACCGGGCAGTGGTTTTTGTGTCCACAAGAAGGAGCCACATCCTGGGCAGCTTGGGACCCCCTGACCTCCAGACCTCATAGCCTCCATGGACTTGAGTCCTGAGGGCAGCAGGGGAGATCTTGCTTACTGATAGTGAGGCTATGGTATGCTGGGCAGGCTTGGCAGGAGACCATACCCCAGGCAGAACCAGAAGCTCATGGGGAATCCTCTCCAGGGCTGATTGGCTCAAGGATGCTCTCGGATATTGGCTCATACAGCTTCAAGACTGTCTCTGCTGTTGCCTCAGTTTCCCCATTTCACCCGAATGTGGGGTGGCAGAGCCACACAGACACAGATTCTGATTTGGGACTCACAATGCACCAACTTAGATAGCCCGTCAGCCTTCCTGAGCCTCAGTGTCCCCAGATGATAGCAATGGGGAGACCCCAGAGACAAACAACACAAGGCTCCCTCTCTGCATATCCTCTCCCTCGTCCCAATTTCCAAAGACCCCCTTGATCTCATTCATGCCTTTGGGCCTCCCTTATTTCCCTGGGCAGAGCAGAGGGCTGACAACCTTGGGTAGCCTGGTGCCTGCCCTCCAGAGCCAGTGGCAAGCATCACTTAGGTCTCATCATGAACTTGTGAGGCAGAGACCACAACCTACTCTCCAGAGAGGGAAGCTGAGGCCCAGGAAGGATGAAGAGGAGCTTAGTGGCCAGGTGGAGTGGAGGCTAGGGAGGTCAGGGGCACCATCCCTGGTGACCTCCACCTAAGGGTTCGGTCAGCACACAGCACTCCTGATAACCTGCTCTTCACTGGTGTCTTGGAATAGTCAAGGACCCTAGACCTCAGTCCCATGCCATAGATAGCCACCTGGTCTGCATGCTACTGAACCAAGTGACCCTGGTAGGGGTGGAGGTCCTGGGCAGCAAATCCCCAGACCAGCTCAGCAGGCTGCCCTCTACAGCACTACACCTCTTACAGGCACCTATAAATCTTATCTGTCCCCCATGTGGGGAGGACCGGGCATCCAGAGAGATGAAGGGCCTGTCCCACTGTCTATCTAGATGGTTCTGCTAGGCCAGGCAATTTTGCTGATGTCACCTCCCTGGAGATATTAAATATTGATAAAGCAATAAATCGCCCTGCACCTTCCCTGGCTCACATCATGGTATGAGCTGAGGGAAGACAAGTAGATTGGGGGAGATTCACCGAGGCTGACGGGCATCCATTCTCCTGGCACTCTGGGAATCATGGCCTTGTGCTGGAAAGGAGTCAGAAAGGGCAACTGGTCTGTCCCCCTGAGTCCGGGATGCACATGAACATTCTCTATGGAAGGTTAGCTCATTACCATGAGCAATGGCCCCTTTTCTTAGGAAATTCTTCTCTGAGTCTGGCTATAGTCCACACAGAGCAGGATTCTGATAGGCGAGTCCATATCTTTTCATTTCCTCCTTTATTTTGAGTCAAGGTCCTGATGTGCAGCCCAGGCTGGTCTGAAATGTGTTGGGCTTATAGCTTTGAGCTACCATGCCTGGCAGCAAGCTCCACGTCTTGAGAACCAACTGACCCTGGCACCTCATTTCAGGGGAATAGAACATCTGAGGCTGTGCTCAGAAGCCTCATTCTGACCAGCTGTTGCCTATCCACTTGCTCAAGGTCACTTGTGACCTTGGGCAAATTACGATGTCTCTGAACCTCAGAATCCTGGTCAGTGAAGCAGATTTGTGCTCAGACCCTCCCCAGTGTGGGGAGGAGCCTGAGCCAATGCTCTTCAGTAAACACGACTCTGAGGAGAGAGTTCTTAGGGAAGAGACTTGCTGGTGTCAATTCTGTTGTAAATGGCTTGGTGTAAATATCTAGGGTGACTACACCTCCAGGAACTGGGCAAGCTTCCTTCAAAGGGGTCGATCCCCAAGCTCTTTCTCAGAGGGGATTTTGGCCAGGCAGATTAGGAGTGGTAGGTGAGCCTCCCACTCTGACTCAGATTGCCTGTGGTCCTCCTTCTCCCTCTCCTTCCCTCCTCCATTGCCCCCCTCTCTTCTCTGTCCTCCTCTCCCTCTTCCCATCCTCCCTCCACTCCTTCCCTCCTTCCTCCCCTGCTCCTTCTCCTCTTTCTGTCCTCCCTCCCCTCCTCCCTTTCCTCCCCCACTCCTCCTCTCCTCTTCTCTTCCCCTCCTCCCTCTCCTCCTCCCACTCCTCCTCTTCTCCCCTCCTCCCTCTCCTCCCCTTACTCCTCCTCTCCTCCCTCCCCTCCTCCTCTCTCTTTCCCTCCCCACTCTTCCCCAGGGCTTCCAGTTTTGCTCAGGCTCTTGATTGAAAAGGCCCAGGAGTGGGGAGATTATCAGTTACACAGAATCAATAGGCCCTTTCTTTATATTTTTCAATTAGAAGAGCAGACAGAGGAAAGAGAAAAACTCTCTGTACCCTGGCAGTCAACCACTGGAGAGCGGAGTCAGGGGGCTGGGCTGCCTGTCAGGTGTCCTGCCCACATGGCCAGCTCTCCTCATCATCTAGACCAGGGTGGTCCCTTCCTGGAGCCCCTTGGACATGTACCTCAGCCTCCCCAGGCTTCATCCATCAAGATATGGGAATGAAAGGCTCTCTTGGTGATGGGCTAAGGGCATGGCCACCTGCTGCCACAATCGCACTGGTGCATAGGGTGCCACAGATGGATAGAAGACCCCAAGGAGTTTGCGGGGAACATTCTCAACCACTGTCCAGTGAGAGAGAATGGGCTCCGAAGGCAGCATGTAGGACAGTGGGTGGATACGAGGAGGCACTGGATGCAGAGCTGGCTCGTCAAGGCTTGCCCTGTCCTTCTCAAAGACTTCCTTCTTCCTGAGATAGAAGGGTGCTGCAGGCTGCAGAGGACCATGACGTAGGTTCCTTCCCAAGCTGACGACTGCTGGTATCCTTGCAGAGATGGCTGGGCTGCAGAAGCCCCTTCAGCCTTTGGCACTTGCGCTTGGAGGCCTGGGGATGATACTGGGATTCTCCCTCTACTGCTCCTCACCTTATCTGTTAAAGTGGGTCTCTCACTCGAACCCAGGACTTTCTGACTCAGCTTAGTCTAGCCTGCAGCTCCCTCTGGGGATTTCCTGTCTCTGCCTTCTGAACACCAGAGTGGCAGCTAGGCCACTGTGCTCGCCCTACATTGACTTGGGTTCTGGGGGGTCTCTGGTCCTCATGGCTGCTGCTTGCATGGAGAACTACAGCTGAGCCATCTCCCTGGTTCCTCCAAGCCTCAATCTAAAGTCTCCTCTCATTTAGAGGCCTCCCTGGTGGCCTGGTCTATGTTGCTACCCAGGTAGAACAGGTCCTATATCTGTTCTCCGAGCTGTGCAGAGCATGAGGATACATCTGTTCGGATCCTAGCAGCAGCCCCAGACCCTGCACACAGCGGCCATTCAATAAACCCAACCAACAGACAGGGAGGTACAAAAACGCCCATTGCCCATCATATCCTAGCTTCCTCTCTCCAAGGTCACACCTACCTAGAACTGGCTAAGTACGGGAGAGGATGCAGAAGGAAGGTAGCTCTTCGGTAGGTGTGCATGGATGCGTGGGAGGAGATGGGAAATGAAAAGGAAGGCACTGGGAAGGGACCACATGGCAAACCCTTTGTCAGTAGGAAGGCCTCCCCCACCCCCATGTTCCCTTCTTAAAAAAACAAAACAAACAAACAAACAAACAAAACAAAACAAAACAAAACAAAAAAACCCAGGATCTCACGTAGCCCAGGTTGGCCTCAGATTCCCTATTCAGCCAAAGATAACCTTTACCTCCTGATTTATCTGCTTCCATTTCCTGAGTGCTGGGATGACAGGCATACCTAACCACACCTGATTTATACGGTGCTGGGGATCAAACCCAGGGCTTGGTGCATGCTGGGTAGGCACTCTCCCAGTTAGCCACACCCCTAACCCCTAAATGTGCATCCATCTGTCTCCTATTGGGGCTTAAATAGGTTCTCTGTGCCCAGGTACTCTGGGTACTGGGTACAATAGTACTGCAGCCTATTCCCACTGAGAGACACTGTACCCAGGAAAGGGACTGTGAGATTCTCCATGGGCGGGTGGGTGGATGAGGCAGCCAGTAGGTGGTCAGGAGAACTGGGTGCTGATGCTACCTTGAGAGGATCCAGGGGGTGCAAGGGGTCAGGCTGCTGGGAGGAGAGTGCAGAGCCACCTTAGGGGTCTTCTGCTTGGCCATAATGAGATCTGGAAGGGGTGGAGGGCAATGGCTGTTTTAGGGGTGTCCCAGGCTGGGGAGACATGTGTTATTACTGGTGCAGAACCATGAGACCAAGTGCCCAGTGAGCCTGTGAGCCTGTGGGAGCAGTGGTAACCCCATTTATCTGTGTTTAAGTGACGGTGAGTGTGCCTGGGAACGTTGCCTGAGTGGATAAGAGGATAACGTGTAGGATGAGGTGCTCTGTGCACAAAGGCCTCTACCATGCTTGTTCTTTCAATTGCCAGGATTTGTTGGATTTTAGCCAAGCATTCGATCCTCGATGAGATAGAAAGAAAACAAATGCCATGCCCTGGGGACCCTGTGTCCAGCCCAGATGCACAAGAGCATGTTGTATTCTGTGGTCACAGAGCAGCCGAGGTGAGGAAGGACTTTGGCCATAAAGAGGGCTGGCTCCTCTGGGAAGCATCCGTGCTGGGAGTCAGTGAATGTGCTGTACGACTTTGGCTTTGTTGCCGACCCTCTCTGGGCTTGGTGCCCTTTCTTGCAAGAGAATGATGCAGAGAAAGATGGCTGGTAGAGGCAGACCCACAGGAGAATGCCTCCCGCCATGCCCAGCCCACCCTCATCTTTACACCCAGGCTGTGAGTAGAGTGGTACATGAGCGGGAACAGGGGTTTTCTGGTCACACCCCAGAGTGGGCTACCAGTAGTGGTACTGGGAGCCCCATCTGTCCAGAACTGCATGACCCGCCACTGTCAATGTGCTGAGTTCTTGCATGACTTCACAGTGGCCAGTGGAAAAGGGGTGTCTCGCCCCACTTTGCAGGGGAGAAAACTGAAGTGCAGACACCTCAGTGACCTGCTCTGAGTGGGCAGACGCTGAAGGGCCTCCCAGGACCTCGGACCTGCTGGTGTGGTAGAAAGGTCCCACCTTGGATTTGTCTACATGAAGGAGACGTAGGGCTGAGGATAGACCACTATGGTACCCGCCTGATGGTGCCGGTGCTGTCTGTGAGCTGGCCTGGCTCTTATTTAGAGGCAGAGCCAGCAGCAATAGCAAGGCTGAGTACGGGTTGTGGAGAAAGAAGTCCCTGCATCTCTGCCCTCTGAACCTTGGCCTTGAGTCCAAGTGGCCCGCTCTTCACCAGCCAGGGAAAGCGGGCCCTGTCCATGGTGCTGGCCAAGCGTGGGAATAAGCAGCCCTGCAGGGGTGCTGCTTGCCTAGAGCCCAATCCCTGGTCTCCCTTCCCCCAGGCCACTGGAGATCTGGATGCCCCAAATTAAACCTTGTAATGGATGGTAACAACTGGAGAGTCTAATTGGCCAGGCCTGGTGTGGTGTGATAAGCGTAACCCACATCCCGGAGAAGGTGGGTGTGAGCAAGTGAATAGCTAAGATCTGATTGCAGGCTGCCCACCTCTGCTTTGAACTCATGTCTAGAAACCTGTGTCACTCCAATGGTCATAAAGGCTCTGAGTCATGCCTCATTCCACTGATCTGGAGACTGGTCACCCCTTGGTATCCCTGCACAGAGGACCACTCCCCCCCCCCTCCATTCCCAGCCCAATCCAGCATCCAGTCCTGCCCTTCATCTTGAGGATTTGCCTGGCTGATGTGTCCTCACCAATCAAGGTTTTGCTTATCAGGCCTAATAATTCTGGCCACAGGGCCCTTTTCCCTGCCAGAGTGGTGAGCTGGCCTTTGGGGACGTGGGGGCTCTGTGAAAGGATGTCCTTGAGACGGCCAGAATGAAAATCTGTGAGAACAGAGCAAATACTGCTTTCTCGACAAAGGCGCTGGGCTGAAATGAATGATACAGCACATGCAAAAGATGAGTCTGAAGGCAGACTTTACACTCCCCACAGAGAGTAACTAAGGGGCTGGGAATATAGCTCTGCTGGTAGTGCCTGCCTAGATTACGAGGCCCTCATATTGATCCCCATCATGCCATAAACCCTGCAGTCTCCCAACACTTGGGAGACAGAGACAGGACAATGTAGAGTCATCCATGGCTACATAGTGAGTTCAAAGCCAACCTGAGCTACGTAACAGCCTGCCACAGAAAACAAAATAGGACTAGGGGTGTAGTTCAGTGGGTAGAGTGCCTGACTAATGAGCATGCGTCCTGGCTTCAGTCTCCGGCACCACACCTAAATGGAAGCATAGTGGTGTGTGCCTGTAGTTTGAACACTCAGGAGGTGGAAGGCAAGGGAGTCAGGAGTTCAAGGTCACCCCTGGCTTCACAGCAAGTTTGAAGGCAAGCCTGGAGTCCAAGAGAGAAAACTCATATGACCTTTCAAACGCCAAAGACATTTTAGACTTGTCACCCAAGGCAGGATCCAAGGCAGAAAAAAGTGATAAAGTGGACTTCAAATGAAAAGCTTCCGCTCTGTTGTGTGAAACAATATCCTCACTTCATAATAAGAGTACTAGAGACTCTCGCTGTGGCCAAAGCAAAGCAGTTTGTTTTCCAACCTGGAAAAGAATCAGGAATTAACCTAGAGAAAAGGGGGGAAAGGCTGGTGAGCAGATCTGGCACAGAACAGTGGTTTTTATAGTCCAAATCCCATTTCCTGCTCTCCAAACTCCTCATTGGCTGAGTTCTCGGGGAAGTTCAATCTTCCTGATGTCTGTAATAGTCCTCTCATTCTGGTTCAGAACACAAAGACTTACCTAATGTACATCCTGGGGCTTGAGATACATGGGCCTTTTCTGATACACGGGCTCCATCACACAGCAGACTGCCTGTGACCCTAGAAGGAATTGAGAGTGCTTGGACAAGCAGGCTCCATCCACCAGCTGGAGAAGACGGGAAGCTAGTGTCTCCCACTTCTTTGTGGTTCTCTGATGAACTCTGAACATACCTTGCAGGGAGAATGGACTGTAGGATTTATTCCTCATGCCTGTGAAGTATGCAGTAGACAAGCCATAGATCTGGGCCGCGGTGGGGGGGAGGGTGGGGGCATATATGTAAAGGAGTGTCTGGGAGACTGTTTCCCTAAATACAGGAGGAATTCTGAGAACTCCAAAGAAAGCAACTCACCCAGTTAGAAACAGGTAAAAGTCCTAATCTGGAGAAGACAGACAGACCGACTGCCGGGATATATAGAAAAAAGGATGTTCAGACCACAGGCCCTGAGAGGAAGAAGGCTCACTGAAGCCAGCACCTGGAGACACACCTTTGAGAATGATCATAATGGGGGCTCTAACAGCAGCGGGTGATGGAGGGGACAGGGAGCAAAGGGACTGTTCACTGGCAGGGGGGCAAAACGGCGCCTCTGCTATAGAAGACAGTTTAGCATTTTATATATACATGTATGTATATATCTGTATAAAACATCTGCATTTTCCTACCCCACACCCCAGCAACTCTGCTTCTTCATGTTTAACTGTGAAGCAAACCTTTTTCTGTCCATATAAAAAGATGCAGAGAGCTAGGCATAGTGGCTTTATTCATAACCACCCGAACTCTTAAGCGATCACCATGACCTTTAATAGGGAACTGGTAAACTTTGGTGCACGAAGACAGAAGAACACTGTGGTGGTTTGAATAGGGGTGGCCCCACAGATTCATGTGTTTGAACGCTTGGTCCATAGGGAGTGGCACAATTAGGAGGCCTGGCCTTGTTGGAGGAAGTGCGTCACTGTGGAGGCAGGCTTTGAGGTCTCATATGTTCAAGCTACATTCCATATGGCACACAGTCTCCTTCTGCTGCCCGTGGATCAAGATGTAGAACTCTCAGCTACCTCTCCAGCACCATGTCTGCCTGTGTCATGCCATGTTCCATCACGATGAGAATGGACTAAACCTATGAAACTGTAAGCCAGTCCCAATTAAGTGCGTTCCTTTGTAAGAGTTGCCATGGTCATGGTGTCTCTTCACGGCAATAGAAACCCTAAGACAAATACTATTTGGCCTTAAAAACTAATGGGCTATCAAGCCATGACCAGTCAAAGAAGGAACTTAAATGAATATTACTAAGGGAAAGAAAGCAATCTGAAAAGCAACATAAACATGCCATGATATATATAATATTTCCAGATCCACACAATAGGACTTGCCCTTGAGGACCTGTGTCTGGTGTCATCTACCAGGTTCCTCCACTGACTGTAGGGTTATGGATTTCCCCTCCACTGTTCTTTCTTAGAAGCTAGTTGCTAAGTCTAGTCCACATGCAGCACAGGCTCACACCTCACCCCTGAAGTTGTGGATTTATGTTTGAATCTCCGTGGTGATAATAAACTCCCGGAGAGCCCCTGGGAGGCCGTGCAAGGACTTGGCCTCTCTTTAAGTCTCACCCATTGTGTTTAGTGTCCTCCATGGACTCTGCTCAAAGCCATTCTTACTGTGGAATCTGCACACACCTGGAACCCCAGCACCCAGGAAGCTGCGGCAAGAGGATCCTGAGTTCAAGGTCAGCCTCAGATGACAATTTTATGCTTAAAAAAGGGGGCATCTGGTTATCTGGAAGTGACCTGGCATCAGGCACAGTCAAGTTACCGGATGATTTGACCCCTGCAATTGCATACATCCGTGAAAGCTCAGCTGGCTGTGAACATCTCAGCCTGGGATGACCTTCCAACATCATGGCACTACAGAGTGGCAGTCTCCATGGCTGGCACTACAGTGATGCTTTGGTACCCCATGCCACTTGAGACAACTTCTCTTTCCATAGCCCAGGCCGACCTTGAACTCCAGGCAATCCTCCCGCCTCGGCTTCCCAAGTGCTGGAATTGGGGGCATGCACTATCATGCCCAGCTAGACATCTCCCTTTTCATCTGCACACAGAGAAAGTTGAGGTCAAAGAATTTGGCATGTCTTCAAAATGTCGATGAACCACTTGGGAAATACGAAACCGGTTTTAACCAGTTTCCCCAGGTCTTACTCCATTATGAATTTAATATTCTTGACATTTCCCTCTGCTTCTAAGGAGCCTCTGAGGTTCTCAAGGCTGGGGAGGGAGCCCCAGGAACATGGGTGTTGTCACAAAGGCACACAGGCAGGCTCAGTGCCTCCTTCTTGGCGGGGTCTCTGCTTCTGACCCTGGGAAGGGTGGAAATAAGTGAAGGCTGGGGAGACACGACAAGTTCTGATGTCTCCGTCTGTGTGGGGACTGTGGACGCAGGGTCTAGAGGGCTCTGTCACTGATACCTGTGTGACGGCGGGCAGGTGGGTGGCACACCTCTCAGGGCCTCACTTATCTCATCTGTAGAATGGAGTGCCAGCCCCTTTAGGGGGAGGCTCACTGATACTCAGTGAGTGTTAGTCACAGGGATGGCTAATTCTGTCAGAATCACCTAGAGGGACAAACCTGTGGGCATGTGTATGAGAGGGTTCCAGATGGGGTTAGTTAAGGTTGGAAGGTTCACCCCCAGATGTGAGTAGCACTGCTCCACGGATGGGTTTGCAGCCTGAATAAAAGGGAAAGTGACCTGGACGGCAGCACTCACCTCTATCAGCTTCCTGATGGTGACCAACCATGTCACACACTCCTGCCACCATGCCTTTCCTGGGGTCATGGACTATGCTCTGCCACTGTGGGCCATGACAATGCACTCCTTCCTTGAGTGGCTCGTGTTGGGTATTTTGACACAGCCACGAGACAAGGAACTATTGTAATTACTAACAACAGCCACACCGACAAAAAGACCAGAGTGCTGCCGCCCCCCCACACCACCATGTGAGCCTGCTGGAATGCTGTTGGGGTCATGCTGGGGTCGTATGGAGTTCCTTCACAGGCTGTGCCAACTGAAGCTGCTTCCAAAGGGGATATATGTATGTAGTACGGACACTGGGGGTGGGGTGGGGAAGGGGAGGATTGTAGACCTTCTAGAACCTTCCATATCTCATGGATGTTCTGAGTCTTTCCAGCATCACCTCAGGCTCTGTCATAGTGACAGAGAAGGTCAGCAGTACTGCTGGGGTCCAGCACCACAAAACGGCGGGCAAATTCCTGGTGGTACTCTCTAGAACTGTCCCTAAGCCTTCCAGAAAGATCTCAGACCTGGAACAGACAATCTGGATTCTCGCCTTGGCAGTGTGACCCTGAGATAACCACCTTCTCTTGGCCTGTTTCTTTGCTATATGGGGAGAAGACCCTGGATTCACTCGTTTCCCAGATCCTGAAGGGTTGGCGGGAGGTGGTCCTTGGGACGTATGAAGGAAATGTGACATCAGTCCTGAACTGGGCACCAGAGTAAAAGCTCATTTGCAGCCTGGGCTGCCCTGCCTGCATGTACAGTCTCACCTCCCTCCCTGGCCTTTGCTTTCCTTACTAAGGAGACTGAAATGTTTACTACAGTGCCTGAGACAGGGTGGCCTCGATCAGAGCCACACACATTGATGACCACAATGGTTATTAGCTGAGAACCACCCAGACCGAGCCTGAGGCTTCAAGAGCAGCTAGCTGGCTGACACACTACACTGTCCATGGTACACACACATATTTTCTTTAGAACCGGTACCAGTTGGCATGGCCTGTGACCTCTTAACTCAACACCTGGGGCCCAGTTGTCCGGACCTCCTGGCCCATCCCAAACTCTTAGAGACCTCAGAAATCATCCATCAGGAGCAGGACTTTGAGGGCTAGAAAACAGGCCTGTGGGGCTTCATACCCAGGACCTGGAAAGGGGGCAGGGCTGGGGGAGTGACAGGCCAACCTCCTCCAGTCTCCCTGGAGATGTCACAGGCTTAGCAGGGGCTGCTTGACACATGTCGGATAAAATAAGGGAAAATAAATAACAATGTTTATAAGAAGATTAGCAGGAAGGCAGGGAAATTTCTCTGGGGAGCCCTTGGCTGCATCTGGGAGTGACAGCCCCAACCATCTTATCAGAGTCGTAATGAGGTGCCAGGATTTGGGGTCATTAAAAATCCTCTCCGGCTGGGCTGTTCTCTCTCCATTGCCTTTGATGGAGGCCTGGTGGCTGCTTGGCCCCCACCCCCACCCCCCTCCTACCCCCTCGGCTGTCTCCCCACTTGCCTGGATGCGGAGGTGAGATGTTGAGGTCCAACTTGGCGGAAGTAATGCAGCAGGACATCCCAATTTGTGTCTGGGCCCCGCAGGCACAGAGCCGTCTCCTGGCGTGGATTAGCTCTGTTTTATCTGGGCTCCTTCAGAGATGAAGTGGGGGTAGGGGGCCCTGTGCAGGCGCGTGGTCATGACTCCAGGAAGCACTGTATAGAGGGGCCCTGCAGCCCAGAAAAGCCATGCTTGGAAACCGAGGTCTGGAAGGGATGGTGGGCAGAGGTTGTTAAGTATGCGGACAGAGCCAGGCTTTAACCTGGCCTGCACACTCCCAGCCCTGCATTGAAATGTCCGTGGGTCTTTGCATTGGGTAGAGGGAGCTGTGTGGAAGAAGAATAATGTGGTGGACCCACTGAAGACAGTGAGGATCCATCACTAGGCCAGACACTGGCCGACCCGAGAATTCAGGCCAGGAAGAGGGACAGATTCACAAGTGGCTGTCTGTCACACGCATACCTCCCAAGCAGACATCCTGAGCCCTCACCATCCCCGCTGGTATTACAGAGAAACTGTTTCACTCCCCTTGTCCCAAAGCTTATCTTCAAGGCACTCATAGTGCTTGTCGTCTATTGATTTTTTCTCAGGCACTCACTGGTCCCATATCCCTTGAGGGATACGTTTGAGCAAGGAGGATTATTATTATGGTTCAACTCAAGAAACTGAGGCTGGCAGCAGCCCTGTAGGAAGGCCTTCCCAAGGCACCACTGGTCCTCACAATGTCTTTACATTGTGGGCAGATTCAGTCCCACCCTGAAAAGCCTGGGGTTGGCAGTGTAATGAGGCTGGGCTCGTTTCCTAATTGCCCCTCAGCCAAGCATCCCTGTTCAGTAAACAACCTGACTGCATAGCCCCGACTACTTGGAATGGTCTTGAGGTCTCTTTCAGCCAATAAAGGCCCTCTGGTCAAATGGCAAGGCCATGGCCGTCCCCATGACTAGGCCACACTGAAGAGAGAAAGGGACAGCTCCTCCATCTACAAGCAGGAGGGTAGTGCTGAGTGGGTGAGGTCACACCTACCCACCGCAGGTGTCCCCTCTCCAGATCACCCCTCTCCCTTCTGCCTCTGCAATTGCAACGTCTCTCTCCGCGGCTTCTGTTGGAAGGGACCTTAAATCACAGGGCAGCTTTGATCCAGTGTCCCCTCCGGAGTCAGGGTCATGGAGCAGCCAAGTGGAAGGAAGACAAGTGATCCCAGCTCAGGCTAAAGCCGGTGTGCAGACTTTGTCCTCTGCGCCAGGAACCCCCCCACCAGGAAAGGCCGTGAAGGATGGTCCCCTTGTGGCCACTGCGGGGCCCACATAGTGCCTTTGTGTTCTGGGCAGGTACAGACTCCTGTCTGCTGAAGTCACTGTGGGAACTTTGATATCTGAGGTTCCGACAGAGCCCAAGAAGAGAGACCACTCTTTCTCTCGATGCTTTGTGGCCTCGCTGTGGCAATCAAAGGCCCTTTGGGCATCAGATCCGCTCCTCAGATCACTGCACAGCTGAAACAGGAGTCCAACTCCAGACAGAGCCTCTTACCTTGGTCCAGCCTGAGGCGTTGAAATCCAGGAGTCTCAAACCTGGGTCTTAGATGTGGGCAGGAGGGGGCAGCTCAGGGTCAGAACAGTCAAGGATGCTGGCAGAAGCCCAGGATCTGCAGCTGCACTTGATCTGGGTACTGGGGCTTCTGTGGAGTATCCTGTCCCATCACAGACCAGATCGGGGGGCCAGCACAAGGCAGAGACCGTGGGACTGGCTGGGTTGCAGACTGTGTGACTGCGGGGTGGCGTTTTCCCTTTGCAGCTGTGACATCCAATGCCCGAGGCTCCAGTGGCCTAGGACAGACGGCCCAGCATTCACTTCTGGTTCCGGGCTCTATGCCGGCTCCTGTGGCCGTGAGGGGTTTCTGTGTCACACTCGCTGGCGGTGACAGAGGAACAGATTTAGCACATAATTTATTTCTGAAAAAACAGTCGATTCAAGGCCACCCCTTAGCATGCTGTCTCTCTCAATTGCTTGCCTCCGATGCTAGCGCAGGAGCCCCTGATAATAGCAATAATAAATAATAGTATTTATGGGGTGCATCCTAGGTGCCAGGCACTGCTGAGTGCTCTATTTGCAGCACCCCACTGGAAGCCAGGAACGCGGTTGCCCCGCTCTTCAGATGGAAGCCCCGATTCTCAGAGCCATCACTTCTCCCGGGCTGACTTGCACCCAGATCGGGAGGACTTCATTCCTGTTGACTACTGTGTGAAGATTAGCCACGCACTCGGAACTGTTTCTAATATCATCTCCTGGGGCTAGCCTGTGCTGCAGAGGGGGCGGTCCAGTGGGTCTTGAACGTGGGAGTCGGTAGTGGCAGTCTGGCCAGTGATACTGAAGGCCCCTCCTCCCCACAGCCTGTCTCTTGGGGAGCCCCTCCCATATTGCTTCTTCCCTGGTGGCTGGGTAATGAGTCACTTCCTGCACACTGTGGGACTTTGATGTTTGCCCAGGAGAGGCCAGATGACAAATCCTATTCTATTGGAGGATCCAGAACTCATCAGCTTATACAACATCCTAGCTGGCAGGGCAGAGGTGGGTGGGGTGCACCCAGAGGCCCGAGTGTAGAAGGACGTTGCTCTGGCCACCTCCAGAGAGACCTCCCAAAACTCTTTTTATCTTTCAGGAGCCCCTGGGAATTTTTTGATTGTCGTGGTGTGGGGTGGGATGGGGTGGGGTGGGGTGGGGTGGGTCTGAGGCTAGCCTTGTAGTGCAGGATCTCCTCCTCTTTGTCTCAGAGAGGATCCTGGCCCCATCTCTGAGGTCGGGGAGGGGAGAGGGGAAAGAAAAGAGCTAGCTCCAGGAAGCGCTTGTTTTTTTCCTCAACAAAGCAAAGCAGTTTCTGTAGGCAAATGAGCTGGGGAGGGAAAAGGAGGCACTGCTGGAGACCTGCATGATTAATGACCAAGGAAATGAGTGGCCAGAAGACCAGGGCTGGGGGAAGCAGGACAACTGAGCCTGATCACGCAGAGCTGAGCGCTGGGGGGGGGGGGGGGGGGTTACTCGCCCGGGTGGTGAGCTGAGGCTGAAGGAGGAGGGACATGTCCCACCGACCGGAAGCTTCCATTGCAGAGGAGACTGATGGGAGCGGACACTCAGATGATGGAGGTTAAGGGGAGCAGGCAGGAGGGTCCACAGGGGGCACCAGGGGATGGGTACCTGTTCCTCCCGAGCAGATATCAACCATGAACTCTCCTCTCACACGTCCCCTGCGGCCATGTGCTGTCTAGGACAAAGGGCAGGAGGGAGACCCTAAGGTCTGTGGCTTTCTCTTCTCACCTGGCATTGTCCCACCTAACACAATCAAGTTAGCCCAACCTGTGACCCCCCAACCTGTGACCTGTCCCTTCCCAGATAGATGTGCTCATAGGTCACGTTAAAGGGGACACATGGTACTAAATGAGACCCCATTGTCAGAGCCAACGCGTGAATGCCGGCGTGTCCAGGGTTTGCAAGTCAGCCAAGCTGCTCTCAATTCTGACCCTGCTTGGGTCCCAGTGATGGTTGCTACACTCCCTAAATGCCGAGACTCGCAGAGTATGGGGCTTATAAATAAGGGCCGGAGAAGGGCTATGCCTGGCCCCCAGCCACGGAGTGTGTGATTGTGCCAAATTGACAGGGACTCCTAATTGTGTCAAGGGTCCTTGTATATCTTAGATTGAAGGCTGGCCGGATGCTCAACCCTCCCCTCCCCTCCATGAGAGGGCCTCCTGGCTCCCTGACAAGTCCTTCTCAGGCCTTGGTGATGGCATCTGCCTAATGGATGCCTGCTATGAGCCCCCTTGAAAAGTGGCCTGCTTGACTGCAGTCTTGACCTCCACAAATAGCCACACCCCATCCCCCAGGCACAGTGGGGTCTTCTCCAGTTCCAAGGGGTATCCTGACCCACACAGGGTTAAGTCTAGCAGCTCCCTCTCCCTCATCTTCATTAAAAAAAACCTCTCTGTGTGATGACAGGACATGGGCTGAGAACAGGCTGGCTGCTTCTGGCTCTGCTGGGTTTTCTGTGGCTATCACTCAACGGTGATCACCTAGGGTGGGCCCTGTGGCTTCTCCCCTCATCCCATGAGGCACAGGGCTGAGAACTTAAAAGCCATTTCTGAGTTCCAGACAGAGCCCACGAAGGGAGGCCACTCTGGACAAGGCTGTGCCTTGGTCTCTTTCCATAGACACTCTGTGGCCTCTCTGTGACAATCAGGATCTGGGCATCTGATTTGCACCTCAAACCAATGCAGGTCTCCGGCCCCAAGACTGCTCAGTGGGCGAGCCAAAATTTGAGGCAGGGCCTGGTCCTCTTGTAGAGCGGACACAAACCCCTTCTCTGTCCTCCTCCATCTTCCCAGGCTTCCCACGACCTTCCTCTGTCTTACTCAAGCCTCAGCCTTTGAGCATTCCACACGTGAAGCGAGGCACAGCTTGGTAAAATAACTCACGGAGTCGCACAGCTGTAAGGGGCAATCTGCGAATGGAGTCTGCATTCTTAGCTGTCCCTGATACAACCCACCACCACAAAATGACCCTCCTCTCCAAGCTGTCAATCAACACCTCTCCCACTTCCAGGGCTCAGGCTGAGGGATGCGAAGAGATGCCATGGCCCCCAGCAGCATTCCCAGTGAGCACATCCTGGCAGAGCCTTGTTCCCTGGTCCCCTAGCCTCCCCTGGGGGCAGGGAGGGGGTGGCTCAGGGTGGCTCACGTGTCTGCTGGCTCCTCTGGCCTTCTTTGCTGCTGAGGGTTCAGCTCTGGCTCCCAGCACCCCAGCTTTAGGTCGGCTCCATTCCAAGTTCTTTTATTAATTCCCTCACTGCAGCGAGAGCACTTTAATTAGCCTGGCCGATTTATCTATATAAATACAAACGGATGGTGCTCTGCAGTGGGGCGGGGGAGTGAAAGGGGAGCTGGACCAGCGGGTTGCCTAGGGCAGAGGAAGTGCCAACCGCGCCTTCCCAGCAACCAAAAATATGACTTTAATATCGTGCGCACGTGTTCGGGCGAGCGGGCGGGCTGTAGTGTTCCGGGGGAGCGCTGTCACTCTGTGGTGGGGACAGGCATCCGAGCTGAGCTCTTCTGCTTTCCCAGAAAACTCTAGTCTCTTCTTCTAAAAGCCACATTGATGAGTCCCCTAGTGACCGAGACCCCTCCCTCCCTTAGGGTGGCAAGGGACAAGCGACAGAACGGCCATGTTCAAAAGCTGCCTCTGGATTCCAAGACTCAGGCAGGAGACTGGGTGACCACTCTGTCTTGCTTCCATGGGTCCCAAAGGTCAAAGCCACTTGAGGTGGCTGGAGAGGGGCGAGTGGGAGTACAGACTCTACCGCCCCCCCCTGCCCCCCCCCGCTGACCCCTCTGTAAGATGGGAGCACCGTGGGTTGTGAGGATCTCCCAGGCTCCCCTGTCTCACAGGCATGGCGGGGCCCAGGCACACCTCCTTCATTCCTCTTGTAGCAGCAGGAGGTGACGTCTAGCAAAGCTGTCACCCAGGCTGAGGCTGAGATGGTGGTGGAAGCTGGTGCCGGAATAAGAGCTCGCTTAACTTCAGCCCCTGGCATTTCATCCTCGTACCCACACCTCCCGCTAGGCACTCGCTCTTCACCCTCTTACCCTGTCAAAAAGAGGCCACCGTTCTGGCGAGGCGCCTGTCTAGCTGGGGACGCCTGTGACAGGGACCTGGTGACGGGTCTGTGTGGAGGGAGACTGCTGTTACTAGTGGAGGATGCAGACAGAGGAGGAGGCAGCTGGGAACAGGGGTCCAGGATGACTCTCTGAAGGCAGGAGCCCTCGGCAGCCTTCAGTTCCTTCAAGCAGTCCGAACACACGGCCCCTCCCTCTGCCCCTTCAGTGGGCTCCTCTTGCCAGGCCACCGGCTATCTTTGGAGGGAACAGTGTTCTTGTCCTAGGAGCCAGACAAGCAGCCCAGGGACAGAGATCAGAGGCGGTATGGAGGGGATTCCTGGAGTGAGGCGGCAGGAAGCAGAGAAACGATGCCATGTAGAGTCCCTTCTTATATTAGAAATCTCACTCCTTAATACTGCTTGTGGCCGTGCATATGTACACACACACACACACACACACACACACACACACACACACACACACACAGACACACAAACTACCTCCCCACACACCATACACACATACCACACACACAGCACATACAACACACATATGACATACACACCACATATCTCACCCCCACATACCACACCACACACAGCATTCACAACACAGCACACATACAACACACACAACATGCACATATCACACACACACCCCATACCATACACACATACCACACACACATACCCACACAACACTATGATAATGTGGGACGGGTACCTTGTTGCTATAAATGACACATAGTGGCAAAAGCCATGGGAATGATGGTCCTCGTGGAGCTGTGTGTACGGAGGGACCTTACCTCCCTCTCTGAACACTCCAGGGACTGGGCAGCCCCAGCCTAGAGGCAGCTAGATCAGAACTCTGTCTCTTGTTTCCATTTGGGGACCTGGATCCAGTACTCAGGGTGTCCGGCCATGCCTACCTCTGCTGCTGGTGATGCCCACAGCCTCTAGGGCATCTGTTCCCTTCTACTTCAGCGGTCCATCCTTGCCTGAGGCCAGGCCCACTGAGAGATGGGACCCAACCAATCCCTGCGGCCCACTGGACAGAACAGGCTGGGCCGATTGACTGCACCCATTCTGTCCCTGGGCACTCACCCGTCATTCTGGCTTCGGTGACCTCGGTGTCCTGTGGCCTTGGAGGTGAAGGCAGTCTGATGATCTGTGTTCTCTTTCGTTTTCCTAAGCCCCTGTGTGCAGGAGGCAGGAGGCAGTGGGAACCAGAGCAGAGACCTGGATCTCTACTCGGCTGCCTCCTGACAATGTGAGCTGGAGCAGGCTCAGCCCTGCTCTGGGGGCTCACCTCCCCAATGAGGGGCCTTCCAGCTCAACCCTGCAGGGCTCTAAACAGAACCCCAAAGAATGAAGAGGGAAAGCCAATGTCAACGGTCTGGATTTTGACATGCTCAGTGGAGCCAGTTACCTGGGGCACACTCACCTGAGAGAGGTCTTGGATGTGAACTAAGATTTCTCCGGAAGCTCCTGAGGCTTCCTTGGGCCTAGATAGAAAAGAATGATATGGGTCAGGAGCCTGATACCCTGAGGGAGAGCAGCTGATCTAGCCTCATAACAGTGAGGACCCTTTCCAATCAGTCTCCCAGGGTGTAGGGGGACATGTGCCCTTCCCCCAGTCACAGGGACCTGATGATGCTCAAACACCCTGCGTCCCACTGAGTAGGTCTCAGATCAAATGTACTCACCCCCCGCCCCGACAAGCTGTCTCCAACACCCTGGTTAGGGTGGCTGCCCCATCCACATCCCAAGACCCCTGGCTTTCTACTGTCTTTAGAGCATCCCTGTGCATCTGGGGAATCTCTGCCAGGGTCTGAAGGTGGCATCTGCTTCCTCCAGCAGGAACAGATACTGTTCATCAGTTCCTTGCTATACCCCAGCGCCTGGCACCCTAGGGAGGTTCTAAACGAGGAACTGAAAGGGTCCCTGAAAAGGTGGCCACCATGGAGCCTGCAGTGAAGGCTGACCAGCTGGCTGACAGCTGGAGCACCCTAGGAAACAGCTGGACTTGTTAGGGCCAGAGACCGGGGGCTGCTGCCTCCTGTTTGTCAACCCAGTGATCTGCTGAGTCCTAAGCCAACAGAGAAGCCAGGTGAGGTCAGGCTGAGGAGGGAGGGTGGGTCGGAGATGACTTTGAGACAATGGAAAAATGAAGGCCACAGGAAGAAGCGGAGGGAGACAGGAAAGACGGGAGGGACTGTCACTCATCAGCAGGATGGGGCCATCCAGGTGTCGTCCCAGGGCCAGCTCATCGTTCCCGTCATCTCTCAGCATAGTAACGTCAGGAAAACCCCTCCGTCCCAGCCTGAGGCCTCTACCTGGAAACCCAGGCTGCCAAAGCTCGCTCACCCTTGCCCCTCATTGTGCCTGGGCCGGAAGAGGAGGCATGCAGAGAGACAGGGACTTGCCCGAGGTCACAGAGCAGAAGTGGCCAGTCCCCAGGTGTCCCAGCACCCTGTGAAAGGGTCTCCCTCTGCCCTGCCCAATGCAAGGATGACGGATCAGCATGGCGACAGTGGCCCTGCTCTCCCAACAGCCCCGCAGAGCTCCGCCCGGGTGTCACATCTATTTCTGGGCTTGCTGTCCAGGGCCTGGGGTCTCAGTGTCAGAACCTAAAAATAAAAAGACAGATTGTCCTCATCGGCTGTAATTACTGCCTAAAAAGATCTAGCGTGGAGAAAGAATGAGAAGGAAAAATCCCAAAGCTGAGCATCAGTCACAGGCAGACAGACACCAGGAGAAGAGGGTTGTGCTGGGCACGTCACAGGGGCCTCTTGTCCCCAACTCCCCCCACTCCCTCCCCCCGTCCCCCACAGCTTACTGAGAAATCAGGACCTGCCATGGTTATTGATCTCTTTGAGTTAAAGACAGACAAGCCATGTGAGGAACCAGCTTTCCCAGCTGTAACTATCCAAAAAAGCCCTAGCCTTCCCTTGTAACTCAGTTTTCTTATCTGTGTGAAGAGACCACCTGTTTCCCTAACAGAGAGGGACCTATGCTTCCTGTATGCAGGTGGTCCTACCAGAAACAGGAAGGGCAAGTCCTCTGTCTCTGAGAGGCACATGCAGGTAGAAGAGATGTCGTGAGATGGAGTGGGTCGGGAGGGGAGAAGACTGATGGAGCTCACGTGACTGGAGGAAGCGCCGCAGATAGGCGGGGGTAGGGTGGGGTAGAGACAGATCTGGAGGGGAAAGGCCATGCTCAGGAAGGAGATGAGTGTGCCCTAAGATGGCAGGAAGGAAAGCCCACCCCCCCCCCCCCCCCCGGGTCTGGGGCCCTGGAGGCAAGCGGGGCACTTTGCGTAGGGCTCTGGGCTCAGCTCTGACAGAGCCTCATGGATCTTGTTAAGAGTCTGAATTTGATTCTAAAAAATGATGGAAAGCCACTGGAGGGCTTAATAAGGGGGGTGGGGTGCCCGGTGAGATCCGGGGTGTAGTTCAGTTGGCAAGGTACCTGCCTAGCCTGCGTGAGGCTCCAGATTCACTCCCCAGCATTGCACAGACCAGATGTGGCCGTTAGATGCTTGCAAATTCGGAACTCAGGAGATGGGCGCAGGAGGGACTGGAAGTTTCAAGGCCGTCCTCTGCCTCGTAGCGAGTTTGTGGCAGTCTGAGCTAAATAAATAATAAGGACCAAAGGAAAGAATGGGGTCATATGGCCCAACTGTAGCTTTCCCGTGGCATCTCTGGCCGCTATGTGACTAGAAAGGAGAATATGCTGACAGCCAAGAGATGACTGGCCTGGATGGGAGTGTGATGTCATGACAGAGGAGAGAGAAAGACAGATACCAAGGGTAAACCCGGGTGTCCAGACCGAGGCAAGGGGTGGGGGCGCTGTCTCTGAGGGCAAGGCTGGTTTACTTGCGCAGTAGTGGGTGTGTGGAGAGTTTTGCCTTTGACGATGGTGTTTTCCGCCACCTTCGTGGCCACATGAAGGTGAGGACACTGGGTAGGTGCGGGCTAGCCCTATGTTCTTATGCTTTCTCCATGTTGGGGGGAACGGTGACTCTCATTTGGCAGAAGCCAGACTTCCGGTCTTAGACTGGGATCTTTTCCCGAGCTGGTAGCTAGCATCCAGTGCAGTCCCCTCTCTGGATGTCGAGCAGTGGTCAGTGAGGCACGGCTCCCAGCCGGTCACAAGGGGTGACAGCTGGCACTCAAGGCGCCCTGGACAGCTGAGACGAAGTGGGGGGAGGTCGTGCGTGGCAAACACCCTTTCAACACGATGATGCTCCCAGTCTGCGGTGCGATCGTCGGGGTGTAAGTCCAAGAGCCCGGTGCTGCCAAAAGGAACTTAGAGCCAGCTCCGGCCACCGACAGACACCGTGGGAAACAGCCAGCAAGGGCTGTCCTCTAGCACCGTGGGACCAAGGGAGATGGCAGAAAACGGAAAGACGTTGTTTCTGTCAAGTCCCCACCTCCCTGCCCAGTCCCCCATTGAATGTGAGTCGCTAGGACCTTCCCTACCTTAGACTCCCATTCTGTGCGTGAGAGGATGCTCTGTCTGTCTGTCTTTCTCCAGACAGGATTCAGCGATAGGATGAGGACTACTGTCACAGTGTGAGTGCCCCCCCACACACACACCCCAACCGCTGGAGTTACACCAGGTGGTAGAATTAGGATCGGGTCCTCTATGAGCTGCCCAGAGCTCATGCTGCGGATCGACTGCAGGAAGATCACATGCTTTTCTCACCTCCCCAGCCCTCACCTCCCCACCCAGCTGGGACGGCCAGGCAAAGATCAGAGCTTTCTCTCTGAGCTTACGTTCCCATGCCTAAGCCCTTGCTGCTGGGCACTGTCAAGGAAGGCATGTTCTTAGAGCCACTGACATTTATCAGCTTGTGCTGACACAGACTCCGGGCAGTCCCCCTCTTGTGTTATTCTTCCCCAGCAGTGCCCGCTGGTCCTCAGTCCAGCCATGAGGTTTCTAGAGCCGAGGGTACCCCTTAGCGCGTCTTTGACAAGATGCTGCGGCCTAGGACCCACGGATGCTGTTGTTGTTCGGACAAGTTCCCCGAGTGAAACACTGAGTTAATAGGTTATAGTGACAGCGACAGTGGCCACCTCACCCCACCCGGGTGCACTTAGCAGGCTCTTTGCACACAGCATCTCATTTAATGTCCCTGGAACCCACCCTGTTATTGGCTCCGTGCTACAGAAGAGCTGAGGCCCCGGGAGGTTGCATCTTCCAGGACAACCACAGTCAGTAAGCTGTGCTCCTGGACTCTGAGCCACATCTGCGGGATTCTGCGATCACTTGTCACATGCGGCCAGGGCTCTGGGAGCCTGAACCGGGGGCCTCACTGACTTCCTTGGTACACACTATTGGAAAGAAACTGTTCCATGCCAGCCTTGCCGTAGGCCAGGCTTACGGTGGTGACTCAGACTCTGGGTCCCTGGGGTCTTGAGGGCATTAAGGTCCTGGGGCCAAGACCCTGTAGGTTGGCAGTTGAGAGAAGGAAGCCTGGGACTCTACTCAGCTCCCATTAGCTCACTGGTTAACCTTTAACTTGTCCCTCCATGGGTCCTCCCCCTCTTCCCCTCCCAAGCCTGGCCACAGAGGCTGAGCTAATGGGCTGATGGCTGGGACAGGGAGGTGGGGGGCTGGTTAAGTGTTCTGTGTGCAAGAGGCCCCATTAAAGCCATTATCTGTGGGCTGGGCAGAAGTCACTTTGTAAGTGGAGTTGGAGTGACCACAGATGGGCACCCCACTGAGGCCTGGGGGGCGGGGTTGACAGGGGAAGAACAGCTCCACCCCTCCCCCGCCTCTCACCTTACGGCCTGCCCTCCCTGACACGTCTCAGGTCAACCTCCCCAGGCCCCAACCTACGGTCCCGCCAAACCAGCCCCCCTGCCAAGTGTCCGGCTTGTCTTGTCCGTTCACTAATGCGCTCTAATGGGCCTATTTAGCAGCTCTGTCCGGGCTGTCACCTTGGCGGCTAATTGCTGACGCTCCCGCAGCTCCGACTGCAATCAGTGCCTGTGAGTGCCTCTGCAGCTGGGAGGGTCTATCTGGCCTGCCCCGGGCCTGTCATTGAAGACCATAACAACAGGGCCCCTTTGAGAGCAGGGCCCCTAGCCCCTGTGAACAGAGGCCCCTGAGCCTGAAAATTTAGGATAAACAGGATTCTCCAGTGGACGTCAGTCCTGGTTTCAAGGAACCGGGTGTGGGGGGGTGTCAGGCCTCCAGGCAGCGTGGGGACTATGAATTCATGGCTGCTCTATAGTCACTCCTACCATGCCATCCCTCAAGGACAGTGAATGAGAGTTAGGGAGGGCAGACAAGAACCCACAGCTTCAGCTCCCATGTTTGGAGGGTAGGTAGACATATGTACCTGAAGGTCACCCAGGAACCTCAAAGCTACCTGTTCCCAACTAACCACATCGTCTCTTCATCCAGAGTTTGCAACTTCATGTTCCAGCTCTCCGGCCACTCAGAGCAGCATGCTGGGGCCCTTTGTGATATCCTTACCTGAGTCAGGTCCTTAGGTGTGTGCCCTTGAAGGGGATGTTGGGACCTCAGTATCTCTCTCTCTCTCTCCTGGTTATCATGACAGACACAAATTTTCTTAGCTACACACTGCTGCAGTGGTGTATAGTATCTCCACAGCCCCAAACATGCAGCTAAGACACACACCCACAGGCAGACAGACGCAAGCACACTCCTGGCAGTCCTCACCATCTTCACACGCATGTCTGCTGCTGCCTCCCCCCGACTCCCATCCCTCTTAATCCACACAACACACAGAGCTGCAGAAATCTCTCCCGAGTATCAGCCCTGCTGTGTCGCTTGCTCATTTGAGGAACTTCACCTACAGATGGCTGACTAAGGATGAAGTTCAAATCCCTCTCTGAGCTCCGAAGGTGCCACAGCCTCCTCCTCACCTCTTTCTGCCTCTGACTCCAGGCTCCAACCCCACAGCACATCTCTCTTCTCTGTTTGGGCCATGCCTCCTCTCACCCCACCACCCCCGAACTTCACATGTACTGTTTCCTTTCCTTTGAATGCTTGGGCTCCGCGAGGCTCAGCTGAGACTCTGACACACAGAACAGGAGCAAGTTGGAACTGAGAGTGACTTGTCTGTTTAAGGAACTGTGCATGTTGGATAAGAATGCAAAAGAGGTGACAGACAGACAGGGTTCCAGCTGTGAAGACTTGGACATGTGACCTCTGTGTACCCCTTGCCTCAGGTCAAGTGGGAAACCAGTGTTCCTCTTCTGGGGTACTCATGAAGATTAAATAATCTGACTTGGGGCCTCTGTCACCAACTTGGAATAAGCAAGGCCCCAGTTGGTGGCAATTGTGATGAGGATTGCCTGGCTGACCAGAGAAGTGCTCTCTCTTCCTTCTCAACCGGGCAGACTTTTGGACCAGCAGCAAGGTTGGCTCACTAGAAAGGTAGTGGGGGCCTGGGGAAGGTTGCCCACCAGACGAGGAGCCCTAAGGTCATGAGTGAAGGAAGCCACAGGCCCTACCTTGGTTGAGCTATGGGGCTGAGAGTGACGATCCTGTGTGATAGGAACTGTGTACTGATACTCTCTTCCTTTCTACAATGCTCACAGGTTGGGGCGTTATCAAGAATATGGGGTTTGTGACCTCCCAGAGACTCCCAAGGAGAAGCTAGCATGACCATTAACTGGGCCAGGACCCTATGGGATGGGCGAGGTTATGATACCCCTTCCTGCCAGCCACTCATCCCCGAGGCTCTGAGCTGGGCTCTGAGCAAGCCTGAAGGCCTTAAGCCTCATGTCCACCCATCACACACCTCAGAGGCCCAGAGAAACTGAGAGTCCTGCTCCATTCCGCAAGGGCAGGCTGGCACAGCTGCCTGAAGATGTCGTCCAAGTCCCTTTCCCCTGGTGAAGGGAAACAGGCAGCCATCAAGGGTATCATGAATTCCCTAGGCCATATTCTCCAAGCACCCATCCGCTACCCAGTGTCTACGTTCTGGGGTAAAATCACCCAAACCAAAGATTCTATTAGCTGGATCATCAGGCTTTATGGTCTAAAGCAGAATCAAGTCCATGCCCTTCTCACTGACAGAGTCCAGGCAAGACTCTGACCCCTGAACCACATCTTTAGGTCTTAGTAGACAGAGACAGACAAAGGACCTCACTAAGCAAGCCCATGTGGCCATAGAGGCCCTGTCCCCAACTCAGCTTGAGCAGAATGCCCCTCCCTGCACCTTGCCTGGTCCCTTTGGCCACCCCTCCCTTCTGCATGTTCCTCTGAGACAGATTCTGTCTCCTCGCGCATCAATTATTAATTTGACCAGCTACATTAAGCTTTGCTGTTCCTTTGGCTCCCTCATCATTCTCCCCAGGGTTGGTCTGAAACTAGGACCACAGGAGCTGGAACAGAGTCCTGCCCTGCAGACAACCTAGCCTCATGAAGCCTGAACCGATACACCCTTTAACCATTGGATTGACAGAGGCCCAGGGAGGGGGACAGTTTTTGAGGTCCGGTATAGCTTTTCCCAGGATACATAGTCTTCAATTGGTCATGTGGCTCTTATCTGTCTTTTTCCTACTTTAAACATCCCAGAGATACACATAAATATGCTGCAAGCCAGCAGAGGTCAAGTGAGTCTCCCAAGGTCACAAGCCAGTGATTTAAAAAGCCAGGCAGTGGTGGCACCTGCCTTTAATCCCAGCACTCAGGAGGCAGAGCTAGGCGGATCTCTGTGAGTTCAAGGCCAGTCTGGTCTACAGAGTGAGATTCAGGACAGGCACCAAAGCTACACAGAGAAACCCTGTCTCAAAAAAACCAAAATAATAATAATAATAATAATTAATAATAATAATAATAAATAAAAAGCAGAGGTTGTGTTCTGGTGCCTCCAAACTAGCTCCACCCATCAGTCCAGTCTCTCAGTTCTGCTCATGATAAACAGGATCAGGAACCACTCCACAGCCTTCCATTGGATGCTCCTTGTGGAGAGCTGCGGTTGCCCAAGAAGGCTCCGAGAAGGTCTGTTTGGGAGAAACCCATGCCACCATAACTGGCTCTGGTGCCCCAAGTCACTTGATGGCAAAACTGTTAGGACTTTGAGTTCTGCAGACCCTGGGTCTCACTGGACGCTGCAGAATCTGTGACCAGTTGAACTGAGTCTCTTCATGGCATTCCCTATAAACAGGTGTAGCTGGATTATGACTCCAAAGGAAGATGGTCGCAGGGAGCGAAGCTGGGCTCCCTGACTTTGGAACTCGAGGAAATTAACTAATTTGACAAGCAGGGTAACAGGGTAGAAAGCGCCAGAGCTTGGGAGCTTTACCAACCATGGTGGACTTGATATTGTAGTGCATGAAGCTTGCTAATTCTCTACCCCTCCACGGTCTTGCATATTTCCTGTTTTAAAATATTTCTATGTGTTTGTGCCTGCATCCATGCCTGTGCACCATGTGTGTGCCCAGGGCCTGTAGAGGCCAAAGAGTCTGCTAGATCTCCTAGAACTGGAGTTACAAGTGGTTGTGAGCTGCCATGTGGATTCTGGAAAGAGAACCAAGGACCTCTGGAAGAACAGCCAGTACTCTTAACTACTGATCCAGCTCTCCAGCCTCCATAATTCCTGTTTTTACAGTCAAGGAAACTGAGGCCCCAAAAGATTTGTTTTTGTTGTTTTTCTGTTTTGGTCACTTACTCAATGTCATAGTCTTTGGAACCTCAGTCAACCTGGCTCCAGAGCCTACACTGGTCTTTCTTGCTTTGGGATTTCTGAGATAGGATCTAGCCTTAGCCTCCTGAGTATGCTCCTAGGATTACAGGTGTGTACCATCACACCCAGCTTCGAAGCCCACACAGCCATTGTGGTGCACTGCTCTTGGGATAAATTAGTGCATCTCACAGGGTCCTAACTTCTCTTGTCAATGGGCCAATAAGGCTGCATCTTTCTCAGCTTATTCTTCAGAAAGACCCTTCCCAGAATACCATAGGGCATTAATAAATGAGAAATTGCTTTTGCCCTTTTTTTTTGGGGGGGGGAGGGTCTTTCCTTTGAAAGCAGGAGGAAGTCTCACTCCTACCTCCTTCAACATAATGGACTGAGCTTCTTGGGTGGCTCCCTTGAGGGTGCTGGGAATGTGGATACAGGTGGGTCCAGGGGTGGGGAAGATCATTTTCTCTTGCTTTGAGTCCTTTTGGGGCAGCCTCGGGTGAAGCCTGGCTCTTCTAAAACATTCTAAAACATTCCTCAGGTCAGATTGCAGTAAATCTCATCAGAATCCATAGCCCTGTAATGGCTTGTGAATTGTGGTTCATAATTCAGCCAGTGCCTGGGTTGCAGGCTGGCTCCCTGTTTCTTTTTCTCCTCCCTGCAGCTCACACAAGTCCCTGGTAAAGCAATAAATTGGGAATAAGGGGCACCCTGCTAACTAAATTTCACTTGTAAGCTTTAAGATCTCACACTGGGTGTTAAGTTCACACAAGTATTTTAAAGTCTCCCTCCCTCTTTCTCTCTCTGTCTCTGTCTCTCCATATATACATATGCAGTACATTTATAGTTTTATATATAAAATATATACATACTAATACACATACTTACACACATATATGTATGTATTAGTGTGTATATGTGTGTGTGTGTGTGTGTGTGTGTGTGTGTGTGTGTGTGTGTATTTATAAATACACCACCCTTGCCGGGCGGCGGCGGTAGCACACACTTTTAATCCCAGCACTAGGGAGGCAGAGCCAGGTAGATCTCTGTGAGTTTGAGGCCAGCCTGGTCTACAGATCGAGATCCAGGACAGGCACCAAAACTACACGGAGAAACCCTGTCTCAAAAAACCAAAACCAAACCAAACCAAACCAAAAAATAAAAAACACCACCCTGCCTTTAATGCAGGTTTCCTCTGGATAAAAAACCCTGTTGTCATCAAGAACCTTATTTCTCCAGCCCATTATTGCTTTTAGCTGGGTAAGTCTCTGTCCTTGCCAGCATCCCTCTTCCCAGGATAGTACTTACCTGAGCTCAGCACAGGAGTCCTCTGCAGGTAGAGTGCGGGGCGAATATTTGCTCTAAGAAGCAGCCCTCCCTGGTGCATGACGCCTTAAAAACCTCATGAAGGTGGATCACTGGGAGGAGGTCTCCAGGGTGTCCCAAATCTAAACTCTTAGCAAGGCCCCCTCAGAGGTGTCCCTGAAGTCATGTCCAAGTAGGGCACTAGATCTAAAGAGAGCGAGCTGTCTTGGGGAAATCAGAGACCTGATGCTGAGCTGGTCATGTGCCAATGGCAAGCTCCAGATCCTCTGCTCTGAAGGCCCCTTCGCTCCTGCATGGGGCATTTGGGGCATTCCTTGTGTGTGTTGCTATAAAATCAGATCCCCAGATTCTTTGGTCTGGTTTTGTAACCTCAATCAAGTGGGAAATAGTCTGGCCTCTCTGGACTTCCATTGATCCAAGTAAGAGAGAGGTGATGCTGACAGAGAGGCCTGTGAGTATGGGCGGAGGGTTCTATGTGGTATGAGGCCCGGCCTTGGAGGAGGAGGGACAGTGTCTATGGGACAGAGATCCTGGTGGTCAAGAGCAGATGTCGCAAAGCCTGAGGAAGAGATGCTGAATCCTGCCTGGGTCCTGCCTGTAGCATCTGACACAAGCTGATGCCTGTGTGGGTATCGAGAATGCATCATTTCTATCCTTTCTGGTTACCAAGAAGTGTTGGGGGTAAATGGAGGGTCTCCTAATTATTCGGAGGGCCCTGGAAGGACTGGGGAGACACCGGTGGTGGCTGAGGAGGTTGGGTAGACAGTAGCTTCTAGGTCTGTGGGCCAAAGAGGTACATTGTGCTGCAGCAGATAGAGCCCAACCCAAGCAGACAGAGCCTCAGCACCAGAACAGAGCTAGATCGCTAGTCTCCAAGGCTGGAGACAGGAACCTGTGGCAGAGCATGGTCCACAAAATAGGAGATGGACTCCAGGCAGCATTGGACCTGGGACTTCTGTTCCTACTCCTAATGAATAAGCAGTCTAAGCCGGCCCTAATGGCATATACCTTTAATCCCAGCACTCAGTAGACAGAGGCAGGCAGATCTCTGTGGGTTCAAGGCCAGCTTGGTCTACAGAATGAATTCCAGGACAGCCAGAGCTACATAGTGAGTCCCTATCTCAAAAACAAACAAAAATAAGAACACAACCTTAGCAGTGTTCTCTCCTCTGAGCTTCAGTTTCTTCATCTAGCAGGGGAATGCTTGAGGGTTGGGGCCAAACTCAGAAAACACAGTAAGGGCTCCTACAGTCGGAGCAGGTGAATGGCAGCCAGCCCAGGGGACCACCAGCTAGTGTGGGACTCAAGCTCAGCCTGGGAGCCCCACTCTTTGCAGGGACTTTGTTTTCCCAGAAGAGATTTGGTGCCTTTGGGGTGGTGTCCAAGTCCTCTGCCCACCTCTCAGCCCTTGCACTGTCAAGATAGGCCACCCTAGTCCCCTGTTTACTAACTGATTTGGGTGAGTGTGGCAGGAATCTTAAAAGGTCTTATTAATAAAAACAAATCCGGAGCCAGGTATTGGGGTGAACGCTGGAAGATCAGAGAAACGGAACACACTACACCCAACCTCACCTTGCCAGTTCCTCAGCTGATCTTGTTTCCTCAGACTGGAAGCCTCTGAGTCCTCATCCAAATGGATCTCAGCTTAAAAAGGCTCTAGTTCCTGGTCTTATATACCTTTCTGCTTCCTGCCATCACTTCCTGGGATTAAAGGCGTGTGTCACTATGCCTGGCTGTTCCAGTGTAGTTTAAACTCACAGAGATCCAGGAGGATTTCTGCCTCCTGAATGCTAGGATTAAAGGCATGTGTGCAACCACTGCCTAAACCTATGTTTAATATAGTGGCTGTTCTGTTCTCTGACCCCCTGATAAGTTTATTGGGGTGCACAATATATCAACCACAGGTGAGTGGATTCCCACAAGGTCTCTGGTGAGAAGGGAGCAGAGAGTGGGGAGACACTGGCCTCTGTGTAAGGGTTTAGTGACGTCATCCTGCTGTAAGACCCTCAGTCCATGTCACCATCATCATCACTTTTATTAGAATCACCTCTTCTCGCTGACAGGGTCCCATGTAGCTCATACTGGCCTCGAACTTACACCGTAGCCAAGGATGACCTTGAACTCCTTGATCCTCCTGCCTCCACCACCTAAATGCTAAAGGCAAGCACTCTGCCAGCTGAGCTGCACATTCTGAGCCTGGCCTGAGATCTTCTCTTTTGATGGCTGTTCTCACCAGTCCTGCCTGATAGGTGAGAAAATGCAGAAGAGAAAAGGCAGCAGGGCCGTGCTCAGGCCCGCACAGCAGTTCCCATGACTCCGAGCCTCTCCGCCTCACCTCAGAGTGAGGGGTGAGAGTTTCAGTTCCCCGCTCATGTCTTCCATCTCCCTCTGAGCTGTGACAAGGATACAATGCCTCCCCCCTGACAGCTTAGTAAATAACGCTCCTTGGCACACTTCCCCTCTGATGTGGATGGGGAAACTGAGGCACGGGGTCAGGGCTTTCCTGAGTGAGGCCTGTGTCCTGTGTCCACCCCTGCCCAGCACTTTCCACACCCAGCAAGCACACTGCCCCTCCAGCTCTGCCTCCTTGCTAGCTGGAAAGAGTGCGGACTGGCAACTCCAGGGAGCGATAATCTGCTATGGAAACAACGTCTGCGGCTCTAATGATGGAAAAAAGACCAAACTGGGTTTAAATCAAAATTAATTGCATGACCTCTTATCCGCACCCTCAATCTTGCCCTTGCCAGCCCCCTGGACAGAGGAGACGAAGAAAGATTCAGTGCATCTTTTCGCCCACTGAACATGCATCGTCCCCACCCCGGGGGACCCGTCCCGCCTAATCCCTTTAAACGTTTCAAAGAACACAGACAATGGAGCTGGGGTGTATGTGCCCCTCCTGTGCCCACCTCACCAGAGCAAGTGAAAGCAGATGGGGGGGGGGGACTCTAGGATGCAGTGGTAGGGAGGTCACATCCCAAGGGACATGCCCTGCGGGAAGCAGGCAGGCTGGGGATAGAAGGAAATATGTGCTGGAGAATAGGAGTGTGACCGGTCCACAGACCCAGAAATACCAGCCTGGGAAGAAGCAGGGAAGGGGGTTTGCTGAGGGGGTGCGCCTGAGGATGAGGGCCTTGAAAGACAGGAAAATGAGGTCCTCCAGCAGGCACAGTGCAGGCGCCTGTCCAAGTCAACCCAGACCAAAAGGTGAGCGATGCTCCCCGAAGAAGTAACAGCTGCTAGGCATGCTGGCGCGTGGCTACAAGCTCATCAGCGAGGAGGTGGTGGTGGGAGGTCCACAAGTTCAAGATCAGAAAAGAGGTGGATTAGCTTGTGGTTCTTGGCAGCCCTCTCTGAGTGACTGAAATTTCTTTTTCTTTTCTTTTTTTCTCCCCCGCTTCCACTGGGCCGGGCCCTTAAGACTTTGTCTTACATGCTTATGACTTGGGAACTAAGCTTGTCTGGTCGTCTGCCCACTGATGGGGCTAGCTTCTTATCTTGAATGTCCTTGGCTGTGTGGATCCCTTTCCTTTGGTCATCGGAGGTTCCCAAATATCCTCTTGCCCCTGGCCGGCCTCCCTCGTCCATGTCACCCACTCAGTCTGCCTCCCTCGTCTGAGTCACCCACCCACCTCCATCAGGCTTGAGAGTTTGCCATCCTTGTCTGTGGACCTGTCTCCTGCCCGCAGACTATCCATTCCCGTATTGTAAACTACCCCTATAGGCCTGTGTGTATCCAAGACCCTGGTCCTTGATGGTCCACCTCTGGCCCCTGCACCCCAGGTTCTCTGTTACCCTCCAAGCCTCATCACCACTGTCCCCGTCACATTTTCTGCTGTTCCCTGCCTCCCCTTGATTCTGCTCCTTTGGGGGACATCTCATGTCCCTTCATTCCTAAAACATGTCTGGGACTGATTTGTTCTGTGTCCCCATGGTGAGGGCACACTGTACAAGCTGTGAGACTGGTATCCATCTGATAGAGGCTGAGGGGGAAGGGGACCCTGTGTGTGCAGAGTCATGGATAGGTCAGTGAGGGCACATGAGCAGGGAGCTGTTCCAGGGCAATCCTGTGCCCCTGGGGCCAGCAGACTTCTGCTGTGTTTCTCTACCTTTGTCCCCTCTCAAGGCTTTCTGGTCCTTGCTGCCACTAGCTTTAAGTTTTCATGCTGGTCAGCCTGCCTGGTCTATGTGATGCTCAACACACACACACACACACACACACACACACACACACACACACACACACAGTCATGTGTCCCCATAGATCATATCCAGAATTCTGTCTGCTCCACAGATATCCCGTATCTGGAAATCTATTGCCATGCATGCACCCAGAAGAGTCCCTCAACCCACACCTAAAACTCTGACCCCCAGCTACAGCCTTCCTTCCCCTGTGAGCCCCCTGGAGCCCTTGTCTCACCCCAGTACCTTGCTCTTGCTTTGTGTACCCTCCCTTCTCACCCTGGAGCTACACGCTTGCTCCATTACATCAACACCTCCCTTCACACAAGCCACATGCATGAATCTGGCTACCACACTTACCCAGAGGTCCCCAAATCCCAAATCCAGAACACTTGGAATGCCACACCCACCCACAGCAAGAACCATAGAAATCTGAGCCCCCAGGGTCTGCCCACCTTCCACCAGAGTGTGTGTGTGTGTGTGTGTGTGTGTGTGTGTGTGTGTATGTGTGTGTGTGTGTGTGTGTGTGTGTGTGTGTGTGTTGGGGAGTGACTTCTCTATACACAATCCACATATTTGCTTAATTTCTGAATTCTGAGCATGGTTCATGGGGCATTTCAGGCAGGCTGAGGGCTGGGAGGCTGCTGATAGACATTAGCTTCTGTGTGCTGGAGGACGGGAGGTAGAGAAAGTGGATATTGAGAGCTGGTAGAGAGAAGGATTTCTCAGCTTCCAGCCTGTGACTTGCACAGGTATCTCACCCTCCCTGGCCACAGGCTTCTATAGGAAAAACAAAGCCATGTCCTTGTCTATGAGAAGCATGGGCTCAGCTCTTCTCGCCCAGAGAAGGAAACCAAGGCAATTAGGATGAGGCGTGGGCTTTGGAAGGCAGGGGCCAGAAGTGAGTGGCTGCTTCCATGTGTCCTGAAGAAATGAATGTGTTTTTCTGAGACATTGTGGGCCCGGGAGAAGCTCCCAGTACTACTTTGGGGCATTATCTCTGAGAGAAGCCCCACTGATGAGCCCAAGTCTTCCTACCAGCTCTGCAGCCAACAGGTTCCTCCAGACCCTGAGCATCTGCTGCAGGGAGTCTGGGCTAGAAAGATGAGGCTTCAAGAGTCCTGCCCCAGAGCCGATGTGGGTCAGGGACAGAGGAACTGTGCAGGAACTCAGCTCAGCAAAGGCCCCAGAGAAGGAGGACCTCTGGGGCTAGGTGTTGGAGACAGACAGAGGAACAGAGGAGTGGAGGCAGCCACATAGCTCACATGGAGAAGGAGCAAGCATGGCCAATTGGCAAGAGCCCTTGTTAAGAAGTTTGGCCTTGACACTTGAGCACAATGGAGCCCCCCAGCCTATATGGAGGGTCATTTCCCAGGCATCACTTGAAGGCACGGAGACCCTACTAGGAGCTGAGCTGTCTGTCATGTGATACAGAGATGCAGGCCTGACCAAAGACCATGAGGAGGAGTGGTGTGATAAGGGAATGAACACAGCTCTGAACTGGCCTTGACTATGGGGAGAGAATGATTGAAGAATTGAAGATGACTTGGAGACTTTCAGCATAGGTGACTGAGTGAAAGAACAAATTCTACATTTCATTAAAAGATAGGAATGGGAACTGCCACACTCCACACTGACCCCGAGCATGCACAACCTCCCCATGGAGTCTCCACACCACTCACAGAGCCACACAGCGTTGCTTGGGCAGAGTGCAGAGCGGGTGGGTCCTCAGCCCTCCCCCAACACCCAGGAGGATATATAGCTCTTTAGAAACTTGATGGACAGCTGGGTGTGGTGGCGCACACCTTTAATCCCAGCAATAGGGAGGGAGAGGCAGGTGGATCTCTGTGAGTCTGAGGCCAGGAAGGTCTACAAATTGAGTTCCAGGACAGTCAGGGCTACACAGAGAAACCCTATTTTTAAAAAAAAGAAAGAAAGAAAATAAACTTGATATAATTGCTAAAAGGCCAAGAAGAGTCACAGTGAGAGGCAGGATTTTTTTTTCCTTCTGCCATAGGTTAAAACAAAACAAAACCTTTATTAAAAACTTGAACAGTAAAGCTGGGTGTGCTGGCACAGGCCAGCAAGCCCAGCGCTCGGGAGGTGGAGGCAGGAGGAGAGGCAGTTCAAGACTTTCCTCATCTATATAGGGAGTTGGAGGCCAGCCTGAGACCCCCATCTCAAAACAAACCAGCAAAAATGGAAAACAAGAGAAACCCCTCTCCTTGGAAGCCTGTCGGTCAGGACCACGGACAGCGACCCGCAGCGCCAGCCGGTCCAGTGTCAGCCGTGGGACCTTGACCTACCTTCTTCCTAAGACAAAAGGGACTGTGTGGTGTGATTGAGATGGGATATAGCTGTCCTGGTCATCTGGGTGGACCCTAAATGCAGTCAATATGTACCTTCAAATGGGGAGAGAGAGGGAGATTTGACAGAAGTGGCAGAGCAGGGACTAGAGTGATGAAGCCACAAGCCAAGTGATGCTTGTCACCAAAGTCTGTGACTGGCAAGGAAAATATCTACCCCTACGGTGTCCGAGGGAGTGTGGTCTTGCCGACCCCGGGGTCTCAGCCCAGTGGTACCAGTTGTGGAACTGTGAGAGGATGAAATCTGTTGCTTTAGTGGTGTTTGATCAGAGCCGTAGGCGGAGGCTAGCAGAGGCGGGCATGGGGAAAATGATGGCTGGTTTGGGAATCCGGGAGTCACTGAGAGCCTGCAGGATTAGATGTGAGGGATGGAAGGAGGACTCGGGGCAGGCTGGGGTTTTCCGATTGAAGTGAGTGGCTGACAGCTTCGCTTACTGACATGGAAAATGGGCTTCATGGAGAAGAATTCAAAGCCCCATGCTGGCCACATCAGGCAGGAGAGGAACATTCAGCATCGTTGCTGCCAAGAACAGTGCAGCCAGATGAAGTCCAACGCCAAGTGCCCCTGCAGGACCTTGTGAAAGCCACAGGGACGAGGCCTCTTGGTTAAGCGTGGAATAGTAACTAAACAGGATGCCTCAGCCCCTATCCAAGTGTTCTGAGCCCGAGGCCTGCTGAGCGAGCACACACGTGTTCAGAGATCCCTTCTTGAGCCAACGCTAGCACGGATCCTGCCAGGGGTGTCCCCAGGCAGTCCAGAAATAGCAGTCAGTGCCAGGGTTTTGCAGCGAATGCCAGGCCAGTTAACTTGGTGCTAGGAATGCAGAAGTGTGTGTGTGTGCCAGAAGAGAGACTGTATCTGCCTGAGGGATTAACAGAGGAGTGACATCAGGAGGGAAGTGAATGGGGTGGGTGGGTGACCGCACAGCGTGGTGGGGAGCCAGAGGGCTGAGAGGTAAATCCACACAGGCTGTCTGCTGATAAGGAGCACTCTCAGTGGCAGGAGTGACAGCCACCGCCCATGCCCATTGGGAGCCTCTCAGCCCCAGAGCCCAGAACTAGGCAGACGCTTTGCTCAGCCTCTATCCTTCCTCCCAGAGGAAGCTGGAATTAGCAAGACCCTCCATCCCTCTGCCATCCCCATGTACCTGCTTTGGACAGAGGGACTGGCTGTCCTTGGAACCATCTTTGGAGGGTTCTAGGAGGTCCAGGGGTCCCTGATGCAGAGACTGCAAAGCCCAGGGATGTGCCTTCTGGAGCAAGCTCTTGAGCATTCTTCCCTGGTTTCTGCTATTCCCTCCACCTGACACATCTGGATGGGGCCTCCTCTCTTGCTCTTATCTCCTTTCTGGAACTATGAAGGAGAGAGTGGGGAAAAGGGGGAACCAGAAGGGAAGAAGACCACTATGAGGCCACTGGAGGTCTGGCTCTGAGCCAGAAGGCCAGTAGGTCAGTGTGTGCCGAGGACAGGGCAAAGAGATGGAGGAGGGTGGTATCATGCCCTCCTTTCCTCTGCATGGAGGTAGCCAGCAGGTTCTCCTTGTTTCTGATTAGCTGCAAACACTAAATCTCAGGAAAGGGAAGTCACCCACTGAAGAGGCTTTTTGCCCCTCTGGTCCAGCATTGTTCCCTTTATATCTTGCTGCTCAGGAGAAACCATCCCCTCCCCCTTCTTCCTTTCCTTCCTTCCCATTTCCACATGTGCTGGCTAATTATTTGTTGTTTGTTTTTTAACATCCTGACTGAAGTTTCCCTCTCTCCCCTCTTCCCAGTCCCCAAACCTCCCCCTCCCCACCTCCCCATCCACTCCAACTCCGTTTCTCTCCAGAAAAAGGCAGGCCTCCCATGGATATCAACCAAACATGGCCTAACAAGTTTCAGTAAGACTAGGCATCTCCCCTCATATTAAGGCTGGATGAGGCCACCCAGTATGAGGAAAAGGTCCCCAAAGCCAGCAAGAGTCGGAGACAGCCCCTGCTCCCACTGTTAGGAGTCTCACAAGAAGACCAAGTTACACAACTGTAACATATATGCAGAGTGCCTAGGTCAGTCCCATGCATGCTCCCTGGTTGTCAATTCAGTCTTTGTGAGCCCCTATGAGCCCAGGTTAGTTGATTCTGTGGGTGGTTTTCTTGAGATGTCCTTGACCCCTTTGGCTCCAAAAATCCTTTCTCTCCCTCTTCCACAAAATTCGCCCCTGTGCTGGCTAGTTTTATGTCAACTTGACACAAACCAGAGTCATCTGAGAGAAGGGAACCTCTATTGAGAAAATAACTCCATAGAGCTGCAGGTAAGCCTGTAGGGCATTTTCTTATTTAGTGGTTGATGGAGGAAAGCCAAGCCCATTGTACATGGTGCCATCTCTGGGCAGGTGGTCCTGGATTTTATAAGAAAGCAGGCTGAGCAAGCCATGAGGAGCAAGGCAGTAATCAGGCCCCTACCCCATGGCCTCTGTATCAGCTCCTGCCTCCAGGATCCTGCCCTGTTTGAGTTCCTCTCCTGACTTCCTTCAGTGATAAACAGTGATGTGTAAGTATAAGCCAAATAAACCCTTTTCTCCCCAAGTTGTTTGTAATCATGGTGTTTCAGCACAGCAACAGTCATTCTTCCCTCTGTCCCTCCCATTTGCATACCCATCCACGCAGCCACAAATCTATTTATACATCCATCTGCCCACCCATCCATCCATCCACCCATCGTCTGTCCGTCCGTCCATCCATCCATCCATCCATCCATCCATCCATCCATCCATCCATCCATCCATCCATCTTCCCACCCCATCTGTCTGTCTATCCATTCATCCATCCATCCATCCATCCATCCATCCATCCATCCATCCATCCATCCATCCATCCATCTTCCCACCCCATCCATCCATCCATCCATCCATCCATCCATCCATCCATCCATCCTCACTCACCCAGCCTGAGGGCCTGAGCCTGGCGGGGAAGCTAGGAGGTAACCAAGCCTGCTATACTGGCCAGCAGTTTTAGCTTTGTGTGAAGCCCATCTTACTAGCTCTTTCTTTTATGGTTTCTGCTTCTTTAAAAATCAGAGATGAAATCTCTGTTGAACTCCAAGTTACAATGCTTTCTCCTGTTTCATTGTGGGAGTTCAGAGCTTCAGCACTTAGGTTTTGGTCTATGGTGCATCTGAACTTATGCGTGTGCGGTGGGATTGGTCTGTGGTGTGTGTGTGTGTGTGTGTGTGTGTGTGTGTGTGTGTGTGTGTGTGTGTGTGGCTTGAGATTGGTCTGTGATCTTACTAACTTGTATGTGTGGTGTGCGGTAAGACTTGGGATCTGTTTGCTTTTCCCCTTGAACACCCGGCTCTTTGGGGTCTTTCATGAAGATGGTTTCCCATGTGTGACCTTGGTTCTTTGTCCCATGGACTCCTTTTAGGCCAGTCAGCTGCTTTGTGTTCTCAGGACTTCCCATTTGGTTCTATCAGGTGAAATATCCAAAATTGTGCTCACGCTGCTGTTGTTCATATATCTCATTAGTAAATCTTGAAACGTGATACCCTAAGATCTGAGGTATTTTTCTTTTCTCAGACTTGGTCTATTTGAAATCCTTTGTGCTTCCGTGTTTATTTCTGAGCAAGCACGTTGCTTCACACGTGCTGGGCTTTGGTGGCAAAGGCTCGGAGTCTGCACGGTTGTATTTTCTGATTCATGGATTCAGCATGACTCTCTGTTTACTTAGATCAGTTTTTAATTGCTGTGACTAATAATTTATAGTGTAAGTATACAGGAAATACACACATTTTTATTACTTCTATTCCAAACTATTTCCTGAATTTCCTGCCATTATAAATGCTATTCCTAAATTTGCATTTCCAATTATTCATTTCCAAGGCATAGAAATACAATTGATTTTTTTCGTATTAGCCTTGAATCTTGTTACCATGCCAACCTCACTAATCAATCCTAGTGGCTTTTTTCTGTTGATCCATTTGGATTTTCTTTATAGGCAGATGATAAATTCACAAGAGGGAGGGAGGGTGGGAGGGAGGGAAGAGAGAGGGAGAGAGAGAGAGAGAGAGAGAGAGAGAGAGAGAGATCACCTTTGATATCTTTTCATTTCAACCTGTGAAGCTTTTATTTCATTTTCTTGTCTGTTTGCACCAACCTGGGCCTCTCTCAAATTGTTTAGTAGAAGAAATCTTCACCTTATTTTCAATCTCGGGTGAAAACAGAGTTTTCTGCCATCAAGTTGTGATATTAATTCTCTTATTTCAGAGATGCCCTTACCAGGGACTGGGAGCTTCCTTCTATTCTTAGTTTATGATGTGGTTGGTTTTTTGTTTTTGCTTTAAATCATGAAGGAGTGAGCAATTTTCTCTAATGTCTCTGTGTGTGTATATGTGTGTGTCTGTGTGTCTGTGTGTCTCTGTGTGTGTACATGTGGAGGCTAGAGAAAGGCATTCTCCTCTATCACTCCCTGTCTTATTCTTGGAGGCAGGGTCTCTCCATGAACCAGGAATTCATGGGGTTTCATTTCAGGTAGGTTGGCCCCAGTGACCTTCCTGTCTCTGCCATAGTGCCGAGGTCACAGGTACATACAAGACCACACGCATCTTGTTACATGGGTGCTAAGATCTGAACTCAGGTCCTCACGATTATGCATCAAGCCCTCTTAACTATTGAATTCTCTCTTCGGTCCCTCTAATGACATTTCAATACTTTTCCCCCTGTTTTTGATTACTAAAATGGTAAGATATATTGAATTTTGAATGTCAAACAACCATGCATTCTGAAAGAAACTCCACTTAGTTATGAATTAATCTTCTCATGTATGCCCAGGTTTGGTTTATTATATCTTGCTGAGCTATTGTGCTCTTTGTTGTCTGGACACTGACTGGAGCTTTCCCTTCCTATCATGACCTTGGTTTGGGCATCCGGGTACTGTTTGTCCCATGAAAAGAATTAAGACGTTTTCCTTCCTCTGTGACTGAGGCATTTCCCTAGGTTTGGTTCTGGTTATAAATGTTTTATTTAATTAACCACTGAAAGCCATCTAAAGCTAGATATCTTCCTCCTGGAAATGTCTTCAAATACAGAATCAACTTTTTAAAACATAGCTGTGGGGATGATGAGATATCTCAGCAGGTAAAGGTGCTTGTCACCAAACCTGAGTTGGATCCCTGGGACTCACACAGTGGAAGGAAGAGAACTGACTCCCCAAAGTTATCCTCCAGCCTCCACGTGTACACTGCGGCGTGTTTGTGTTCACGCACATACATATATCTTTTAAATGTAATTAAAAAGAAAAGAAAACCTAAATGTGGACTCTAAAGTCAGAAACAAAACAAATATGTTAGCCTTTACTACTTCTTTTCAATATTGGACTGGATTCTAGCCAGAGGATGAGGCAAGAAAAAAATAATGAAAGGCAGCCATATTAGAAAGTAAGGTGTAAAGCTGTTTCTGTTTTCACATAAAATAATATATGAGGAAAACACACACACACACACACACACACACACACACACACACAATTAAAGCTAATAAATGGTGCTAGTAAAGATGTGCAATCTGAGATTCACATATACAAATTGACAGGGCTAGCAGGAAGTTACCCCCAAAAGTGAACTAAACAATTATGTGTATAATAGTATCAAAAAGAATACAGCTCTCAGAAATAACTTTAATCAGAGAAGTGAAATATTGTACACACACACACACACACACACACACACAAAGATGGTAGAGCACTGTGTTTAAAAAATCCTGAAGAGCTGTAGAAATGGAAAAGTATTCCATGTTCATGGATTGGAATGCTCAATATTGTCCAAAGGGCAGAGCTTCCCAGAGCGAACACTCTACTTCTGAAAGCCACTTAGAAATGTAGAAGACTCAAAATAGACAAGACAAAGCATATAAGGATGGACAAAATTGAGAGAACCCACACGTTCTGATTTGAAAAGTTATGATAGCCCATTATTAAGCATACTATAATTAAGACATCATAGAACTGACACAGAGGCATACATGCAGATCCATGGAAAATAACTGAGAATCCAGAGGTTAAGTCCATCTGTTTGTGGTCAACCAATTTTCAACAAAGACATAGGCAGCATTTAATGGCAAAAAGAACAGTTACTTTAACAAGGGGTACCAGGACAGCTACACAGTCACATGCCAAAGGTGAAGAGGCCATCCTTCAAGCCACAGGCATAGATTCACAGAATTTATCTAAAATTCTAATGGATGGGCAAACTATAAAACTTCTGGGAAGAAACATGAGTATGACTGTTCTTGACCTTGAATTAAACAATGGTTCCTTAGCTATGACCTCAAAGCGCGCGCGCACACACACACACACACACACACACACACACACACACACACAAAAGAAAAAGAAAAAAAAAACAGATAAAAACAACAGATGGCTTAGATTTCATCCAAGTGACAAAGTTGTGCATCGAAAGATGCTCTAAAGAAAGGGAAAAGAAACCCCTGGGATAAGAGGAAGAATTTTTGCAGATCACAGATTCAGTCATAAACAACTATTACAACTCAAAAATCAAGAGGCAGATGGTTTTTATGTTATTTAATTTTGAAGGTTTTATTTTTAATTATGTGTATGCATGTGTATGAATACATAACATGTTCACATATGCCTGCAGAGGCCAGAGGAGGGTGTCAGATCCCACGGAGCTGGAGTTACAGGTGCTAAGGGGCTGCCTGACGTGGGTGCTGAGACCTGAGCTCAAGTCCTCTGTAGGAGCAGCAAGCACTCTCTAACTGCTGAGCCATCATATCTCCAGCCCCTCAAACTTTTAAATAAGCAAAGGTTTTTCAACAGACGTTTCTCCAAAAGACATAAACGGGGAAAGCACATAAGATGCTCAGCATTGTTGATCACTGGGAAATGCACATGGAAGCCTAATGAGATGCCACTTCACACCTAAGACAGCTGCAAAATACAGGAGTAATGGAGGCCGTAAAGGAACTGGAATTTTGTTTTGTTTTGTTTTGTTTTAGATAAGTCTCACTGTGTAGTCCTGGATGTCTAGATGGCCTGGAATTCACTAGGTAGACCAGGCTACCCTTGAACTCATGGAGATTTGCCTGACTCCGTCTCTTGACTGGGACTAGAGGCATGTGCCACCACACCGGGCAGGAATTGAAATTCTTATTTGTTGCTGATAAGAATGCAAACTGGTGTGGCTTTGGAACACAACTTGTCAGGTTCTCAAAAAAGTTAAATATAGGCCCCACGTGACACAGAAATTCTTCTCTTAGGCACAAAAGTAAAGAAAATAAAACATAGGCTTAATCTTTTTAAGGAGTGCTGTTGGCAGTAACGTTGTTCACAATGATCAAAACGTAGGAAAGGCCAAATGTTTCTTGAATGAGGAGTGAACAAATGTGATATGTCCATGCAATAGAATAAATACTATTCGGACATCAACAAGAATAGAACGTGGACATATAGGTGACTCTTGAAAAAAGCTATAGTAAATGAAAGAAGACAGACAAAAGAATTGGCCATTCATCATACAATTCTTTTTGTTTGTTTGTTTGTTTTTGTTTTTGTTTTTCAAGACAGGGCTTCTCTGTGCAGCCTTGGCTGTCCTGGAACTCACTCTGTAGATCAGGCTGGCCTCAAACTCATAGAGATTTACCTGGCCCTGCCTCCTGAGTGCTGGGATTAAAGAAAGGCATGCTCCACCACTGACTGGCTCACAATTCTATTCATATAGAATGTTTAGCATGTCCATGGGACAGAAAGTAGGGTGGGGTGGGGTGGGGTGTCGGAGGACAGAGGGAATTGGAAATAACAGCTAATGAATTTGGATTTCTCTTTATGGTAGCAGAAATGTTGAGATTGGATGGAATTCATGGTTGCATGATCTTTTTTTTTCCCTTCAAGACAGGGTTTCTCTGTGTAGTTTTGGTGCCTGTCCTGGATCTCGCTCTGTAGACCAGGCTGACCTCGAACTCCCAGAGATCCGCCTGCCTCTGCCTCCTGAGTGCTGGGATTAAAGGCGTATGCCACCGCCGCCCAGTGCATGATCTTGAATATGCTTAACACCATTGAAATGTACATTTTTAAGGTGTGAATTTTATGCTATATGGAAATTTATTAAATTCATAATTAATAGAAAATAGACGGAGAACTATTTTGAATTTTATTTCTATTGAAGCCAAGAAATGAAACTGTTTTGTGCGTTCATTGCAATTGTTTTACCCATTTTCATCTGAGTCATCAAATTTACTCGTGGAAGCTTCTGGTGAACAGACTTCGGAGCCTCCCTTTCAGCCCTGACTTAATCATCTCTGTCTTTCTTCTCTCTTGGTCTTTCCCTCCTCAGTGCATCTAGCAGGTTTTAATTTTGTTGATACTTTCAAAGAATCAGATTTTGTTCTTCCCTCCCCTCCCCTCCCCTCCCCTCCCCTCTTCTCTCCTGTCCCCCTCCTTCCTCTCCCACATCCCCTTTATCATCTTCCATATTAAAAGGTTGTCCTCTTAGCCCTTACATTTTTCTTCCTGTTTACTGTCGGGTTTAACATCTCTAATTTCTTGAGGAGGTAAAATTTACACACCTGATGTGAGGCTTCTCTCTAAAGTTGTTATTTAGTGTTTCCTACTTCCTCCTCGGCCCTGCTGCGGGGTCCCCTCCCATCGTTCTTCTTCCGTGCATGAGTGTTTTGCCTGCCGGTATTTCTATGCACCGTGTGTGTGTGTGTGTGTGTGTGTGTGTGTGTGTGTGTGTGTGTGTGTGTGTGTGTGTGTGTGAGCCACCGTGTGGGTACTGGAAATCGAACCCGGGTCCTATGGAAGAACAGCGAGTGCTCTGAAGTGCTGAGCCATCTCTCCAGCCCCACCGGCGCTCACCGTCACAGGGTCTGCCCTCACGCTCGGTTTCCCCCGTGGCTTTTCCCTCTCGCCCGTCGTTTGTTTAGGAGGACGGCATTTAATTACCAATCACTTGGGGGACTTTGTAGCTATCTTTCGGTTATTGATTTCCATTTCACTATGTCATGTTCGCAGAGTATACTTTCTGTGACTTTGGTCTCCCTGATTTTGTTTTATGGTCGGGAATGTGAACATTTTCAGCCTTAAAGAGAGCACGCGCTCTGCTGGTGTTGGGTGTCCAGCCCCATAAATGTCAATTAGGTCAAGTTGATGGGTGCTATTGTTGGACTCTTCTCTATTTTCACTGATTTTCTGTGTCCTGTCAATTGCTGGGTGAAGGGCTGTGATTTCCAACAATCACCATAGATTTGTCTCCTCGCTTTCCTGTCTCTATCTTTAGCTGCGCCGTTCGACTTGGAAGCGCTAATGTTCTGTGCATACATATTTAGGATTGTGACGGCTTCTTGATTAAGTGGCCTATTTATCAGCGTGAAGTGTCTCTCTCTCTCTCCAGCCCCGGTCACAGCCTTGGTTCTGAAGTTGAATCTGTGTGGCATGGCTGCACTGCCGTTCTTTGGGTTAAGGTCCGTACTGTAAATATTTGTCCGGGCTTGTGAGCCTAGCCTTTGAGAGCTGAGCCTTCTCCCTGGACACTGCCTCTTCTCTGTCAACCTTGCTGCACCTTCAGGCGTGAAGCAAGGTTCTTGTGGACAACATGGAGCTGGGATTTGCCTTTCTTTCCTCATGTTTCTACCTTGTTAATGGTATATGTATAGGGAGAGAGAGAGAGAGAGAGAGAGAGAGAGAGAGAGAGAGAGAGAGAATAGGGGCATGCATGCCAAGGTGTGGGGTCAGAGGACAGCCTCAGGTGTTGGGCCTTGGCTTCCATCTTGTTTGAGGGGGTCTCATCATAGTTGAGCATGCCAGGATCACTGGCTTTGGGGCACCCTGGGATTTTCCTGTCCCTGCCTCTCACCTCACAAGAGGAATGCTGAATTGCAGACATATTCTCTCATCTAGCTTTATGTGGGTTTTGAGAATCTGAGTTCATGTCCTCATGGCTTGAGTGGTAAAAGCCATCTCCCTGATACCACTGATTTAAATGTACCGTGTTGTAACTTTTTGATGTTTCCAGGGTTTGGGCCTTTTGCCATTGTTCCCTTATTAGCTTAGCTTTTTTTTGTTTTAGTTTTTCTTAGTTGCTCCAGTATTGCTGTGGGGCATTCTGCATGTCCTGTGGGAGCCCGTTCTTGGGTTCCTTGTGGCTTTTCCCAGCAGGTCCGCATAGAGGATGATTGGGACCACGGGCCTGAGTGCAGGTGTCTGAGATGGTCTGCACTTGGCTGTGCTAGGGGATGGTCTGTATGTCAAGTTGCTCTGATTGGTCAATAAATAAAACCTGATTGGCCGTGGCTAGGCAGGAAGTATAGGCGGAACTAACAGAGAGTAGAAAAGAAAGAACAGGAAGGCAGAAGGAGTCACTGCCAGCCGCCACCCTGACAAGCAGCATGAAAAGATGCCAGTAAGCCATGAGCCGAGTGGCAGGGTATAGATTTGTGGGAATGGATTAATTTAAGCTATAAGAACAGTTAGTAAGAAGCCTGCCACGGCCATACAGTTTGTAAGCAAAATAAGTCTCTGTGTTTACTTGGTCGGGTCTGACCAGCTGTGGGACTGGCAGGTGATAAAGATTTGTCCTGACTGTGGGCAAGGCAGGAAAACTCTAGCTACACCAGTATTTTCAAAAAATAAGGTCCAAAGGAATTAACTCTTCCCATGTAATTGAGTTGCATCATCATCAAGGGTGGGGCTGGGCAAATATTTACAGGAATATAGAGAAACCCAGGACTCAATAAGGTAAAGTTCACAGTGTCCATCGTTTAACCAGAATCCATATTGTGGAGAGCAGTCAGCCAGCACAGCTGGCCAGGCCGTCAGAACCACTGTCACACCTATATCCCTAGAGGTTAAAAACGTTAAGTAAAGACAGGAATTTTCGTTTGTTTGCCTGCTGCTTTGGTTTTTGAGATGGGCCCTCACTATGTAGCTCTTGCTAGCCTAGAACTTACTGCGTAGACCAGGTTGGCCTCAAACTCACAGAGATTCACCGGCCTCTGCCCCTGCCTCCTGAGTTCTGGGATTGAGGGCATGCACCACCATACCAAAGACACAGATTTTTGAGAAGCCATCTTGAATATCTAGAGTTGAAAATGAAAAAGTCTGAGATGATCTCCCTGTTAGGGGCCAGTGACATGGCTCAGTGGGTAAAGGGGCCTGCCACCAAGCCTTACCACAGAGGTTCAGTCCCCAGGACTGACATAGTAGAAAGAGAGGACTGACTCCAGCAAGTTTTCCTTTGACCTCCACATGCCATGTTAACAGAAATGTAAAAAAGTAAAAGAATAGGAAAAGGTTACCATCATACTATTAAATAAAAGAAAACTAGAGCAACCATTTTAACATTGCAATCAGAGTTCAGAGCCAAGGATATTGCCTAGGATAAAGTAATTTAAAATGAAAAAGGGGAGGCTGAGGTATAGCATGGCTGAGGCCTGTCCCCAACAACGCATACTGGGCATGTGGTGAATGCCTATAATCCCGGCACTGGGGAGCAGGAGGCAGAGGAATCAGAAGTTTCTTGGCTATGTAAGTTCAAAGCCAGTTTGGGATACATGAGACTTTCTTTAAAAAAATGATATTTGTCAGTGAATGAGGAGAGTAATACTAAACATTGTACCCTTAACAAGGGCTCAAGATGTAAGCCAGGAGGTGGTGGCGCATGCCTTCAATCCCAGCACTCGGCAGGCAAAGGTAGGTGGATCTCTGTGAGTTCCAGGCCAGCCTGGTCTACAGAGTGAGTTCCAGGACAGCCAGAGCTGCTACACAGAGAAACTTGGTCTCAAAAAGCCAAAAATAAACAAATAAATATAAAAAAATAAAAAAGATATAATAACACAAATGGGTGGACTAGAAGGAGAAATAGGGAAATTTACATTTACAGGTGAAATGGACAAACCCCTCTCCAAATAACAACTAGGACAATGGATGAGAAATCAGGTGTATAGGATACTTGATTTTCAACCAAATTGACCTAAATGACACAGAACAGCCATCAAATAATAGCAGAATGACAGTCATCTTCAAGCACACAGAAGTATTTACCAAGATAAACAGCATCCTGGGACATTAAACAGGTTGCAGCTGTGTGTGCCTCAAGCCACACAAAATACTCTTTTTTTTTTTTTAATCAGAATGTAACTTTACTGGAAGTCAAAGACAGAAGATGGGGCCTGGGGAGACAGCCCAGCACAGGAAGAGCCTACCATGCAAGTGCAAGAACTAAGGCTTGTATCCACACATCCAGGTGTATGCTGGGAGCTATGGCCGCTCACCTGTGGTCCCCGAGCTCAGGGAGTGGAGGCAGGGGATCCCCAGAGCAAGGTGGGAGGGTTAGCTGGCAAGTTGAATCTGCAAGCCCTAGGGTCCGGGGAGAGACGCTGCCTTGATACGTACGGTGGAGAGGGACAAAGCAGGACTCCAACACCAGCCTCTGCGGCTGTGTACACACGGGCAAACATACATGGGTGTGTGAACACACATGCAGAGAGGGAGGGAAGGAGGGAGGGAGGGAGGGAGGGAGAGAGAGAAGGGGGGGATTTCCAAATACTTAAAAAATAAAACATTTCTAAATTAACTTTGGATCATAGAAGAAATCAAAGGCAAATTTAACAAAAAGTGAGATTTCCCCCCTGTCTTACTAAGATAACCCATAATACTGCTGGCGGGTGACAGTCTCCTGCATTGTTGACAGGAGGGGGACTGCCCAGTCTAAAGGAGTACTTTGTCGTTGTATATTAAATTTAAAATGACGGCATCCTATGATCCAGTAGGTCCACTTTCCAGATATCCACCTTCCTGTGCAGCTGCAGACGTTCACTGTATAGTAACAAAGAGAGAACCCCCTCACCACCCATTAGAGAAGACTGTGTAAATCAATGTGGCACACACAGGGTGTGCTGGTCTGTACATGTCATGATGTGACAGGATCCAGAAAAACCTAGGAGACAAGGCTCTGGGTGTGTCTGTGAGGGCGTGTGTTGATTCCTCTGGGAAGACCCATCCTGAATGCAGGCAGTGCCATCCTCCTCTGGGCTGGCGTCCTGGGGTGAATAAAATGGAGATAGGACTGAGACCCTGTGTTGGTCTCTCTCAGCTTCTTGGCTGCGGATACAAGACAACCAGCTGCCTCAGGCTCTGGGGTCATGCCTTCCTGTGCATGGTAGACTGGACCCTCAAATCTGAGCCGAGATAACCATTGGTAAACTTTCCTTACGTTGCTTTTGTTAGGTATAAGGCACTCGGACAAAATCACGGCAACAAGAAGAAACTGGTACACAAGGTTAAAGACTCCACTCGGCTTCCTCCTCGGGGTGTTGCCTTTGGGGCAGTCTGCAGCTGGGCATGGTGATGAGAGGGATGGTTGACTTCTGTGTCCTCCCGAGTAGGATGTGCCCATCCTGTGTGAGCTGTGCACACACTGTGTTCTTTCCTCCAGGTGACAAGATAGAGACCATCGTTGTCACGGCAAAGACCCCAAGGGCTCTCTACTGGTCCTGAAGCAGCTCAGCCTCAGAAGATGCCCAGGCTCATAGCTCAGCCACACACCACGTGAGCAGTGTGTACATGCAACCGTTCCCTGGGAGTGTAGAATTTGAAACAGTGAGTTCTGGGGATTGAACTCGGGGTTTCATATTGAGCCTGTTCTCACCAGTCAGTCACCCCAGGTATTGATTTAACAACCAAAAGCTAACACTCTGTTTTCTGTATCCAAAGTTCCTCTTTCCACAAGGGCACACTGGATCGCAGTCCAGCAATCCCAAACACAACCATCCCCTTTAGCTTGATCGTCTCCCTGTTGCCGTGACTGGGGATGTAGCTGGGTTGGTAGAGTACCTGCCTAGCATGTTTGGCATCCAGTTTTATTCCTAGCACCACATAACACAGGCCCAGCGGTGCACATCTGTCATCCCAACACTCAGGAGGGGGAGACATGAAGATCTGAAGTTCAAGACCACCTCCAGAGACGGCTCAGTGGTTAAAAGCACTTGCTGCTCTTGCAGAGGACCTACATACATGCAGACAAAACACCCACAGTCAGACAGATAGACACACACACTCACACACACACACACACACACACACAGAGAGAGAGAGAGAGAGAGAGAGAGAGAGAGAGTAAAATACAAATAAACATTTTTTAAAAAACCTTTAAAACCAGATCATCTTCAGTTACATAGTGAATTTGAGGCTTGCCTATGATACATGAGAGCCTATCTCAAAAAGTAAAATCAAGACCCTATTTCCTTCTGAGGCCCTAGAGGGTCAGAGCTGCAACATGTCTGAGGGGTTACAATTCAATATGCCAACAACACACTCGCATCTGGGTCCTTTCCCCTCGGGAATCCAGACACTAAGAACAGCAGGCAGGTTCTGACGGAACACAGGGCATGCTCTGAAGTCTTCAGCCAAATGCAAAAACAAAAAAAATCAAGACCACTGTGGTGGTTTGAATAAGAATGACCCCCACAGGCTCATATATTTGAATGCTTAGTTATCAGGGATTGACACTACTTGAGAAGGATTAAGAGGTGTGGCTTTGTTGGAGGAAGTGTGTGTGTCACTGGGGGTGGGCTGTGAGGTTTCAGAAGCCCAAGCCAGGCCCAGTCTCTCTCTCTCTCTGCTGCCTGCGGCTCTGGATGTAGAACTCTCAGCTCCTTCTCCAGCACCATGTCTGCCTGGTGTACGGCCATGCTTTCCTCTATGACAGTGGTTCTCAACCTTCCTGATGCTGTGACCCTTTAATAACGTTAGTTCCTCATGTTGTGGTGACCCCCAACCATAAAATTATTTTTTTGTTGCTACTTCGTACCTGTAAATTTGCTACTGTTATGAATCATAATGTAAATATCTGATATGCATATGGTCTCAGGCAACCCGGTGAAAGGGTCATTTGACCCCCCAAAGGAGTTGCAACCCACAGGTTAAGAACCACTGCTCCATGATGATAATGGACTATACCTCTGAAACTGTACACAAGCCGTAATTAAATTCTTTCTTTTATGAGTTGCCGTGGTCATAGTGTCTCTTCACAGCAATAGAAACCCTAACTACGACAGCCACCAATCAAGCCCCATCTGAGAACCTGCCCCAGCCAAGAAGAGTCTGCAGAAACATGGCCTCTGAGTGAAGAGTGTCATCCTGAATGGGGTCTCACACCAGCAAAAGGACACTGGAACAAAGCAAGATGGTCTAAATGAACGTGGATTTCAGTCAACCATAACACATCGATAATATCAGTGAGCTAATTGTAGCGACCTGTGTCACGAAAGGTGTTAATAGCAAGACAAATGGTGCCAGGTTATGGGAACTCTGTGCTATTCAATTTTTCTTTAAATCTAAAACCGTTCCAAAAATATGGGCTTTTGGGGATAAGAAGAGAGTTTGACAGTATTTGATAGCATATCAGAATTCACTGGCTGCTGCTACTCAGCTTGGGGACGCGTACAGCAATAAACACTTAACAGCAGAGGAAGAGAGCGCACTCAAATCAATACCTTCCAGCGACCACTTTGAGAGACCAGAAACAGGAGAGCAAATAAAAGTAGGCAGAAGCGGGGAGGGGGGAAGGTATTAAAAGTGGAATTCTACGAAGCCAACAACAGAAAGACAATAGGAAAAGTCGATGAGGCCAGAAGTTGGTTCTTTCAGAAGGTCGATGGAACTGTTAAACTCCAGCAAGACTAGAGGAGGAAAGAGGGTACACAAAAATGGCCGAGATCAGTTATCAGAGAAGAATCGTCACCAATTCCAAAGACAGGGAAAGGATAATATGGGACATTATGAAGAAGTTTTATGCTTATAACGCCTACAAATGAGGTGAAATGGACAGATGCCCTCTATGACTCCAGGGGCTAGAAGAGGTGGCAAGGAGGATAGGAACATGTACTGCTTTTGCAAAAGGCCTGAGTTTGGTTTCTAACACCTAAGGCAGGTGGCTCACAGCCACCTGTAACTCCAGCTCCTCTGGGGGATCTGATGTCCTCTTTTGGTCTCTGTGAAATTGCACATGGGTGCACACACACACACACACACACACACACACACACACACACACACCATATAACTTTAAAAATAGAAAATAATTTTTTTTCAAGTTGTTTTAACAACATCACCTGAAGAGAGACAGCTCTCCAGGGCAGCCTGTGTTCATGAAAGAAAGTGAGATCCTTCCCATCGAGAAAGTAGCAGGCTACATTGGCTCTGCTATTGACTTCTATCAAGCAGCTTTGAGCAAAATCAGACCAGCTCAACCAAAACCCTCCCAGAAGATGGAAGAGGGCACATTTCTCATTGAATCACCCTGATACCAAAATCGAAGCTGGCCGAAGTGTTTCGCTTTTCCACTGTTTTCCCTGGGTCTGGTTTTCTTTGTTTCTTTTGCTTTCTCTATTCTGGTTTTCTTTATGTTTCTTCTGGTTTTGGTTCTCGGGATTCTTGGATCTGTACGTGTAAAATTTCATCTAAGTTGCAAAGGTTTTAAGCATGACTTGTTTGAAAATTTTCCCTCTTTTTATGGCTCTTATGGCTTGGAAATGCTCCAACATTGTGTTTTTTCCTGCATTCTCCTCCCCTATACACCACACATTTCATTTTGCAGTTCTTACTGTTAGTTACTTCTTCAAGGTCACTTGAGGTATTTTAGCATCCCTGTCTGTAAATTCCAGCATCTCTGCCCTCTCCGGTCCATTTCTATCCATCCACCTTTCAGTTGGAATGAGCCCTATTTTCCTGGTTCTTTGCAGGGCTTAGCCCCTGAGAAGATCTGTGTGTCAATCATAGTTCATACACTACTTTACATAGAAAAGATTCTTTCTTTCTTCCTTCCCTTCCTTCCTTCCTTCCTTTCTTTTTTTAAACAGGGTTTCTCTGTATAGCCCTGGCTGTATGGAATTCACTATGTAGAGCAGGTTGGCCTCGAACTCAGAGATCTGCCTGCCTTTCCCTCCCAAGTGCAGGGATTCAAGGTGTGCATCACCACCCTCAGTTTGAAAAGGTTACTTTTCAAATATAATTAAGCTTACTAATCATTTGGCCTTAAAAGAGAGTCATTATACCAAATTATTTGGGGTGAGGAAGTGTCTAGTGTAATTACACCAGTCTCTAAAAGTAAAGATGTCTGGGGCCAGAGAGATGGCTCTTGCTGCTCTTGTAGAGGACCTGGGTTAAGTTCCCAGCATCTGCGTGGCAGCTCACAACCACCTGCAAATCCAGTTGTAGGAAATTCAGCGCCCTCTTCTGGATCCTGTGGGCACCTGGATGTAGGTAGTACACAGACGCTCACAGAGGTGCACACACATATACATAAATAATATAAATAAATCTTTTTTTTTTAAGGTAGAAATGTTGTGAAGAAAAGTCAGGAGATTTTTCAATATGTGAAAAATGAATTGGTGTAGCATTTCTGCTTTGAAGTTGGAGGGGACGCTATGCCAGGAAATGATGGCAATCCCAAGGAGCTGTGGACAGCCCTGGCTGCCAGTAACCAAGGAACTGAGGACCTCTGTGCTATAGCATTAACAACTGAAGCTGAACTTGGAAGATGATCCAACAATGCCCCGACTTCAGCCTTCTGAAACTAGAAGCAGAGAGCCCAGCAGAGCAAGGCTGTGCCCAGGAATCTTGCGGTGAGACCAGAAGTCAATGTTTCCTGGAGCTGCTAGCTTCATGGTCATGTCTTAAGTCAGTAATCAAAAACTAATATGCCTGGTGGTTTCCGCTTGGGTGCCAGTTATTGTAAACTGCTCCCTTTTGGATGCTAGACATTTGTGTATATAATCCATACACATAGTCCTCAGTTTGATTCTTTTGTTAGGTGGGTCCCTTCAAGATGTTTTCAAGCATGGGTCCAGAGTCCTAAGCCAGTCCTAAAGACTGTATGACAAGGTTTTCTGTCCTGGTGGAGGTTGACAGGAACAATCCCCAGCTCCATGGAGCTCCGGTGTTTGCTATTCATTCTTTTTCTGATTGCGTAAGGCTTTCTTTTGTACTCGCTCAGGTCAGTTATTAGCCAAAGTCCCAAGAAGACCCCTCTTAGGACACAGACCATCTCATTTACCGCCCAGATATTCCAGTCACTTCCTCTCTCTACGCTGTGATCTGTGTCCTCAACCCAGAGAGGGGAACTCACGGAGCATTTTTAATATTGAAACAAAGCTCCAAAGCCAGGCTATTTCAGGGTCTGACCCAGACCCTGGCTATTTAAAAAGCTCGCTTGGTGACACTCGTGTTCAATGAGGAATGAGAACCATTACCCTGGAAATCCATAAAAGTGCTTATTTGAGGATGGGGCGGTGGTTCATTCAGGAAAGTGCTTGCACAGAGGGCGTGAGTTCAGGTCCCCAGGACCTATGTACAGAGTCAGACGTGGTGCATGCCAGGAATCCGTGGGGCGTCCTGGAAATGAGAGGATCCCTGGGGTTCACTGGCCATCAGTAGACTCCGGATTCAGGGAGAGACACTTTCTTAAGAAGCAAGAGTGAGGATGATCCCTGGCCTCCCCATGCAAGTGCACACACATGTGCGCACAGGCGAACGGACTCTCTCATGCACAGAATGCTTATTCTCGGAAGGAAGCTACTATGTGCTAGGCACATAAATGTGCCAGGCACTCTCTCTCAGCTGTGACGAACATGAGGCTTGGGGGATTAGCCATTTGCCCCAAGAACAGCCAGCCAACAGGGCTCCATGCACTGTCACATTCCTGTGCTCTCCTTGATCATGAAATGGTACCTGGGTTGTCTTGACCTGGTTGACTCGTGGGCAGGAGACAGTGGACAGCAGTTAGGCTCAGTCCCTACTGGCAGACTCAGATCTCTTGTTTCATTTTCCTTCCTAGAAGGAAGCTTCCTTCCTAGCTCCTCCTAAAAGCTGCTGAGAGCACTGCTGGTTTCTGGGGCTCCCACTCTCATCCTCTACTGAGGCAGGGGTGGGGAGGCGCTCTTCTCTACTGCTGGGCAGGTGCTGCTGAGAGCTACTGGAATCAGAGAGCTGGCTTCCCTGGGTCCTCCAGCCCCACTCAGATGTCTGTCACACCTAGGATAGACTCCCACAAGAGTGAGTGCTCTCAGGGGAAGCCGTAGAATTGGCAGATTCATAGACATGCTTTGCCCCATGTGTTTTTAGTGGATGTCTGCATTTGCACATGTATGTGCGGGTGTGTGTGTGTGTGTGTGTGTGTGTGTGTGTGTGTGTGTGTGTGTATGCAGGCACTAGCCAGAGGTCAATCTCAGGAGCCCTCCTGAGACAGGGTCTCTCACTGGGACCCAGGGATCACCCTTTTGGGGCTAGGCTGGCTGGCCAGTGAGCCTCAGATAGCCCCCTTTCTACATCTCCACTGCACCGGGACTGAAGTGTGGACTGCCAAGCAGAGGGCTTTTTTGTTGTTTTGTTTCACTTTTTAAGGTGTGTCCCCAGGTCCCCATATTTGCGCAGCAGGCGCTTTATCAACTCAACGGTCCCCCCAGCCCCTCTAATGCATAGGTTTGTGGGTGGATACCCAGAGACGCCTCAGAGCTATCCCAAGGATACTGAGAGATCTGGGGGGTGAGCCGATAGTCAAGCTTTCCAGCAGCCCAGCTCTCCTGGGACCCAGCCTACCTCCAGCGGCCTGCTCAGTCAGGAGGTGACTTCGAAGGTTCTGGCCCAGGCCCCTCAGCAAGTTACAGCAGAGCTGAGGGATCCACAGAGAGGGCTGCTGCTCAGGACAGGGGAAGGCTGCTCCATCCTGGCTCACCCTCCCTTCCAGGGACTGTGATTGAGGCGTGTGGTTCCCTTGGAAACAGTGGTCCTTGTCTCCTGGGGTCAGAATCACTTAATCTGTAGTTACTGCAATTTTGATGCTAGTCGGGGGAGAGACCCCAGAGACCCTCCACATCCCTCCACCACCAGCCACACTCATCAGCATTATTTTCCGAAGCGTGCAGATCATCCCTCCTCATTCTCACACTCAGCTTTCCCGAATGTGTGCATGTGTGTGTACTCATGCGCACACACACACACACACACACACACACACACACACACACACACAACTTTCTCCGGAGCTCAGACAGCTGCTAATGACTCTGTTTTCTAGCCCCCAGCTGAAAAGGAACAATCACGTCCCTACCAATTACCTCCTCTCAGTGCCCGAGGTTTTCCAACTACCAGAACCAGAACACCCTGGCTTTTCAAAGGCTACATTACAATCAGATTAGAAGTGGGAAGGAGGAAACTGGCCAGGCAATCCATTTTCTTTGCTCTCTTCCTTTTAAGAGACTTCAGTATGTACAGGCAAAATCAAGGGTGTGCTGGAGCGTGACATTGGACGGACGGAATGGTGGTTTAAATACTCAGTGATTTCTCTGTCAGTGTCCCACAGGGTTGCTGAACTAGAAGCCCTTCAGAGGACTGCCACCTGGCTGATTCCATATCTTGATTCCCTCATACCCTGGAGTCCAGTGGGTTTGTGCTGAATAAAGAAGCCCTGGGTCTCAGGAAGGCAGAGATGAGCACTCTCAGAGCAGAGATGGCCAGAGCCCCCAAGCTATGCTCCGGTTCTGACCATGGAAACAGCTGGCATGGACGAGGAAAAGGAAAGGCTAAGTGTTGGTGAGGGTTAGTAGGACCCAGGCACAGGATGGGAGACGACACAGCCAATGCCGGGAAGCAGATGCTGAAGTGGATCCGCAGTGTGAGGCCATGCCAAGGAACTAAGGAAAAACATTTCACCGAAACAGTAAATCACACACATAGGCAATGAAGGGGCTTCCAGCCACACTTGGAGCCTGGAGGCCCTGAAAGACTTGAGGTAGCAGAGATTAGGAGGGAAAGAGAAAGGTGGAGCCCTTGGGTCCTGTCTAGGGTCCTTGTCCATCAGAGTCTGAAGGACTTCCCCAAATGGCGAGGATGATAGACATGGGAACAGCTCTTTTCAAAATTACAAAGCAAACGTGTGTTCCCGTAGGGAAATCAAGACTGTAGGTGTGCGCAGCTGTACTCTGCCCTCAGATTCACCTGCCTGCCTATGCCACACCTTTCCCTAGTCAGTGTGTCAGAGCGCTTTTCCTGTCAGCCCCTAAGCCCTCAGAAGGGATTTTGTGTCGGGGAGGGAAGGAGTGCGTGTGGGAGTGAGTGTACACATATGTGTGCACAGATATGACTGAAGCCCAGGGGACGTCCTCAGGGGCCAGTCTTCAGGCCCTATCCACCTCCCTCTGAAAAGGGTCTCTCATTGCCTTGGAACTCACCAAGTAGGTTAGGCTGGCTGGACAGTGAGCCCTGGGGGATCTGCTTGTCTCTACCTCCTCTGCAGTGTGGTTAGAAACATGGGCCGCCACATCTGGCTGTTTTTCAGATGAGTTCTGGGGAATCGAACCCGAGTCCTCCTGCTCACAAGGCAAGCACTTTACTGACTGAGTTGTCCACTACAAGCCCCTACTCTGTTCTTTCTACCGGCTGAACAGTTTCATTTTATAGACATGTGACCAGCCAGCTAGTAACAAAGCCTTAATCCGAGTCTCTGCAGTCATGCAAGGAATATCCCAGGACATATGTTTTTGAGTTATGCGACTGAATCCCTAAAGGCGAATGCACATGCGTTTCAACTTTTGATGTATGTTATTAAATATCCCCCAAATATATTGTAGCAATTTACACATTGAACAGCCACGTAGGCAAGCTCTTTTTTTTTTCCTGTATCTTTTGTCAGCGTTAGGTTTCATCACTTTAATTTTTGCTAATCGCATGATCTACCGATTTAATCTCATTATTGTTTTGCATTAATCATGAGAGATGGAGCATATTTTCTGCGCTCGTTGGCCTTTTGCGTTTCCTGACTCTAAGAACCACCCGTTCGTTTCCTCTCCTCATTTCTCTTGCTTTGTGCGTCTTTCTCTAACCGGTTTGCAAAACCTGTTTGTATAAATAGACAAAATGGATCTCCTGGCGTACTTACGGCAGACACTTTTGTAATTGGCTGGTTCGCTTTGGAGAGGAATTTTTTTCTAATAGGCACATTTAAAGTTGTAGAGGGAGCCAAAAAAAAAAAAACTACATTTTTCTTGTTTGTTTGTTATTTTTAATATTTTCTGGACAGCCAGCTAGTGTAAATGACTTTGTCTTCTAACTTAGAATGAGTTATCCCAGGAGCTTCCGAAAGCACCAGCAGATAGGTTTGCAGAGCCTTAGACAGCTATTTCTCAAGAGCCATAATACTCACAGGAGGGCAAGAGGACGTGAATACAGGTTCCTGTTTTCCTAAGACAAGGGTGGATTTCGGCCATGTCACACTAAATTTCTGCTACTGCCAAATAGAATTGTAGAAGTGATCACACATCATGCCAGAACTTCAGGAAAGTCGTGACAAGCCGACACCATCCTGCCCTCATTTTTGCTAGGCTTATGGGTCCCCAGACTTCTAGGTCAGCCAGCCTTATAAGAGTTTAGGGTTGATTTTTCAGCAACTTGGGCCCTATGGCTGCTGTAGCGAAGACTGCCTTCCAGGCAATACTTAGAAACCTGTAGAGCATTAACGCACATCTGGAGCCGGTTGACTTTTTCATGGAGCTCCTGCTTTTCCTTCGTCAGAGCTTCTAGAAGCAACTAGCCAGCATCGTCATTTTCCTTATTTTTTTTTTTCCACACGTTGTCAAAAGTTTTATGGACAGAGTCACTAAATTTCTGGTTCCTCATAATAACAAGGCCTTTCAAATATTTCCAATCACGGGCTCTCGCTGTTCATCATGCTATCAGGGGAATCTTTGGCAACTGTAGGTGTCAGGATATGGGAAAGCCTGTTCCAATACTTTAAAAATTCATCCTTACAGTTCTGCTTCCCTAGAACCACTCCTGGTACTGCAATCTGTATTAGTCAGAGTTCTCTAAAGGAACAGAACTGATAGAATATGGATATATATGGATATATGTATGTGTGTATATCATCTATATGATATAAATGTTATATATGATATATATCATATATATGTGAAGTTTATTAGGCTTACAGGTTATGGTCCAGGTAGCCCAATACATGGCTTTATCACAGTGGAAGGACTGAGGGTCTGGTAGCTGTTCAGACAATGAGGCTGGATGTCTCCAGTTACAAGAGATACTCTGGGGACTCCGCACGCACAGGTCCCTGGCAGGCTGAATGACGGTATCAAAGAGATCTAATAATAAGTCAGTCCCAACCTGGATGGTCTCTGGAGACTCCCCAGCTCTCCCTGAACTTGACCACATCTTGTTGGATTCTTTTTATCAGCGTGCAGATGGTCACTTAACAGCTACGTGGAGGACGTGAGGCTGGAGGGGATGCCGATAGTATGGCAGGTCGGAACGGAGCTAGGAGCAAACACAGACAGCTTGAGACAGGGTGTGCGGAGGGGAGATGTGAGATCTGGCACTTTGCTGAGAGAAAGAGTGTGAGTCAGGGGAGCTTCGGGGGAGATGCAAGCTAAAAGCGGTAGTTTATACAGAAAAAGACATGCCAATTCAAGATGTGCCTGGCTGCCAAGAAAAGTCTCAGGTCCCCAGGGAGACCGGTTCTGCTGTGTTCGGCACTGTGCTTGTCAGAAGAAATGGTTCCAAAAGGAAAATGTGTTTTCAGAGAAGCCCTGGGCAGGGGTGGGCGGAGGATGCTGGACCCTAGCTGTGGCAGGGTCAGGCCTATGATCAGAAAGCAGACGACTGACTTTGGCTCCAGCTGACTAGGTGAGACCTAGCTAGCATAGTTAGAAAGAAGAAATCTGAGGCTCATGCAGAAGAATGTTCTAACCAGGGGGCTTCCCGTAGATGGGAGGGTCCAGTGATGCTAGATACTACCTGGCCACCTCCATCCTAGCTGCCCTCTACTGTAGCTTTGGAATCTGTGCTTGTGAGAGCCATGTTCAAGGTCATGTAGATCTCCGTGTGTCCCTTGACTGGGGAAGACTGAGAGAGTTCCCAGAGGCCACCAGCTGCAACTGCCTTCACGGCATAGTCTTGGAAATGGGGTGGATAAAGGAGGTGGGGGCAGCAACACACTCAAGGTCACACAGCAAACGGAAGAAAATGTTCTGAGGGCTGGAGAGATGGCTCAGAGGTTAAGAGCACTGGCTGTTCTTCCAGAGGTCCTGAGTTCAATTCCCAGCAACCACATGGTGGCTCACAACCATCTGTAATGAGATCTGGTGCCCTCTTCTGGCCTGCAGGCAGAACACTGTATACATAATAAATAAATCTTAAAAAAAAAAATGTTCAGACACTCAGCCCGGAGCCGCTGCTTCCCACATCCACACACCCCTCTCCCCTCCCCAGATGAGGCCCGCCAACACAGAAAGGACATCATTTGAGGAAACCCCTAGTCACACCAGTCAGACTCCTTCTCACCCTGAGCAGAGAGGAGCATGAGGACTTGGCCAAACCCACTGGAAGCTGTCCTTGACCCAAGCATGGGGATGTCTGGGGGTCCCTCCCCTGCAGTGAAGCCCCCTAACCTCTGTCAGGTCACCAGTGCCCCCAAATGACCAAATGAAACTTCAGGATGGACCCTACCCTGTGTGTCCAACTGCAGCTTGGCAGGTCACATGCAGGCAATGGGAGCTGCGAATGCTCCCCAACATAAAATCACAAACTTAAATATTATGAAAATAAATTGTGCTGGGTGGTGGTAGTGCACACCTTTAATCCTAGCACTCAGGAGGCAGAGCCAGGCAGATCTCTGAGTTTGAGGCCAGCCTGGGCTACAGAGCGAGATCCAGGACAGGCACCAAAACTACACAGAGAAACCCTATCTTGAAAAACAAACAAACAAAAAAAAAAAAAGAAAAGAAAATAAATTGTAACTTGAGTACACAGTTCTCAAGTCTACCTTGTTGTAGACAACATCACATCTTTATTTTTTAAATGATTTATTTTTTTTTCAGTACATTGTTGTTGTATCTGTGCAAGAGTGATCCCCTGACACAGACAGTTGTGAGCTGCCATGTGGGTGCTGGGAATTGAATCGGCGTCCTCTGCAAGAGCAGGCATTGTGCTTAACCGCTGAGCTATCTCTCCAGACCCCAGCATCACATCTTGATATCAAAAGATTGAACACCCATGATATTTTATTTTCTTTTCCTTTTTTTTTTTTTTCAAGACAGGGTTTCTCGGGCTGGGCGGCGGCGGCGGCGGCGGCGGCACACACCTTTAATCCCAGCACTCAGGAGGCAGAGCCAGGCGGATCTCTGTGAGTTCAAGGCCAGCCTGGGCTACCAAGTGAGCTCCAGGAAAGGCGCAAAGCTACGCAGAGGAACGCTGTCTCGAAAAAACAAAACAAAACCAAAAAAAAGACAGGGTTTCTCTGTGTAGCTTTGAGCCTTTCCTGGATCTCGCTCTGTAGACCAGGCTGGCCTCAAACTCACAAAGATCCGCCTGGCTCTGCCTCCCGAGTGCTGGGATTAAAGGCGTCGCCACCACCGCCCGGCCACCCCTGACATTTTCTTGGATGGTTTGTTGCCCCTTCTATATACAGATCCTGTCTGTCCCCCATTCTCCCCATCTGTGCTCTCCAGCACCTTCCACCTCCTGACCCCATCCTTGGATCTCAAAGACATCCCAGGGCCTGTTGCTAGTTAGTCAGAGAGGCTTCAGTACCGAGAGCTGGGATGCATCCTCAAACCCTGAGCAACTAGGGGACAAGCCTAGCGGAGTCTGGGTCAGGGAGGCCTGGGGGAGTGGGGCCAGGAAGGGAGCGGACTTTTGTTCAAATGTTATTTCTCTCTGTCTCTCTGTCTCTCTCTCTCTCTCTGTCTCTCTCTCTCTCTCTCTCTCTCTCTCTCTCTCTCTCTCTCTCTCTGTGTGTGTGTGTGTGTGTGTGTGTGTGTGTGTGATATGTGCACATGTGGAGGTCAGAGGACAACCTTCATTTTCCCCTTCTGCTGCAGGTTCCAGGGCTTGAACTCAAGCCATCAGACGTGTCTGCAGGTCTACTTACTGGCTGAGCCATTCTGCTAACTCTGGAGCTGACCTCTGGAAGCAACTCTTTCTTCCATCCTGGGTTCCCCTTTCCAGGATGGAGAGGTCAAGCCATGTGTCAAGCCATGTGACATGCCCAGGGTGACAGGATCCTCACAGCCTTCAAAATTCACTCGACAGAGAGTCCTCTGAACTCCACACACTCAGTCCCCCAGTTCTCCGTCTGTCTGTTGTTCCTGCCAGCTCTGGGTTTCTAGAACCTTCCACCTCACAAGTTCTCCTGGAAGCACCATCAGCTCAATTCTGTTTACCAGGTCACTTCCTGCCCTGCACTCAATCTGTCCCCACACAACGCTGTGTTCAGCCGCTTCCCACCACGGGGTCACTTCCTGGCACACTCAGCAACTGAGTTCTCCATCAGGACCCAGCAGCCTGGCCTTCCCCATCTCTTCCCACCCTGGGGGCACCTGCTTCCTGCCCCACTTCTCTTCTTCCTCTGCCACTGTCCCCTAAGCTCAGGCTACACTCATAGCAGCTCAGGAGTCACTTCCCAGTGGCCCCTGCCCCATCTGTTTGCCAAGGGACAAAGTGCGGATTCGGGATGGCTTCCTGAATCCGGTGCCTCCGGCTTTTTTTCCCACACAGAATAAAGATGTTCATGGGTGGTCTCTGCACATTATATCTATTGTTTTATAAACTTCTGCCATCCCCAAATCCAAATAAGTAGTCCATGTTTGTTAAGTGACTGTAAGATGTCACATTTAAGTCGGCAAGAAAAACCTCCCCCACCCCTTCCTTCGGCAGCCGCTGCAGCTCACATAGCTTTGGATACCAGGCTCTTGCTGCCTAGACCTGAACCAGCCCAGTGGACCTATAGAAGACACCTTCAAAGGTGCCCACTTTTCCTATAGAAATGGACTCAGCTCCTGGTAGACACAGACAAGGGAAACTGAGGCCAGAGTGGGACAGTAGCATGCCTAAGGCCAAGTTAATAACTCATGGCAGAGTTAGACCTTGAGGTCCTGCAACGCACCCCAAATGTGATGGTGTTCTGTAGTTGCAGACCCAGAAGAATGGGGTGTGAGCGAGGGAATGCATGCTTCCAGGCGATGAGACACGGATGCGCGGCTCCCAAGTGCTTTGCCGTGTCTATACCTTTTCACTGGATGAAACATTGGGGGCATATGAGCCTCTCCCAGCAGAAAGCTGCAGGGTGATGCACAGCCCTTGGTAGTTTTATTTATGAGTTATACTCATGTAAATTTTAGGTGCTTCTAGAAAATATCATGGATGCAGTGGCTTGAAGGACAGATGTATGTCTTACAGCATGGAAGTTCAACGTGGAGGTGCCAGGTAAACCTGTTCCTGATGAGCTCCTCTTCCTGGATTTGGCCAGGCACCTTCTCACCAGGTCCTTGCCTGGCTTTTCTTTGGTCTGTGTGTGCATGAGGTGTTGAGTTCTGTGACATCCACTTTCATAAGGACTCTAGTCCTGTGGGACCAGTGCCCACCTTTTCTACCCTATGTCACCCCAATTTCTTCCTTTGAGGGTCTATCTGTAAATGCAGCAGCTACCCTGGGCTTCAGTCTATAACTGGGGAAAACATTGACTAGAATAATTTTATAATGCTCTCTCTCTCTCTCTCTCTCTCTCTCTCTCTCTCTCTCTCTCTCTTTCTCTCTTTCTCTCTTTCTCTCTCTCTCTCTCTCTCTCTCTCTCTCTCTCTCTGTGTGTGTGTGTGTGTGTGTGTGTGTGTGTGTGTGTGTGAGAGAGAGAGAGAGAGAGAGAGAGAGAGAGAGAGAGAGAGAGAGAATGAAGTATTTTACTACTTCCATTATTCTTGGGTTGGTTCATCTGTTACAATAACAGTTTATATGTTACAAGCTTTACAACTCTTTTTAAAAACATTTGAGCGTGCACATACAGTAGTCAGTTCTCTCTGTCTACCATATGGTCCCGGGAGTGAACTCAGCTCACCCTACTTGGTGGCAAGCAATTTACCTACCGAGCCTTCTCACCAGCACAGTTTGTAAACGCTTAAGAATAAAAACCAAACATGACTATAAGAAGTGGGAAGGAGAGAGCAGAATGGTCACCTGCCAATCCTGACCACCTCCTGTCCTGGACATGGAGCTCAGCAGAAGTCACAGGCATCTGTTGGACGCATGAGCAGGCAGCCAAACTTCTGGTGTTTCCACACAGTCACAAACTGCACACACAGTTGTCTAGTTGTGCTGGATGACCCTGCTTCCCATATCCCATGGGAACCAATCCCATGAAGTATTGTCATCTCAGACTGTCCCCTGTCAGCTCATTGTGCCTAGAATCAGGATTAGGAAAGACTCTCTCCTGCTTCAAGCTCTGTAGGTCTGGGATGAATCTTATTTACACATGGTGGGCTCTTCTGCCACTCGAGAAGGAGGAGTAAGAGGAGGAGAAGGAGGAAAAGGAAGAGGAGGAAGAGGAGGAGGAGGACTCTGGTTTGCCTGCTCATTCATCCTCCCTCCCTCCCTGCCTGCCTGCCTGCCTGCCTCCCTCGCTCCCCAGGTTTGGCAGAGCAAGCCAATTCATGCTAGGTCTGCCCGTTCTCTCCGGGCACAGCCAGCAACAGGCAGATTTCTGCTGTGGCCACTTCCAGGGACATGACGGGAAATCAATGTCCCCTCCATCCAAGGTTGCAGACTTCCCGTCACTGAGAGATGAGAGAGATGAGCCATCCACAGCCCCTGTTCTCTTACACAGAAGGAGAATGAGATGCCCAAAGAAGGAATGGCCATTTGCTGTGCTAGCCTCTAGACAATCCCCAACCCTATCCTTCCATACCCAAGCTGGGCTCTCTCTTGCCCTGTCATGAGCGGCCCTGGGGCTCTGGGAAGCACATTAGCAGAGCCTGGGACATGCAAGGTAATTCCTGCCACTGCCCCTTCCTCCCCCACTCCCAGCAGCTGTGAGAGAGCTTGGCAGCTGGAGTCCTAGGGAGCAATGAATCCATCACGGAGGTCAAACATGGGGCCTGGGGTATGTGTTAAAACAAGAAAACCAATCAGAGCCGAAAATGAAAGGCAGCAGAGGTGTGAAGTGAGGGAGGAGACTGCCAGACAGGCCCTGGCTGCTGCCCAGCTGCCTCCAAGTCTTTGTGGACCCGGCCATGGTGTCCAGGTCCTCTGGGAAGCAGGTAGCTAGTGAGTATCATAGGTCTGCCTCTCTCATCCTAAAGCCCAGGACCAGCTCAGGACTCTGACGACAAGGAGATGCCCCAATCACAAGATGTGTTAGTTTATTGACTCTTGAGCATCTATATTGGGGTCAGTGCTCATTCTGGGGGTAGTTTAGGGCATCAGACCCAAGGAACAGGTTTCAAAGCTCCTTCCTGGGCATAACTAGTGTGGGAAAAGCACTAGACCCAGGTAACAGTGTTCTAACACTAACCAAGGACATGCTTTGGGTCTGGCTGTGCAGAGGTCGGAGCCCCAGAGCTTCATGCATGACTAAAGGGAAGGCCAGCACACAGGGCAGCTAGGATACAGCCTGGCAGGGAAAAGGCTGATGACCTCCTGGATGGTCTGGTTCCCAAGGGACAGCTATGAGCACAGGTGTCACCCACAGCAAAGACAGAGGAAACAGGGAGAGCTGAACACAGAGAGCACACCCGCTGTGCCAAGAGGCTTCCCGCCAAGCACAGACCCAAGGGTCCTCCAAGAACAGGGTGCATCGGAGACCTCTGATGCTGATGGGGCCAGCAGAGTATGTGTCTCAGCCTTCATCCTTGCCCAGACCAGACCTGCCCAAAAAGGGAGCTGAGCCTGGTGGCCCCATCGTGACCAGCAAGGTGACTTGTGGGTCTTAGAGGGAGAGAGAGGCCAGCCCCAGGCTGAACACTGCTCTGCCTCGCTTCATCCAGCTACCTGTGCTGACAAGCACAATTGCTCCATTGGCCTCAGACTCCCAGGAAAGCCCTGGAGAGCCGGGGTGGCCGCTCTATTAACACACAAACCGGTAGCCCTGCAGCTGCTGACACCGGGGTTAATTAAATCTATCTCCCCATCAATTCTCATTCAAGCACTATCGACGGCCATTAGATGGGTGACAGAGCGACAAGGAAACAGTAATAGACTTGTCTTAACTCTCACAGTACGCAGAGAGGGCCCACCTTCCCGCTGAGTTCCCCTGCCTTCCCCCAGGGAGAGCTCAGCTATGCTTGCCAGGCTCCTCCCCAACCCACACCTGCCAGTCAGCAGCCAGGCTCCCTCACCTTTGTTCTTTTTGCATGTTTTTCTTGGGTATTTGTTCAGGGCCAAGTCCGATGGGCAGAGAAGGACTCGGCAGGACTTGGGCTATTCCCCTCTCTGCCCGCAAATGAGCCTTTTCTCCACCATACCAAACCCAGCCAAGGCCACCTCTTCCCCAAGCCTCAGCCTCGCCCTGACAGTCCCTGCTACACAGGGCCCGGTGGATGGAAAAAAATAGTCTACCTACATACGTTTGCACGCTCAGCCTCAGACTCTGTCATTGTGCAACTTCACCTGGACAAAGGGACTTTGCAAGATGTGGTTAAAGATCTGGGATAGAGAGGTTGTTCTAGATTACCCAGATGAGCCCCAGGGGATCACACGATCCTGAGAAAGGATGGTCAGAAATGTGATGGAGGCAGACAGAGCCACACATGTAGCATGAGATTTGACATGTCCCAGGGGGGACTATGAGGCCTGATGTTCAGAACGCCATTGGGAAAGGCAAGGAAACAGACTCTCCTCTGGGGCTCGGAGGGACAGAGGTGTGTACCACTTTTGTTTCGGCCCAAGGAGACCTACATCAGACTCTGCCCTCTAGAACTAGGACATCCTAAGTCTGTAGAGTTACATCGCAATAGAGAGTTAACCCACTCCAGCTCATTCTGTGTTCTCCTACCTCCTATGGATGAACTATGACATAGTCCTTCTTCTATGGACTGTGTCTGCCACTTGAGACACCATTCCTGGCTGCCAGCTTTCTAAGGACTATCCAGCACCTTCTCCAGCTCCTGCTCCTAAGAACAGCCTGTGACCTCAGTCTGAACGAGGAACTGAGTCTCTCGAACCTGGTGCCCAGGGCTGCTGCCTCTGCCTCCTTGTCCTTAGGTTTGAATTTGAGGCACAGAGAACAGCCCAAGCAGGCATAAAGATGTGAGCCAGTCATGTCTCAGGGGCAGAGGTTATGTAGACGATCAGGGCTTCACTGATGGGAAACATCCACTTGTCACTGTGAGTCAAAGACTATCAGAGAAAGGCCACACTGCTATGTGTCAGAACAATTATGCTTGGAATTCTGAGGATGATGGAGCAGGAGTAGAACCCCAAGGCCGAGGAGGAAGCTCTCTGGGGATTTAGTGAGTACAAAAGGCCATGGTAGGGGATTTACATCTGACTCTCCATCCCTGGGCCTGTGAGGACTGCCTTATTCAGTACTCACTTCCGGTCTGGTATATGGGGTTCATACTGGGGCTATTAAGTTTGATTAGGGCCTTTGAGGTCAAGGGGAAGAGTCTGCTCAGGCCATCCCTCCCATGGGTCTGAGTGACTGCTCAGTGAGTCAGAAAAGTAAAGCATCTCTAGAGTGAGTGGGAGGATCGCCCGGTGCTCACAAGGCCAAAGTAAAGGACACTGGCTCTTTGTTGTGAGATGTGTTTTCATGTACCTGAGCTGAACTCGGCATATAATCAAGGATGAGGATGACCTTGAATGCCTGATCATGCTTCCACCTTCCAATCACTAGTATTTCAGACATGTGCCACCACACATGGTTTACATGACCCCGGAGAGAGAACCCAAAGCTCCGTGCATGCTAGGCAAGCACTCACCCAGCTGAGCTTCCTTCTCAGCTCCAATCCCAGCTTCCCGGTGCTCACACCACCCCAGCCCCAGAGCTCACACCACCCCAGCCCCAGGCAGAGTGGACCAGACTGATCGCTACTTCCCTCTAGGTTTGAAGGAGCACTCAGGACTGTTGACTCATACAGAAGGCAAGAACAGACCTGGATTCAAAGGTCCCAAGGAGCCCAGCAAGCTCCCTGGAACTTCGGGCTGCTGGCTTTCTCCAGGTCAAAAGCGGAAAGCCGTTGGGGTGCTGGGCCTGGTGGTGGCTCCTGTGGGCAGCACCTGCTCTTGAGATAAAGAATGGTGAGGTCATGCACGCACAAAGGACGCCTCGTGAGCATGTGCATTCCGGATCCTCCAAAGGCTGCCCATGAGGACATCGGGGTTACACACCCAGGGAAGCCAGGTTTGAAAGTGATGACAACTTTCTGTTCCAACACATCTCTCTAGGCTTGGTGGCTTAACCTAGGACTTCCTAGTTGTAGAAGGCAGAGTAGAGGCAGCATTGCCTGGGAAAGGAGACATTGGCTTAATCAAAGCCAAGAAATACAGATCCTGAGCGTTTTGTGTCAGACTGTGAGAAGTTTGCTCAAGGGCCCTGAAGCCCATGCACTCAGGATCAGAGGATAAAGCTCATCCAGAAACATCCAGAAAGTCCTGGCCCAAAAGTTCTCGAAGCTCTCTGTGTCCCCTGTCTCTCCCCTACACACACACAGTATGAGCTGTGAGACAAGCCAAGAAGGATGGTTTTTAAGACATAGATTTCTACACCAGGATATGGTGGGGCAGAGGCAGGTGGTTCTCTGAGTTTGAGGCTAGCCTGGTCTACAGAGTGAGTTCCAGAACAGCCAGGGCTGCACAAAGAAACCCTACCTGTCTTGTTTTTCCTCTCTTGTGGGGCCCGTAACCCAGTTCCCAAATAAATCACACACGGAGTCTTATTCTTACTTATAAATGCCCGGCCTTAGCTTAGCTTGCTTCTTGCCAGCTTTTCTTAACTTTAAATTATCCTGTCTACCTTTTGCCTCTGGGCTTTTTCCTTTTCTTACTTCTGTAATCTTACTTTCACTCCTACTCTGTGGCTGGCTGTGTGGCTGTGTGGCTGTGTGGCTGTGTGGCTGTGTGGCTGCGTGGCTGGGTGTTTGGCCCCTGGAGTCCTTTTCATTCCTTTCCCATTCCTTCTTCCATCTCCCAGATTTCTCCTTCTATTTATCCTCTCTGCCTGCCAGCCCTGCCTATCCTCTCTCCTGCCTCACCATTGTCTGTTCAGCTCTTTATTAGATCATCAGGTGTTCTAGACAGGCACAGTAACACAGCTTCACAGAATTACACGAGTGCAACATAAACAAAAGTAACACACCTTAAAATACTATTCTACAACACTGTCTCAAAAAATGAAAACAGACAAGCAAAAAAAAAAAAAAGAAAGAAAGAAAGAAAGATGGACTCCTTCCTGCAAAGCCTCAAGTTCAGGTGGAACAGAAATACAATTCAGGATAGTTAGAGCTACAATCCAATAGAACACCCCGGACTCTCACTGTGACCCACCCTTCTACCAAACTGCCCCATCCAGCGTTTCCTAGTCACTTACCCAGCTTTAGCCATTCCCTGTTGCCACTGAGAGCCCCTGAGCCTGTTCCCCTCACTCCCGTCCTGTTTTGGTGTGACTTCCTGACTGTTTTTTTTAAACTCTGTCCCAATCCTGTCAGGAGCCATGGGCTAGAATATGCTGGTGGCCTCCACCCCGCTCCTTTGAGGACCGAGGCAAACACTAATCACGAGATTAAAGAAGGGCCCTGAATTACGACAAAACCATCGTATTTTTTTCCTCAGCTGAAGATCCGGCTGGTTGGGCTCCATAATGGTAGGTTTATTGGTGAAATTATTAAGGCCACTCCACATAGTTAAAAGGGAGGTTTATTTTGTGGGGTAACTTACAAGTGAAGGGATAGTTTACAGGGTCTGGGAAAAGTGTGGCGCAGTCCGGCGGTGTTCTCTGGAGAACTCTGCTCGTTCTGCCTCCAGCATCCAGCATCCAGCGTCCAGGGTCCAGGAACCAAGAGAGTCCATGCATCCGGATCTCCGGTCTTCAGGGTCCTCTCTCAGCCCCACCTTGTAGGTGTGACCATTACCAAAGCCTCAATGGGGGTTGGAACTTCCAGGTCAAAGCTGGAATGGCTACCCACTACATAGGTTGGTTGAAGTCTGTCACTGACAGAGTTCATCTTCACCAGGCCTGCAGGGGTCTGCTGACCTGTCTAAGTTTGGTGGGGCTGACTGTGGAGTCCCTGGGTTGGGCCTCTGCTTCCCCCTCAGCAGGACCCTACTGCATGGAGTGACCTCATACTGATGTCATCCCTGCCAACACAGCATGTCACCCCTCTGCCTGTTCAAAAACAGGTGTGGAGGACCAAATGCCTCTATTTTAGCGACAAAGTTATACCCCTGCATAGGACTGCTTTCTCTTCAGTGACAAAGGCCTCTTGGCTAGCAGAACCAGAACTCAGGGACCAGGAATTTCGTTTGGTAAACCTAGAGTAGGGAGGAAATTAGGTTTCTGCCATCCGCAGGAGATGCTGAATCCAGCAACATCTGGATATGAGCAGGCTGGCTGGGGGTGCCTGCCGCACCAGCCTCCCAAGGCAGCAGATCTCAGGCGGCCCTGGGATAGAGGCTCCAGGAAACTTTCCATCTCTCCACAAAGTCAGTTGCTTCTGAGGCGAGCTTCCCCCTGTGGATTCACTTGAACAGAGAGGGGACTCATGTTGGATTCAGTGCTGTACGGGGAACAGTGAGGCTGAGGACCCCTGAAACTCATGGGTGGATTTGTTTTTTTAAGGCAGGGAAAAGTATAGGTCCAGTTAGGACTCGCCCCCTCCCGTTACAAAATAGGAGTCTAACTCACCATCGCGTAAGCTGGCTAATCTCCCAGATTCAAGGTGCTTTATCCTGGGCCCCAGGGGCACTGTTGCTGCCAAGTGAGTCTCAGCGGCCATCAGTTCAGCCTTTGTACATGGCTCACGGCACACCTGGGAGCCCTCGTGATAATGACCAGCCCTCATCTCCTCGCCCTTGGAACACAGCTTGGTGATCTATCTGTCACCCCCGCCCCCCAGCTAGTTCAAAAGCAGGGGTCTATCACATTTTGTCCCCCACACCTATCCCATCACCTGTTACTTCCAGCCCTGGTACTTAGAGATAACCCTGCTCCTTCCGCCACAGACAAAGCAAGAGGGCTGGCACCCAGCATTGGTCTCTACCATGCCTTCAGAGACATTTGACCCAGGCCCCAATATGCTTCTAACGGGTATGTGTTTGAAATCTTTAGGGTCCTTCATATTGACTTTGACCTGAGTCTATTGTCCATCTCTCCCTCAAGAGCTCTGGGAGCTAAAGAGGTAAGAAAGGACTTCAAGGAGCTACTCTTAAATAGAACCCAAGCTCACGTCATTAGAAGGACACCTGCCACTCACAATGGAAGCTCCTTTTCCCTGCCAGTACAGGTGACTTCATCCTCACTCCTTGACAGACAGGGGACAGTCCAGTTGTGAGACTGCTGGATGCCTGAGAAGCCAGCCTGTTCTTGAAGAGAAGTCCCAGGGTCTGGACCATCACAGGACAGTGTTACCAGCAAGGTGACAGTCATGGAGAATGCAGCACACGCCCGTGGAGCAACAGTCAGATCTAGAGCAGCTGAGGCAGCCTCAGAGGCAGCATCATCAGAGCCCAGGCACCAGGGCATAGACCAAAGGATGTCAGTCCATCCAAAGAGCTCATGGCCTCTTGAGGAGAGCAAAGATGTCCCTGGTGTCATGTCTCAGGGTGACAGAGAGTCGAGATGCAAAGGACTAGAACACAAAAAGGAAGCCAAGTCATAGTCCCAGGACCAGCGCACCTATCAGAAATAGGCCAGCAGCTGGAAACCTGTTGGGGAGGGGGAAAGGGAAGGAGAGACAGCAGAGGACATTGAATCACCTGTCCCTGAGTGTACCTGGGCCGCACATTGTGATAGTTGTGAGAACACGTGGTCCTGGGCCCCGTGGGGTACAACCAGAGATCCCTCAGCACTGCTGTTTCTAATCAGAACTTTAACTGGGTCATCTAGCACTGAGACAAAAAAACTTCTAAAGTGATGGTTCCCAATCTGTGGGTCGAGACCCCTTTGGGGGGGGTCACCTAAAACCATCTGTAAATCAGATATTTACATTATGATTCATAACAGTAGAAAAACTATAGTTATGACGTAGCAACAAAAATAATTTTAGAGTTGGGGGTCACCACGACGTGAGGAACTGTATTAAAGAGTCACAGAATTAGGAAGGTTGAAAACCGCTGCTCGAGAGCAAAATTGACTAAATAGCGTGACCTTAGCCATTACTGGCCCTGACACAGTGGACCCAAGGGTGTCTGTGTGGAGGCAGAAGGCCCATTGTGCTACCAGGTCTCCCCCCCACACACACACACACCACCATACTGCTACCAATATCTAGGCACCCCCGAGTCCTGGCTCACAGGCAGAGGACAGTCCCAGGCCAGTTGAGGATTTCTCTAGCTTGTGCCTCTGTTGTAGCCCAGGGCTATCACACACCGCCTGTGATCTGTCACTCATCACCTCCAGTTCCCTAAAGACAAGCATTAAGCTCTCTTTATACCTCCAGGCTATAGCAGATAGTTACTGCACCCCATGGATTCCAGGAAGTCTTGCTCAGGTTGGAGAGGTGAGCAGACCCATGCGTGACAAAGTCCATGGTAATAATCCCGAGGAGTCTGGGGCCGTGCACAGGCCTTCCTCAAGTGGCCTTGACTATTGGGGGCAAGTAGGGTAAGTGAGGGGTCAGAACAGCTCCCAGGAATAACTATGGCTGAATAGCAGGGACCCAGGCTATGGTCTCTACCCAAGCAAAGAACAAATGTGAGTTTTCTGTGAACACATGGGCCCCAGCACCACCTCTGCATGGAGAGAGCATGGGAGAGTCGAGGCACCGTTCACTGCCTTGAGTCAGAAGTGACATGGTTTCCACCCACATCAAGTCAAGGGCCGTTGGTGGGACAATAGTACAAGGGGACTGGGAAAGAGAAGGCACAGAGATGGTCACTGAGTATTACTAACATCAGGGTACCTGAACACTTGTCACGGCCACCATGTGTTAGATCAGAAACAACAGCACTTCCACACAGACCAGTCCTGAGCAAAGTCAGCTCTCAGGGACCCGCCAGGGATGGCAAAGGTCATGTTCACAGCACCTGTCGGTTGTCTAGGGATATCAGAACAGCAGAACCTTCTGGAAGTCTGCGGTTTTCATGAACAGCCTCCAATATTTCCTCTTTGGACACTGCTCATCAACACCAGGGTGAGACCTATTGGTGTGTGTGTGCCAGACTTAACTAGTCTAGGAGGGACACCCACCTCAGTGGCCTCCGACATGGAGGTCACCTGTCCCAAAGCATCAGCACTTAAAGCTAGTGTCAAGAGGCAGCCTTGGGGTCCCACAGGAAGAACCCAGCCTGACAGAGGCCCCACTGCAACACCTCCTGTGAGACTTGGCCTCCCAAGCCACAGTGACCCACTGCTGTCCTTCACAGTTTTCATCTGGTATGTGGACCTTGTTGCCCATCCTCCCTGTATTTACTGATGAATCCGTGCTACCCTGTAGACTCCCCACATATCTAGAGGGTGAGAACCATCAGTCTGCTCTGAACACAACCTGTTGCAAAGTGCTTGTCTCTCCCCGGCAGAGTCCTGGGGGAATCGGCCAAGGAGAATGTAAATGCCAGAGCTGCTGCAGCGCTCTTTAAGAAGAGAGGCTGCAGGTGTCAGCTGGGTCCACGGGAGCAGGCTCTGCGCCTTGCTTAGCGGTTATCTAGTTGAAGCACTTGGGAAGACAGAACATCAATTACACAATTGCCTCCATCAGATCGGCCTATGGGCACGTCTGTGGAGTATTTCTTGATTGCTCATTGATGGAGCAGGGCCCATCCCACTGTGGGTGGTGCCAGCCCTAAGCAGATGGGCCTAGTCTGTATAAGAAAGCTAGGTAGTCATGAGCCAGAGAGTGTGCCAGCCAGCAGCATTCCTCCATGGTTTCTGCTTCTAATTCCTGCTCGAGTTCTTACCTTGACTTCCCTCAGTGATGAACTGTGACCCGGATATAAGCCAAACAAATCCTTGTCTTCCCAGAGTTGCTTTTGGCCAGAGAGTTTTATCCCATCGACAGTGAAGGAGACTAGAACAGCTAGACAAGATGTCTACAGGTAGAACAGGCAATAGGTTTACTCGTAGAACAACCCCAAAGGGATCCTGAGGGAGTGCACCCTAGTCATAGTCAGACAGACTTTGGACACATCACATCAGCTGGTGGGAGACCTACCTCGATGGGCCTGCCCAGGACTGGAAAATATAGCCTTTCTTGATTTGATTATGGTCCGGGTTTTCCAGAAGGTATAGCCCTACATCAGAGATATATGGAACCAAGACTCATTCTTCATACTCATGCCTAGGGATTTTCCTAGGGTGGACACCTTGACCCACATCCTGTCCCTTTTCGGTGACACATTCCTATGTGGGTCCTACTTTCTTCAGTGTTCTTTCAGCTTTCCGCAAGAATGATTCTCTTACTGCTATGGAAGGTCACTGAAATTCCAGCGAGAGAATTTCAGATCATGTCACCTGTGAACAAGAGCACAACACACTAAAGAGGTCGCTAGCCAGGATTATGCTCTTAGTCCAAAAATGAGAGCTGATTTCAGTAAAGTCTACTACAGTATGTCCTCATTTACATAGGTAAACGAAAAAGCCTATCAAGTGGTCTTCTAATGAACCCCCTATTTAGGAATTAACAGAGTTAGAAAGCCAGGAAAGGCATTTCGCAAAGTTTTTAAGGCATTCCCTTAAAGTCTAATGAGAGAATTAGTTTAAGACCATAACTATTTGAAGTCTTAGTTATTTCCAGATTAGTTTATAAAGTCAACGTCATCTCAAATTCTCTTACTTAAATATGAATGTACTCTAAAATTCTATGGAGAAAAAGGTCTATCAACAGCTTAGTCAACCACAAGATAGCACGAAGGGGACTTCCCTATTGACAGGGGCCAGAGACAAAGCTAGCAAGGTCTGCACAAGGACTCACAAAACAAGGCAGCGGGGCCCAGAGGCACCCGTGTGAAAATGGTGGTCACAAATCCTGATTCAAGGACAGGTGTGTCTAAAGAGGACAGGGAAGCAAGCTCATGCCAGAGGGAAAAGGAAAGAAGGCTGAACACCACACCATTATACGTAAATCAGGCATGGCAGCACACATGTCATCCTGGTACTTGGACGGTGGAGGCAGAAGTTCAAAATCATCCTCTGCTAACACGGCAAATTAAGAGCCATACCGCTCCTTGCACCTGGTCATCTAGAGAAGTTTCTTAGACATGGCCATTGTTGTAAGGGCCCAGGTTTATTAAAAACCTAACAGAAGGAGATGTAAATCATGTCATTATGTGGCCGTGGGCTAGGAAAGAACTTTGCAAGATTAGTGGCATGAACCATAGAGCGGAGATGTGAATTTGACCAGAATAACCAAGTTGTTTCCATTGACGTCAGAATCAGGTTACAGAAACCAGAATGACATGGGCTATCTAAACTCTGTGAGGGGTCAGCCTCTTGACTGAGAGAAATGTCCTTTGAAATGTGACCAAGGGGAAGCCCCAGAAGGAAAGGCAAGGTCAAGGCCACACAACGTGCTTCCTAAGAAAATGCTCAAACTCAGAAATGCCAATGACACAGTGGAATCCCTGCATACCAATTAGACTGCTGAGTGCTAGATAGCCGGACTATGTGGATTCTTAACAGGGATTCAGGGAGATGGGAACGTGGATGCTTTGCCCTGTGAATATGCCCTGGGCAGCTATTCCGGAGAACAATCTGGTATCACTTTGTTAAATTAAGCAATCCGACTCTCCTAAAGGGTAGCAACCAAAATATGGGTCCCCCGGGCAGATAAAGCAAAGTTGTTCTCTGCACAGTATACACCGAGAGATGGGGGCATCTGAGTGCTATTCCCAGGAGAGGAGCTGGGGAAGGCATGGTGAAATGGCATGTGTGGTGGTTTGAATAAGAACGGCCCCCTTAGGCTCTTATCTGAATGCTTAGTCACCAGAGAGTGGCACTATTTGAGAGGATTGAAAGGATTAGGAGGTGTGGCCCTGTTGGAGGAAGTGGGTCACTGGGGGTGAGGCTTTGAAGTTTCAAAAGCCACATCAAGCTCAGAGTCTCCTACCTCCCTCTTTCTGCCTATGGATCAGGATGTAACTCTCAGGAATAACTCAGCAGGGACCCAGGCTAAGGTCTCTACCCAAGTAAGAACAAAGGTGTGTCAGCTTAAAGAAACGAAGTCAGTAAGGCGGCATCTGAGCCTCAGGTGTCCTTACAAGATCTGTGAGTCTGCTTCAGTGGAGCCCAAGGCCTGATCAGAGGCTCGTGGGACAGAGGAAGGAGCAGACCAGACTGAGTCAGCAAGGCAGTCCCAGCAGGAGGCTCAAGGGGTCGTCTTGTTCCCACAGTCAAAAGACCTAGGCTCAGCTGCACAAGATCAAGCTAAGAGCAGTCTTCATGTGGACAGCTTGACTAAGTCTCTCCTGGGTGGCTGGCCTTGGGAGCGTCAGGCAGAAGAGGCTAAAGAAGGAGAACCAGGAGGGCTAGAGAGATGGCTAAGTGGTTAACAGCACTGGCTGCTATTGCAGAGGACCAGCATCGGGTTCCCAGCACCTGCATGATAACTTTACAGCTGTCTATAACTCCAGTGCCAGGGCATCTGGCACCCTCTTCTTCTAGCCCCTGCAGGCACCAGGCATGCCTTCAGTGCACAAACATACACATATATAAACACTCATCCATGTAAAATAAAAATGACTAGCTCTTTAAAAAGAAAGGGGAGTCAGCTCTGCAGGACAGACACGGGCCGGGGCGGGGTGGGGTGGGGGGAGGTACAGGAGGAGGAAGGAAGGATGTCGTAAGCAGCCAGCAAGCCCAGATTCTGTAAATAACCATGCTTGAAGGGAGGAACAGAACAAGAAAGACCTGCACAGTGGAAGGAAGGGGCTGTAAGTCCCATGAGTGAATCTAGGGAAGAGCAGGCTTCAACCACTGAACCCCAGGGATCACCACTTCCAAGAGAGGCCCTCGGCCAGCTTCATGATCATGCCTTCACTCAGAGACAGCAAAGCAGGTGAGGTTGTCTGGAGACAAAACAGTGTTTACAAACAAGCTTAGTTCATTGTGATGGCCAGCATCAATGAGGCAGGCCCATCTGTCCCCCAGCGACTCGGGAGAAACTCGGAGTGTTAATACTTGTAAGCAAGTTGCCTGTCACATGCTATGATGGTGGTTTGAGGCACTGCATATACGAACTAGATTTGGGGTGATGTGGTCCAGTGTAAACATGGGTACATCTATTTCTTTTGTTATATTTGAGCACCTGCATTGGCAAAGCCTGTAACAAAAGCTTGTGAATAGTATGTCAAGAATTCATTGCATGGGAGAAACATTTCTGGTATAGATCTCTTGAGAGAGTGGCCAGTGCTTTTAGGAAAGACTGGTGTTTATAGCTTTACATGGATAAAGACGATCTGGGGCGGTGTGTTCCATATGAAGACAGCTACCATCCTTCTCTTTTGTAGTAATAGTGCACTTGTATCATTGAGAGGCCCATAACCGTGAATTCCTGAAATATTCATGTGCATCCATCCTATTCTAGAAACATCTTTCCCATAGGAAGAGTCATCTACTGCTCCTGGGAGAACAGCCAACACCTCTAGAGAAAGATCAGGGATGCCCCTTAAACCATCACACGTGGAAACCTCCAATGAGCAGAAAGACAGAGTGATGCCTCCCAATGCCCATGAAGATAGAGCCACAGCAGATGATACAGCAGCCGCAGGCTTCAGAACGGACCCTGGGTAAGAGCTACCAGCCTCAGGGACTGATCCAGGAGAATACAAGAGCCCTCAGTTAGACATTACTGGAACCCCACTGGCCAGGCTGAACCAAAGATGCTCTCTTACCAAGAGGGCTGAGCAATGATGCTATAAGCTATTAAATAAGGGCAGATGGAAATGGAGCCATCTCAGACCAGCCCTAGAGCTCAAGACAAAACTCAAGAAAACCAAGCAAAGAGTAGCCGAAATAGGGACTCTGTCTAGGGTGGTCGGTGCTGTGGCAGGAGCGGCCTCTGAGTGGAGATATGGGTGGAAGACAAAATTCCACAAAAGGGAAATGGGGCTGACACCTGTAGAGTCCTAATTGTTTATGAGAAGCCCCCAGCAGACCAGAAGGAAGGAATAGGTCTGTCATTCCATGACCTCTCTAGAGATGGCCACACCACTGGCCACCATGAGCCATGAGTCCCAAGGATATTCTGTGTGTTCTGAAGGACAAGGAAGGTTGGATACACTGAAGGTCATTGCAGGGCTCATAGGGAGACCTTGCTAAGAAAGTCAAGACCAAGCTACATGCCATCTAGCTGCTATGAGTCATAGGTTGGCAACCCAAGCCGGGGAGATAATGGGTTTATACCAGATGGGAACGCTGGTCTGCTCAGGCAATGAGCCTCAATTTTTTCTACTACAATTACAAGGAGAGAGGTAATATCTAAGACCAGGGAATGATCGAGTCCTCCAAGAGGAAACAGTCTTGAATCATCTTCTAGAGACACACCCTGTATGTGGCTTCTACCTTAGCTTGTAAGGTCTCAGCATGCCTCAGCCCCTCCCATTGGCTCCTGTGTGAGCCCTGGACCAAGCCTCTAATCACAGACTTCTCCTCAGGCTCTGCCACACAAGACCAGAAAGGGCTAGCCTCAAACTCAGCTGAATCTTGGGATCTACATCACCACCAAGTCCTCACAAGGCTCCGGGCTGGCCTGGATTGGCTTGAAGACACTGCTGTGACTGTCAACTCTTGGAGACACTGGGATCTATTGTCTCTGTGTTCCTGGGATGGTCTTGTCCCTCCAGGAGCAAGTGACAACCCTTCTTCCAGCCAGAACTCCCCAGTAGACTCCAAGAAAGGGGGCTAAAGTTGAAGTGGACTAGGAAGAGCATCTGTCACTAAGAAGAAACCATAGAAACCTCACAGCTGGTAACACACAGGACCAGTCAATAAGGAGACCCACCCCAATTAAGAGCTACAACATGGATAACTCTGCTTCCAACCATGTCTGCGAATGCATAGAGGTGGAAACAAGGGACTCTGGAGAGCAAGGAGCACATGCTCCTCTGGTCTAGTCTGGAAGGACAATTAAAGCCATGGGTCTTCTGTTGTCTCTAAGATGATCTCAGCACAGAGCAAAGATGAAGACCAGCCTGTATGGTCCTGGAAATACATGGGGCCAGGCCTCACAAAAAGCCTTAGACTCAAGGACAGTTGAGAGGAAGGTCCTAGCAGGGTTCATTCCTATATACAGACATCCATTGGTATGGGAACATGAGGCCTCCAATGTGGACCTCAGGCCCAAGGATCTCACCTCACGACTTCTCTGGGTGTCCCAGCTCTGATCATCTGGGGGTGCATCCACAGTAAGGATGAAATCCTCAGTCTTCTCAGAAGCCATCTAGGGACACCTATGTGAGGACCAGAGCTCTCCTCTCAGGGCCACCCTGGAATGGCTGCCAAGACTCTGAGACCAGCAGGGGCTGTGTGAGGAAAGGTCAAGTGTACGATTTTCTTCTTGCATCATGTGATCACTCAAAGTCCTGGATTTAGGAGGGACTGGGATTAGATAGAAAAGAAATGCCCAATAATATTGGTATAGGCAGAGGAGAGCTCACTGAGGTACCTAACAGCAGCTTACTCTGGAGACACTCACTGCCAAGCTTCCTTTAGCTCCATCTAGCCCAGCCTACACTATAGGGTGCCACCAGGCGAGGGGACCATCAGCCACCATGCATGATGCATGTTCTCATTACACTTCTAATCTCCAGAGGATCCCATTCTGGGCTGAGAGCCTGGCCATGAACCTAGATAGTCTCAGAGCACTGAGTCATACTGGGCCATACCAGCAACTTAAGAGCCTGGTGGGGCAAAGGTCTCACCAGCAGAACCTAAGGCACAAGAATAGGGCCTTGTGGACCTATCTGTGAAATAAGGGTGCCATCGACAGTCACAGGAGGGACCGCAATGAGAAGCTGCAAACTCTGGCCTCACTCACATGCTAGCTCCCCTGTGCCTGGGGCTGCTTCTGTTTCCAGCCAACCAGAGATGGATTTGTATATGCCCCCTGTCTCCGCGTCAGCTGACCTGCAATAAAGCTTTTTCTTATTTCAGAAACCAGTACCATAGTAACAGGCCTCATCTAGCCCTCATCACAGGCATACGTGGTTCTCACAAACCCCGGATCCACCCCCCCCACTCCCACATTCTGTCTGTGGGCGCAAACACAGCTGATTGCCGAAGCCTCCCCCTCAGAGGTCAGAGGTGCCTGGCGAGGCAGAGGAGACCTGACCGAAGGGCTTTAGATCTCTGTTGCATCTCTGTTACAGCAAAAAAGGCTGCAAACTGCCTCAATTCCAGCCAAAATACAGGCCCCAGCTCAGGAAACACTGTTGAAGAGGAGCACCAGACCAAGGACCCATAGTGGTGTCGATGAGGCTACCATAATCTCTTACAGCTGCTGGGTAGAATGTTACTGGCGCAAAGAGAATAAAGAAAGTAGTCTGCCAGCTCCTAGGAAGCCTTGCTGACAGAGAACCAACATTGCGGCAAGCCCAGCTCAATCCAGCCATGAGCCACAGAGCCCAGTGCTTCTTCCGCCTACACCCTAAGACCCAGAGCATCCCCATCAGAGGCCCAGCATGTAGCCCAGGCTGGAACTGCACACTCCCCTGAGGTTCCCAGCACAGAGTCTCCCAGATGACTGCTAGGCCCAGCTACACACTCCCAGAGCCAAATCCCAGCATCAGTTAGCACCATATACCCTTCCAGGTAACTTCCAAGGTCACTCTCTTACTTATGCATAGTGATCAGAGACAACACGAAATAATTCTTTCGAGTCCACCACCACAAAGGTCCAGTGTGACTAGGGGAGTATGAACTGGAATTGAAGAGAGTTGACCCATGGACGTATAGGCCACTGGACAGCCAGGTCCAATTAAAGAGCAGGCATGTACTTGTCTATGTGAAAGCTAAGTCTGAAAACAAAGCAACATGCAAGCAACTGCTTATATTTTCCTCTCCAGGTATTCTGAGACATGAACTGCACTCTCTGGAGAGGAAACAGTGGTCTGTCTGGACCCACAGGTTCCTCCTTCACCCTCAGCAAGGTTTGGAGACTGCCATATTCTCAGGGCCTTTGCTGGATGCTCAATGTGAAAAGAAGACCAAGCAACTATCTCATGACCTTCCTGATGGATGAAGTACACCTGCCAAGACTTAGATACCTCCTGGGAAGAAGGAAAGATTCAAGAATACATTTCTGGAATATTCGATACACTAAGAGAGCTACCCTCAAAGGAGCCAATGGGGTTTTGATGGCTGCTTCAATGCAGAACACTATGTGGCCTTCACAGGTGGGGATTTTTTTTTAGTTGAAGCAGGAGGATATCCAAAAGGAGCCTACCCACGAGGGGATAAGTGGTAATGCTGTGACATCTCCACACTAGGGTGTCAGCCTTCAAGAGGCGGGGGGAGACAAAGACATAGGTCCACCCATTGCACCTGAGTTTCAGAGACACAGTGTTTCCATGGAAGCACATCCTATACACAGGTATCACCCATGCCTTACCTGGCAACCTGTGCCTACCCTGTAGACATAACACCACTGTGCATTTGTGGCTTCACACTGGAAGGACCCAGAAAGTCACAAAGGGAAGAAATAGTATGTTGTTCCTTGAACATGGTTAGGTTCCAAGAAATGGATGGTTTTCAAAACTGCCCTGAGACACCATGTAAAAAGTAGCTTGAGCAAGCAAGAATGAAGAATGGATCACATGCATGACAGTGGTCAGCCCTGAGATCGTATGCATGCAAGTGGTCAGCCCTGAGATGACATGCATGCAAGTGGTCAGCCCTGAGATCATATGCATGACAGTGGTCAGCCCTGAGATGACATGCATGACAGTGGTCAGCCCTGAGATGACATGCATGACAGTGGTCAACCCTGAGATGACATGCATGACAGTGGTCAGCCCTGAGATCATATGCATGCAAGTAACATTATATAGACTGAGCAGATTATAGCTATATATTTACGTGTGTGTGTGTGTGTGTGTGTGTGTGTGTGTGTATCTGTGTGTCTGTGTGTTTGTGTCTGTGTAACAATTAAAGAAAAAGAGGCAGTGAACTTAAGAGAGAGAAAGGGGGTGCATGGAGAGATTGTAGAGAAGAAGGAAAATGATGGAATTATATTTTTAAATTAATTAACATAAATATAGACAAATGGGATGAACTTTTAGACAGTTGTAGAATGCTGTCATGTTGAAATCCCTTATCTAGCAGTAGAGCCAATTAACTGTGTTTGTGTTTGTAACGGCTGGATCGTACACACTCCTGAAAGGCCTCCAGTCCCCTACAAAGTGGTCTCATCAAGAGTTGAGTTTGAGTTTGGGCCGGGCAGTGGTGGCTCACGCCTTTAATCCCAGTACTTGGGAGGCAGAGCCAGGTGGGTCCCTGTGAGTTCGAAGTCAGCCTGGGCTACAGAGAGAGTTCCAGGATAACTAGTAGGACTATTACACAGAGAAACCCTGTCTTGAGAAAAAAAAAGAATTGAGCTCGAATCTGGTCTAGAGACAGGTGTGGTTCATGACAGATGAGAGAGGGATACTGAGGAGGAACACAGAACAAGATGCAGTGATTTAGACTAAAAAAGGGTGGGGGCTGGGTGTGGAGGGAGGACAGAGGGAGACTCCAGAGACGGAAAGCCATCTGACAGGCCGTCTCCCCACTTCCTGTCAAGAGGAGTGTTTTACTGTGCGCAAACCGCCAGGACACCCGTTCTGTTAAAGTCATCCCCCCTCCATCCCGATGGCTTCAACCTAGCCTCCAGTACAGATTTAACAGCTCTGAAGGGTGCCAAGTCACACACTTCGGTGAGCCACACGGACGCCCCCATTCTAGACTCCCCTCCTTTCCACGTGTGACCTATCTTGATGCTCCCCCTTGACCACCTGGCCACCTACCCCCTGCCTCTGTACGTCTTCACCTGCGCTTTTTCCTAGTCCTCAAGTTTGGGCTCTCTGACACCCTATTCCAGCCATTTCTGTAGTTAGCTGTAACTGTTCTTCCGAGTCAGCACTTACCTCCCCGACACCAGCTTGGGGATGACTTGGGCTGTCCAGACCCTGCTGTCCATATTCCAATGGCCCAGAGGCGTCACGAGCCATGCTTGCCCAGGACTGAAATGGTGCTGTTTCCCACGGCTCTGAAACTGGAGCCTCTCAAACGCTCCCTAACCCTCATACCTGCACTCCTCTTGGTTGTGAGGCTGAATTCTTGGGCTTCTCTCTGTGACCTGTTTACCAGTCCTGTGACTTCTGGCATTCCATCTGCATTCCCTGTCTCCACTGAATGTCACTCTTACACTAACTGGCTTCCTCCCCTATTCTCAGCCCAAACTCAACCCCCAGGGCCTCATCTACTCTGCCAGAAAGATCATTAAAGCTTGATACACCTGCTTGCTTCAGTGGCTGCGTATGCCCAACGTGACCTTTAGCTGTCTGGAGTTAATGCATAAGTATAAGCATCAAACAAGAGTTGAGATGCCATGCTAGAAGCTCACAAAGTCCTAAAGAACAGACTTCGGGCCATCTTCTAGCCCTCCCAGGAAGCTGACACTTTTGCCATGACCCAGACCCCAGGAACCAGGAAGCCACTACCACGGCTTCCTCCATACAAGCTAACAAGCCGCAGACCCTAGAATGTCCCTGCAGGCACGGTCTCATCCTGGGCTGCCAGCAGGTGACAGCATCAAGTGCCCTGAGTTGGCAGAACCCAAATTATGTTTCGCCTCGAAATACGGGAACCAACCCCTCCATCTTATTAAAGTATTTTCAATGGCCTATAACATGAAAATAATTCTATATATTTAGCAAAGGCATTCTTCAAAAAATGATAGTGAGGTGAGTCAATCTCCGCAGCACAGGGACCCTCGCTCAGCCGCTATCTCAGCCAGAAAGGAAACCACCCCAGAAGGAAGTCTAAACCGTAAGAAAAATGAAAAGCGAGAACTCTGTCTTAGAACGGCTGGTAGAAAGCAGACCGGGAAGCCCCATTTCGTTTGATTCATTTCCCGGTTATCTCACTCAGGAGTAGCTGGCATCAGAGCGAGTCATTTGTTCTTCACAGCATGGCTCATTCCAAACCTGTGTTGTTGAGTAACAAGTCGAGGACTGGAGAAGAAAGCCTTCAAAACCGGTCCCACCCAGCTGAGAGGAGTGGGGCCATATCGCCCACTCTGCCAACAGGGGCCCTGTTCTCACACAGGTTTAGGATCTCTACCCCAGAACAGTTTTGCCTGGCTCCTTAGAAACCTGTGGTATTCTAGACGGCACCTCCCAATGTCTAAATCTCCAGGTTAGACAAGCTGGCTGGTGGTCACAGCCCCTCAGATTGTTCTCAGATTCCAAGGCTGTTAACACCAGGGCAGAGAGGCCTGGAAGTCTGAGGTAAGTCTCCATAATGATGATGGCAAATAAAGATGCTCCCATCATCCCTAACTCCCCACTCCAGTCCCATCTGATCACTGGCTGGCTACAGCCACAGAGCCCTGTCACGGGCATCTTCTTAGCTGAGCCCGCCGAAGCCACCATCCAGATGGCGAATCCCAAAGACCTCAGCTAACTCTGGGTCACCCCAGAGACCAGAGAACTTTCCCATCCTCTCCTCAGCCTTCCATTCTCCTCTGTGTGTATGCATGCCCAGGCAGGCCCTGTGTCTTTTTTTCCCCATAACCCCAAACTGGGAGACAGCTGCTGGCCGCCTCTCCCAGACAGATGCCAAAGCTACTCCCAAGCCGGAAGCTGAGCCTAGCCTTCCGAGAGGTCTCTAGTGTCAGCCTGTACTGCACTGAGCTCAGGGCCATGCTTCCCATCTTATCTCTGCTCTCCGAGTGACAGGGTCCGCTAGACTCAGACAGCAGCTGTTCTTTCATGACTCAGATAACCTCCTAACAGAACACAGGCTTCTGGGGTCTGGACACCTTGACAGAGCCAGAAGTTTAAAAGGAAGAGAATGGGACCCACATTGGGCTACAGGATGGCCAAGAGCCTTCCAGACTGGCCAGACAGTCTTACCCACAAGACAGAAGGCACAAGGACCTCCCAGGAAGATGCTGAGAGGGTTGATAACTCACAGCACTGAGCGAGCTCTGACCACCTTCCTTGCCGTTTTCTGGCATGCATCTGTTCCTCGTAACCAAAGCCAGCCCAGAGCCACACTGTGCAAACGCGGCCTCATTCTCTAGGAAATACTTGAGGGGCAAGGTTAGACCTGGTCCCCACATTAAAGATGCTGCACACAGTTTCTAGCTCCCCACGCCAGGACCACACCTAGAGCTGGAGATGGCGAACTGGAGGGAAGAGAAGAGGAAGCCTATTGCTTGGAACTGGCTGGACCAATGGAGGGGATGGCTCCATCCCAGGGCAGTGGCAGCTTGGCACAGCATGAAAAGATGCAAGGTCTTGACTTCTGCTTCTCCCTAAATGCGCCCTGAGGGGCCCAGCTTCCAACCTGCCGTAATGAAGGCCTCCAGGCCTTCACAAAGACGTCAGAGCCAGGCAGCCAGGCAGATGGGGAACTCAGGAGTTATTCTCTGATAAGGAAACCATCATCTTATCAACGACACTCTCCAGGGCTGGCCAGCCACATGCCGATGCTGGCCTTCTCTACCCCTCTGCCTGGCAGCCAGGGGAAGAATGGCCCCAGGAAGTTATTTCCACACACCCACTTCCGGGGCACACCACCCTGTCACCTGGAGGTGGATGGTCAGGCTTCACTGGACAGTAGCCAGCGTCCTTGGCAAGTGAGCAAAGAGAAGCACAGCTAGGTCACGTGGGGTTCACAAGACCTGATGGCGGAGGTGGAAGCAGACACAGGCTGGCTAAGGAGTGAGGGTATCGGTGGAACCCAGTGAGGCAAGAAGATGGCTGAACGACGGATACAACAGATGGAGGAGAGGGGACTCCGCTAAACACAGCGGCTTCCTAGAAGCTGGGACGGACAAAATTCCCAGAGGAAGGACAGAGCAGGCAATAAGGGGGCTGCTAAGATGGAGAGAGTGGGTACATGTACTCTGCGTACCGCTGAGACAAAATGCATGGTCAAAGTAATTTAAGGGACAGTTTGTTTTGGCTTACAGTTTGAGAATGCGGTCCATCATGTTGGGGGAGGCCCAGACAGCAGCAGAAGCGTGAAGCTACAGGTGTCCTTGCATCTACAGTGAGGAAGCAGAGGTGAACACTTGCTTGCTTTTTCATAGTCCGGGACCGTGGGCCCACAGTGGGTCTTCCCATCTCCATCAATTTAATCTAGGTAACAATCCCTCACCAACATGCCCAAGGGCTTGTCTCTTCTGTGACCCTGTCAAATTGACAATTGACATTAACTGTCACCACTACCATCCAGAGGACAATTGTGTCTAAGGATAGAAGCCAGATCAAAAAAGACCAGAGCTAGGAAAACCCCCAGGCCCCAAGAAGCTGGCTTGGAGAGTCTGAGGAGTGGTCAGAAGCTGGGATGTGTTGGAAGAGCGCAGCACCCCTGGGGAAGGGTAAGGAGTGGGGAGCCTGGCTATTCACAGCAGGCCTGTTTCCGGAGAACAGAGCTAGGTTGGGCTGCCTTCGGGGTATTCACAAACAGTTGCCCCAACCAATGATATAGCCTAAGAGAGCAACAGAGGCAGGATGCATCCCAGCAGCAGATTTATATCTCTGCCACCCCACCCCTGCCTCTTCCCTGCTTTGGGACCCAAGGCCACAGGCACCTGTAGCCTCGAGCATCTAGCTGGTGTCGGCTCTCATCAAAGGAGCTCCCTGCCTTGCTAGACTAGGGATTTTGATACTAGAGGGCCAGCTTCCTTTTCCTCTCCAGTTTGATCCTGGAGCTGTCTGTGCCGCTCTATCTTCTATCCCATCCCTGACCACTGGATAACCTCATGATGAGGGCAATTGGTCCTTTTCCCTTAACCCCAAAGCCACAGCTAGTCAATGAATCAATTATTACTCCCTCCCTCCCAGCCTCTGTTGAGGTGGCGCCGAGTCTGGTGGCCACAGCTTCTTTCAGACCCTCCTTCTCATCGGTCTTCATCATTCACGTGTCACAGAGTCCCCTCCAGCCCGAGCTGGGCAGGGCCATTTCCTCAGTCTAATCAGTTCTCTTCGCGCATGGCCAAGAGGCCAAGGAGGCCCACTGGCTCTCTCAGATGTAGATCGCTCATCTTCTCACCGGAGACCTGCTTCAGTTTGAGATTTGGATGGAGAGACATGGGCTCCAAGGGCCAGTGGTCAGGAGGACTGGCAGGCAGGCAAGCAGGCAGGACTCTGCGGGGGGGGGGGGGGGGGGGGGTGTTATAGACAGCTGTTCCTGCCTCCTTCTAGATCAGTTGTTCTGGACCCTACAGTGACGTTAGTATCACCTGGAGGCTTAACACACAATTGCTGGACTCGGGCCCCAGAGACCCTGATTCGTTAGGTCTGGACTGGACCTGGGCAAACGTTTTCCCAAGTGTGTTCCCAAGTGGCATCCAGTATGCTCGTCTGTGACCAGGGTGCTGAGAGCTTCTGTTCTCGATTGTCCAGAGCTGCCTGACAAGAATGGCTTTAGCATTGGGGGCATGGGTGGTTGTCTTCCAGGTTTGTTAGTATTTTATTTCATTTTCCAGTGTGTGTGTGTGTGTGTGTGTATGCATGCATGTATGCGTGTGTGTATGTGTGTGTATTGTGTGTATGTGTATGTGTGTATACTGTATGTGTGTATGTATATGCATGTGTGTGCATGTGTGTGTGTATTGTATGTGTGTATATGTATGTATGTGTGTGTATTGTGTATATATGTGTATGTATTGTATGTGTGTATGTATGTGTGTATGTGTGTGTATTGTATGTGTGTAATGTGTATGTATGTGTGTGTATTGTGTGTGTATGTGTGTGTATTGTATGTGTGTATGTATGTGTGTATGTGTGTGTATTGTATGTGTAGATGTGTATGTATGTGTGTGTATTGTGTGTGCGTGTGTGTATGTATGTGTATTGTGTGTGCGTGTGTGTGTGTGTGTGTATGTGTGTGTGTGTAGTGTGTGTATATGTGTGTGTGTGTATGTGTACGTGTTTGTGCCATGGTACTTGTGGAGGTCAGAGAACAACTTATGGGAGTCAGTTCTCCCCTTCCATCTTGTGGTTCCGGAGGTCAAAGGCAGGTCTTCAGCCTTGACTGCAGGCACTGTTAGCATCAGACCCATCTTGACAGCCCCCTATTTTTTTTTTTTTTTCTGAGACAGGGTCTCATGTGTCCCATGTTGACTTCAAATCACTATATAGCTGAGGATGGCCTTGAACATCTGATCCTCATGCCTCCACATCCCATATACATGTACAGGATTTATGCAGAACTGGGGATAAAGCCCAGGGTCTGTGCATGCTAAGCCAGCATTCTCCCAGCTGAACAATATCCCCAGCCCGATATTTTGTTTTTAATTGACACCATAACTGTACATATCTGCAGGGTATGCATGATGTCTGAGATATGAACATACACATTGTAATGATCAAACCAGGATGGTTAGCACATCCGCCACTCAAATGCCTACTGAGTCTTTGTGGTGATAAATCCCCTCTTGCGGGGTTATTATTATTTTTTTAGACAGTACTGTTAACTATGGCCACCTGCCATGCAACAGGACATGTGTATGCCTGGCCCCCAGCCTTTGGCATCCTCCTCTCCCTTTGCTTCAGTGCGTGCAGCTTCGCTCATTTGCACAGATGCGTGAGAGTAAGTGCTCTGGCTGCTCCCTATGACAGGGATGCTGCTGCTTCTCGAGGATGGAAAGACAAGGCTAGGTGCTTTCTGGATCACAGTCCGCGTGATGGAGAAGCGAGGTGGAAGAGAACAAACATGGCAGCTGACCTCACTACAAACTCGGGGGAGCCCGGTTCTAGGTCTCGGCTCTCTCGGGAAGTCAGCATCTTCCTGGGACCCAGCAGTCTTGCCTCAGTGCTGTGGTGGGGCCACAGTCTCGAGTTCAGCCCGTGTCCATTGCATGTCAAGCTCTGTGCTGAGAGGCTGAGGTCAAAGCCAGGGTCACCTGCTCCACAAGGGTATGCAGCCTGGCAGGGGTGGCAGGGTGGTCACTTGGGAAATCCACGAAGGGACAGATGACCGCCAAGAATCAGGGGTGGTGGCTCTCTGTGATTCCTCCTAGTCCAGACTAATGAGGAAAAAAATGACCAGCACAGGGACCCGCTTCCCCTCAGCCACTGTGAGGAAGTGGGTCCCCCTGTATTGGGAAACCAATATCCTCGCTCTCAGAAGAGGAGCAAGGGTCAGATAGAATACAAAATGAGACTTTGGAACGCCTATGCCTGGGCTCCGAGAGGTTCATCCCAAAGCTAGCTGTGAGCCTCTGAGAGCCCAATCTGGCTTTGCTGTTTCGTTGGTTTTCCGAGACAGGGTTTCTCTGTGTAGCTTTGTGCCTTTCCTGGATCTCACTCTGTAGCCCAGGCTGACCTCGAACTCACAGAGATCCGCCTGCCTCTGAGTGCTGGGATCAAAGGCGTGCGCCACCACCGTCCAGCAGTTTTGCTGTTTCTATAGATGGCAGTGGACAAGAGCCTGAGGGATACGATGCCAGAGCCCAGGCTCCATCCTGGGCCTGCTGGCCCCCAGCATTGGGAATCCTTGGCGGCTGCAGAAACAGTTGCCTCGCTCAAGGTGAAACATCTCTAAAGAGCACCTTAGCGAGGGTCTGGGAATGTGGACCACCCACTGGAGAGGAAGTAATGAGAGAGACAAGGGAGATAAGGTAAGGTGAGCTGCGTTTTGAAGGGACTTTCTAACAAAACTGAAGTGGGTGGGGAGCGGAAGAGGTTTCATGGTCAATAGGGAGCCATGGAAGGTCTTTGAGGAGGAGCATGGGGCGATAAGGCTGAGGCACTAATTTCAACAGCGTCTACTTCCTCCCGCCTCTTCTCTTAAATTTTGTTATTTCTACCACCTGACAAAAAGATCAGGGCTAGGACCATCAATCCCATTCTCTAGAGCATCAGGGTTAGGGAGATAGTGGTGGAGGAGGGAGGGAGTAGGGGTGCCCTGTGCTAAGAGTAACAAGCCCCCACAGAGCTGACGTTTGCCCCTTGGAGACAATCCACCATTCACTGTGTGAACTTGGCCAAGTAGGCCGTGGCCGCTGTAGTCCAACACAACTCCTTCTGCCTGCCGGGAACTCAGAGAACACGGAGATACGCACAGAAAAAGCAGACACAAGGTAATACCGAGCCCAGTGCGGCAGGAGGTGCTGGGGGTGCTGGGGAATCGGATGATTGAAAGAACATGTGGACAAGATCACTTCCTGTTAAATCCCCAACCTGGGCCAAAGCACCAGGGCAGGTGGAGCGAGCGCATCCATTTTTCATGCTCCGGGCTCCAGTGTGAGAAATGGTTCACAGGGGGTGAGGTGGAGCAGAGCAAGGATGAAACATTGATAAAGAGCCAGGTGAATATTTCAGGAGGGGCTGGGCTACAGGTGGGCAGGAGAGACATGCCCCTCCCAGATACGGTGAGTCTGGAAAGAAGCGACTGCTTGTGTGTGTTAAAGGGAAGCCGCCGGAGGACCTGGCCCAGGTGCTGTGTGACCAGCATCCGTGTGGCTACGAGTCTGGGCCCCATCATTAAACTCACGGCTCTCTGATGTTAGGCTACAACTAGAGCCTGAGTTGGGTCACTCATGCATGGCTCTGATCAGGGGAATGCCATAAGACCAGCCCACGAATGATAAGGAAAGGGGGCTGTTGACAGGGCGAGACTCCAGTGATTTTCACGGCTTCCAGCTTAACCAGTGAAGCTGGCCTTTTCAACAGTCCTAGGGGTCCATGCTGCTGGGTTGCAGCTTCATCCTGGGAGCCTCCTTCTCTCCTGGGAAGCAGGAGTACTGGCCAGCCCCAAGCTAGCATGCAGCAGTTCTCAGGTCCAGAGGCCATGCTTCCAGCTTTCAGGGGTCATCACGGACTGGGCTACTCAGGGTGGGGAGGGACAGGGTTAGGGGTACCCCAGAGCTGAAAGTTGGGGCCTCACCAGGGTCTCTAAACTCTTGGGAAGCTTTACCAATGTGACCCCTTTGTGCTGTAGCCTTTTTGGCTCTCGAGGCCAGAGACCCAATCACTAGGTTCCCTGCATCCAGGCCAAACCCCAGGCTACTCTGCACTCTCAGGGAGAGTCCTTTTCTGGGGAAAACACAGGCAGCGACCTGTGTGGGGAGTCTAAGTGACAGCTGAGGCAGGTCGCTCATGGGTGAGTTTGCTTGGGGGCACCCCTCAGAAACACAGTTGCAGCTATACTTCAACCTGATTTTTAATTAATTAATAAATTAATATTGAAAGGTATTTTTTATACAAGATATTCTCATGACAGTTCCCCCCCCCCACATCTCTTCCCAGGACCACTCCACCTCCCATGCATCTAACGCCACACCTTCCTCTTCTTTCTCTTTAGAAAAACAACCAGGCAAAACAAACAAACTAGAATTATTTTTTAAAAAGCAAAGAAAAAGCACAAAACAAAAAAACACAGACTCACAGACAGACAGACACACACACACACACACACACACACACAAAAAAACAAAGCCCATAAAAACACAAAAATCAGAGGGGCTGTTAGAGATGGCTCAGTGGTTAAGAGCACTTGTTGTTCTTGTGGAGGACCTGGGTTCAATTCCCAACACCCAGATGGTGGCTCACAACCATCCATAACTCCAGTTCCAGGGGATCCAATTCCCTCTTCTGACTTCAATGAGCACCAGGCATCCACATGGTACACAGACATGTATGCAGGCAAAACATTGATGTGCATAAAACAACCAAAAGTAAACCCCCACAAAATCAGAAACCATAACATACAAGCAAAGGACCAGTAAGATAAAAATGCACAAATAAAGCAATATAAGATTAAAAAAAAATACCATTGAGTTCATCTGGGTTGGCCATCTATTGCTGGGGGCCTACCCTTAAGGGTTTGACTACAATTTTAAAATAAAGCTTTTGCATTGAAAAAGCTCTGTCCAGAAGGGAGTGTGGCACCCTGAACCAAAGCACCCATGTCATGCTACCTTCAGTTTAGAGAGGGTCTGAGACCCTTCTCTCCCATAGCCTCACACAGCCAGCCCCAGGCACAGCACAGTCCCTGCCTGCCTATCCTCTACAGCAAGCTGCTTTCTGCGCAACCCCGAATGACACCCTCGTACTGCCTGAATAAACCCCAAACCCCTGTCCAGCCTAGTCAATGTGCAAAATGCCCCCCCAGCTTCCTTCTCGGTGTCGAGTTTTGCTTCTCTGGCCTCCAGGGAGTCGAGCCAAGCCAAGCCACTGGCTCACAGGTGGGGTGGGTGGGATTGAACTCAGCCTGTAGGTGCCTGTAGTGGAACTGGGCTCCGGGTGCTCTCTGCCTGTAGTGGGGGGCGGTGTTCAAAAGGAGAGATGGGAGCTGGTTTGCCTCGTTGGAGTCTGTTGTGGAATATTATTTTAAGATGTGTTACATTTGTTTATGCTGTGGAACATTTGTTTAATGATGCAAAGATGTGTTGCGTTCTTTCATGTTACATTTGTTTCACTTTGTGAAGCTGTGTTATTTAGCCTGTCTAAAACACCTGATTGGTCTAATAAAGAGCTGAACGGCCAATAGCAAGGCAGGAGAAAGGATAGGCGGGGGCCCCAAATGGGAGGAGAATCTGAGAGGGAAAAGGAGCAAGAGAACAAGGAGAGGAGGACACTAGGGGCCAAGCCACTGAGCCACACAACCAGTCACAGAGTAAGATATACAGAAGAAAAGGAAAAAGCCAAGAGGCAAAAAAAAAAAGGTAGATGGGATAATTTATGTTAAGGAAAGCTGGCTAGAAATAAGCCAAGGTAAGGCCGGGCTTTCATAAGTAATAATGAGCCTCTGTGTGTGTCTTATTTGGGAGCTGGGTGGCAGGCCCCCCAAAAGAGTCAAAAGAGTAAAGAGTGAAAATAATCAACAACAGGGGGCCTGCCTGGTCCCACAGGAGAGGCTCTCGCCACTCTGGTTTGGCCTCTTCCACTCTTCTCCTGAGCCCTGGGGGTCGTGTTAAGGGAGCTACTGGGGAGCTGGACCCAGCTCCTCGTACATTAGGAGTAACACAATTGTGCTCAGAGCTGTAGAACATTATTGTGTGTGCATTATTGATAGCGACCGTATCCTGCGAGCAATGAATTATTGACAGGCCAGACCATGGCTGATGAGGGGCTGCAGAGCAGCCAGGGACTGGGGGTGGGGTGGGGTGGCAGAGCCTCGTAAGTTTGTGGGAAGGTGTGTGGTTTAGCCAGGAGGTTCAAGGGCCAGAGGAAGGTAAACATGACTGTTTCTCTCCTCTTACCCCTCCTCCATCTTTCCTTGCCCAGTCTTTTCTTCCCTCCTTCTCTCCCTACCCACTCATCCTCAGCCCCGGCCCCCCTCCTTTCTCCTCCTCATTCGTGGACATAGAGGATGGCCACTGAGGACTACTTCTGTGGACGGGTAGACATCTAATTGAGGCTCGGGGCAATTCTAAGTGCCCAGATACTCAGGGACTGGGGTCCTGTATCTCAGGCTAGGAGAGAGCTACAAGATACACTGAGAGGTATGATTTAACTAGGTTGTTGAGACATCTGTCAGTCAGTCAGTGGAGGTGACCAGAGGCCTTGATATCATAGGCGTGGCTGACACTCACTGGTTACTTTTTCTTCTCCTTTCTTTCTTGCTCCTTTTTTGTTGTCGTGGTTACTTTGTTATCTTTTTTCAGACAGGATCTCGGGTAGCAGAGGCTAGTCCCAAATTCCTGATACAGCTTAGGATGACCTTGCACTCCTGTCTCCACGTCTCAGATGCTGGGATCACAAGTGTTCGCCGCCGTACCCAGCCTCACCGGTCACTTAAATACGTGCCAAGAGTTTAGGCGTTTTCCCACAGTTCTTCCGGCAAGGCCAGGGAAGACCCAGTATTCTCAGAGGCACGGGTGGGTCGGGTGCTTGTTCAGGATCCACACCCAGTCATAAGCAGAGCCAGGGTTCAAGCCCAGAAGGGTCAGGCCCCAGCCGAGTGTGTGTGTGTGTGTGTGTGTGTGTGTGTGTGTGTGTGTGTGTGCGTGTGTGTGTGTGTGTGTGTGTGTGTGTGTGTGCGTGTGTGTGTGTGTGCGCACGCGCGTGTTTTCAGACACACAGACAGGGTCTCATATAGCCCAGCTGGCCTCAGACTCTCTTTGTAGCCTCGGTTGACCTTGAACTTCTGCCCCTCCTAGCACCTGAGTACCACACCACCACACCTGCTGTTACTCCGAGGTAGAGCCCAGGATGTGATACACTCTGTGCTACGTAGACTGCTCGCACTATGACTGGCATCCCTGCCTCTGCTCTTGACCACCACGCTGGCTGTGTGAGTAGTTGTCCCCCAGTGGGGGAGATTAGGAGCAGGTTTTATTTGCTTTTTTTCTTTTTTTTTTTTTTTTTTTTTTTTGTGCTTATCTCTATTTTCCAAATTTTCTACAATGAATATGCATTGGTTTTTGTAATCAGAAAAAACACACATAGCAAATTATATTTTTAATAGCGTCTCTTCTCCTCCAGGGTCCCTGGATGCCTCTAACCTCTCTCACCACGCACACCCCCTCCTCTGGCAGCTCAGCTCTGTCCCCAGCGGGGAGGGGGAGGGGTGTGTCCTCCCTGCAGGGCAGAGGATGCCGCCATGGTGATGGTGCTACCTTCTCTCTTCACCTGGTCCACACTGAGAGCTGTGACCAAGGCATCGGAGGGGTGCTCCCCCCCGATCTTTGCTAGGCCTAGCTGCTTCTCCTTTGCCTCCTCAGGGACTGGGCATCCTACCCTACCTCTATCTGCACACAGCAGCTGGGCTGGCAGCTGGGCCAGGGCCAGACTAGCTCCGCGGAAGGGACTCTTGTACGCTGTTTCCAGCACCCAGTACCTCAGTCTCCTACTGCCAAGTTGCCCAGGGCTCCGCAGCATTCCCGGACAGGGCTGCTCTAAGCTCATCCACAAGGTGCAGGAGGGGAACTGCCTGGTGCTGCCCTGTTCCTGGCTCTCCTGAACATGGTGGGGCAAGAGGGAGCCAGCACCCATGATAGGAGCCACACGGAGGGAAGCTGCATGCTACTGCACACGGTCAGTAGTGAGCAGGGGACACTCTGCCCTCCATACTCACATCTATGCCCCTGTCTCTGTCATAAAGCTGGTGTCAAGGATACCAGGTATTACCAAGCTATGGCATGTCCTGCATTTCCTGTCTCACTAAGGCCACTGGCCTAGGTGGCCTTGAAGTATTGTCTAAATTCACCATGAATGCTCTCGAGCATACATACACACACACACACACACACACACACACACACACACACACACACACACGCTCGCGCAACAACGTTCAGAGAACCAGCCAAACAAATTACAGTCCATCCTTTCTGTAGAATACCACTGCTTCCCCTCCCCTTCTCCTTCCTCACCTCCATCCTCTCCCTCCTCTCCCCTCCCTCTTCCCTCTTCTCTTTCCCTTCCTCCCCTCCTCCTGTGTCCCTCCTTCCCCCCTTACCTCTCCTCTTGCTCCTCCTCTTTCCACTTCAAGAGTCTTGATATGTGATCCAGTCTGATCCCACACTGCTGGGCCCAAGGGAGCCTTTTACTTCAGACTCCCAAAAGGCCAGGTTGACAGACAGGCTCAGCAGCTTCCCATGGTGTATCACACAGGTGTTCCCACACGGTAGAATGTTGGAGAGCTCCGGAAATAACACCCTTGTCACGACATTGCCTGGACCCATCCCAATGCACACCGGCCATTTTTGTTTTAACATGAGACATTTCAGTCATGTCGGCATAAATCTGCCTGTCTGTGTGATCTTAGGGACTTATGGGAAGTGTCCCCCAAAGTGGACAGGGATGTAAGACGGAGGCAACAGGTAGGGAAGGGCAGGCCAGAGACAAGTGAACATAGCTTGATTGGTTTGTGTGAGCGCTTCTCTGCCCATAATCAATGAAACTATAAAACAGACTGACCGTGGAGAGACATCGGAGACTCTAACAGCTGTCCATCAGAGACACAGCAAGGCTGTGGCAGGCTGTAGTTCTGGTGGTCCTGTCCAGCGTGGTCTTGCTCTAAGCAGTGTGGTTGTGAACAGGTGGCAAGCTGGTGTCAGCTCTGGGGGAGCTGTACTATTCATTCAGTACCCGGGGGCACCTCTAAGGTGGCCTCCCTTTCAGGATCCTCCATTGGCGTTTCTACAGTGTCCTGCGAGGATGTATCTCAAGCATGCTCTCCTAGGAACTGTCTCCGCCTTCTTTTAACATCTAAGCCCTGATATGTGGCAGGCAGGTACAGGATGTCTGTTGCCCCACACCTCAGCATGGTTGTCTATGCATTTCTGAGAGTATGGGAGAGGGAGGACACACGGATAGACCTGGGAAGAGGTGGTCCTGTCCCATTTGAAAATGCACATGTAACGCTGCTGTTTTTGCGATGCCTGGGTGGGTTCCAGGAACCATTGGCTGGCAGCAACCGCAGGGGCCCTAGGGCTAGTGAATGTTTTCCTGAAAAGGTTGAGGACCCTGATCACTTGACCGCCAGGCTCACAGGACCTGCTCCACGTTCACAGGACAGAACAAGGAAAGTCCTCCCAAAGATAAGACTAAGACACAGTGAGCCAGTCTTCCTTTGGATGAGAAATCAACAGAGGAGGACATGGGGACAAGGAGGGTCCCGTAAGTCAAGGGACCTCAGTTCCCGCTGGACTGAAGATGGCATCTGTAAGCAAGAGGCCCAGAGTGTGACCGAGTGACTGCTCTGGGCTGCTAGGGACAATCCAGGTGTGTGCTAGTTTGGGCAACCCACTCCAACTGTCCCTTCAAAGGTCACCATAGTCGAAGAACTAGGCGATCTTATTGGACATGTGGTGAAACTGAGGCTCTGAGAGCTTGGGGGACCCAGAACGGGAGTAGAAGTTGTGGGGCTGCTGGAGCAGTGCCCTGCCCTGGGTGGGTCAGTCACTGAGCTGGTATTCTCCGACACCCTGCCTGTCCATTCTCAGCCCCTAAGGGGTTCAGATTTCTGAAGACGGGAAGCGAGGTTAAGGGGATCTCACATACAAGCCAGCTGTAACAATCCGTGTGTCTGTGGTTGTCTGTCCGTAAGCCTGGCCTGATCATGGGAGGAAGGAGGAAATGGGGGATACAGGCCTAGAGCTGGACAATTGGAGGGATGGGTCTTGGCCTGGCTCTCCTCCTGATGGACAAGTCCCCATGAGCTTCAGGGACAGAAAATAACATAGGTCACAGTGAGACCAGATTTATGGGTGGAGACACATCTGGCCCAACCCCTCCTACAGTGGATGACAAGCCAAGGCTCTCATGGGAATGGTGGTCCCTTCACTGAGAAACTCCTGAAGAGGAGGCAAGGTCTGGAGATGGCCCTGAGGACCAAGGACTCTCGGGAAGTAGCCTGTGAGAAAGGACTAGAGGTAGCGGCCAAGGAGCTTAGCAGAGGTGGGGGAAGACCATCTGCTCCCAACCCAGCAGCCAGGGCCACCAATGGCCACTGAACACATGACATGGGACCAGAGTCACTAGGGAGCCCAGTTTCCCATTCTGTTTCATTTAATTCATTTACATTTTAAAAATGAATACTTGATTCGCTTACTAGAAAACTTTTTAATAAATTTGGAAGAGCATGAATACTTAAGTGAGGTAAATTTTATGAAATCTAAACATTGATCAAATAATCCTAATGAAATGATAATATCCAAATTGAGAAGAACTTTCAAAGACAGCACAAGAGGAATATAATAACTAGGAATCACTTTTATATTGATCGCATGTTGAAATAAATTATATTTGGGGGCGTGTTGAAAATTTACCCAAATTAATGCCACCTTAAAAAAATTCTTTTTGTTTTTTCTTAACATGGCCACTAGAAAATGTAAAGTTGGGGCTGAGGAGATGCCGCTTGAGGACTTGAGTTTGAAGAGCCCACTTAAAAAGCGGGGCATGGTGACCTGTGCTTACAAGCCCAGCGCCAGAGAGGCGGAAACAGGCAGATCCCCGGGACTTGCTGGCTAGCCGGCCTACTTAATGAGCCCAGTGAGAGACCCTGTCTCAGGAAAACAAGGTGAACCTCCACCACAGGTTGTCCTGTGTCCTGCCCGGGGATACGTACACACGTGCCTGTGCACCCACACACGCATGTGCGCATGAACCACACACACACACACACACACAAAAGAAACTTTAAAATGGAACCTGGGAAGCCTGTACAGATGGTGGCTTCAAGCTCCTCTTCCCTTTCGAATATTCCCGTTGTGCAGGCTGCTCTCTCCGCCTGCAGGCTGTTGTCAGTTGGCTAGATGGATGGTTTCCGGGCAGCAACTTCCCACTGTGGCCTCTCTCCAGTGTCTGGCGTGGTTTTGCCGGGCCCTGACCCTTTCTTGATTACATTCTCATGTCTCTTCCTGTCAGGTTTGCCTTGCACATATTTTCATCCCATGCACATGTATGTTCATACTGGAGATGGAACTATGAATGTTCGGCCTTACGTTGTCCGCGATTCATTTTATCGCCCATCTCCTACCTACCTGATACAAGATGTGGCAACAAGCTGATTATTTTTCCCATCCTTTGGAGGGTTTGTCACAATGCTGGAACCAGCTCTTCGTTCTATGGCATCTGCTAAAGCCGCTGATAAGGAAGAGGGCACGTGACTAGCATTATGTTTACCACTTGACGGGTGATGAAGATCTAGAATGCTGGCCTTCATTCCCTCCTTAGAATATGTACTAGCTATTAAGTGGCTCGGGTGGATGTGATCCTAGGATGTCTTCCCGATCCCCAGGGCATGTAGGATACCGTTTGTGTGTTCTCCAACAGGAGGGGGAGGAATGCTATGATTCTAAGATTTGAAGTATATTTATTCAAGCTATCCAGAATCCAGGACGGCAGTGTGAGGATTGGGGGTCTGTTTTCAGGTTCTGCTGTCCCCATTCCCTTGGATGTCAAGAGACCTCACACCCAGAGAATTCCTCAGGGTGGCCAGGCATGAAAAGAGAGAGCCTCACACTCTCTTCTGCTTCACCTAGTACCTGCACAGGCCCAGGGCAGGAGTCACCATGGTGGCCCTCCTGTGGCTGGATGCTAGAGGAGGCTCCCAGGACAGCATAAAGCTGGACGGTCCCTCGATGTGACATACATCACTTATCAGCTCTGATGCGGCAGAAGAAAGGCACAGCCCAGTGAAATGCAATCCCAGTTCAAACTGGAAATGTTTGCATGCGGGTTACCAGCTCTAAAGCTCCTGGGTCTGCCCAGAACTGCGCAGAGCAATACAGATCTGCCTAGTGAAAGGAGGCTGAGTCAAGTCCTTCTCAGGCCAAGGGAGGAACCTGATTGGCTGGCCTGGCCTGTTACGTCTCCTCTCTCCTGGATTCTCTGTGTACTTTTCATGGGATGGGTTCTACCACAGCTCTTGAAGTCACCTTTGAGCTGGTCCTTGTCACAAACCTGGGGACAAAATTCTACATGAGTCCCCTCATCCCACACCCAGTGTCCATCAGACCTCTATGCGGGGGAGATAGAAAATAAGTTCTGTGGTGCCACCACATCTAGACAAGTGAAGCTAGACTGAGTGATGTCACAGGCCAGCAAAGGAGTCAAACATTCTGCTTCCTGTTTCCCTTCAGACACTCCTCTCTGAACACAGCTGCCCCTTTCAGGAACAGCCCCAAATGGGCTAGGGGTGTGGCTCAGCAGCAGAGCACTTGCCTGCTTTGAGGAAGGTCCTAGGTCCCCTCCCTAGCGCTGAAAATACAAAAACAAAAACAACAATGGAAAAAAATACAAAACAAAACAAACAAAAACCCAGAATAGACCCATTTCATCATTGTCAGTCAACAAACAACTGTCTTGAGGTCTACTAACAGTTCTCCTTTAACTTCTGTAGTCAGTACTGAGCATGCTCAGCCCCTATAAACCAAGTTCTCCCGGGAGGAGATCCCAGACCCCGGGCTCCACCCTGTCTGAGTCATCCCAGGGATACTGCCCGAGCATGCTGCTTGCACAGCCTCACAGAGGAGCACCCCTGCCTCTTCCATTTTTTGCAAAGCCTCCCCCTACTCATTCTTGGTCCAGGCTCACTGTGGTTCCCAGCCGTTTACCTGTCCGTGGTGAGAATTTATGGAGGCCACACTGTATAAACTGGCTTGTCTGAAGGAGGCGAATGGGAAAGACGGCCCCTCCATAGCTCTCCCTCTGCAGCCGCCTCTGGGCTGCTGCCGGGTGAAGCCCAGGGCTCCCTAGAACAGTTTGCAAAGCACTGTAGCGTAGACAAGCCCGGGAGCCAGAAAGACTGGAGCCCAGGCCCGTCATCTTGCTGTGTAACAAGAGCTCCGTGCTCCTATTGATCAAATGAGGAGATTAGGATGGATGGATCTGGAGACCATCACAACCCTACCAGATAGGACAGTTACTATTCCCAGAAACAAGACAGCGGCTCCACCATTCTCAAAACAGGTGGCTCTGGAGGCCCCACATCCCTTCAGGCAGCTATCTTCCAGGAAGTGAGTCATCACATACCAGGACTTCAGGTCCCACTGAGACATTAATTGTCCCTGCTTCTGGATCCCACAGCTTTTCCCAAGGTGTAAAGTTGTACTCTAGCTCTGTGTGCCTTCGGCTCTCCTGGACTCTGTTTTGCTTAGATCTTGTTAGATACAGGTACGTGTCTCTGCAAGGTCAGGCAGGACTGACCAGGCAAGGTCAAAAAGCTGGCAAAAAGCTAGTGTCTGCACAGGTGAGCGCCAGTGACTGTTGAGGGTAGGGCAACCCCGAGTGGGGGCACTCAGATGAGGAAGCTCAGAGAAGGCGGTAGGTAGACTACTTGTGTGTGGCAGTATATCGGGGCCACTATAAGTAACTTTTCCAGGATTGGCAAGATGACTAAGCAGGTAAAGACACTTGCTGCCAAGTCTGAGGACCTGAGTTCAATCCCCGGGACCTACATGATATGAGAGAACTGATTCTTAGAAGTTGCGCCCTAACCTCTATGCATGCACAGTGGCATAAGCGATCACATGTACTCCCACAATCAATATAATATCTATAAAAGTAAATCCATCGATAAAATCAAATTTAAGAAATAAAGAAGTAACATTTCCAGGGAGGGGACAGATGGTTCAGTCAATATGGAGCTTTCCATGCAAGCATGGAGACCTAAGTTTAATCACCCAGAGCTCACATAATAAAGCTGAGAGTATGTACACTTAGACGCCTACCAGTGCTTGATGAGGTCCCAGGCCTGCCCTAACAAGGCACCCACACTCAGTTGTTTCAACTGCCACAGCACCTCACAGCTTGGGAGGCTAGAAGTCCAAGATCAAGGGCATGCTGTGCTCCCTGTAAGTCTTCAGACCACGCTGGCCTCTTTCCCAGCCTCTTCCAGTAGCCAACATCATTGGTGATGGTAGTTTGTTGGCCTTGGCTAGAGTACCCTGGATGTCCATTCTCACTCACGTGCATCCACACTGCCTTTCCCTGTATGTGGCTGTGTCCAAGTCTGCCCTGTGTGTAGAGACACAGTCACATTGGATCAGAGCCATCCTATGACCTCATCCAGACAAGGATGAATCTGCACAGACCTGTCTCCAGATAAGGTGACAGTCCAAGGTCAGGGGGTGAGGACTTCAGGGTTCCTCTTAGGGAGGAGAAGCAGAGCACAGGCTTGAGAAAAATGTCTGCTGTCCACATGGGCACATAGGACTTTGCATGATGACATTGATGCAGGCAGGCAAAACTATGGGGGTGGGGAACTAAAGCCCCTTCAAGGCCCTTTTGGTACCAAGAGATGGAGCTGAGGAGGCTTTCCAGGAAAGGGTGAGTTCTGTTTTCAAGGAATGTCATTAGTGGAGGGTCCTCTCCCAGCAGACATTCTGCTGATCACAATGTTTACCACCACCACCCCAAACACACCTTTCCTTTCCAACAATCATGAGAAGCAGCAGCACCCACCTCTGTGTGCAAACTGAGCCTGAGGTGGTCAAATCTCTATTAAGCTGCACAGCCATCGAGCTGAGGAGCCAGGGCTGGCCCTGCAGAGGTCTGTCATCTCAGCTATTCAGGAGGCTGAGGTAGGAGGATTGCAAATTCAGGGTCAGCCTGAGGTACAGAATGAGTTCAAGGCCAGTCTGGGAAATTTAATGAGACCTTGTCTTAAAATAAAAGCCAGGTGTGCCGTAGTGGCACACACCTTTAATCCCAGCACTTGGGAGGCAGAGGCAGGTGGATCTCTGTGAGTTCGAGGCCAGCCTAGTCTACAGAGCAAGTCTTAGGACAGCCAGGGCTACACAGAGAAATCTTGTCTCAAAAAAAAAAAAACCCAATAAGTAAATAAATAAAATATAAATATAAATAAAAGGACTGGTGATATAACCCAGTAGTAGAGACCCTGCCTAGAATCCACCAGAGAGTGAAGCCTGGATCCACAATCTCTGCATTTACCTGCTAAGCTGCACGGCTTTTGAGAGAGACAGTGGCAACGTGCTGGGCCTTTTCCCAGCATTGAGTTCAAGGGCCTGCCAGGAAGAAAAAGGAGCTTAATAAATGTGACATCATTGACACCCATTGCTGGAAAGAAAAGAAAAGCCCTCAGCAAACAAGAACTGGGTGTGATCCTGGATGAGACAAGGTATGGGAGCCCATTTTCGGGTTCCTCATGGCTTTACCCAGCAGGTCCGCATAGAGGATGATTAGGACCACAGGCCTGAGTTCAGGTGTCTGAGATGGTCTGCACTTGACTGTGCTGGGGGGAGGAGGTCTTTTGCTCCACCCCTTGGCATCTCTATAAATACCCTAGGGACAGTCAGGGCCCTTTGAAATAGGTTCCAGGCCCTCTCGAGGCTATCCTGTATTTTCTCTCTGCTTATCTCCACAATCTAAATCCTTCTATCTAATATTTCCTGCTGCTCACACTCAAGAAAACTCTGGGGAACTGTGGGGTTGGTGGGTAGCTGCCCCGCAACAAGGGACGCTACAGACACCGCTGTTTAATGCATTGAGTGGGGGAGGTTGAAGTACAGAATAGGAGCTCCTGAGGGTGCCCACCCTTGGCCCCCCCCTTTTTTTAAAAAAAACATTTTATTTATTTACTTTGTGTGTAGGGCAGAGGGTGAACACACGCCACAGTACACATTCGGAGCTCAGAGAACAACCTTTGGGAGTCGGGTCTCTTCTTCCACCATGTGGGTTCCGGGGCTCGAACTCAGGACCTCAGGCTTGGCAGCGAGCACCTTTACCCACTAAGTCTTCTCACCAGTCCCCGGCTCAGCTATTCAATGCAGCAGCATCTTTTAGATTCTAGCCAGGCCCTTCAGGCAAGTGAAAGGCCAGACAGGCAACCAAACTGACAAGAAGCAAACAAAGCTCTCTCTACTAAAAATGACACACTGCTCTATGTAAAAGAAAGAAAGAAATCTAATGAATCTACAGAAAAGCTAGAGGAATTAATAAGTGAGTTTCACCATGTAGCAGAAGAGGATCAATGCTAAAAAGTCAACTGTGTCTCTATATGCTGACAACGAGCAGCTGAAATTTTTAAAAATTTACGGAGCAGGTGCAATAGCATTGAAATGTGAGGTACTTAGAGATAAATCTGGGGAAAGAGGTGACATTTCTGAACACACCGTAGAGAACGTTGCTGATACAAATTAAACACCTAATATCGTTAAGGCATGAGATCTCAAACTCGGTGTGGAGACAGAAGGCAGAGTCCCAGCAGGCTTCTTAGCTGACCTCCACAGGCTGTCTTGAAATTCACATGGGAATAGCACAGGGTTGGGAGCAGTCAGGACCCTCTTAGCAGAGAAGAACCAAGCTGGAGAGCTGCGGTGTATTGAGAAGGCAGCACAAATGCAATGGAGCAGAGTGCTGTAAAGACAGACGAGTGAAGATATAAGAGATCGGCCCACACTTGGCTGCACAACGAAGCTTGAACCTGGACAAAAGGACGAGTCAGGAGTATAAAACGGCCAGCCTGGGCTACAGAGCAAGGTCCAGGACAGCTAGGGCTGTTACACAGAGAAACCCTGTCTTGAAAAGCAAAACAAACAAACGAAAAAAGAAGGAGGAGGAGGGGCAAAGAGGCCCGTAAGTTGGAGCCTTATGTAATGTTAAAAAAGAGTAACTCAGGGGCTGGAGAGATGCCTCAGAGGTTAAGAACACTGGCTGCTCTTCCAGAGGACCCAGGTTCAATTCCCAGCAAACACATGGTGGCTCACAGTTGTCTGTAACTCCAGTTCTAGGGGACCTGACACACTCTTCTGGCTTCCCCAGGCACCAGGCACATACATGATGCACATATATACATGCAGGCAAAACACTAATACACATAAAATAAACATTTAAAACAAGCCAGGTGGTGGTGGTGGTGGCGGCTGCGGCGGCGGCGGCGGCGGCGCACACCTTTAATCCCAGCACTGGGGAGGCAGAGGCAGGCGGATCTCTGTGAGTTCAAGACCAGCCTGGTCTATACCAGGGCTACACAAAGAAACCTGTCTTGAAACAAAAATTAAAAACAAACAGTAACTAAGAATGGATCACTGACCCAAATGTTAAACCCACAACTGTACACATCTTCATGGAAATTTCTTTTCCTAGTATAAACCTGTTATATTACAAAATACCTGAAGTCTGGCTAGGTTATAAATAGTAGAAATGTAAGTCTTATAGTTCTGGAGGCTGAGAAGTTCAAGGTCACATGCAGTGTCTGGGCAGGGTCTGCTTCATAACTGGCAATTTTTGCACCACCCTCACCTGGTGGAAACCATAACACTGTCCTCACTTGGTAGAATGGATGAAAGGGCCAAGGAGGCCAGGGTAAGTCTCTGGAGGGCAGAGCCCTGGTGACCTTGTCATGAGGCCTGTTACCTTCTAATCACCTGCATGGCCTTCTAATGCCATCGCCTTGGAGATTAGACTTCAGTATACGAACATTAGAGGGATGCATACTTTATAAATACCTCCTGCCTTGGATCTAGAACATGTGAAAGATGTCCATTCTTGGCTCTTCTGTCCAATATTATATTAGCGATTTTAGATGGTGCAATAAGGCAAGAAAAATAAATATCCTGCAAGACTATTGGAAAGGAACAGAACAATGCTTTATTTAATTCAAAGGCAATCAATGATGTATGTTTGATATAGAGGACAAGGGAAGCCCTGAGTGAATGAAGGTGTGTTGTTAACATAGACCCCAGGGCCTCAACCCCACAGGAATAACAAAACCTTTCTCAGATGAGGCTGGGAGGAACAGCAAAGCCTTCTGGTCCAAGTGCAAATGTTAACAGTATGTTCGGAAAATATCCACCATAGCTTTCTTCCCCTAGCTATTATCTGCACCAAGACTGCTCCTGCCGAGCAAGACTGGCTAGAGCGGCCTCCTTGTTTATCTGCAACAATTCCACTCCTTGTTCAGGTGTGTGCAATAACCCTGCCTCCCCGTCTACCTGTATATAACAAATACTCGGAGCTTCTGAGGTGCTGAGGCTTCTCCATCAGAGAGCCCAGTCCACCAGATCTCAGCTTTTCTATGCGTCTCTGTATTTGTCTTTTCTTCGTTCCCTTGATGCCTCACTCAGGTCAATCCCTGGAGCTGAGCGGATCTGGCAGTCTGAAACTCAAAGCACTTGAGAACAAAATGACCAGCCCTGGTCAGCCGCACGCAGTCAGTTGAAGGGCATACCAGCTCAATAGATAAAAGTAACTGTATTCCACACACAATTAGGACATGAGATTTAAGACATTTTACTAACATAAAAAATAAAAACATATGAATGAATGAATGAATGAATAGACAAACAAATAAATAAATAATAAATAAATAAAATAAAAATCTCTGTCCCAAGTTATAAAGCAACCCTGAGAAAAATTAAGAAAATGAAGAAGATACTGTTTATGTTTGGGAGACTGGGTGGTAATATGTGATGTTAATAAATTGAATGTTAATAAATACATTCAATACTGTCCTATTGGAGTCCCTAGCATTCTTTTGTTAATAATATTAACATTAATGTTTCTGGGCTCCAAGAACAGCTGGCATCCCATTTTTTCCTTTTTTTTTTTTTCCTGCAACCTTGGCTCCCTGTGTGAATGCATGGGAGAGCATTTGGAGATTGCCAGTTGAAGGCATTCACGGAAACTCTCAATGACTCTCAGAATTACAGTTCAACTCGGGTGCGAGAGAGGACCATGAAGAAGAGAAACAGATCCAAGGACCCCAAGCTAGTTCAATAGGGATCAGTCTAGTAAATGAACAAAGTTCCCATTTGGGAAAGAGACAAAGGTCCTCTGATGTTGCATGGGGGAATTAAGCAGAGACCTGATGCTGGCCGAAGACCTGGAGGTTAGCCATGGGGGGAGCAAGCAGCCAGAATTCCAGTACTTCAGGAACATAGCCCGTTTTGTAAAAGCCTGGTGCCTTTCAGTGTACTGTGTCTACGGCAATTTATCAAGACATAGGCCAGGGCAATTTATCAAGGCAGGCCCTGCCTACATGGAGCAGCTCTGAGCTCACCTGGCTCTGGGGGCGTCTGCACACCCCAGGGCAGACCCTCTCCATCACAGCTAGGCTGGCAGACACTGACTTCCCTCCTGGGGGCTGGCTTGTCCCAGCCGCTCTGTCTACCCCGCTGGACCCAACCTGGAAGGAAGCCAGATCTCAGAGTTTTTCATTGAAGGAGACAGGCCCACCCTTCTTCCGGTCATGGGATCACCAACTTGTCAGTGAATGAGAGTCTTGAGACCTGCCCCGTGACCCTACTGGGCAGAAAGGCTGATGACATCTCCAAGTCCTCTGGGGGCCTCCACATGTGATTTTAGATGTTCTGTGTTAATAAATAATAAAGCCTGATGGTCACGGGAAGGGACCTTGAGGTACACCAACTGCATCATGAATTCTGTTTCGCTGAGATGTGGCTTCAAATAGCTCATGTGAGCGGCTTAAGCTGGCTCAGCCAGTAAAGATGCTTGCTGTGTGAGCCAGGTAACCTGAATTCCATATTCAGAACCCATATAAAAGGTGGACGGAGAGAACCCACTCTCAAAGTTGCCCTCCGACCTCCACCTGTGTCCCCTGCCATAATGGCGATAAGAAGTAAAATATGGCATGCAAAATACGTACGTGTTGTGATTGAACAGCTTATGGCAGTCACATCTTCCTTCATGATTAGAAACACATTGGGATGCAAGAGTTGCACGTTTGAGGGCTGGAAAGGTGGCTTGCCAGTTAAAGGCACTTGCTGCCAGGCTTGAAGCCTGGGGTTCCATTCCTGGGACCCACGTGGTGGACGAAGAGAACCCCAGCTCCTGACAATTGTCCTCTGACTTACAGTAATGCTGGCGCCTGAGGGGAGATGCACAGAGTAAACAGGCCGATTAGTGTTATGTGCTCATGCATTATTCTCACTTCGTTGCACAATGTCAAAGCCTCGGACACTGTTGCATCTTTGACGTCTTGTGGAAGTTCCTTATACATTTTGCATTTTGTATACAAACTTCACATCAACTGACTTACCTTTTTAGCATAGGAAAAACGATTAAATTGGGGGATTATTGTCTCGTCATTGCCCATGTGATTTACATACTAGGCAATGTTTTTGACATGTCATATTTGGACAAGGGCACATTCCATTCATATTAAGATTTAGTTTCACTGTAAAAAAACTTAACAAGCTGATTCCAAGATAAATAGAAATTTAGGATGTCAAAATAATATTGAAAGCTGCCAACAGGGCAAGAGACCTGAGGATGAACTCCAGACCTCTGTAGAGCCAACAAGATGGTCCTGGTCACCAAACCTGAAGACCTGAGTTCGATCCCCAGAGTCTACAAGGTGGAAGGAGAGAACTGACTCCCACAAGCTGTCCTCTGCCTTCCACACATATGTCATAGCACATGTACCTCCGACACAAACAGACAAATAAATAAATCTAATTAAAAATTATAATCTACCAGCTGGGGTGATGGGTGCGGCGGCGGTGGCGCACACCTTTAATCCCAGCACTTGGGAGGCAGAGCCAGGTGGATTCCTGTGAGTTCGAGGCCAGCCTGGGCTACAAAGTGAGTTCCAGGACAGATGCAAAGCTACGCAGAGAAACCCTGTCTCAAAAAAAATATATATATATAATCTACCATAACACTTAGAGTGTGGTGTTACAGTGAGGTTAAGGCACCACCCTTGAGAGTCCAGAACAGAGCACAGCCCACTGGTTCTGACCAAAGCATCCACAGAAACTCAATGGGAAACAAAAACCTTTCCAAAAGACTGTGCTGACACCCCTGGTTAATCTTGTGGGGCGGGGAAGGCCACTGTGCTGGCTAGTTTTGTGTCAACTTGACGGGAGCTAGTCACCAGAGAGGAAGGAGCCTCAATTGAGAAAATGCCTCCACAAGATTCAGCTGTAAGGCATTTTCTCAATTAGTGACCAATGCAGAAGGGCCCAGTTCATGGTGGGTGGTGCCATTCCTAGGCTGGTGGTCCTGGGTTCTGTTGGAAAGCAGGCTGATCAAGCCATAGGGAACAAGCCAGTGAGCAGCACCCCTCCAATGGCCTCTGCATCAGCTCCTGCCTCGGAGTCCTGCCCTGTGTGAGTTCCTGTCCTGTCTGCCTCCAATGATGGACTATGATCTGGAGGAGTAAGTCACATAACCCCTCTCCTCTCCAACTTGCCTTTTGCTCATGGTGTTTTGTTGCAGCAGTAGAAACCCTAACTAGGACAGCCACTTTTCCCTGTCCATGAAGGACAATTAGGACGGCATCGCACACTTAAATGGAAGGCTAAGGATCTGAAAACTTCAGGAAGGACACACAGGAGACACAAACTACCACGATCACAAAAGAAGCATAAAGAACTGATTGCTGCAAAACTTTAAAAATTAGAAGTAGGGGAGGGTGGAGTCTGCAGGAGGATGGGGGATTCAAGGTTAGCCTGGGCTCTATGATACCCTCTCTGAAAAAAAAAAAAAGAATTAAAACATTGGCTCTTTGAAAGACACTGTTAGGAAAATGGAAGATAGTGTGAGCAGTGGTGGCCCACGCCTTTAATCCCAGCCCTCGGGAGGCAGAGGCAGGCGGATATCTGAGTTCGAGACCAGCCTGGTCTACAGAGGGAGTTCCATGACAGCCAGGGCTATACTGTGAAACCCTGTCTAGAAAACAATGGGAAGACAGACCGAAGACTCCAAAGAAGACTCATCTCTACACCTCTAGCTGACACAGGTTGTGTACACAGGGTATTTATGGAAGTCCTGCAAATCAGCAAGATAAAACCCAGTAAAAAATGAGGCAATAAACCGGGCAGTGGTGGCGCATGCCTTTAATCCCAGCACTCGGGAGGCAGAGCCAGGTGGATCTCTGTGAGTTTGAGGCCAGCCTGGGCTACAGAGTGAGTCCCAGGAAAGGCGCAAAGCTACACAGAGAAATCCTGTCTCGAAAAAACAAAAAACAAAAAACAAAACAACCCCCCCCCCCAAAAAAAAACCAAAAAAAACGAGGCAATAGATTTCAACAGACTCTTCATTAGAAAAATACTATCAAATGGCGGATGAGCACACAGAAATGTGCCCGGTACCAACCCAGCAACCAATAGCAAAGTAGCAACTGAAACTGATGTCACTTCCCTCTCCCGGCTCCCATGGAAGGATGGCTGCCCAAATCAAATGTTGACAAGGGTGTAGAGCAACTGGGCTCTCCCACACTGATGATAAGGGTATAAAATGGCAGTGACATTTAAAAAAGAAAGTTTTGCCAATTTTATTTTTAAATATTTATGTGGGGGGTCTGGAAGGATGGTTCAGTGGTTAAGAACACTGACTGTTCTTCCAGAGGACCTGAGTTTAATTCCCAGCCCCCACATGGCAGCTTATAACCATCTGAAACTGCAGTTCCAGGGAATCTGATTCCCTCTTCTGACCTCCATAGGCACCATGCACACAGGTGTTATACAGATGTACATGCAGACAAAACACTTACATATAAAAATAAATTTTAAAAAATAAATTAGGTCTGGGCAGTGGTGGTGTACACCTTTAATTCCAGTGCTTAGGAGGCAGAGGCAGGTGGATCTCGATGAGTTCAAGACCAGCTGGTCTACAAAATGAGTTCCAGGACAGCCCGGACTGTTAAACAGAGAAACTCTGTCTTGAAAAACCAAAACAAACAAACAAACAAATGAATGAATAAATGAATTAGGTTATGTGAATGTATATCACATGTATGCAGGTGCCCATGGGGGTCAGAAGAGGGTGCTGGATCTCCTAGAGCTGGAGTGGTGTGACTGCCCAATGTGAATGGTGGGAACTGAAGTCAGGTCCTCTGCAATATCAGCAAATGTTCCTACCTGCTGAGCTACCTCTCCAGCCCCTTGGCAGTTTTCTAGAAAGCTAAATATATACTCACCAGATGACCCAGGAGTTTTCCCTATAGATATTCACTTCGGAGAAATGAGAACATATGTCCACAAAAAAAAAAAAATCATATTTGCTCAAGAATATTCACAGAGGCTTTGCTCATGCTAGACTAAAATGGGAAACAATCCAAACATATTCAACTAACTAATAGAACAGGAAAAAAAGAATGTGGTGCACGTAATTAATAGGACTAAGAAATAACAAAACCTGAACTTCCGGTGTGGGCAGCAAGCTAGTTGAACATGTCACAAGGCTTTGAGGTGACATCTGGGGACAGGCAAGGCTCACCTGCAGTCTTCCAGAGCTCTTGAGTGTGGCTGGGAAGGGGTGGGGTTCTCTAAGAGGGTGGAGGTGTTCCTGTCCTGACGGGGTTCCTAGTCCTAGTAACCCTAGGCACTTGTCCAGATTCCACAGAACTTCACATTTAAGATCTGCATTTCCCAGTGTATAAATTACATTTAATTACATTTTAAAAATCAATCCCATTTTAAGAGGGGGTGGAGGCAGCCCTGCCAGGAGAGAGCAGAAACTGGTTTTAATGGTTCTTTGATCTTGACTTTTTCCACACTCAGCATTCCTTGACTCAGTGAGCATCCACATCCAGCAGTGTCTCTCTAGGTCTTTTGTTTATTTTTTTTATTCTTTTATTTTATGCATACAGGTATTTTGCCCACATATATGTGTACCATGTGCAAGGGTCTGTGGAGGCCAGAAGAGGGTGCTGGATTCCCAAGAACTGGAGTTACAGACAGTTGTGAGCTGCCATGTAGGTGCTGGGAACTGAACCTGGGTCTTTAGAAAGAGCAGCCAGTGTACCTAACCACTGAGCCACATCTCTTTCTAGGTCTTAATTTCCACACTGTGCCCTTGAGTGATGGGGCTATCTCTGGGCAGCGGCCCCTGGAAATTTTTTATAGCTCCCTTCATTTGCAGCTCAAGTTTTCCCTTGTTGAAAATACGGTATCACACAACTTGTCAATTCAAAGAAGTGAGTAAAAATCTGGAAAGCGTAGCCATGCTCAGAGAGAGCAGGCATCTCTAAACAGACACATATTACAACAGTGTGATCCTGCTTAGACATGCCAACCAGCATAGCGGTTTCGGAACAGCCCATCCCCAGCCACCGCCGCCGAGGAAAGCTAGACAGGGCCAAGTTCACAGTCCAGGGTGGAAGAGATTTTGTGGCAAATAAGCAAAACTGAGGGATGTCTAAATATTCACAAGCAGATGCATTGAGTCCTTCACTTCCAACGAGAACAGATTCGAGTGCTGACAGTAGATGGGGGAGCTTCATTAGGGTTGGAATTCGGGAAGGAGGGGTTTCACTATGTCTCCCCCCCACACTCACACTCTCTCTCTCTCTCTGGCATAATTTATTTTCTCTAAAATGTATTTAAAGTCACTAAACTGTTTACTTATCATAGAGAGGCTTTTCAATGTATGTTTTAGCAAAGTGAAAAGGAAAACGCCCCTGGTTGCCAGCAGCCCATCCCAAGGGACCATTCCCTGCAAGAGGACCTCCTTCCTCCTGCCCTTCCAGAAAGTGCATGGGAATCAGCTCGGAACGGTTTCCACCGGAGGACGCGTCTGGCGTTTGTCCTGAAGATGACAGTCCGTTATCTTCAGCGCTGGCTCAGTCTTCGAGAGAACCGACCGCACTACCAAAAACTCAGAACTGCGAGAAGCATGGCAGTGGAAGTTGTCTGTCTTCCAAATTCCTTCTGAAATGTCTCTGGCCTTTAGTTCAAGTGACAGCTATAACTTCGGTGACCGCGCTTCTGCCTCAGTGCAAACCACACAGAATCACAATTCTCCAAGAAAGCTGTGTTTTGTAAAGAAGACGATTTAAATACAGAACTTCATGGAGTGGGTTATTTATGTTGTCTTGCCCTCTCTGAAAAGGGCGGATACTGCATTTAATTTGATAAACCGTCTACTATTGCATGAACAATATTGGAGGCGTTATATAAGCAGTACTGAAATCGGACATATTTGGCACAGCAAAAGGAGGCTGTATGTGCCAAGAGCTGTATTCCTATAGTTTCAAGATAAATATAGAGTAAGATGACTCTAGATGTTTTTTATTAAATAAGGTAGCTCACTGTTCACCTGAATGCATTGCAATTGGAATGTCTCAACAGTCAACGATGAGAAAGTAGAAAAAGGTTGTTGTGCTTTTCCCCCCAGGGTGGTAACATGTGTTCTCTCCTTTTGTATGACCTCTACATACGTTAACTCCCGTTCATGACTTAGGAGAAGCTGGTGGAATGGGCTGATCATGAGAACAGTCTGTCCTCAACAGAGACCTCAGATAAGTCATTTTCCTTTGGGAATTTTACTTTCCTTTAAAAACAAAACAAGCCGGCCGGTGGTGGCGCACGCCTTTAATCCCAGCACTCGGGAGGCAGAGCCAGGCGGATCTCTGTGAGTTCAAGGCCAGCCTGGGCTACCAAGTGAGCTCCAGGAAAGGCGAAAAGCTACGCAGAGAAACCCTGTCTCGAAAAACAAAAAACAAAACAAAAAAAACTACTTTTATTAATGTGTGTATGTGCCTGCTTATTTGTATGTGCCCCACATGGATGCAATGTCCACAGCGGTCAGAAGAGGGCATCTGGTCACCTGGAACTGGAGTTAGAAGCGATTGTGAGCTACCTGCTATGGCTTTTGGGAACTGAAAGTGGGTCCTCGCAGTTAAATGCTCTTAACTGCTGAGCATAAGAATTTTTCTTTCTTGTCAAATGTATTGGTGCATGCCTTTAATCCCAGCACTCAGGCAGAGCTCTGAGTTCGAGGCTAGCCTGGTCTGCAGCGTGAGTTCTAGGACAGCCAGGGCTACACAAAAAAACCGTGTCAAAAAAAAAATTCTCTCTCTCTCTCTCTCTCTCTCTCTCTCTCTCTCTCTCTCTCTCTCTCTCTCTCTCTGTGTGTGTGTGTGTGTGTGTGTGTGTGTGTGTGTGTGTGTGTGTGTGTGTGTGTATAGAGTTAGGGGAAAACCTCACCCCCCAACTTGTTTGAGGCAGGGTCTCTTGTTGTCCTCTGTCACATCCACAAAGCGGGCTAGCTGACCCTTGAGCGTCCACAACCCCCCTGTCTCTGCCTCCATCTTGCCACAGGCATGCAGAGATTACAGTTGTAGACTACCACATCTGGCTGCACATGTGTTCTGGGGATACAAATTCAGGTCCTCATGCTCTTGTCTCAAACGTTTTACCCATTGAGCTGTCTTCCAGCTCCTCCATTTCCATTTCCATGAGCTCCCAGTTAACATCTACCTCCAAGAACAACCTAGGGGACCAGTAGGAAAGCATGGCCTAACACAGAAGAACGTGGGATTCTCCACAGTCCTTCAGATTGTGGTGGGGATCAAGGGGTCCCGCATGCCGAGTTTGTTGCCTGCGTGGGCTCTGGAACCAGCTGCCTGGCTTTGAGCCTGTCTCTGTCCTAGCTAAGTGGGGTCATCCAAGTCTCAGTGCTTCTGTTTTCAAAGTGAGAACGACCATGGCTCCCTGCTCTTGCTTATCACAGTTACTGACAGCTAATTTATGTGGTGTTCCCGGCTGTAAGGACTGGAACTATCAATGGGTGCGTCAGCCAGCGTCCTTAGTTTCTAAATAATGATCACTTCTGAGCCCAACAGTCAATGCTCTGCCCACAGTTGTGGAGTCTATGGAGTCTTTGAACTCACAGCATCCAAACTCCAACTTACCACCTCTCCCCAGCCCATGCCCCCAAATCATCTTGTTGTTTCTCCTCCTGACTCCAAGTCCCCAAAGTTGTGGCACAAAGTCCAGAGACTTCTTTTTTCCTCTATGGATCCCCCAGGTACACTCCCTGTATCCCTGGGACAGATCCTCTTATACTAGGACCACTCAGTGGCCACCTCCCTCACCACCCACCCCTCCTCAGGCTGCTGTGACATGCAACCTGAAGATGCTCCCTGGTACAGCACCCATGAGGCCTTCTGCTGTCACTCAGCTGCTGTGACTCCTGCTCCCTCCATAGTCAGATCTCAGCCCTAGCACACGGGGCTAGCAAGCCCCGGCTGGGACTGCTTCTTCTGGTCTCTTCCTTCCGGGGTCTGGTCATGCAACTTCCTGACATGTCTCAGCTCTCCCTTTACTGCCTCAGGGCCTTTGTCCCTGTGACTTCGTGCCTGCAATCCCTCCTTATCCCTTTTCCATGCTTATGGCTTCATCTTTTACTCTCTGGTGGGACCCAGCACCCCAACTTTAGGGCAGTGTCAAGCATGTCCAGGCATGCTTGCCCATAACCGGTGGCCACTATACAAGCTGCAGTGCTGTGGATAGGAGAAATCAGAACCCCCTGCTGGAGATGACTGTGAATGTCGAGATGGGCAAATCCCAGGTGGGAGACATCTTCCAAAATACTCAATCATCCTCAGCTGTCAGGGTCATCAGACATGAGGGTGGGGTGCTGAGAAACTGCCACAGCCAATAGGGCCCTAAAGAGTCACAGTGGGAGGGGTCCTGGACTGGGCCCCCAACACAGAAGGAGGATATAAGGCACAAGCCAAGGTAACTCGAATTAATTCTTGTTCTTCCTGTTGTACCTGCCATCGTGGACGCATCACGTGAAGCAAATATTCCACGTGTGTGTTAGCCATGGCAAAGGGGACTGCCTAAGGGGGGTGGGGAAATATTCTGCATTGTACTTTAAATTCTTCTGCAAAGCACGAAAATGAAATTTACCTTCATAAATTGGCAATAAAAGAAGTTTTGAAGCCCAGCGTGGTGGCCTTTGCCTGTAATCTCAGCCGTTAGGTAGTAAAGACGGGGAGGACCAGGAGTTCACGGCCAGCCTGGGCTACCAGAGGCCCAGTCTCAAAATAAAAGACCATGAGAGACAGCACAGTGGTTAGGGACAACGTTGGGGAGTCAGGTTCTCTCTTCCTGCTCTGTAGGATCCTGAGAGTGAACTCAGGTCACCAGGTATGGCTGCAAGTGACTTTGCCATTTCACCAGGCACGCGTGTGTGTGTGTGTGTGTGTGTGTGTGTGTGCGTGTGTGCATGCGTGCGTGCATGTGTGTGCGTGTGCGCGTGCGTGTGTGTTATATGTTCCTGTGTGTACACACGTGTGCGTGCGTGTGTGTGTGTGTGTGTGTGTTATATATGTTCCTGTGTGTACACACGTGTGTGTATGTATGTGGAGGCCAGAAGTCAACATTGTCTTCCTTATTCACTCCCCACCTTATGTTTTGAGAGGGGGACTCTCCCTGAACCCAGAGATCACCCATTATGTGGATTGTCTGGACAGCGAGTCCCAGGGACCCTCCGGTACCCACCTTCTCAGCACAGGGATCACAGGACTCACGGAGCCCTGCTTTTTACTGGGTGTCCTGGATCTGATCTCGGGCCTTCCTGGTTTTGCAGCATGTACTTTACTGGCTTAATCATCTCTTTGGCCCCCTCATCTCATCTTTTTTTTTTTCCTCTTCGTGACAGGGCTTCTCTGTGTATCCCTGGCTGTCCTGGACCTCACTCTGTAAGGCAGGCTGCCCTTGAACTCAGAGATCTGCTGACTCTACCTCCTGAGTGCCGGGATTAAAGTCGTTTGCCACTGCTTCCCGGCCTCATCTCAATTTTTTTTTAAAGGGAAAACTGTTCCTGCTTGAGATCCACGGTGTCCAGGTGGGCATCTCCATTGCCCTCATCTTGAACTTGGTCAACTTACTACCTGGGTCTCATGGCCTTCATCTGTGAGTGGGGCCCCAACAGCACCTATCATGTGTGTGGTTAGCATGTGAAGAACTTAGGCCAGGATCAGCACTGGCTATGCTCATATTATTACAAACGGAAGGACTTTTATCACAGACGGCGCAGCTTGCAAATGTCTAGGGGTCCTTCTTCCCCGGACTAATCAGGAGAAGCTTTGTGAACGTGACTCTCAAATCTTCCCACTCAAGAACCTGCAAACTGGTTCTTGTGAAAGCCTACCCCCGACTCCCATCCCCCAGGGAGCAGAAATCTCTCTTAGAAGGGTCCCAGAAGGGTGACTAGGGACAGTTCCACAGCCTGCTCCCTCTGCCTTGTGCAGCGGCGCTGAGGAGGCCGAGGCTGCCCTGCGCCCCCTGGTGGCACCTGCGAGCATAGCCAGGACTAAAGACGCCACGCACAAGCTGCCAGCCACTCTTGCTGGGAGCCCCAAAAGCTGCTTTCAAATCATAATTGTTATGAAATAGGTAGCTGTTATTCAGCTAGATTAGAGGATGTATGCATATTCCTTTTAGTCCTGCGAAGTAGTGATTATTTCTCTTTTACAGCGGAGGGCACTGATACCTGGAAAGGGCAACTAAGTGGCCGGAGATCTCCCAGCAGGTAAGAAGAACAGCGGGGGATGGGGTGGGGGTGGGGGTCTGGGGCTACATCCATAAGCTCCACCTTCCAGTCCAGCATGCTATCCTGTTTGGGAGACATGAGAGTGGTCCCAGAAGCATCTGAAGCCTCCATTAAGGGTCAATACTGGCCGGGGCTTTCAAAGCAGTTGCGCCCCCACAAAGGCTGTCCTACCTCCAGCTTCAGACCTGGGCCCCTTCCCCGGGGCCTCCAAGACATGGAGGTGGAGCCTTGGGGCTACTTCTTATAGCCATTGTAGGCCTTGTATCAATAACTTCTCTTTCTCTTTTGCCGACGCACAATGCAGCCTACTGTGTGCAGGGAACATCATTGGTACATCACGAAAAATAAAAACAGAGGCCAACTTTGGCCACCCAGGGCCCTCGTTCCTGCTCAACTAGAAGAGGCCCCCCCTCGACGGAGTGTCATGGCACAGGGTTTGGGGACACTTCTGGCAAGTTTTGTACAGCTTCTCCACTGTGTTACCTTGCACGTGGGAGGGAAGTGGCCATTCCCAGTTGAGGGCCAAAGCTGAAGCTGCCTGGGCTACCTGGGGGGCGGGGGGGGGGCGGGGGCAGCGGCAACACGACACCCCTAACTGCAGGTGGCTGGGAAAGGCAACTTCCTGAGACTTCACACAGGAAGGGGCCCAGGGGAGTTATGGGAGATTCCCTGAAAGGGCTGACCCTAATTCCAGAGCAGATGTTAAGACTGGAGAAATTGGATGACAAGGAAAGACAGAAGGCAGCTATAAGCATACATGAGTCATGAAAGAGAATATAAATCTAATTTTCATCTAGTTGCAACTCTGTTATAGGTTTTCTTTTCTTTCTTTTTTCTTTTTTGTGGTGGATAAGTGAATAAAAAATGTAATTGAGAGTGAATACGCAGAACCCTAAGGAAGTCCCCATGGCCTCAGAATGGCCATGCTAAGTACAGAGATGTTCACTGAGATGAAGGAGCCTGGGACCAACCGGACCAGGGTTAGAGTGGCTGCCTTACACTAGCTGTGAGATGTTTTTATTTGTGAGTTAATTAGAATAAAGGGACTTGGCTTTTTTAAAGTAGAGAGAGATTCCAGACTGAAGGACCGGATCAGGGCTGGGTGGAAAGGAGGAAAAATGCTTGTTACCCCCCTGTGCCCAGCATGAATTAGCAAGCAACTTTTAGAGAAAAGTCTCTGATATCCCACTGAGGGAGAAGGAGCCTTCAGCGTCTACTGAGCTCTCGGGCACAGTGCCCTTCTAGGGTCTGAGCAGGAGACGTGAGTCTTGGTACCGATACGCCCCCGGTGTTTCCTGTCAGCCTTTAAATATCCAAATACCTGTTTGTCTTTCCAGTCAGATGTCTGTGTGTGTGTGTGTGTGTGTGTGTGTGTGTGTGTGTGTGTGTCTGGAGGTGTGTTTGGGGTTTTTAGTCCCGTGGGCTTTGGTCTGTGGGTGTTTTTCTAGGTGGGTGTCTGTTTACACACAGGGTGTTTCAGGAAAGGTCATCTTGCACCTGTGTGTCTCTGTTGTCTATTTTACTTGTATATTCCTTTTGCAGGTATGTGTAACTGTCCAGGGGTGTGGAGAGCTGTGTGTGTGTGTGTGTTTGCGGTCTGGAATGGGTGGAGATGGCTGGGTGTGATCAGCCTTTACCCTTGCTCATGCTGTTCCAGGCCAGGCTAAAAATAACCCGTTTACCTTTGCCCACAGAAGCCGAAGTCCTGCCTGGGGAGTTCACTCCACCCATATCCACCCTCCTGGCCCTGGGTGCCCAGCCGTGATGTGGGGCGTCACCTATATCCATTGCCTCCTATAGATAGATCTCCAGTCTTCTTCGGTATGTGGAACTGGGAGAAAGGAGGTGTCCCAAAGTCCTGCTTTCATTGCCCCCTCCCCCAGGGGGTCCTCTTGCTTCTCTGTCCTCACACTACCAACCTTCTAGCCAGCCACTATGCCTCCCAAACCCTTTTTTCTCCAATCTAGGAACAACTTGGGACTGCTTGGCTCTGTTGATGTCCTAACTACTATCACCCTCCCCCCACACACACACTTCCCACCCTTCTACCAACTTCAGAGCCTGCCGAGGCTGCTACTCCCTTCATGAAGAAGCATGCTGCCTCCGTATTTGAGGACTGTTCCAGATCTGCAATGGGGAAAAGCTTATGTGGTCAGTTGATCTGGGCTAAGTGATAGGTAGGGAGGCTCTTGCTATCTGCCAGTGCCCGCCCCCCCCCCCCAACTCTGTCTCTGTCTCTCTTTCTTTGAGACAAGGTCTCACTATGTAGCTCTGGCTTCAAAACTCAGAGAGATCCGCCTGCTTCTGCCTCCTGAATGCTGGGATTAAAGGCGTGCGCCACCATGCTCAGCTACAGGGCTTTTTCAGTCTCATCCCCCCATCCCCTTCACTCCCTCACTCAAAAGTGTCATCCTGGACAAATGGCTTTACTCCTTTCTAAAAATGAGTGTATATGGTATTTACTAGAGACTTGTGGGGTTAGTTGAAATAAAGCCCATCCATGGACTGCCACACTGAAGTTCATGTCCGGGGATGCACAGACATCCTCCAAGCTTCACCTGGCCGCACAAGCTTGTGGGCCCACCTTTGGGTGATCAGGACTTCCTGCAAGAATCTTGGGAACCCCCACGCTCCTTCGTCCTCTGCGTCTGTTCCTCGTTCCGTTTTGAGACAGTTAACACCACTATTCCCCATTTCACAGAGGACAGTGATGGAAACAACTGAGCAAGCTCCTTCAAGGTCACGCGCAGAAGGAGCAGAACCAAGTTTACACTGAGCCAAAGGCAGTAGCAGGCCCTTCTCCATACAATCCCCTTTATCGCTTGGCTGGTTCACCACATCCTCACTCAGATGAGCCATCCTTCCGGATCCCATGTAAAGAGTTCTGTCCTAGGTCATGTAGACAAACAGAACCAATCACGATCCTAACTCATACCCAAATTCCCACAACTGGAACTCCCCACCCACAACCCCGGCTCCACCAGGATTTGGGTGTTTGAGATTTTTTTCTTAAAGCCCCCTTACCCCCCCTCCCCCTTCTGAGACAAAATCAAAAGCGAAAGCTGACTTATACCCAAGCTAAGAAGGGCACGAAAGCTTATTTTCTTTATTTTTGGAAAGAAGATTCGGTGGACTCGGCTTTTCAGCGGGCTGGTTTTTCTGTGCTCTGAATCCTACGTTCTTCGAGGGTCCCCTCTGATAGGCCCCAGCTCGGCCGCTCCTGCCCAGCGCTGGGGAACCCCCTTGAAGGGCCCCGTGGGCCCCGCCCCCGTCCTCCACGCCCCGCCCCGTAGCGCGTGAGGCCCCGCCCCGGCCGGCTGACTCTAGGGCGAGCGCGCGGCGGCGCTGGGCATTGTGGCCGGCGGCAGGGAGGGCGAGGGCGCCGAGCCGCGGGGAGCGGCAGGGCGCGGAGAAGAGCGCGCATCCCACTCGGACAGACTTCGCGGCGCGGCCGCTGCGAGCGCCGCTGAGCGCACTCCGCTGGGATCGCGCAACTTCGGAGCAGGGCGCGGACGGCGCTCGCAGCGGGGGATCGCGGAAAGGGCGCACTAGCGCCGGGATCCTCAGCGGCGTCCGACTCCCGGAGCGCTCCGAGCAGCCGGGCGGCTTCCCGGCGCAGCGTGGCTGCCGCTGCGCCCACGGAGGGCACGGGCTGGCGCTGCCCGGCGCCGGCGAGGACGGCGAGGCGGCGAAGGCGAAGGCGAAGGCGGCGAGGCTGGGGCCCGGGAAAGAGCCCCGAGGGAGAGGCGCCCGGGCCGGGCGACAGGAGCATGAGGGCCCGGAGCGGGACGCGGGGTGCGTTGCTGCTGGCGCTGCTGTTCTGCTGGGACCCGACACTGAGCCTAGCAGGTAGGAGCGAGAGGGAGTGGGACGCGGGGATGTGGACCTGGAGAGTCCCAGCGTCCAACTGCAAGTTCGGGTGGTTCTTAGGGAGTCGCTACGCTCCGGGAACGCGGTGGACGCGCCCAAGTTAAAAGGCAGCTTCGGTGCCCGGGAGAGGGGGGCGACGCGTTGCCACCTGGGGTGCGGTGCCACGTAAGCCCGATGCTCCCTGCTCCTGCCTCCAAGGGATAGTTGCTTGCCCATGGAACGGGATCTGATTCACTTCCAGGTGACCCCCGCCCGATTGCTACCGAAACACTGTCGCTACCTGGGCGGAATGTGTGTTCCGTGCTGTTCGCCTGTAACTTAAGTCTGAGTCTCGGCTCCGGCGGGCTCCCGCGGGCTCCCACGGACAGCACGCGCAGCATTCTGAGGGTCAGAGGGAGAGAGCCGGAGGCTGCGGAGCCCTGAAAGCGCTTGTTCCCCTTCGCCTTTGGGGAGCGGAGGCCCGAAGGCTTTAGCTATTGAAGGGGGAGGGGCCGAGTTCTGCACACCCTGCTCTCCCGAGGTGCGGCGCCGGAGGGTTTGGAAGGGTTTCGTGGTTGGTTGGTGGATTGTTTCTGGGTGAATGTTGGCAGAAGGTGGAGGGACGTAATGTCCCCTGCCGACTTCCCCAATTTTAAGTGGGTTACTGGCCTTCTCACCGTCTGGGGGAATAGACCAGGTGAGCTCGCCTCTGCATCGCACCTGGACGCAGCAAGATTCCCTAATAGGGTTCGGTGGACTCCTAAGTTTATGAAGTCCCCTAATCCTCCTCTCCCGCCGCGAACGTGGAAGTGTCTTGCTGGCCCTGTAGGAGCTGTGCTGGGCGTTGCAAAGTGGGCTGCATCTTCCTTGGAAGGAAAAGTACACGCTCGCGCTAGCCTTTCTGGTACCCAAGCAGGTGAACTGCCGGCAGGGTGCCTTGACTCCCGAAGCTGGGTGGGGGGTGGGGGGGGATGGAGGGGCATCCTGCAGAAAGGCCTCTCTAAGCAAAGGCTTAGGATGGGGCAAGAAAACTAGCGCTTTCAGCTCTCTCTCCACCCCACCTTCCTCAGTGATGCTGACATCCGCCTTCCCCTCCTCCCCACCTCTCTTTCTTAAAGAGCTAAAGGTCCCTCCTCTGGAATTAATGATTCCCACGGTCAGAGCTTGCTTTTAGCACATCCCCCCCACTTTTTATTTTATTTTTCTCCAAGCCTAGTGCTGTAAAGTTACAACACTCAATCATTTGATCCAAGTTAATTATGATTTGGGCAGACTCGGGTATTTAAAGCAGTGTTTTGAAGTTGGAAGGTAATGATGGGGAAGGGGGCGGGGGAGGGGGGCGGGAGGAGGCAAGCTAAATGACCAGCCTTGTTTTAAAGGGTGCAGTTAGATGTGGGAGGTGCTGGATTGGGTGTTAGTTTCTGTTTAAGGCCGTCTGGGGGTGATTGAAGGGTAGAGTGAAGTCTTTGGAAGTGGCCCATGGGTCGGGCTGCATCTTGGGAATCGGGGATAGATACCAAGGTTACTGAGGTTGGGGCTCCATTTGGAGAAAAATGGGACTGGTGGGCCTGAGTGGGTGGACTGGGCCAGGAAAGCTGGAGATGGCCTGCTTTTTCTGCTTAACAAAGCATTCGGCCCCCGTCTTCCCCGGAAGAAACCCCAGGCCCAGGGCTTTGATGGATTTGGGCACGAACGGTGCCCAGTCAGAAATGGCCTCTCATACCCAGCTTTGAGTGAGCAGAAGCCGTGTTGGAATTGTGCTCATTGCATAGCCCGGCGGGGGCCTCCTGCCCACCGGCCTGGAGAAGGGCCAGCTGCTGGGGTCCGCCTGCAGCTTTCCTTTGCCCAGAATATGCTGCCCTTAGGAGCTTACCTTCTGGGAGGGAGGACACTCCTCTTCTTTCCCACACAGCCTGGTTTCCCCATTGCCTCAGGCACCAGGCATCTTTCCACCAGAAGGCTCGGAGTTTTTCCAGTGCCTCCCTCCTGATCCCATTTCACGGATGAGGAAAAGCAAGGCCAGAACGTAGGGTGTTTTTCCCCCCCTTATCTTGTCTTTGCTTCACGTTTGATTTTGGACTAGTGTGCTGGGCTCCTTTGTTGGCTAGACCAGCTTCAACTACAGGGGATTCCTTCCACACTCTTCCACCTGGCCGCGTTGAGATGTCTGTCGCTGAGGTAGCAGACAGAGTACAGGGACGTGGCTCCAAAGTACCAGGCACTTCCCTCCACTCTCCTGAGAATATGACAGTCAACTCCTTGAGAGCGCAGAGAGTTGTTTTTTTTTTTTTTTTTCCTTTCTCTTTTTAAAGCATTAAGTTTGATGATGGAAGAATCAAAACCAGACTCCCAGAACCTCAGACCCTGGGAAGACGCCAGCCAGCAAGTGACTGGAGCTGGGAGAGGCCACTTCAAAAGCACTGGCTGGCCCTTGGAGTCTCCCTTCTACCCTATCCCCACCCCACCCCACCCCACCCCACTCCATCCAGCCCTTCCCAGGCCTCTGGCTGGGATGGTTGAGAAGGAGCCCAGAGCTCTTGATCGGGCTTTTAAAGGAGCAATTAAAATGGGAGTTTTCCCGGTGTCTGAGCTGCTGCAGCCGCCGCTTGTATGGCTGGTGTTACCCCCAGTTCCCTCGGCACCACAGCGAGCACCCATCCTGCTTAAACAAATGGAAAAATCAAGCGTCTTAATGGGCTTTCTCATTAAAGGGGATGTACCACGCAGGGGAGGAATGTCTCCTGGAATCTCTCTGCTCTGGCCCACCCCCTCCCCCCACACAGTGGGGAATTCCATAGGACCTCGCAGTTCCCTCCGTTTTTGTTTTTGTTTTTTAACTGCTGGAGCTTTCGAGAAAGGCCTTTGGAGTTGCCCAGGGTCACAGTGGAGCTCAGTAGAATCAGGGTTTTGAACTCAGAGCCCAAGGGCCTGCCTCACCTAGTGCTTCTTCAGGCTCCTTCACCTCTCTGTCCTCCCCCCCTCAGGCTGGACAGCTCCCCTGGGGGGTCAGGATGCTGAATGAAACCGAGGCCTCATCTTAAAGTTGGATCACTTTGACAGATTAGATTAGATGGGACGTGTACCTGGAATGGGGAGCGTGAATCCCGCCCAACAGGACACAGCTGGACAAAGGATCAGGGATGAGGCACCTAGAGAAGCAAGTACAGGTCTTAGCAGAACATAGGTCATCGGCTGAGCTCCCTGGCCTACAAATGGCCACATCCATTTGTAGAGTTGGGGACACTTCAGGAACCCGTTTTAATGCCGCCCTTTGGTTATGGAATCTTTAGGTGAAAGGTACTAGGATGCCATTCCTGTCTGTAGGGGCTAGGATGAGGTTTGGGCCCCCAACATCCTCTCCCTGAATCACCCTGATGTATAGGGTCGCTACGGGCTGCCCTGGACCTTGGGGGACAAGCAGGGTGACCTGTAGCCCTTCCATCCCAGGTACTTGGACAGCAAGGTTGGTGTTTCTGAGTGAACAGTACTCAGCCCTCCTCTGGGCTGGCCGGCCACCGTAGTATCCTGGGGCATCAGCAGGGTTTTGGGTAGAAAGGAAACAGATTGGAGCTCTGAGGTCTACAGGAAAGAGCAAGGGGTTTGGGTACCAGGCTGCGACTTGAGGTTGGTGGCCATGAGCCCACCAGAGAAACTGCTTGCTGCCTAGGCAGATGGCCCCCAGGGGGGAAGGGAGGGGAAAGGCTGCTGCCAGGCCTGAACTGGCACTCCAACTGGCATCCTTCTCCAACGCCTCTCCACCAGCTTCCTAAACAGCTTCCACAAATGGAGTCATTAAAGCTGTGAAGCCAGAATGAACCCAAACAAGTGCGGGGCTGTGCTTTTCCCCTCTCTTTTAAAGGGAATTTAAAAGGCCGTAATGAGAATCCTTCAGGGAGAAGCATGTGTCCGAAGGCACGGGGAACCCTGCTCCCCTCCCGATTGGCTGGGTCCTGAAGTCTGGGCTGGAGCGCCACCTCCTGCCTGCCCTTTCGGAACCTGTGCTCTGGCTCGGCGCCTGGGGGATTTTCCCCCGCGACCTGGGCGGTTTTGGTGAGCTAGGGCAACAAGTGAGCACCCCCCCCCCCCAAAAAAAAAAAAAAAAAAAAGGCATTTGGGAGAAGGCTGGCACTCTGAAGCCGGCTGCCGGCTGTTCCCAGGGAGTTAGTTGACAGGCCAAATCTGGTTCGTAGGATCTGGAGGCTGAGGATCGGAACTCCGCTGCAGCCCGCGGGGCAGACAAGCCCAGGCTGAGCTCCTTAAGCCACAGGTCCCCACCCACCACGCGCGCCCTTCCTCTGGCTCCTGGTCTTCCCGGGGCTAATGGCAGGGAAAACATTTGCTGAAGTGCAGGCATAAATCAGCTGCCTACCCCCCCCCCCTCTCTCTTTGTTTCCTTTTCCCTCCCAAAGCTCCGGGCTGCTGGGAGAGCTCCTATTTGCCCCCTTTCCTACAAAGCCGCCTGATTAGCGTCTCCGAAGCTTGGGGGGGGAGGTTGGATTCTGAACAGTCATCTGGTGTTGCTAAGTACCAACCACACTGCACCAGAACCCTCCTGTTCCCAGTGTCCACCTCGCTCGCACCTTTCTCCCCAGGCAATTTAGATTGGTCTGGGTCTGCCCAGTCCTAGGAGCTCAAAGGTGCCGCTTAACCATTGAGCACTGTGTCCCCCTCCTTCCTGGCGCGCCCCTCTTTTCTCAGCTCCCTCAAGCTGCCCCTAGCGCATCGCAACTTCCCCAGCTCCAGCAAGGCGGGCCCTGTGGGTGTGAGATTGTGCGCTGAGGAGTGTTTGCGAGAAGGTGCCCTGGGAAGGTGGCAGGTGGAACCGTGTTTTGGAGAGGGGAGGGGAAGGTGAGTGTCATGTCGCTCTTAGGTGCGTTGTGTGAGTGTGTGTGTGTGTGTGTGTGTGTGTGTGTGTGTGTAGGTGAAGTGTGCAGGAGGACCAGAGTGTGCTGTGGTTTCCACCTTTTGTATAGGAGGGTGTGGTGTGTGTATGTGTGTGTGTGTGTGTGTGTGTGTGTATGTTTGAGCACGTGGGGGGAGGGGTGCAATGTCCTTATGGGCGTGGTTGCGTTTTGTTTGGGTATAAATAGGTGTGTGTAATGTAAGGACCATGAGTCAGGAAAGGTCTGGGAAGCTCCATCCTTTTTGTCTTGTTGGGGATTCCTCTTCAGGACTGGACCTGCCATTTGCCCTGCAGCCCTGGAAGACCTAGTGCCATCCTGCACCCTGCTGTGTGAAGGGTCTGGCCTGAGTGCTGGAATCTGCTGTTGGAAAGTCTGGTGTCTCCCACGCCCCCCCCCCCTCCCCCAGAACCCGAGGGACCTGCCCTAGAGGGACCAAGAAGGGTTATCTGCAGGTAGCCTAGGGGCAAGGACTGCTGATCCAGGTGGTTGAAGTCTAGAGTCCTGCCCCTCCTCCTCCAGCCCCGGCTCACCCAGAGCATTTTTGTGGGAGTGAGATGGCCGAGATGATTAGATGGTTTTACCCTCCCACCTGGCTGTGACTCCTGCAACCCATCTCCCCCAGGGAGGTCTCCGAAATTTTCTGGGGCAGGAACTTGCAGAGCTTGCATGAGGGGCCCTCTGCATCTTGGGCAGCAGGTGTGGCTGGCCTTGGACATAGGCGTACACACACACACACACACACACACACACAGGTGCCTTGGGAGGGCTTGTGGAGGGCTCCCTGTCCTTCCTGCATGGGTCCGCGCTGAGGACTGCCACCATTCTAACTCTCAGATGAGATGTGATACTTGGGAGCAGGAAACTTCACACCTCAACCCACTTTATAATTTACAAAACCCTTTTCTGCGAATGCCTGCAAGAACCTTATTGGGGGGTGGTGGTGGATGCTTTCTTGGGAAGCTGAAGAGGTAGGATTGGGCCTAGATCACTCACAGAGGCCCTAAACCCTGGCTCCCAAAGAGGTCACTGTCTACAGGGGGACCCTGATTCTAGAAATGCTAAATGGCTCTTAAGAGTCTTGGATGGCTCTTAAGAGTCTTGGACGCTGCAGGAAGGCGCAGCAGAAAAATTCGCAAAGACGAGGTGATGAGCCGGTCCCAGCCGTGTGCCCCTCCCCACCCCACCTGGCATCTAGGTTTCATGAGGATGACCTTGGTGCCTCTGGCTCATGGTAGAACCTGGGGCAGGGGGTTGAGATGGAAAGATTTCTTACATTGCTCCTCTCTCTGCAGCTCTTGGAAGTGGATGGAGCCGAGCAAGTAGGGATGGGCTCCTTTTGGGGGGTTAAGGGAGCTCCTTTTGGGGGGTTAAGGGAGCATTCCCTGCTTGTTGCCCTCACCACCACCCTACCCAGACTCAGTCTTCACCTACCTCCTCTGATACCTCCTTTGCAGAGGCCAGTCCCTAGGGCCTTAGCTGCCAGGTAGGGGGCCTGGTGTGGCCAGTTAGGATTCTGAGGAGGCTAACAGAGCACCTTACCCCAGGCTGTCATTAACGGCTTACCTAACTGCCATGCCTCAGTTCCCTCATCTGTCAGATAGGGGTGGTCATGTCCTCACAAGATTGCTTTGCAGATTGTGTGAGCCGATGTCCAGTAAGAAAGACTTTTGTGAGGTGCCTGGCATGTAGTGACCACTCACCCTGTTGTCATGCTCAGAACAAGAAGCGGGGTCCAGAGTAGGCAGGGAGCCTCAGGACTTGGTGGCCCAGCAGCTCCTGGCCTTGAACTTTAAGACTTGAGTCTTATTATTCATTTGCTATAGGACCCTGGACGACCTCCTTTCCCTCTCTGGGTCAGGATTGGTTGATCTCCTATCCTAGGTGTGTTTGGAGTCTGGAAGAGGGAGGTAGAAGGTAGATCTTTAAGGGCTGTGGGGTTTTCTAGCTGGCGGTTAGCAGCAGACAGAGCTAGCCAAGACCCAGCACCACTTCACTTCATTTGTGTTTACAGAGGCCCATCCAGAAAAAAGTCAATTTATTGACTGGAAAGTCCATGTGTGCATTATGCAGCCCTGGGTCTCCGTTGGTCTGTCTCTGTGTCCGTCTCTGTCTCTCTTCCTGCCTGTCTATAAATTACCTTCTAGGATGTAAGTTCACGTTCCCCTGCTCTGTAGGCATCTCTTGCCTCAAAGACTGAGAGCCCTGGATTCTAGGGGCTCAGGAGACTGACTGAAGGAGGAAAGGGATCCCAGCAAGGCTTAAGAGGTCTACAGAGGTTCTAATGGGACTGTTCACTTTCCGGAGTAAGGGAAGCTGATTTACGGGGTAGAAGTGAGGATTCCGGGCACACATTGGACCTAGGAACCCCAGCTCAGCCCTACACTTCACACACATGCCCATTGGTTGCCACTGTCATCATTACCATCGGAAGTAGAAACAACAGGAAACGCATGTTAGGCCTGGGGTCAGGAAAGACTTCCTGGAGGAAGGAAGGCTAGCTCTTGACTGCCCCTTGAAGGGTCAGCAGTTTGGGCTGCGGAGAAGATCAAATGCCTGGAGGGAAGAAGGCCTCTGCAGTTCCACAAGGAAGGATCTGGTTCAGAGTTCTGTCTGATCCAGAAGACTTCCAGGGCCTGGGGTTTCTGCTCAGCCCTGAGGAAAGAGCCCAGGGCTTTGGAGCCAAAAGGATGTGATTGTGTCTCATTCCCGGGCGAGGTAGCTCAGCCTCTTGGTTCTCTAGGTTCCCCAAGACCAACCTGACAGTATGGCCTTCCCTGGTGAGCCATGTGACATAATCTGGCACCGACTGGGGTCCTCTGAAGTCCTTCGCCTTCCCTCCTCTTCTGGCCTTGCCCTCCTCCTTTGGGATGAGCTCTGGTGGGGGGATGGGTCTTGCTCTCCTGCATGACTCTGTGGGAGAACGGGGGACCGGAGCCCCCAGTGGCAGCATCTCCCTTGGTGGGAGAGCTGGGGGCGGGGGTGGTAGGGAAGAGGGTGTCTTTTCTGCTTCCGGTAGCCACCCTGCTGCCTGGTAGCTCAGAAGGCATCTTCAGTTCTGATCACCCACTCGTCGGCAATCCCCAGAGGCCCTGGGTGGCGCCCGGAGGCATTACTGGCGTCCAGAGATGGAGCTGGAGCAAAGTGGCTGGGTAATGCTATCAGAGGCGCCTGGCTGCCCAGCCCGGGGCTTCGGCACCTAGCTGGAGATGCAGAGCTTGTAAGAAGTTGAGTCAGAAATGCCAGGAAAGTTGCTCCAAACACCTTCGAGTCATTTTGTGAGACAGACGGGCAGAGGCGGAGCCAGCAGTGATCCCCGAGTGGGGTCTGTCTCGGGGAGTAGTAATCTCACACCCGCGTCTCCCCTTTTCCTGTCTCGGGGACTGGGAGACAGCCGGGAGGGGTTGAAATGACCAGAAGGTGGGACAGCCATGTAATCACTGGCAGCAGTGATTACTAAGTGGGAGCCTGCTGCGTCTGGTTTTACTCCCTGATATGAACTAGGACCAGCACAGCGTCGTCGTCCTCGTTGTCGGGTGCTCAGTAGCTGCAAAGTGAGATAACATGGAGGCCTTGTGCAGCCGCCACTGGCCAGGAGGGAGCTCTGACCGGTGCCTGTCTGCCTGAATGAGTCACTGGAGAGCGGGACATGCCTGGTCCTCTGCTCACCGCCTCCCCTCTGCCTTGCCCGAGTCTTCTTTACTTTTACTATCTCTTACTAAGTACTTACCAAGATCAGGTGCTATGTACTCAGTGGCCAGGGCCCTTGGGTAAGAAAGAATTTGTTTGGTAAATCTAATGAAGCCACAAGGAATTAACCAAGTTTTGCGACTGGGTGTCCTGGGAGAGAGCACACTAGACAGATGCTGGGCTGTAAGATGTTTGCATTTGATCAGGCAGATGACACATACCTGTAACCCCTGTGCTCCGTAGGCAGAGGCAGGCATATCATAAATTCAAGATCAATTTGTTCTGCGTAGCAATGCCAGCCACCGTTGGGCTGCACAGGGAGACTCTATCTCAAAAATAAACTTGCATCCGATTTGCATGCCCAGTCCCATTGATCATGGCTTGTAGCCGCACAGAGTGCCCCTTGCACGGACATTGGCTCTGCCGCCTGCAGCAGGTGCAGGCTAAGCAGCATGTGGGGAGGCGCAGGGCCAGGGGCTGAGTCCAGGCCCGGCCCCTCCACAGCAACTGCCCCTGGCTTCTTGGCATGCGTGGAGCCTGGTGAGGACAGCAGGTTTGGCTGCAGGGTCAGGCTGCTCCAGGCTGTCCGTGGCACATCCAGCAGTAACATTCAAGAGCATTCCTAGGAGATAAATATCCCCAGGCCCTGGGCTGAGGCAGCAAGATGCCTGGCTCAGCTTCTACCCGCACAGCTGGGTAGCCCCTGGCCCTTGCCAGGAGTCACAGGCTGATCTGAACTCCTGGCTGGCAGCTTAGAGCAGCCAGGGCTGCTGTGCACGCTGACCCCTGCTGCAAATTTCATCTGGCCTCACTTTTCCTGGCTTGCCAGTACTTGGTCTGGTCTCCCCTCCCCCTCCTCCTCTCTCTCTTCCCCTCCCCCTTCCCTCCTTTCCTTCTCCCACCCCCTCTCTCCCCCCCCCACACACACACAGAGAGAGAGAGAGAGAGAGAGAGAGAGAGAGATAAATAGCAGGAAAAAGGAAAAACCTTGGGAGAAATTGGAAGCCTAATTCTAATCTCAGTCCCAAAGCTGATCTGCTGGATAGCATTAAATAGTTTCTTGCCCCCTCTGTGCTTCCTCTAGTCAAATAATCAGGGTCTACCCTGGAATCAGAAAACACAGGTTCAAGTCTTGGCTGCATCTCTTTTTTTTTTTTTTAATTTATTTATTTTTTAAATTACACTCATGATATTCATTAATTACACTCATGATATTAATCACATTTGTGGTATTCATAGATTACATTCGCAGTATTCATTCAATTTTATATATAATATATATATATATTAATTTTTAAATGCCTAATGTCATTTCTTGAAGGGAGGAGGAGGTCTTAAATACAGGCTTACAGCACAATGGGGGGACTCCAGAGGGCAGAAGTTCGCTACTGATGTTTTACAATCTTGCATCTAAGCTGTTAACGCCCATTGTTCAGGATACACAGACAAGGAACTTCCCTTAAGCATTTAGGAGGGTGAAACCTGGCAGGGAATTAGCATAGGGAGGATATCAAGGTCAAGGTCCGTAAGCAAGACAACAGTTACGCAAAATGGAGGCCAGGGCCCTACAGGTCCTTCTTTTATTAAAAAATGAGCTTCTGACTTGGGTTGCATGGGACATCAGCAGGTCACCTTACCTGTCATGGAGACGCCTGCCCAGGCCACACAGGTGCTCTGTCTTAGGTTGGTGAGCGCCCCCCAGGCATTACCCGTCTCTGAATACTCATTATCATATAGGCTCAATCGTGTGTGAGCTGCAGAGTTAACTGCTGCCAAAGATCTCAAAGTGGCACTGGGCTTGCAATCTGTGTGTTTGACACAGAAAAGACCAACAGAGGTCCTATCCCACCCATAGCCAGCAGGCTAAAGGCAACTGTTGGCTGCATCTCTTAAGTGCAATTCCCTGAGCCTGGGGCTCTCCTGTCTGAAAGTGGCGGACCTGGTAGTCTTTGGGAAGATGGAATGGAATAGACTGGACCATTGAAGGGAGGGAGCCTACCCATAACTCTCTGCTCACCTTTCTTCTTCCTAGAAAGTGCTGCTTGACAGGCTGTATTAGACCTAAGGTGGAACGGGTCATCCTAGGGAGTTCTGAGATTCTTTGCAGCCATTTTGGATAAGGCTCAGGTTGGCCTCATGAAGTGACTTGTAGGTTCCAGAGGTTATCAGTGAGAGAGCCTGTGTTATCTGAAGAATTTCCAGGAGCTTGGGAGCTTTGGCTCAAAGGCCAAGTCTCAGTGTGACACACAGATAACAGACCCTCCAGCTGCCTCAGTCCACCTACCGGGAAGAGAAACAAGGGAACAGAGTTGGGCAAAGCCAAGCGAGCAAACAGCTCTGCATCTCCCAGAGGCCCATGCTTTGGAAACTGTTGTCTGAACCCCCCCCCCAGAGGCCTTGATCCAGGGATGGTACTGCCCCAAAAGTCGGATAGCGAGGGGGTTCCCTTCTTGCATGGCTGGAACCTGCCTGCTAGCGAGTGGGCCTTGGCTTCTTGCTGGGCCTGGCTGGGCCGTGACTACCGATCTGAATGACGAACGTTCGGGCCACTTTCCACACCTCTCCATGCCCCTGTGCCCTGGCATGTGCCCTGTACTCATGAGCAGAGGAGACCGGGTGCCATGTCAGGGCAGGTTAGTGTCAGCTCCGGCTTGGATGGCACGGGAGCCAGCGCACCATCTGCTGTGGCCGGTAGAAGTTACATAAGGCCCTGCTGGCCACCCGTTCTTAGAAAACGGTCAGGCAGGCCTGTGCATTTTGTTCCCTTCTGGTCCGCCATGGACAGGACAGGCTGTCCAGAGCCTGAGATAAAGAGGTCAAGCAAGCTTTGCAAAGGGCGCTGAGATCGGAAGAGTGCGTGGTGAGGGTCCTGCCGTGTGGACTCCAGGAGCCTAGTGACCGCACACCTGACGGCTGGCCACCACCTTACCACCCCAAGGCTGAGTCTGTAGGGGGTGACATCGGTCCCCTTCCCCTTTTCCAGCTCTTGGGGTCATCCTGCTTCTTACCTTGAGTCAGATGCAAAGCATTTGTAAATTATCCTAAATCTCAGACAAAGCGTGCATTTTTTCTTGGGGGTTCTGGATCCCCAGGACCCTCCAGTTGACAGTTGGCTGCTCTTTGTCCAGTTTTCTCATCTGAGATGCAGGTTTAACGTAGCCTGCTTTCAAATAGACCTGAAATAAGGGCTGAATTAGACCATGCACATGGGGGTCGGAGAAAACATCCCATAGTTGTGCTTATGATTACTGTCTAGTCCCACTCTCTTTTATTTTTTATGTGTGTATGGTGTGTGTACGTGTGTGTGGTATATGGACCTGAGTGCACAGTTGCCGTTTGCAAGCATCCACGTGTGCGTGCATGCGGGGGCCAGAGGAGGATGTCGGATGCTTACCTGTGGAGTGATGGGTGCTGGGTGAACTGAAGGACTTGGAGCTGTCCTCTGAAGTACAGACTCTCCCGTCTGCAGTCACCATGCGACTGGGTCTGGGTCAAGTGCCTCAGACCGGTGGAATGATGGGGCTTTTCCAAAGTCTCAGGCAGCCCTTGGCCATTTAAGTATTGCAGGGAAAGCATGTTTACTAGGGTGTAAGTAGGGGAGCCGTGTTAGCAGCCAGCCACAGGAGCATGCCAGCAGCATCCAGGAGATGCGGGACTGAACAACCTCAGTGTGGCCGTGGAGTGGGCAAGCCAGGGGCCCTAGCGCTAAGGAATCCTGCTTGGCAGTCGAGTCAGTGAATACTTTTCACACCTTGATGCTGCCCACTGTGCCCTGGATCCTGGGGCCTTACAGAGGAGGGGCTGTGGCCGAGAGTCTGCCTCTTTTGAGAGAGCCTCTGGCAGCCTCCCCGCTCCCCACCTTGGCCACTGTACCAGAGTGCTTACCCACTGCCAAGACGCCCTGGTGTCTGCTGAAAAAAAGGAAACCAAACAAAATCCCTGCGTTCTTGGATTGGAGCTCTCTCATGTCACTTCCCGGGACTTCCTTTCCAAAGCTCCTTCTAGGGAATTCTCATGTTTAGGGGCCAAGAAGGGCATTCCTAATGACAGACACCCCCCCCAAAGCACATGAGGCTGTCCCCTGGACTTGAACAAGAGCCGGAGTGAGAATCACTCCATGCTGTCCAAGTATGTCCTGAGGCAGAGGTGTGGGGAGATGGTCTGTTGCATTTCTGGTCTGTCCTGGACAGGCCAGGCTGTCCAGAGCCTGAGATAGAGAGGTTGCACGCCTCCCAAGGCTTGTATTTTCACCCTCCCGTGTTTCTCCATGCTTTGTGTATGTGTGTATTCCTGTGTGTGAAGCTGCATGTGTGTAGGGTGGTCAGAGGACAGCCTGGGGTCTCATTCCTCCGGGACCATCCATCTCTTTTTGAGACAGGTCTCTCATTGGTCTGGATCTCACTTAGTAGATTAATTAGCTGGCTCTAGGAATCCACCTGTGTCTGCACCCCCCCCCCCCCCCCAGTGCTGGGATTACAAGGGTGTGCCACCATGCCTAACTTTTTTATATGCGTTTTGGAGGCCAAACTCAAGGCAAGCATTTTGATGATGGAGCAGGACCCCCCACCCCCCACCCCTAGGCTCAGAGTGGGAAGCTCCTGGTCCCCAAGTGTCCAGCAGAGCCAAGGCCATACAGACTGGCTTCCAGGCCTTACCCCGAAGGTAGAAATCAGGGATGACTCTTCAGCAAGCCAGCGGCCAAACTAGAAACCGATTTCACTTGTCTGTCCACTGAGTGGCCAGTGACCCAGCCTGCTTTTCCTGAGCAGGAACCTCCTGAAGATGCCCGTCTGGCTTCTTCCTGGCTACATGGGTCACCCACTCCAACCCAACTATGTCCCGCTCTCTTTCATGATGTAACTGAGGAGTGGACAGCTGGGACCTCTGTTCGCTACAAGGGAGACTCCAGATCCCACCAGACTTCTTCAAACTCCATAACCTTATTCTAGTACCATTCTGTCTGAGCTTTGGTGGTTTGGATAGGGTGAGAGGAAAGGCCACCCCGCCCATCCCCTCACAAACTCAGGGAGCCATGGAGGTGCCCTGGATACGTCCCAGGCTTGTACCATGGCCAGGACAGGTTGTTTGCACAGAGAGCAACCGAGTGACTTGGTGTAGGCTTTTTAGTGGTGAAGACTGAGAAGGCAGCAAGCTAGGGCACAGCGGGGGCCATTGTCCCCTTAACCCTTACAAAGCAGAGATGCCTCAGTTTCCCTACCTGTTAGATGGAGGGTTAGCTTAGTAGACTCCAACCCCTTCCTTCTCTCAGTCCAACGTTTTCTAATGTCTCCATACCCCAGTAGCCTGTAGAATTTCCTGAGGGGTAGAGAGGACAACTGTCATGCCCACTGGCCTCCAGCATTTCCTGTCCAGCTAGGTGCCATTTGAACATGGCAGGGCACCACCATGGGCCACCCTGTGAATGTGATCGCTGTTGACGGGAGCGTGGGTTCCATAGCTCATGGAGAAGAGCCCTTGTTTTCACGTGAGGAAACCTGCCCCGGTGTGGAGTATGGGAACCCCAGGTTTGACCTAAATGACTCTTTTTTTTTTTTTTGTCATGTGTCAGCTCAGGTGTCCCCTCTTAGAAGGCTCCGTCGTAACCACCTGTCAGTACTTGCCACCATCTGGAGTTATCATGTGTGTGCACCCAGAAGTTCCCTGCCTTATCAGGCCCCTGGCTTCTCTCTCACTCCACAAGGGCAGGGCTGTGTCCCTCAGGGATGTATCCCAATGCTCAGACCAGTGTCCCACCCCGAGTGGGCCTCCGTGAGCAGATGCTTGCTTAAGTGAATTCTGTGTCGTATGGCAGCATCAGCTAGAGTTTACCCTGAGTTCACACACCTGGCTCTCTCCACCTGCATTTGCAGACAACGGGACTTGGCAAGACCCCGGGGGAGAGTCTAGTTCTGGGATTCTCCAACCTTAGCTGAAACCGTGGGATCCTGGGGCACCCAGATCCACCCCGAGGTTCTGACTTCTGTGGCTGTAGGCTTGGACCTGGGAGCTGGGATCTGTCAGAGCTCTTTTGTGGTTCTATTGTGCAAAGAAGGCGGAGGGCTGGAATCAGATACACTCTGTGCTCTCCATCCCATCCAAGTCCTACCTTTTGGGGATGCCTTATGACCTCGGGCTATTTTGTTCCACGTGGCAAACAGTTCCCCGGAGGGGTAACCTCCTTGCCAAACCCTCCTTGGAAAGTGGTACCCTGTCTGTCCCTCCCAGATAAATTGCAAACTGCTGTCCAGGGCCCCGTTGCCCCTCTGGAAGCACTTCTCAGAAACACTGATGGCTCTGGGCCCCAGCACCTCCGGCACCCCCCAGCACCTCCATTTTTTTCTGGCAAGCCAGCTGAGCTATGTTGGAACCTGTCTCTTCTCCTCCCCTGATAGCATGCAGTTTAAATAAGATCTTCATTTACCAGAAGTTCACACCACAGCTCATGTGTTATATGAGAAGCAGCAATCTCACGTTTGTCGGGGAGTGCTGTTCAGAGACGCAATGGAGGAGGAGGAGGAGGAGGAGCCGGGAGGAGAAGCCATCACAGAGCCGGGTATGTGAGGAAGGAAGGACTCATGGAATCCGAGCTGGCAGCCCAGCCCCAGCCCTGGCAGTGCCAGGCTCCACTTGGCTCAGCGTGTGGCTGCTGGGGGAGGTGCCATGGCTCTCTGAGCTGACCTCAGGCTGCTGGAAGGCTTGGAGCCGGATGGGCGCATGATGTCACCGCCACTTCCGCCAGTTGGCACTCCCAGGGATGCACTGGGTCATTTACATGTCTTCAGTCAGTTAGGAAGGGACTCTTGGTGAGGATTTATTGGTCAGTCGCCTCTGCCTTCTTTAGAAGCCTTTGTAAGAAACCTAATAAGGAAGGCACTTGGTGACCATGGACAGACATAAGCCCCCATCCCGGGTCTCTTAGCACCTCCCAGGCCACAGAGAAATGAATAAGCAAATTCTTCTTGCAGGGTACCTTCCAGTTTCCTGTAATCCCCAGCCAGGGTATGAGGTGGGTGGCATGACCCTGCTTATGCAGAGGAGGGAACTGAGGGACTAGGAGTTTGAGCACCTTGGAGGCCAGGCTGTGTAGTCTTGCATTAGGATTTGGGCTAGCTCCGCCTACACCTAGCCTGGGCTGACAGGCAGGTCGCATCCAGACCACATCTCTGAATGTGGTCTGGAATCTTTTCTCTCCCAGAGCATTAGCTGATGACCAGTATGTTTTGTGACCTTGAGCTAGGATGATGATGCCTCAGTTTCCCCCAAAGTAAACCAAGACCTGGCTTTGGTTTTCTTTCAGGCTTTCCTCGCAGGTTTTCAAGTACGTTCCACACTAAGGAGATGGGGGAAGAGGGTCCTGTGGTCCACCCCATCACAGGGTCCGCAGTACAGGCTGATGCGCCTGTAATAAATATTGAGCTGACAGCTGTTAAGCCGCATCCCCAACCTCTGAATAAATAAAAAGCTGCCTAGAATAACAGCCCGCAAAATGCTGGAGATTCCTGCTAGCTCTCTCAGTGTCCCTTCCACTGGCCAAACCTGTTTGCCTGGGCTCCCACCCACTCCCATTGTCTCACCTCCCCCGCGACTCCCCAGGCCTCTCTGTCCATCACTTCAACCCCAAGGGTTGAAGCCACCGCCCCGTCCTGGCTCCTTCAGCGGCCAGAGCAGCTAATGGGGACGAGCTCTGCAGCTGACAGGGACAGTCCAGCCAGACCCTCCTGGGGCTGGGGGAGGGGCACAGAGGAGATGCCCCTCCAGCTCAGCCACCTGAAGTTGGGACCGGGGCTCACAGGGGGCACAGTTGGATGTTCTGTGAACGACGCGTGTGAGTTATCTGTGTCCACAGGCTTTCTTGTTAGTTAGTTTTGGTTCGGGGGGGGGGGGGCTGTTGGGTCCAGTATAGAGCCATGGAACGTTAGCGCTGGAAAGCCCATTTTATAGCTAAGGATGCTGACGCCTCCGGCAGTGGGTGCTTCGGATTGCCTGCTCCAGGTTCACAGTGGTAGATCCTGGATGTGTTCGGGGACCTGGGGCCTGTGTGCTTGACCCTGTCACAGAGAAAAGGCCAGGGAATCGACCACAGGGAAATAGTGCCCACCAGAAACCGGCCTTCCACTCTGGAGCCGGCCGCAGCTGGGGTTTCACTGACAGTGTTCTCGGGACCATAAGGCTCCTCCGTGACCCTCTTGGGGCTGCTGGGTCCTGCCTTCGTGTGATGTTTTTTCTTCATGCCCTGTGTGTGTGTGTGTGTGTGTGTGTGTGTGTGTGTGTGTGTGTGTGTGCCCGCACGCCCTCGGGGAAGTGGGTGAATGTCCTAGAATGCAGAGCAGGACCTGCGTGGTGTTTCTGGGGGTATAGGAGTACAGGTAGTCAGAGGACCCAGCTAGTCTTGTGACTCCCTACAGCCCTGCCAGTTAGGGACCTGCTGGGTCGGGGTGTTCTTGCTGGGAACCTTGGTCCCTCTCCCTTCTCGGTTGGGGGAGGTGAGAATTTAGAGCTAGGAGAGGTTCCAGGATGTGGCATCTAGTCCTTTCCGGGTAGGCCGCATTCCTGCCTGTCTGCGCCAGAAAGCCCTCCTCCCCCCCACGTCTGTCCCCTAGGACCCAGGCAGGTCCCCTCTGCCCTCCTCCCAGGCTGCAGATGCAGATGCGGCCTCCTACAGGCCTCCTGCACCACTGCGCTGCCTCTGACATTCCGCCCCAGCAGATAAGGATCCTGTCTGGCGCCTGGGTGCTTTTTTTTTCCTCCCTCTTTCCAAATCTGTCCCCTGATTATCTGCAGACAGCCCCTCTCCAGGGGGCCACCAGGGACTGTGCTGAGAGCTCAGAGCCACCCCCACCCCCACCCCCACCCCTGCCTCCCAGGCCCCCAGCCATCTTTGTTTTTTGCTAAGCTCCCCGGGAGGTTTAGCCCCAAGCCAAGCGAGGGCTGGTGTCCTAAGGGTAGGACTGACTGGCTGACTGGCTTGCATGGGGGGAGAAATGGACACGCGGACATGGAGGCTGGGCCACCGCAGGCCAAGATGGAGGCTGAGGGTGGGGTCGCTTCCGTGGTCAAGCACTCATCAGCATTGGGCCTGGACAGTGCCCAGAGGGGATGTGGTAGAGATTGCAGCCAGCCAGACACCCACATCCTGTGGGAGCAGCTGGCCTGGGAAGGGCTCAGGACACTTGGGAATGGGGAGAAGGAATGCCAGAGGGCTCTTAGAGCCCAGCCAGAGATTCTGGGGAGTGGTCTCCCAAGATAAATGCCCTGGCTTCTGGCTTAGAAGCCCAGCCTTAGAGGCCCTCTCCCCACCCCCCCATCCTCCACCCTCAGAGCTTCTGGACTCCACAGGCAGTCTATGATAGCGTGATCTGTTTAGGACCAGAAGGGAGCACCAAGCCCATCGGCAGGCCTGCAGTCTGCTCCTCTGACTCCGGGTACCAGCATCCCAGCCCCTGCCTCAATGGGAGGTGAGCCCTCTGCTCTGGCCCACGTCCTGTCCCTGATGCGCTCCGTGATTTGGGGGCAAGCTCCTTTAAGGTCTCCTGTTTCTGCTATAAACTGAGGATGCCTTCTGGTAGGGACAGGAGGGAACAGACGCCACTTTCCCATACCCTTCCAGCGTCACTCTGGCCTGGTGTAGATTCCCATCATTATTGAGTCCAGCCTATATGACACAGCTCGGGCCAGGAACCCCAGTACAGGGTAGATAGAGCCTATGAGGAGGCAAAGACCATTCCACCCAGCACTCCATGCTTGCGCAGGCTTTGCTCAAGACTCCCCACCTTCCCTGCCCCCAGCCTCCCTACCAGCCCCCTCCCTAGTCCCTAAAACACCCGCTGGGGGAGGGGGAAGCTCGGCGAGCTCATCTTTTATGGCTTCCTGGACCTGGAGCCAGAAGGCTGAGAATCTAGCGGTATGGGCTGGGTTCCTCCTGAGCGCCACCCCCCCCCCCACCCCCAGCCTCTCAGCTCATAAATATACAGTCTAGGGCTATAGAAGGAGCTGCCCTCAAGCCGACAGCAGAGCACCCACTTAGTAACGTGCCTCGTGGAGCTTCTGGGAGCCGGGTCTCCCACCCCACCTTGATTAGCCTCAGCCATGGCCGCTTGGCTTGCCTGCTCTGGGTCTCCCGGCCCACACTGCTGCTTGAACATCCCACTAGATTGGTTTTGGCGTTTGTGCAAAGGAAGACTGCTTATCTCCTTTGGGGAGATGAATGGGGAGGTCCAGGCCCAAGGGTCCCTGGAGTTTGAGGCTCCAGAAGACCCCAGAGCTGTTTGTGTTCTTGACAATTACAAAGCCCCTGTTTTCATTATATTTTTTCTGTGCCCAGACTACCCAAACCACATCCTAAGGAGCTCCCAGAATTCATTTCACTTATGCTAAGAGAAAGTGTCTATTTATTGCTGGGCAGTCAGTGGTGGCACACACCTTTAATCCCAGCACTCAGGAGGCAGAGGTAGGGTGGATCTCAGAGTTCGAAGCCAGCCTGGTCTACAGAGTTCCAGGACAGCCAGGACTACACAGAGAAACTATTTCAGAGGTGTGTGTGTGTGGGGGGAGAGCGAGAGACACACACACACACACACACACACACACACACACACACACACACACACGCGCGCGCATACACGGAGCACATCTAGATGGAGTTTGAATCTTGGCATAGCAGCTCAGGAGTTTTGGGGTCTTTATAGCCCAGACCTGAAGGGAACAGGGGGAGGGATATTTGGATGTGGGTTGGGGCTCCAGGACTGTCAGAGTTAGGGGAAGTGGGAATGGGTGTGTGCAGGCTGATAGCGGGAACTGCTAAGAGTGGAGGAAAGCCAGGAGCCCAGGGTGGGATGAACAGTAGAGGCTGGAGAGCCAGGAATTGGTCCCTTTGGGTGTGAGCAGAGGCCCCTCTTTTTAATTGTCAGTCACTAAGACCTGGGATTATAGGAACAGGCTCTGACACCTGACTGGCTTCAAGTTGCCCTTCCCATCTCTCGGTCTTTAGGACAAGTCACTGAGCCCGCCTGAGCCTCATTTTCAACCACACAATGGAAAATCCAGAGCATTCTGCCTTGTAACATTGCCACAGAGTTCAGTCCTTCGTTCAGAGAGCCCTCTGGCTTGGTGCTCCTACTGGAGCCTAGATCTGAAATTTGCTCTTCCTTCTTCTCTGGTCTGCTAACCTTAGGGCAGATGAGCCCTAAGGTTATCGGATGGCAGTGAATTCACCAAAGGTCCTTAGCACAGAGCCTGAGCACCAGTGAGTGGAAGAGTCGCCACCTTCACAGTGGAGTGTTGATATCCCCGGTGCTCATCGTGGGCAGTGGGGTTGGGCTGGAAGCCTCCCGACTCCATCCTTAGCATAACAACCCCTGCCTGGAAGCTAGAAATGTCTTTACAGGGGATGAATGGTGTGTGCTGGTATGCTGGTGTACTTATCTTGAGTCGGGTTTTTATCTGCGGTCAGCGGGAGGGTCTGGAGTGGGGGGTGGGGCGGTGGGAGCAGGCTGTAACCTGAGCTGGGAGAAGTGAGGAGGCGGGGAGAGGCCCCCTGGGCAGGTAGCTGGGGATCTGGTCCTCCCTATCTCCCCACAGGTGCAGGGGAGAGGGGAGGTGGTGCTTCATTGACTTGGGCCATAAACAGCTGCCGCCATTGATTTCCACCCACCCCCCACTCCCAGATAGGAATCTGGGGCATCTGTATAAATAGGAGCTTGGAAACAGGAAAGCCTGTGGCCCCCAGTCCCGATGGAAAGCCTGCTAACTTCCTGCTAGGGACCCCAGCCTTTCCATGAGGTGGAGTGCCAGGCACCTGGTTGCTTGTGAAACTCATGCATAGACTGTTTCAGAGAAGGGATCTGGAGAGCCAGGCAAAAGTCCACCAGGATCTGCCATGGCTCTCGCAGGGCTCCCCTGAGAGCAGGACAGAGCTGGTCTGTGTGGCCCCATGGCCAGAGCTGCCGTGGCTGAGCTCAGTCTCCCCACCTCACCTCGATGCAGAATAGACTGTCATTTCGTCTTGTCATTGCCCACAGACCTCGTGGCAGGCTTTGGAACGAAGTGTCTGCACCTCCTCCGGGAAGAGTTGCAAATGGTGGCTATTAGCTCCTTGCTCCTCTTTCATCCATGAGCTGTTCCAGGTGGAGGGAGAGCAAGGTCAGGTTTGAGAAGGTCCCCCTGCAAGTCCCGTCCCCCTCCCCCCCCCCGCCCCCGCAGCACGTCCTCTCTTTCCAGTCTACCTGTAACCTAGGGAAGATTGCCTCCTCTCCTCCTTCGAGGGGTGGCCAAAGCTTCTCCCCGAGTACATTTCTGGAGGCTGGCTGGTGGGTAGCAGGTGGTTGTAGGAATTGTGGCTGAGATTCAGGGGAAAAACATTTCCTGTACAAGAATCTGCACGAGACAATGGCTCCCCTCTTAGGGAGCCTAGTTACCCAGAAGAGGTTTCTCTAGACCTAGAAAGTAGCATGGGGATGAATGAGGTGGACAAGGTAGGTGTGATGCATCAGGTCTGAGCAGTCAGGGGCTCCTCACCTGCTGGTCCCTTAACCCATAGGCATGTATGTATCCCTTCTTGCTGCTACCACATGAGCGGCTGGGATGTTAGTGAGAGGGTCTGAGAGTTTATTCCGCCAGTGCAAGAGCAGGATTCCCTTGTGGGTGTGTGTAGTGGGCGGGGGTGGTCGTTGGTGCCAGACGGCTCCTGGGTGACTTGAAGCCCAGGTTCCTCAGGTCAGCTTCCAGAAGCTCTATTCTGTGGTCTCCGTGTGGTCAAGTGTAGGTGTGGCGGCTGGAGAGCTGGCTCAGTGGTTAAGGGCATTTGTAGTTGTTGAAAGACCCGAGTTCGATTCCCAGCACCTACATGGAAGCTTAGCAGCTCCCCGGGCACCAAGCAGGCATGTGGTGTGCAGCTGTACATGCAGGCAAAACCCTCATACGCATACATAATCATAATGATGATGATTATCATAATCCTAATTGCTGAGCTTGTGAGCTATGCTTTCTTAAAAAGAAAGTGTAGGTCTGGGCTGGGTGCTCAGTGTGAGCTTATGTATGTAAGCCACTGGGCCTGCTTACTGGGAACTGCTGGTCCATGGGAGGACTGTCCTTGAGCTTTGGTGAAAACAAGCAGGAAAGGGGGCTTTAGGTAAGAGAGAGGGAGACTCGTAGGTGCTGCCCCTGGCGAACCCTCCTTCCCCACCCCTGTACCGCTGTGTTTCCCTCAGAAGAAGCTCAGAGCAGTAGCCCTAGAGGTCATGAGCCATACTCCTTATGGGCAACCGAATGTGGCCTGCCCACACAAGGCACTTGCTTTCCTCCACGAGGCCCACTCCGGGTTTGGGGTCATTTAGACTACTGCTGGTGTCATGCTTGAATTGCTGTCCTCTGGCTGCTACCCCTTCCCACCTCTGGGCCGGCCACTTGCTACCAAGGACATGCGGGATCCTCACCAATGCACTCTCCCATTTCTCTAGTGAAGCGTCCTTAAGATTCCATGAAGGAAGGCGGTCCTCAGGGGGAGGGCAGCCGGGATCCCAGCCATGGAGGTTGGTAGCATGGCCTGCCTGGGGAAGGCCCACACTGTGGATGGAGCCAATAGCTGGAGAAGATGTGAGCCTGTTAGGTCTCGTCTCCTCTCATCCTTTCTGCACCCCCTTAGACTTTGGGGTCCCCTGGGCCCATGCAGTGACTTCTTAACGTTTGCATCTGTGTAGAGGCAGGAGTATGGCTCCCTCATGCTCTCTTGTACCCTTCGCTTCCTCACTGCTTCTCAGCTGATGTCTTAGAGACCCGGGGGAGGACAGGGCTGGGGAAGAGCAGGGATGTGTGTTCTCTCTGTCTTTCTGTCCCTGAGCATGCCTGTGGCCTCTTCTGGTACTCAGACCCAGGGGCCGAGAAGGTGGCTTTTGTGAAGATCCTTGCCTAGAGGGCACATTTGGTTGACCCTCTCTGAAGCTAGCAGCCTGAGGCGGTAAGTTCTGTGGTTTTGTTTAATTTTAGACTCAGCGTTCATCAAAAGGCTTCCTGTGTGCCAGGCCCTGTTCTGAGCACTGCCTGTATGGAAGCAGAAACTAGGGCCACGAGCTGCCGATGAGGAAAAAGAGGGGAGTCCAGCAATCAGCTAGGGTTTTGCTTGCATCCTACCTCCTTGCCTTCTGAGGTCTTGTGTAGCTGGGATCCTCTTCCATTGGAGGACAGGTGGTCCGAGCAAGTCCAAGAAGCCTAGTGGGTCACCTAGGCCAAGGGCAGTCCCTGGAGGGACTGTGAGCCCTCTGCAAGTGAGTAGTCAAGCCCCACCTGTCGCAGAGGCTTTGAAGGCCTCTCTTGCAGCTCAGCCCTCTGGGTCTGAGAGCTGCCAGCTTTTGTACCGTGGGACCTGGCACCATATCAGGTAGGGAGGGGGCACAGAGGCCGACAGAGGACTGAGATAAGCCAGTTGGGCTTATCTCTCTTTGTTCCTATACAGGGACAGTCTGGACTTGAACCAGCAGCGATCCCTGGCAGAGAGATAGTAGTTCTTCTTAGCCTGACCCATCCGTAGGCTATCTCTAAATCACAGGCTGGTAGAGCTGCAGGGAACCTTCTGTTAGCTGCCTGGGGGGAGACCCAGAGCCACACTGAATTCAGTGCCTCCCCAGGGCACAGGATCATAGTGATGTCTCCAGGCTACTAGGTGGGGTCAGGCCAGGTTTGTAGTGATTTCAAACTCCTGAGATAGGCCACTGTGTAGCCCTTTACCCTGGGCAGCACAATGGATGTGGCCCCGTTTTGAAGAGATCACCCAAATAAAGGGTGGTGACGGACTTGCGTGCAGCCTGACCCTCAGGCTACTGTGGCCCCCACCTGTCAGTCTGTGCTTGGCTGAGGTTCATGGCCCTTCTTAGTTAACTAGGACCTCCCAGTAGAGTAGGGAGGGGCTTTTGGCTTGCACTTGCTGCACATCCCATGTCACCAGGGTGTGACAGTCTCGTTGGTGCAGGGGAGGACGCTGAGGCGCTTTGGATTCCTACAGGCTGGTTCTGCCCAGAGGGAAGCCCACACAGGAAGAATAGAGGTTGAACAGTAGGTGTGCTGTGGATATTGCTCTATATAAATAAAACACTGATGGCCAGTGACCAGGCTGCACTTGCTGGGCGTTACAACTACCCAGCAGGACGTTCCACTCCACTCTTTAGGAGGACAGAGAGTGTTCCGGGCAGTATCACTTGTCCCCTGAGACAGGACAGTGTGTGGACACAGCTCATGGCAGAAGCTCTTTGCGGCTGGAAGATGGTGGCCCCGGGGGTTCAGGCTCTTGTATGGTGCTGTCCCCCCACTAGACTGTCATGTCTCCTCAGAGGGCTGGGGCTGTGTCCCGGCAGACCAGAAACATCCACTGCCCAGCATGCTACACTTGTTCTCTGGACCCCTGGGCATCCAGAATCTCTCAGCTACACCTCTGCGCATGATAATTTGCCACACAGAAATGGTGCAGGGTGCCAAGTGTCTCTGGCTGAGACAATCCAGGCTGTCTCTGGTCTCCACAGGCCAACATGAGGTTCCTGTCTGCAGCCTAGGCCTATGCCTGCTGCAAGAGGGTGGCTTCCACTCTGGGACCTTCCAAGAATATGGCAGTATCGGAAGCCTGGATGGATGCTGGGGAATGGGCCTACTCTCCCCAGGTTGTTCTCATGTGCCCTCCCTCTGGGGGAGCCACTCAGGAGCATCACTCACAGCTGGTGTTACCAAAGGAGGTCATGGATTCAGGAGAGCCTGAAGAATTGTCCTAAGGTCTCTCCCTGCTTAGAACAGAGCGGAACAAGGCCGTCCAGCTCTCCTGTCACCTCCAGACTACACTTTCCCCTTCTGCTTTCCTAGAATCACAGAGGGGATCAGGTAAAGGGCACACATAAATACAGCAGCCTCCCAGAGAAGAGGGAAGAGGGAAGGATGCGGAGCATAAGAGTGTCTGCTTGCAAGGGCGGCTGCCACGAGCTGGGGTCCCTACTGGGTCCCTGGGACCGTCCCGTGTGTGCTTGTATACATGCTTCTGTGCACGTGTTTATGTTGCAAGCCGGGCCACAGGCGCGGCGTGCTAGCGTGTCAGGGCGTAACTATGGGTGACCACGGCACGCAGACGTCCGGCTCCTGCTGTCCCCTCCCCAACCAGCTTCCCACCACTTCCCTGTTCTCCAGCAGCCAGATGTCTCCCAGATGTTTCTCGCTTCCTGCTTGGCTCCGTGCAGTGGATGTTCGTGTTTATTTTGGGCAGCCCACTAAATAATAACCATTTAAAGAAAAGCTTTTCATAACCTTGTTCCCACGAGGAGTCAGAGTTCAGGAAATAATCCTAACTCTATTCACTATTGTCCTCCGGCTCCTTTCTCATCCACCTCCCTTCCCCCCACCCCTTGGGGACCACTTTTGAAAAGGATTCTTTTTTATACTACACAGTGTATGTGCTGCCCGCGACTCCTGCTCTCCGGGAAGCTTGGGGCTGGTGTTTGGAGAAGCAGAGTGAAGCTGGGGTTCAACTGGAGCCTCCTTAGAGCATCTCTCTGTCACTGTCACCTGGAAGCTTGTTCACAGTGTGAAGTCCCAGTGCTACTCAGTCTCAAGCCAGAAGCTCCCAGGAGTTTCTACCTCCCTTCAAGTTTAGAGCTCAGCTCTCTATCATGTGGATGGAGCCCTGTATCATCAGCCTAGGGCTTTAGGCAGGGCCTGAGAACACAGAAGCTGGGGCGTTTGAGTTGCCCTTCTGGGTGGGCTGGAGGAAGAGGCAACCTAACTGCCTCTGATGGTGGGAGACAGTGGAGGGTATATTGGGTATATGTATCCAGAGTGGATGCTTTCCTAGCCCTGATTAAGACACCAGACTGGGTACCATACCAGCCTGGCCACACAGGCTGGTAAAGAAGACCTGGGCTCTTCTGGTTGTCTGCCCATCTCCAGCTGACCTCTGAGATAGGTCTTACACACCCTCTCTCCCAGTCGAGAGGTCCTTGGCCCTGCAGGGATGCCATGGAGTTGTAGTCTGTCCCTAGGTGGCCTGGATGGTGGCCCTGTCCCCCAGTAAGCAGAACACATGGCGTAGCTGGTGTTCTGTAAATGATCTGATGTCCCGTGCATGCGTGGGGCATGTCCCTTGGCTTTCAGAGCTGTGCAACTAACTGGCTTAGGTGGGGATAGCAAGTGTCTCAAGAGGACAGACCCAAGCTTGACCTCTGCTAGCTGATAGCTCAGCGGAGGGGAACCAGGTTCCCCTCCGTGAAAAGTTAGACGAAAACCAGATTCTAAGCCTGACGTCCTGATGTGCACCTGTAATCATAGCACTTGGGAAACTGAGGCGGGAGGACCAGAAGTTGGAGACAAGACTGGGCTACAAAAACAAAGCAAGAAAGATAGAAACAGAGCATAGGGGTATTCCGACTAGGGACTGAGAGCTAGAAGGTGCTCTGTGCCCTGCAAAGGAGAATGAGCGGGCAGGGAGAGGTCCCGGCAAGCTGCAGGGCCCCAGGGAAGAGTATCAGTGAGGCTTCCCCAAGGAGCAGGGTGGCTTGGTGGTTATCTAATCCGGGGGGGGGGGGGCAGGTGAGTTCAGAGTAGGGGGGTGGGGTCTATGCTGGAATCTCCCTGGCTGGGTTGGCAAGAGAGCCTTCCTAAGAAGAGGTCGGCTGCTCCGTGGGAGCTGGGTACCCCTCTGCACCGAGGAGCAGCCAAGTGACATAAATACACACTGTCTATCAGGAGTCACTGGGTGAATGAATGATGGGTCATCAGCTGAGGAGGGAGAAACAGCTACATGGATGGATGAGTGAGTGAGGGTCATCCAGTAAGAGCCAGCACCCTTTCCACCCCCCACCCTCTCCCTCTCTGGATCGTGGAGCCACAGCAGTATCCGTGGTGGCATGAAGCTGAGTGAGACCCACAGGGGAGCAATGAGCGTTCAGTAACTTCCCTCCAGCCCAAGTCATCACCATTCCCTTGCCCATCCCCCGTCTGACCAGGGACCTGTCTGGTCCTGCCTCGGCTGCTCCAAGAGCGCTGGCGCCAGCAGCGTCTGGGCTGAGCCTTTGCTTAGATTCCAGCATAGACCCAATGTGAGCATCAGTGGCCTTGACCGTCCATCCACCAGTGGCAGGTTCAGGCCCGGCAGGTTCTCCAGAAAGCCGGCCACTGGAAAGTAATTGAGCTCCAGCCTTTGGTCAGGCAGACGTTCCTGGAGACAATCAGGGTAGCTAAGGGACATCCTTGTCCCCAAAGCAGAGGAGTCACAGAAATGACAGGAGTGCCAAAGAAGGAGCACCCCAGATATCAGGGACATCGATGTGGCGTGGCGCCGTGCCATGGGATCTGAATGGGCAAAGGGCACTCATGGCGAGTTCTCAGCCACTGGGTGAGCTGGAGAGAAAAAAAGGTGTCAACGGTCCTGGCTCGTGTCCTTCTTCCTCACCGAAGGCTCCATTGTTGGTCAAGCTGTGGGTATTGCCAACACTGCCCAGTGGCCTCGCCCTATGCTCTCCCCTGAACTCCACATTCTACCTGACCTTTACTCCCTAGCCAAGCACAGGCTGACCCAGGAACCCGAGCATAGACTTTTGCCATCTCTAAGAACAGAGCCCCGGTCAGTGCATGAGGCAGTGACTTGGAGGTCTTCTTGTGTCCTGCTGACTGACCCCTGGGAGGTCCATCTCAAGCCTCCAGGTCTGGCTGTCTTCTCCTCCCTTGGAGTAAGCCAAGGCTCCAGCCTCTGGCTCCAGCTCTCAGCTCCTGGGCTGGGGTCATCCCAAGGCCTCCCCAGGTCCTTCCTCACTCCCAGCAGCTGAAGTCAGTGTATACCCCCACCTGCCGCACCCCTAGGGGAGGCAGCCTTGCCTCTGGCCCAGCTGTGCTTACCCAAGCAGGAATGTTCTCCTGGGAGGCTACATGGCCAGGAAGAAGCTATGTAGACAGAGTAGGGAGAAGTCCCAGAGCAGAAGGCTGGAAGCTGGTGGGAGGGGTGGGGGAGGGGCACCTTTTCTCTTCCTCCTGAGCTGGCATTTTTTTTTCCCTCTGGGTGTTAAACTCAGCTCTTCCTCCCCTTTTCTCCTATTCCTGACTACCTGCTAAATAATTTAAATTTGGGGCCTAAAGGGCTTCAATTATCCTTTAATTTACATTAGTAATTTATACATAAGGCAGAATGGACACGCAGCGGTTCATGTAACAGCCCCCAGTAGACCTGTGGAGATCCGCTGAGCTCCGTGGTCCCAAGAATCTCAGCGTTTTTCTCCGCAGCCCGGGGGTCTTTGTTTTAAAAGTGTCTCCCTCTCATGAATATCGGCATGAGCAGGAGCCCGCGGGCACCCTCACGGGTACACCGGGAGGCTGTCTGTACCCAGGGTGAATGCTGGCTCACACTCACTGCAGGCACGCACACCGAGACAGGCGTCTCCGGGTCCTCTCTGGCATACGCACCCTCAAAGAAAGACATAAATGCCCACCCTGTCAGCTAGGCCATCTGCACATACGCACCTGTGCGCCACCCCTCTGTGTTCCCGCAGGTGATGAGCACACACATTTGTCCTGGGCACCTGTTGTCCCAACTTTACCACTTCTGATGGATGCCACTGGGACTCTGAGGGGTATTCATTCATATGAGCTATGCTGTGGCCAGGCGTTCAGTTCCTCCTTGTACACCTCTGCACTGGCACCTGACCCCAGGCCTGAATATGCCATGAATATAGGACAGTGGCCACATGTCCAGCTTGCTCATTTGGCATAGGCTGTCACCACGTGTGAGCTCCACCTAGGTGTCTCAGGCATGCTGCCAGCTTGGGCCTTGGCACCGGAGCCTGGTACAACCTGAGCTCTTGCCCTGATATAACGGTGCTGTCAAAGGGACCACATTTGGGATGGTTGGTTCCCGTCTGCCTCTAGAACCCTGGCCCAGCTTCCCCTGCACCAGTTTGCAAGGGTCCAGGACTTTCCAGGCCATGAGGACAGTAGCAACAGAGTGATGACCTCCCATGAGCCTTGTTTGGCTGGGATGCTACCCTGGCCTTGCAGGCAGTCACCCCAATTCCATACTATCCGGGCAAGGCCCTTGGATCTGGAGCTTCCATGGCGTTACCTCCCAGCTGTCATTCTGTACTCAGGAGGGCCCGTGGGGTAGGACCTGTGACGTCTCCTGCCTCCCTCACAGCCAACAAGGAGGGTGAAGGCAGGTAGCTAGTGGGCAGAGCGGTCATCTGCCAAGTGGGCAGTCCTCATGATAGAGATGGAGGACTCGGGCTGCAGGGTGGTATACTTGGGAATCCGGCTATTGATCCCAATGCACACAGGTCTTAGGCTTTGGTCCTGGTGCCTGGATGAGACACAGAAGCATTCCAAGCTCCCACATAGCCATGTGTAAAGTGTGGGGGTTACAGGTGCCGATTTCCCTATGCCATGGGGAATCTGCTGTGGTCCCAGGCAGCCCCTAACTCTAAAGCCGGATGTGGGAGCCCAGAGTTGACTCTGCCATGCCTGAGCCAGCAGCTTGCTGAAGGCCTCTTACCACACAGAAGCTCCAGTCGCTGTTCCTCAGGATGCCTTTGGCAGACATTAGAGCCGTGCCCTTCCCCACCGACCCTCAGGAATGACCCTAAGCTTTCAGCTGTTCAGTTGACCCCCAAACAGTATCTCCTTCCTTGGCTACATGCTTTAGCCCTCTTGGGAAGCCCCAACCATTTTGCCCCCTCAAAACTCCCATTCTTGAGTAGAGCATTGGGGTGTTTCCTGGAGTCCCAGCCAAGCTCCTGTCTCTGACTCCAGCCTCCCTGGACTCCCGAGGGTAGCGGTGGCCTAAATGTCAGAAAACTTGAGAGTGTTGCCTGGTGTGTTGCGCTGAGAGATCTAGGGCCACATCTGGACCAGTTTGCAAAGGTCAGCATCAAGCTCCAGGTCCAAATTATGAAGTCTTGTTACTGCTTCCTAGTGATTCTCACGGGGTTACCCGATGGCTCCTCATTCCAGAAACCCGTGACGGATCTCCTTGCACATCCCACCGTGGTGACACTACTTATGATGGATGGTATTCACTGTCAACGCCAACGCCAGGAGGCAGGTCTTCAGGGAGATTAGCCTCTGAGAATGTCTGTGAGGGATTGTCTGGATTACCGGAATTGATATAGGGAGACCCATCTTAGTTGTGGGTGGGACCGTTCCCTGGCTAAGGAGACTTTGGGGTGTATGAAATGGAGAGGGTAAGCTAAGCACCCGCATGCATTTATTCATCACCCTTTTCCGACTGTGGATGCGACCTGAAGGAGTGGGCGGGGGGGTTACCAGACATCGGGAGAGAAAGGTGCACTTGGGTTCCAAGGACCTCAGAGTATGAGGAAACTTCCCTCACTCCCCCGCTCAGCTTTTTTTGTCCTTATTTTTGAGACAGGGTCTCCTGTATCCCCAGCTGATCTGGAACATCTCATCTTCCTGCCTCTGTCTCCCTAATACTGGGATGACAGGCCTGTACACCACACACCAGGTTATAGGGTGCGGGGGTGAATCCAGGACTCAGTGTAGGTGCGGCAAGTGCTCTGTCAGCCGAGCTACAGCCCCATGGTCCTTTGCAGCTCAGCCCGAGCCCCCTGCGTCTGGTGCCCACTCAGTTCTCTCACTACAGACCCCTTGGGACTGTCCCAAGCCTGGCTCACCTTGGCTTGAGACTGAGAAGCTCCCCACCCCGGCTGCCAAAGCTCTCCCGCGTCTTTCGCCAGAACCTGGCTGCAGCCTCGCTGACTGCCCCGTGCTGATGACCCCACAGGGAAGCCGGCACCGGTGGCCCCCTCCAGAGTTTGGTGCCCTCCCCTCCCCTTGCCACCATGCCCAAGAGATCTTGACGCAAGGAGCCGCAAGAGCAGCTTCCCAGGAATGAGGCTTTCTTTCCACTTCCTCCCCATCCATTTCCCGGCAAATGTTTGCAGCAGGCCCAAGGACTCTGCAGGAAAGGCCGGTATAGACTGCTGTCCCTGTTCTCCATTACTGTTTTGGTCTAAGCTAATGTGGCAGTGGGTGAGCGTGAGTGTGTGTACATGTGCTGTGTCCAATTGGTTCCAGGACAACCTAGAGCCTCACCTCCTACTCCCTGGGGCCCCACCAAGCTCCCTGGCACCTGGCGGAAAGCATTTCCAGGGTGCCAGAGTTACTCTTTTCCCCAGGGGCAGCCTAGGGGAGGAGAGACAGAACAGCTGGGTAGAGCATGAGTGTGTACCCTTCCCTAGGCATCCCCATAGCCTGGGTGGGGAGACAGTGGGCAGAAGCACAGATGCCAGGAAGTTACAGATGCTGCCTTATAGGTGTTCTCCCAGGAAGTGTTCAGGAAGCACCTGCCCAAAGTAGGGGTTACAGTGGGGACCCACTCCCAGCTGTCTGTCTGTCTTCCTGCCGTCACTTGGCAGCGCGCGAGCGGCTCCATCCGTCCTCCAGCCAGGTCCACACTTCCTGACAATGCGGTTCCCTTAGTTCAGTAGATAGGGAAACTGATAGTGAGAGAGGACAGTGATTGGCTCAAGGTCATACAGTCAGTTAATCATATCGCTGGGACTGGGCTCCAACGTGTGAGTCTTGGTTCAATGCTCTCTCCACTATAGCAGGTGGCTATGCAAATTGATGTAAATTTTATGCAAATTCGATGACTTCTTGCACCAGGGGAGTGGGGTGTCCTAGTGGAGCGGATAGAGAAGGGGAGCGGGAGGTGGTGGGGAATTTCCTCATTCACAGATTATCAGATCTCACAAGGTCTGTAAAAGACCTGTGTCCCCGACAGTCTGCTGATGGGGAGGACTGCTAGGTGGCATGTCCTGCTGCCGCTGGGATTAATGGGGTCAACAATGCCAGGAAATAGCCAGAGGAAGCCTCCGGGATGGGCCCCTGGAGTCTACTCAATGGCGTGGGCCTGGCCTGGGGAGATTTTTCTCACGAGTCCTCAGACCCCCTGGGTCCCCGTCAAATAAAGGTGACCCAAATGAAGAAGGAGATTTATTTCCTGGCTTTGGAGTGAGCTGTGCCCCTTGCCCCCCACTTTCCTCCTAGCCAGAGAACAATGAGGGTCCCCAGAGGTACTTTCCTGTGGGAACAGGTGCATAGGTGGGTAGCCACAGCCCCCAAGCTCCCGCCCCCAGCCTACTTGGGCTGCCCCTCACTGGGTAAGCCACACGGAGATGGTTGCCTAGGGGTCACTTCCCAGAATCCCCAGGTCCTTTGAAACAACGCCAGGCTCTGACATCCTCACTAGTATCTGGGTGTCCAGGAAGAGGTTTATTTGCTTGTTTGTTTACATCATTCAGATAACTGCAGTCACAATTCCCCCCAAATGATGGGAAAAGTTCTGAGAAACAATCACTCATGCTCCCACCCAGACCCGACTCCTCCTTGCCTGTTAGTACATTTCCTCTCAGGCACATGCCCGGGTTTGTTTTATGGTTTACTCATGTACTTAATATCGCTCTGATCTCCTCGGGTAACACCCGCCCCCTCCCCCGCCCCACGACTGTCCTTGAATAATTGCACAGACTTCTTTGTTTGCACTGTCATACCTGAGCGAGTGCACTTCACATCATAGGTGTTCTTTACCCAGCCAGAGGGGCACTTCACGCTGGTAAGTAAGGCTGCAGCGAACATCTTTGTGCTCACAGCTAGTGGAGTCCCTTGGGAGAGTTTCCCAGAAGTGGGGATTGTAGGTGAAAAGTCATGCCCTACTTTACACACCCTGTCGGAGAGCTTTGTGGATTTGGGGTAAGAGTCACCTCCCAAGTTCATTGTCAGAAGTCCCGGCAGATGGGCACAGACAGATGGCCAAATTCCATACTTCCCTATGCCTCACCGACCGGGGGAGGATGGTGAAGGAGGAGCTTGGGGGCTCTCACTTCCAGAGCCCCTGGAAACCCCAGCGTGTGAGGACCGGCTTTACGGAGCGGCTCCACTCCCCGTGGCTAATTAGCGCCATCCATCTGCAGTCAGATCTGGACCAAGCGGAAGCCCTTTAAAGTAATTTGCTCTTTTAATATCACTCCTGTGATCTCATTTAATTTCCTCAACCAAACTTTGTTCGCAGAGCAAGCCAGAGGCTCTGCGCCCAGCTAGCAGGCTGATTTCTCACCCCTTCCCGATGGCAGGTTTGACTTCCAGAAGATTGGCTGGGGCTTCCTTCAGCTTGTACCCCCAAACAAAAGCGCCATTCCTTACCAGCTGCAAAAAGGGGCAGTGTGGAAGAGGTAGCTGTAAATAGGGGCCAGGCTGCGCTCTTTGATGTGAGCGCCCACGTTCCCTGGGCCACATTCTTTCCATGTCCCTAGGAGGCCGAGTTAGATTTTTGTTCTGCGAGCTTGTTATTGCCGTCTCAATGACTCGATCTGTTCCCATCCTTGGCCCTTCCCTCTGGATAGCCAGGTGTCACTCAGAGGAGAGTTGAACTGTTGTGGTCATAAGGGCCTACTCAGGAGTGATTAGGTGAGTCCTAGGCCTGCCTGCCTGCCTGCCGCACCCATACAGCTGGTCCCGCACAGAAGCCACATGTAACCGGGCTGCAGCTCCTTCAGGAAGGGAGGTGCTGCTGCCGAGCCAGCAGCATTGGTGGTGCGGGGAGAGGCTAGTGATTTATGGCCACCTTATTCCCCCTGTGCCCCGCCTGCAACCGGTGTACTTCCTGCCTAATGGAAGCTTGCACAGAGGGAAATAACTCTGCCAGGAATGGATCTAGTGATGACGGGGGCAGCCACCACAGGTTAAGAGCGGGATGGGGGGACATCGTGGACTCAGACAGGGGCCAGGGCCCAGTCTAGAAAGCTCTGAGAGAGAGCAGATGGAGACCAGTGGGGATGCCTGCGTGGAGGGTGGCCTTGCCTGGCATTCCTCAGACCAGCTTCCCCAGGCACCCCAGTGGGGAGCCAAGAGGTGAACTCAGACTTGAGGTCCCAGATGCTCACCCCAGCCTGTGTCCAGGAAGCGAGCTTTGGTGATCATAGACTATCAAGAGTCTCATCCGACCCTTCAGTGGCAGATGGAAAAAGCAAAGGCTGGAAGAGGGTCAGAACTGTGTCCAAAGTCACACAGCTACTGAGCTGGGTCCAGAGCCCAGGCCCTCCTGCCTCTCTGCCGAGCCACAGGCGCATTCCAGCCAGCGTGGGGTGAGGGAGCAGAGACATGAGCTTGGAGAAGCCAAGGTGACATTGGGTGGTCGGGCTGGAAATGTCGGGGAGGGTCAGGGTGACCAGGGCTGAGGGGGTTTGGGAAGGGCCAGCACCTGGTATAGTGTCCCGCCGAGGCTAGTTGAGGAGAACACTGGAACCCCACAACCGAGTGGGTCCCTCCTTGGCTGGAACATCCTATGTCTGATGCTCAGAAGCGAGCAGGGAGGGACTGTACCCCACATGCCTTTCCTCCGTGATGGGAAAATAAAGCCTGGTTCTCACCCCCCCCCCCCCCCCCGGTATCTGTAGCTCAGTGTGTGAGCAGCCCGCCACTCACCTCTGCGGAGCCTCTGCCTACCCCACCCCCACCCCCCCCACTCGCTAAATGGAATGATTCTATTACCTCATGGGAAAGGTAGGAGTCTGGGGCTGAGATTTCTAAGCCCAAGTGAATAAACGCTGCCCATAGTTCAGACTCTAAGGCCCAGATCCGTCCCCAGCCTCTTTCTCCTGAAGGCCTCCAAACCAGTCAGTCAGTCAGTCACCTAGGTGGCCCATGTCCCCATGCTGGACCCCACCGGGAAGTGGGCAGCACCCAGGGCCACCTGCCTAGGCTCTGGCTTCCCTCTTCCTTGGCATCCCTCCGCTGGTCGGTGAGCTCTCTCCTCCTCCTCATGCCAGGTGCTCCTCGGAGGTGTGTGTGGGTTGGGAAGGTGTTGTTGCTTCTGGCCGGGGGCCCAACAGCCACCTGGGACCTGACAACAACTCCCGTGCCTGTCGCAAGGCCGAGAGGTGACTATGGCCAGGTGTGCCGGGACCTCTGCCAGGTCACCTGGTCTCAGTGGCTCCCACAAACACTGAGTGCCTGCTCTACATAAGTGCCTTGCCAGTGGTCTCGTGGGCGTGCACCCACTTCATAGACGAGGAAAATAAAGGCCAGAGACGCAGACAGTGTGTCCAAGAAAAGTGATACCTAACTTGGAAACATTTTTTGTAAGCATCCTTTTTATGCCGGCCATCTAGCTAGTAATGAATGCCATGTGGGATTGGGGTTATTCTGTTTGATTTCTAGGGACTTTGTTTTACAGGTGAAGAATAAGGCCCAGAGAAGCAAATCACCTACCTAAAATCCCACAGCTATCAAAGCCAAGATCCTGTCCTGTGCGTTGGTCCCTTTTAAGGGCAAGGCCCCTTCAGTGTCTGGGTGAGATAGGTGCCCTCAGCTATTGGCAGGTCAGAGCCAGGCCCCCACCTCTTGGTGAGGCTGGAGGCATCCACATGAACTGCTTCGTGCTTATCTCTGCCCACTACCGCCACGCCAAGAGGAGAGGAAGGTTTGCAGATCGGCCAAAGGCTGGCAGTCTCTCCCATTCTTGTTCTTAAGGGCCAAGGCTATAGCTGCTCCTCTAAACATGGCGCCCCTCCCCCGACTAAGCAGCCTGGCATCTCCCCCCAGCAGTTGATAGACTTTTAGACTTTTCCTAAACCTCTGTTCCCAGCACCTAGACCTCAGGACAGGCCATGAACTTAGCACTTCATTTTTTGAGGAAGGAGGTCCAGAGAGAGGATGCGCCTTGCCAGAAGTCACATAGCATGGGGCCTCCAAGTAATCCTTCCCAGATTCCTACCAGGAGAAGGCAGAAGGAGCCAAGGGTGGAATTGCGTGGGGAGCTCTAACCATGTTACCGCCTCATCTCCCAGTTACCAAGGTCCTCACACCTATGTGGCTGTTTCTCTTGGGCTTGGTTCTCAGCCCTGCAGAGCCATCCGCGTGATGGGTAAAGATCCTCTTAGCAGAAACCCGAGCATTCCAAGTCCTTCTTCCTCCACTCTGCCCAAGGATAACTGTCACTGTCCAAGGGGGACCTCGGGCCTCAAGGTGCAGGCCTGTGGGGGTCCTATAAACCAGCTTTCACTAGAGTCCCACAAAGGTGAGCTGGGATGGACGTGGCCATCATGGGCCGGGTGGAGGTGAGTGAATGAAGTAAAACAGACCATTGGAAAAATTGTAACGACTAATCTTAGGCTCGGACAGCCCTTTACAGTTTATAAAGGACTTTTGCACTCATCAGAATCTAGTGTTTATTCCATCCAAGACCGTGGACGAGGCTGAGGAGGCTGAAAAGGCCCAGCCCCACACAGCTAGATTGTAGGAGTCTGTGGAGAAGACTTGAAGTCCGGTGTCCTGCTCAGTCCTCTGTGGTTACTGTCATACTGTGACTCTGTTTACCTTAGAGTGGCCTGGGAGTCTCTGTGACTCCCGTTTTATAGAGGAGGAAATAACAGGACACAGAGACCCGAGACTAATGAACAGGTGCTTGGGGCAGGGTGGAGGGTGGAGCCCAGATCCCGTCCTCTCATTCGGGGCAGACAGGAGGGCCGGCATTTCCCCAGGTGGAACCCACTGTCTGTTGGGGACATCTGGGACGACGGCACAGCTCGGGTTCGAGCTGAAACTTCTGAGAAACAGGCCAGCGGCCCAAAGAGACTTTTGTCATTGTCTCTGCTGGCAGGGAATCAGGGCTCAGTGGCCCACGGCCGGGGTTCATTCCCACGCCTCTGTCAGAAGGGTTCTCTGCTCCACCGGCCTCATCCACACCCTTCCCGCCTCCCAGACCCAAAGCTCTGCATAGAGACCGCTTCTTAGAATCCAGGGCTCTGTGCCAGGAGCCACCCTCCGAGGAGGCATGGGGAGTACTGGGGTCCCTGCCCAAGCCCCACAGAGGAGGCGGAAGCTGCCTGAGGTCAGAGAGCAGGCTGGGCCTACACTGGGTAGGTCTCCGATGGCTCAGGGTGTGGCCCATAGTCCCGGTGGCTGGTTGCCCTATTTCCTAATTAGAGTGTCCTTCTGAAAATGCCCTCGGGGGCCTGGCTCAGCATAGCAGGTGAGGCGAGGCGGTTACCTCCCCTTGTCTCAGGGGCTCCCTTGTCTCCCTGGTCAGGACCTACCCTGCGAAAGTGAGCCTGGGGCTGGCAGGGCTATGGCCAGCCTGTCCAGTCCCATCCCACGCCGTCCTCTAGGACAACTCTTACACACCCTTGAAGCCAGCCACAGCTGCCCTTTCTCTGGGATTAAAGGCACCATTGAAGAGGCTTCTGAGGGGGTCCGAGCAGAGTGGAGGAGGGGAGGCATCTTAAGAGACTGCGTCCCTGAGGGTCACCTGAGGCGAGTGGGCAGTGGTTGTTGGAGTCCTCCGGTGTTTGGGCCGTGAGAGAAGCCCAGGAAGAGACCATGGAAGGGAGCCGAGCGCAGAGATGCCCAATGCTGCGTTGGACGACTCTCCAGGGAACTCGGCTTTATTGCAAAAGCTGCCTATGGGTCTCGTGCAGTGGAATGGTCCCTAGCCTGCAGTACGGTTTTTAACGGGAGTCTACTGAGGAAGCTCCGATATTTACAGGGTTGGGGTGGCAGGCTGACCGAGCATGGAGACCAGTTCACTAAGAAAGTCAAGTCACCCACCTCCAGTTGTCGAGAAAGGGTGGGTGGGGACTGATTAAATCAGGGATGGAGGAATATCTTCTTCATTAGCTGATTGTAGCTCACTGTTCTCTGTATTAAGGGCACTGATGCACTGTCCAGATGTGCCACCATTGATTAGTGATGTCTGTCATGCCTGGGGGTGTGCCAGACGGTCAGGAATTTGCCCCCGGAATGGCTTTCTCCCATCCGCACTAACATCCTGATATTTCTGAGGCCTAGAAGCCTCAGGATGGTATGATGCTGGCTCTGTACCTCACTAGACCCTGGGATCCTGGCAGAAACTTAAATCTGGGAGTCTGAACCCTGGCCCCCCATCCTGGTGATCCAACCCTGTGTCTGGTCTTGAACATGGTAAAGAAGGTGTCCTGCCACCTGGCAACACCCTACCGAGAATTCTTCATCTGTTAGGGAAAGAGGAGGATTCCAGTGGGCCTCCCAGGTAGCAGCTTGCAAACCATGGCTCGGCCTTGGCCGAGCCACACCAGCTCTTTGCCCTGTATCACTACCATCAGGGACACAGGCCTGAGCTGAGGATCTGTCCTCACCGGCTATGTGAATGACACCAAGTTGTTTAAAGCCTTGACCCTTAGTTAAGTAAATAGGTGTGCTGTGTCATCTTGGGGTGGTTGCCCAAGGCCTATGACCCTGGGCCTAGCTGAGAGCCATATGGATGTCTCAGTTGGTGTCCTTGCGTGTCTGACCTCTGCCTTGGATGGGAATGTTGGCGTGGGTGTGGTAGGGGTGGAGGCAGGAGCATAATTTCAAAGCAGTACAGGCCGGGACTCTCAGCTCTCAAGTCTCCCAAGACCGCAGCCCCCAGCCTGAGCTGGCTCCTCCATCAACTCCTGTCCTTCCCTTTAACCAGCCCCATAAAAAGGGAGCAGGCGGGCGGGAGTCCCGCTGCAGACTTTGTAATGTGGCTTGGAGGCGGCCCCTGCGCCTTCCAACCAGGCTGTAATTACGGCTGGCACCAGACACCCCCTCATTACCAGGGCCTGCTAGGAGCACTCTTAATTACAGCATGCAGGCCCGGCTGGAGTGGCTGCTGGGGCCGGCCACAGAAGCAGCCTGCCTCTACAGGGAGGCACCCAGAGCTGGCTGGGGGCTGGGGGCTGGCCTTGGCCTTGGGCACCCTCCCGAAGGCTCCTTATTCCTCTTGTCTGTGTGGGAAGGTGGGGCCTCCAGAGGAGAGTCCAGGAACTTCAGTACTTCGTGCAAGGGACACCTCTTTTCTTTTTCTTTTTCTTTTTCTTTTTCTCTTTCTTCCTTTCTTCCTTCCTTCCTCCCTTTCTCCCTCCCTCCCTTTTCTTTCTTTCTTTCTTTCTCTCTCTCTCTCTCTCTCTCTCTCTCTCTCTCTCTCTCTCTCTCTTTCTTTTTCCCCCAAGACAGGGTTTCTCTGTATAGTTTTGGTGCCTGTCCTGGAACTCACTCTGTACACCAGGCTGGCCTCGAACTCACAAAGATCCGCCTGCCTCTGCCTCCCGAGTGCTGGGATTAAAGAAGTGCGGCTAAGGGGCACTTCTTAAGCATCTACAATATACAGGAACGTTTGGAGATGTGGCTCAGTTGATAGCGTGCTTGCCCTGGCATACACGAAGACCTGGGTTCAGTCCCCAGCACAGCACGAGCAGGTGTGGTCTCGCAGGCTGATAATCCTAGCATTCGGAGAAGAAGAGACAAAAACTCCTGGTCATTCTCGGCTATACAGTGAATTCAAGGCCAGCCTGGGCTACTTGAGACTGTGCCTCAAAAATGAAAAGTATCTACACTCTACCGTATGCCGGGGCCAACCCTGAGGCACTGCACTAGACAAAGAAATGCCTTCATGCTATCCGACTTTCAAGATGAAAGCATTGTGAGGCCTCGCTGCTAACAACATATCTGAATGCCCCTGTCCCCAGCCTCAAGAGACTCTCAGTTGCCCCAGCCAGTCTCCTGGGACCCTGTAGCTTCAGTTGGCACAGCGGGGGTGGGGGGCGGGTCTCCAGGCTCCTATCCCAGGATCTTTAGATCGCTCGGTGCCCCCACACATGGTCAAATGTGGTATATGTTGAACGTACTGTTGCAGAGCATCTGTCCTCTGGGACCCTGGGGTCTGGAAGGGCCCGGATACTAACAAGGAAGCATGCCAGTGCCAATCGACCTGGGCTGGAGGAGGTGATGTGGGCAATGAAGAAGACAAGCCAGAAGCAGAGCGGGACCCTGGCTGGGGTTCGGTGTGGGATGGGGTGTTGCAGTCAGAGCAGGGCACTTTGCAGTTGAGGCCTGAGGAAGGATCCAGGAGTAGCCAGATAAAGCCGGAAGTCAGCCTTTCACCCCCAGATAGTGTCAATGTCAGACTCAGGCACCCCTGGTGGAAGGGATAGAATTTCTGCATGTCGCTCCTACGGCGGCGTTGGCCTAGGAATATATAAATAGGTGCACAGCCCAGGACCAGCTCTGTCACAGTGCTGTGTGACCTCAGGCCACTCACACCCTCTCTGAACTGTGGCTGTCACTTCGGTTCCTCACTCTGCCCTGACCCTGGAGCCTGGAAGGAAGTTGCAGGTTTTGTGTCTACCAAGGCCACCTCTTGGGACTAGCAAGGGGACGCTGACGTGAGGTGGCCGAGGCTGAGAGCTAGGGCCGGGAGCCCAAGGCTGACCATTCCCTGAGTTATTAAGAGCCACCCGGAAACAGGCACAAAGGGAATTGTCCTGAGCTCCAGGCAGTTCTCGGCTCCCAGCTGAGAACAATTGGGGAGGAAAAGCAAGCCTTTTTGTCCAGGGCCAGGGACGAGACAGTGACCAGGGACGTGGCTGGGAAAATGCTGGAGTTCTCAGCTAAAATTAGCCGCCCACAAAACCTCTGCAGCAAGGGCAGCCCGACGCTTCTATTGTTTTGAACTTTGGATCCCAGGGGACTTGGGAAGCCAATGGCGGTCCCCTCCCCTCGATGATAGGAGCCGCTCTTGAGCCACAAATGCTCAGTAAAGGAACCAGAGGATGGACAGTCTGAGAGGGAGTGTGCTGGGCGACCCAAGGCCACCGACAGCCTCAAGTCGCCCTCTCTGAGACACCCTCCCTTCCCCCAGCAACACTGCCCGTGCCCTGGGCTAATGAGGGGCAGGTGTTTGAACTGGGAGGAAGTTAAGGACATTTTAAAATATGGCTCTCGGTTCCTTTCAGGGGAAGCAGCCTTAAGGGGGCACTGCTCTTTGCTGGTGGCACATCCGCTGCCTGGGTTGGACACCTGGCTTTGACTCTTAGTGACGCTGTGACTTTCCGTAAACAGCGGCGGCAACGGTTCACATGGCAAAGTCATGGAAGCCATTGAGATGCTGCGGATGACGTAGATGCTGATGAGGACCGTACTCGAGATGCGGGGCTTCTAGTCCTCGAGCCTTCTGACGTGGCCTGTGTGTCCCTGCGGCATCCTCACGGGGTGTCCCACAGTGCAGTATCTGTTTATCAAGTGAGAATTTGGATTCCCGGGGAGGACAGGGCATTTGTGCAAGAGAACAGAGCTCCACCGTGTGACCACGTCATTCTTTCGGGTCCACGTGAAAAGTCTCCTGCCAACCCTTGCAGGAGCGGACGGTGATGGACTGAGTTGCTCTGATATAACGCCAAAAGGCTTAAGAAACATGCAGCGGAGGGACTCGGCTTTGGGTACTGACTCTCCTCCTCTGTGGACTCGGGCAGGTCACTGTGCCCATTTCCTACCAGCAAGGGCTGGTGGGAGGACCTGCTGGCCAGTGGATGTTGGCTGTGGAGCCTGGGAACAGTTGTTTCCCAAACTCTGTGGCCTGGGAAGCCAGTCATCCGGGCTTCAGCGGTGGTGTTAGCCAGGCTGGCCCTCCTGCTGCCCCCCTAACTAAGAGGGCTGGGGACTCAGAGATGGAGTCCCCACCCCCAAGTACCAACTTTGCTGGTACTGTCCAGTGACTTTCTGTGCCCCGGGGGCTTATAGGGACCAAGCAGGGAGAGGATGATCTGAGGCCCCATTCCCCTTTTGCAGGGAAGGGGCAGAGAGAGCTCTAGAAGGCCAATGTCCAGGGCGGTAGTCAGAGGCAAAGCCTCCCTGAGGGTCCGGCTCTCACCATGCAGCCGGAAGCTTTACTGTTCCCAGTGCCTCTGGGGTTCCTAGCAGCTCTCTGCCCCAGCATGTTTCTGTTAGCTCCTCCAAGACCCCGGGGAGGTGGCACTCCTCTTCCATGCTCTCTCCTCCTGTGGAAGCTCCTGGGCTCCCTGGGACTCAAGCTACTCACTACTGCTGGCCCCAAGTGCCCTAGCCATCCACAGAACTTAGTGTCATGTTCTGCTTTCACTCTCTGGCCCCCGGTGGCTTCAGAAGTGGGTATAGTGCCACCACACCCATTCTACAGATAAACAAACTGAGGCTCCAGGAGGTAAGGCAGCTGACCTCGAGTTACCCAGCGGGCTAGCAGCTGACCAGGGACTGTTCACGTGTTTTTCTTCCTTCCTTATTCTACCCAAGAACTCCATGGGTGAGAACTAACCAAGAGCCTGTTACATCCCAGGTTCGTGCCATGGGGGCATCAGAGATGGAGCCAGCTCCCCTGAAGTGACAGCGGTCCCTGTGACCTGGAGTGCATGCTCATGCAGTTCCTCAGACTCTTGCTTACACACACACACACACACACTGCCCTCCTGTCCTCTCACCCTCTGCCTGCAGCTCCCTTGGAAAACCAGGTGAGCAGGCCCAGCCCTGAGCCAAGGCGGCCTGGTGGTTACATCAGCAGGCGCAAACAGGCGGGCCCTACGTCCCGTGGGGGCTGGCAACGGCTCCATCTGCCCCACGGAGTCTGTTTCATTCCCTTCTTCCAGCTTGCATCAGCCTTTTACAGCTCCGTGTCATCACAGGGAGGCCAGGCGGAGGCTGGAGTGGGGGTGGGGGGCCCCTGGAAACCCGAGGCTGTCTATGGATATGTTAGCCCCAGCCAGGCAAGCTTGCATGCCTGGAATCCCAACACTCAAGAGGCAGGGAGATCCTTGCAAGTTCAAAGCCAGCCTGGGCTACATACCGAGACCCCTGTCTTAAAAACAAACCCCAAAAGCTGTTAGCCAGCACCCTAACACCCCTCAGGGGCTCAGCTGCTTTTCTTCTGGAGGCGACAAGAGAAATCAGCAGCCAACAGGGCAACCCGGCTGAGAAAAGTTTTAGACTTCTGAGTTGGATAAGCCCAACATCTTGACATTGGCAACGCAAATTAAAACGACCCCGTCTCCCAGATGGGAAAGATCCAGGGCCTATGGGAAGTGGACTCTCCAGGGACAGTCGTGATTCAGATAACACCAATGACTTCCAGATCAAGAAGGGCATGGGATGGTAGGAGCCTGGAGATGAGAAATTCCTGCGGTTGTGGGGCATAAGTAGTTGATGCATGGAGGAGGACGAGGCCATGCCCTTGCAAGTATGAAATTCTCAAATAATAAAAATCAAAACCAAACCAAACCAAAAAGCCATCAAGGGTAACAGTAGGAATGGGGTGGTTTTTATTATTTATTTTCCCCGAACCATTCTTAATATCAAGGGTGTGATTACTTTTATAATCAGAACAGACTCAGAAACATGTTTTCATTAGAAGCAAATGAAAAGTTTTTGGTTCTTTGAGACCGAGTTTCTCTGTGTAGCATCTCGGGCTGTCCTGGAATTCTCTTTGTAGACCAGGCTGGCCTTGAACTCACAGAGATCCACCTGCCTCTGCCTCCCAAGTGCTGGGATTAAACGGGTATGCCACCACCGCCCAGAGAAACATTTTATTGTAATTTATTTGTGTAGTGTCAGGGATTGAGCCGGCAGGGCCTTGTGCATGCTAGGCAAGTGTTCTGCTATTGACCTTTACCCCAGCTTCGAGGAATAAAGTCCCTTCTGCGCCCCTGGGGGTCCAGTGCCTGGGGGCTCCACTGTTCTGTACAGTGTGACTCAAGGCCAAAATATACCCTCTCTGGTCTCTGTTTCAGAGGACAGTGATCTGATGAGCTGAGGATCTGGGGTTTCCAAAGGGGCTGGCTTCTAAGGGGGCTGGTTCCCCTGGCCCAGGCACTCCCTGTACCCCAACTGCTACCCCAATTCCAAAGAGGCTGGCCAGCATAGCCAGACAAAAGCCTGCCCTCCCAGTGGGGCCAGCTCCACAGACAGACAGGGTCCCAGGCTTGCAAGAAGTTTGCTTTACAGTGACCTAGGTGGCTTTAGGTCTCTACTCCAAGGACACGGGAGTGTGAGCATCCTTTGGTGCAAATGAGAATGGGTAGTGTGGGGAGGCTTGTTTTAGGAAGGCCCCGAGGCCCTGGCATTGGAGCTGAAATGGCTACACAAGAGCCATGAATCCGGGGAAGGGCTTCATTTCAAAGAGGCCCTGAGGTAGAGGTCAGGGAGGGGGGGGGTATCCCAGGGGCTCTGGATGGGTGAGTGGGTATCTAAAACAGGATTAGGAAAGCTGTTGGAAGGATAGCTGAGGACTCTCAAGACCCCTCCAGGCTGGGGGCAGGGTGGGTCCAGGGGTCAAAGAAAAAGCAAGTTCCATGGGGAAGGTCTGATGAGGCCTGCAGGCTGGGAAGCAGTAAGAAGGAGGGGTGTTTGCCATGCGATCTGAAGGTGCCCACAAACAGGTCTGGAGCATTGGGAGAGTTAGGCCAAGAGGAAGGGGGCCCACATGGTGGATTTAAGGGGCTGAGGCCTGGTCCTTACCTCTGAGGAGACAGACAAAGCTGTTCCCGCGGGCCCACAGGATCATCAGTGTGTTTGATTGGAGAGAGTGCTGCTGGGTTTCTTAGTAGCTGTGATCTTGGATGTACCCTTTGGCTTCTCTGAGCCTCAGGTTCTGGCCCTGTAAAATGGAGTGCTGACACAGGCTTGTTGCATGGCTGGTGAGCGTGTGGTACCACAAAGGTCTGTAAAAGCCTTGAGTGGGATCAGAGGTCATTTTTCTGGACTAGGTGGATGAGAGAGGCCTTTGGTCCCCTTACCCAGGAGAGGAGGAAGCAGATGACATGTCCTCAGAGCTCTCCCCCCCCCCCCAAGGCTGGGACTGAAGTTAACTGTAGAGGTGTCCATGCCCAGGGGTCCGGGGTTCAGGGGAAGGGTCTGGAGGGATGGCATGTAGCATAGCTTCCCCAAGTGCCTCTGTGAATTGGGTGGCCCGGTGACCCAAGGACTATGTGTCCATCCCCATTCTTTAAGTAGTATCGCTACTCTAGCCCAATGCCTGGGCCTTGGAGGGGACCTCGCAGGAGCATCGGGACTCCTCTCGGGGTACAGGTTCCTGCCCCATTGGCTCTCTTGGAAAGGCCACTTCCTGTGGCCATCACAGGAAATGACATCATGGGCACAGATGGGTCTGTGGAGGGTGTGGGAACAGGGCTTGGGTGAGAGACGACCTTCTTTGTTAGGAGCAACTTGGTATCCTCCAAGCTGGCCAGCCCCCATTTGTCTTCAGTAACAGGCATTGTGACAGCCTCTGAGGGGGACCCCGGGCCGAACCCCATAGGAGCCAGGGCCAGATGGAGGCAGGGCTTTGTGTCCAGGAAGGGATCCAGTCTGTGGGGTTTGTGTTTTTAAAACATAATAATAAGCTGGCTGGTCTCCTCCAGCTCGGCCTGCTCCCCACTGAGCACGGCAGTTTGCAGTGAATGGGAGAGATTTTCCATGCAGTGGGAGTCGGGGCTGGGAGAATTAGCCGGTGTCCAGAAGCTGAAGAACCACTGTGATTACTGATGATGAATGTGCCCAGCGTGGGGCAGCTCTGCACGTACCTCCCTTACCCACTCCTTCCCTCCTTATCCTGTGCCAGCCAGCCCTGGACACATGGCCCCGCTCTGCTGTAAATAGATGCCTAGAACTGTGCCAGGGTCCCTCGGCCCAGGGACAAAGGTCCGTGACGGAGGTGTCAAGACCCTCCCTCCCGCTAAGCTGCAGCTTTGTCCTGGAACCTCCACCCTGGGAGAGAAGTCTGGCCTCTAAAAGGATGATGGGCGCTTGTCCTCCAGTGTGGGACACTGGGCATGTGCCTGCATCCCGCCACAGCTGGGCAGCTTTCTGAGCCATCTATCAGCCCTGAGCCAGAAACTAGACTCTGATCTGGCTGGGTTAATGTCCTGTCCGATGTTGTTGGTTAACCCCTCCCCCTCTTTGTGACCTGGTCACATGCAGGTCTCCAGACCAACTCCCTCTAAGGGGTTCAGGTGACAGCGGACCACGGAGCCTGGAGGAGCCAAGCCTCCAGATCCTCTACCTGTCCATACCGCAGCGCCATTGTTCTCAAGGCACACTTCCATCTGGTTCCTTGGGTGACCTTCAGGGTCACACCCTGAAGTGAGCAGACCAGCGCGGAGGCCCGAGAGGCAATCCACCTTCTCCAGGTCTTGTGGTTCAGACTGAACCAAATCGGGGCTCTGGACAATCTGCCCACTCCTGCCCAGCCCCAGCCTGGTGTCAAGGTCACCACAAGAGAGGCCGAGACCTCCAGAGGAGGGGAGGCTCTGTGACCTCCAAGGTTAGTGTCATGACTGGAACAGCTAGCCAGTGGCATCTGTGAACAGCTGTTGGTCTGTCAAAGCAGCCCAGGGGAGAAGGGTCTTCCCAGGTCCCTGAAAAGTGAGAGAGAGAGAGAAAGAGAGAGAGAGAGAGAGAGAGAGAGAGAGAGAGAGAGAGAGAGAGAGAGAGAGAGATTTTTTGTGTGTCTGTGTGTGTATTAGAAGCTAAGAGCCACAGATCCACATGTGAGAAAGAACATGTAATATAAATTTCCATATCTACCCATTTCCCTGCAAATTTCATTTTTCTTTGTGGATGAATGAAAACTCCACAGTGTGTGTGTGTGTGTGTGTGTGTGTGTCACATTTTCAGTATCCGTTCATCCAAATTGATGGGCGTCTGTGCTGATTCCATTTTCTTGCTATTGTGAGTGGAGCCACGATGACCATGGATGTGCAATTATACTGGGTATTTTTCTAAACGGCGACCGAGCTTTTAGGAATAAATTCATGCTGAGTTCCTTGACTCTGACTGTGTAATAAATCCCTCACTTGTTGGGAATTCTTTGTGGCCTTGTGATACCATTAAAATGGACTAATCTACTACGACTACACTAGAAAGTAAAGGTGACTGTTGAGGGTGATCATGAGGTATGTCTAAGGGGCTAGATGATATCCTTTAAACAGGGTCAGGCAGAGTATCCCCCAGGAACGCTCAAGTACCCTCATCCTTGGCTGGTGCCTCAGGACCTGGCTGAGGCCACTGCAGCTGGGCTCCTGCTGTGCCAAGTGGTGGTGGGGGGAGGAGGGCCCAGTCCAGATGTTTTATTTCTTGGGTTCAAACCTTAGTTCTGCTGTGTGACCTTGAGCAACTTGAGCAACCTTTCTGAGCCTCTTTCTCTTCTATAAAATGAAGACAACAGAACACAGAGGATTGTTGCAAGAATTTGATAACTCACCTTTTTCCCAGATACTTCATGGCTCACTGCTTATGGTAGGCATTTGGTATGACTTCAACAGGGCAGTGTGTCTTTATCAAGCGCCAGGCCACTTTCAGGACCATCGTGGAACCTTCAAAGCAGCCGATAGGAAGCTGGTGCTCCCCTCCCAGTCTTTTTCAGCAACAAAAGAGCAGGACGCCCATCAGGATGCACTCTCTCTGGGTCACATAGAGGGTTCTGGAAGGGATGCATTTGCACCCCATTGGCTGGTTTCTTGTTTACCACTAGGTCGGGGGGTATATGCTTGCACACTCCCTCTCCTCCATCCCACCCTACTTAAGCAGGTCTCTTTTGTCCAGCTCTTCTCTCCCAAGGCTTAACCCCCGGCTTAGGCCAATCTCCTGTTGCCCGCAGAGAACGAGCAGACACATTTTGTTTATTGTAGTCTTGCAGAACTGTGTGTCCCCTGCCCTTCTGCCTTCAGGGGGGTTCCTTGGGGCCATGCACAGCCTCTTGACCCCCCTGAGGGACAAGTGCACGGTGCCCTATTTAGGCCTCTCAGGACCCCACTGCGGGGACAAGCACATGGCTGGTGGGAGGGGCCGCATGTGATCGTGGACACACACACACATGCCACCCTCCCTGCACTGGATTCCACTTTCCCAGGAGAAGTGAGGGGCGGGGAACACAGGCCCCCCCACTGCTTGTCCTGAGCCTGCCCGATTGTTCTGCATTTGTGATGCAGAGCCAATTTTCCTAAGTGGATTGTGACCAATCAGAGGCCTGGCCTGCTTTCCTCCCTTCCTGTTTGTCTCACCTCCCAAGGTGCTGTTCTTTCCAGGGACACAGGCGTTTCCACCCGGCCGCCACGCCGGGGAGGGGGGTGGCCACCCGTTTAGCCTAGTAGCTGTGTGCTCTGAAGGTTCTCCTCTAAGGTTCTTGCTAAGGGTGTGAGCCTGGGAGGAGGCTGCAGGATGCTCAGAGCCCTGGGCTTGGCACCGCACCCCTGCCCCGCCCCGCCCCAACCCCCCTCCCCCTTCCCTACACACACCCTGCAGGTCCTGGATGCTTCTGTGTTACCAGGCTGGAGCAGCAGAGCACGGGCCATAGCTTGGGGCAGAGCTTGGTACTTTTTAGCCTCAGTCTGTGTATTGAGGCTTCACCGTGAGAGGTGGCCGAGGCCAGGCAGAGCCAGGGCAGGAGACGTGGGCAGGTCCAGAGGGGGGTGTCCTCGCCTCTGGTCTCCCCGACTTCTCCAGTTAGGAGGAAGAGGGACCACTAACAGCCCAGACCCCCAAAGTCTGGCCTCTTAGATGCGAAGCAGGACGGGGAAGCTGCGGGCTCGGCTCGGGAGACCTCGTGTGAGTGATGGAGCAGGTCCCCAGGGTGAGGGGTGTCCAGCCTGCACTTCATGGTACTCTCCCTCCACAGGCCTTCTTGACGTCGGTGGCCAGGTGCTCCCAGACTCCTTGCCGTCAGCACCGGCCGAGCAGCTGCCCCACTTCCTGCAGGAGCCGCAGGACGCCTACATCGTAAAGAACAAGCCCGTGGAACTGCGCTGCCGAGCCTTCCCCGCCACACAGATCTACTTCAAGTGCAATGGCGAATGGGTCAGCCAGAACGACCACGTCACACAGGAGAGCCTGGATGAGGCCACAGGTGAGACACCCACCCTGCCCGGGCTCCCCAGAGACGCCATACAGCCGTGATGCTCCTCTGGGCCTCAGTGTCCCCTCTGGTCCCCCAGTTTGTTGGCTACAAGCCTCCAGCAGGGAACGATGCTCCCCCATCCTCCCACACGGTGGCCAGTCTTGCACTGATGCACAAGATTCATCCTGGCATTGTCCTTCCATAACTTTGCCTTACAGTTAACTGGAATGGTGCCATTTTCCAGTTACATTCATGATGTGCCTCCTAGACAGAAGTTGTTCTTGGTGTACCAGAAAAGACTCACACGTGCTGAGTCGCCCTTGTCCATATACACGGGACCAGAAGTGTTCTAGATTTCAGAATTTTCTGGACTTTGAATTTGCCCAGATTGTGAATCAGATAGTCCCCGCCCCCAATTAAAAAAAAAAAAAAGCAACATTCAAAATGTTCCCAAACCGGAAACTTCTGCAACATTCTGTCAGCGCTTGGAAGGTTTTGATTTTGGAATGGGGTCGCATGGTGCAGGCTTGTGATCTTAGCTACTCAGGAGTCTGAGGCAGGGGGATGACAGGTTCAAGTTTATTTTAGGACACTGTCTCAAAAAGTGAGAAGAATCGGAAGGGCTGTAGCTCAGTGGTAGAGTGCTTGCCAGTATTCACAAGGTCCTGGGTTCAATCTCCTACATGGCAAAAAAAATAAAAAGTTGACTGGCACGATGGCTCAGTGGGTAGAGGCACCTACCTGTCCTACAACCTGAACTTAATCCCTGGCCCCACGTGGTAGAAGAGAGGGCTGACTCCAGAAAACCGTCTTCTTATTCCAGATGCATGCTGGGCACCCAGGCACTCACACCTGCAGGCGCATACACACTAACTAGCTAACTAAATGTAAAGATATTTTAAATAATAAAATTGCACATGCCATTAATTTCAGCACTTGGAAGGCAGAGGCAGATTAATCTCTCTGAGATTGAGGCTAGCCTGGTCTACAGAGTGAGTTCTAGGACAGCCAGGGCTGTGCAGAGAAACCCTGTCTCAAAAAACAAAAAAACAAAAAACAAACAAACAAACAAAAAACCAAACAAAAACAAAACTAACTAAGTTTGGGGAAGCATTTTGGCTTGCAGATTAGGGGTGCCCTATCTTGTAAATATTACATGAATGAGCAAACAAGTGTTACTGGAACGTAGCCCAGACCCTCAGGAAGGAAGGACAGTGACTGAACCTTGGGGGTGGGAAGAGGCACAAAGGCCCTGCCTGCTGAGGTGGGGCCCACGGGGCTGCCAGGTGGAGGCTCCGCGGCTCTAAACATCTCCCGCGGGCTGGCAGGCCCCAGTGCCCCTGGCTCAGTGAAGGTGCCCGTCACCAGGCCTGGTCTCCGGTGTGAGAGCCCCGGGAAGAAATGCTTTCCCAGAACGTAGACCTAGGAAGAGAGCACACACAGGAGCCCCCGGACAGAGGGGAGCCCCCGGACAGAGGGGAGCCTGACAACCCAAGCTGAGCAGCACTGGCATCCAGCCTGGCTCCGACGTTGCTCTCCCTCCTCCTCCTCCTCCTCCTCCTCCTCTCTCTTTCTCCCTCCTCCCCCCTCCTCCCTCCTCCTCCTCTCTTTCCTGTTTCTTTTCCTTGGTCATGCCCGATGCTCCCTTTTCAGTCTGTGTTTGTGTCTTTCCTACTTTTCTGTCTCCTTCAATTTCTGCTTTGCTTCGAGAAGCCTTAATTTCAGACCCACCCAGATGGAAAGCCCCGCCCCAGACTTGACCACCACTGAGCGCTGCTAGCAGGGGTCTCGCTCCTGCTATCAGGAGCGCACCGTACCTGCTAGCCCTGAGAACTGGGCTTCTGCTGTCCCCCACTGGCTGTACATAGTGACAGTGGTCCCATAGCCCATGCATGCGAGGACAGCCGTGACTAGGCCAAGAGAAACAGGCCTCCTCGCGGCTCCTGCCTGGCCCAGCAGGTAGTCCAAACTGCTGGTAACCGATAGAGTGCCCTGGGCGTAGCAGGGACAGAAGAGTTCAAGGCAGGAGACAGTGTACGGTGGCCCTGTGGAAGACTTGGGTCTTTCGGCTGAGGGATCCGTGGAACATCTTGACAAGCACAGACTAGCTGGGCGGTGCATGGGTCTGAGGATACAGGAGGCTGGCATTAGCTTCCCCACACAGACCTGGGGAATGGCTATCGATAGCTCCCAATGGAAGCCGGTAGGATTCTGCAGGGAAGCCACGGGCCGGGGTAGAAGGGAGGTGGTGTCTTCCCCTGACACCGAGGACCCTGGATCTCCTCTCTCCCAGGCCTGCGGGTGCGAGAGGTGCAGATCGAGGTGTCGCGGCAGCAGGTGGAGGAACTCTTCGGGCTGGAGGACTATTGGTGCCAGTGTGTAGCCTGGAGCGCTTCGGGAACCACCAAGAGTCGCCGAGCCTACATCCGCATTGCCTGTATGCTGCCCCGATTCCCCCACTCCATCTCCCCGCTGCTGTCAGAGAAACACCTGCTAAGGGACAGCATGTGCATGCCAGCCCACATGGGCTCTTAGACCCAGAAGCCAGGCCCCCTCAGACCTGAGGATTTCCAGCAGCCCTTGCCACCTCTGAAAGGAAGGCTGAGCTTCTAGGCCAGGTCCCAGAGTCAGGGAGCGGGGCCCTCTTTCCCCAGGTGAAGGGAGCCTGTAATATAAATCCTTAGGTATATTCTGCCCCCTAGTGGCTACCACGGGCACTTCATGTTCCCATCCTTCTCTTGATACACTTGGAACTCTTCTTCTCTCAGACCTGCGCAAGAACTTTGACCAGGAACCTCTGGCAAAGGAGGTGCCGCTGGATCACGAGGTCCTTCTGCAGTGCCGCCCGCCGGAGGGAATACCTGTGGCTGAGGTGAGGGGGACGTGGCCAGCCAGGCCGGGCACTTCTCCGCAGCTGGGAATGCCACAGCCTCTAGACCTCCGTCTGTCTGCCTCTCCCTCTGCTCTCCACTCACACCGGACCTTGTCCAGCCCTCCTCCGTAGGTGCAGCCTCCCAGGAAGAGAACCCCGGGGCTCCTTGGGTAGGCCCCAGGTCTAGTCTCCGACACCCCCACTTAGCACAGACCCAGGAAACCATGCTTGTAGACGCCGCCAGATTTCGGTGCGTGCGCTCAGGTGTCCACCCCATCAGCCAGACACCACCTTCCCCTTTCCCCACGCATGCCCTACACTGGTGTAGAAGTTCAGAGGAGGACATGATGTAGCTTTGCGGCAAAGGACAGGCCTCTTACTCAGGACTCAGCTGTCAAGCCCCCAGACTTTGTACTGGTCACCTAGGCCTTTTCTTGTGCCCTCCTGGGCACAGTGGGCACCTGGGTGATCGCTACCTTTGGGGCTTTGGTCTCTTCAGCAGCCCTGCGATGTGGGCAGAGCCACCCTGTTAGAGATGGGAGGGGTGGTGTGACCACCTGGATTGTGACCGGTAGTGAGGAGCGGAGCTGAGGGCTGAACCCAGGGGTCCTGCTGTGGGTGTGGGGGGCTGCAGCTTTGAGCAGCTTGGGGGTTGGGGTATAGACACTGGCAGCCTGTGCGTGTTTGGTATTTCTCTGAGCCCAGCATGCCACATTCACCCCTGCCCCATGGGGTGGGTTGTAGCAGGAATCTTAGAAGGTCTTATTAATAAAAATCAAACCTGAGGCCAGTTATTGGGGTGAACTCTGGAAGATCAGAGAAACAGAACAAGCCACAGCTAACCTCACCTGGCCAACTCCTCAGCTGATCCTGTTTCCTCAGACTGGAAGCTTCTGAGTCCTCATCCAAATGGATCTCAGATGAACTGTGCTGCTAGAAAGCCTGGAATGCTTCTAGTTTCTGGTCCTCACACCTTAAATACCTTTCTGCTTTCTACCATCACTTTCTGGGATTAAAGGCGTGAGTCACCAGGCCTGGCTGTTTCCAGTGTGGCCTTGAACTCACTGAGATCCAGAGGGATTTCTGCCTCTGGACTGCTAGGATTAAAGGCATGAGTGCCACCATTTTCTAGCCTCTGTATCTAGTGGCTGTTCTGTCTCTGACTCCAGAAGAGTTTATTAGGGTGCACAATATTTTGGGGAACACAATACCACCATAGTGGGTGCTGTTCAGGGTCCATCTTACAGCACGCTGGGTCTCCCAAGATCGCTCTGCTGGTAAATGATGTGCCCCATGGTGGTGCTGGTACCTGCTGCTGCCGGGTGTGAACCTGGGTGTGGATATAGGCAGGGTGGGGTATTCTAGTTATGCTTGGACCCCCCCTCCTTCCCTCTGCAGGGGGCCCATCCCCAGTGCCAGCAGGCAGACCATGAGTCCCCACTGCTCCCCTCCACAGGTGGAATGGCTCAAGAATGAAGATGTCATCGACCCCGCTCAGGACACCAACTTCCTGCTCACCATTGACCACAACCTCATCATCCGCCAAGCTCGCCTGTCGGATACCGCCAACTACACCTGTGTGGCCAAGAATATTGTGGCCAAGCGCCGGAGTACCACCGCCACAGTCATTGTCTACGGTATGGATGTGCCGGGGTTATCCTAGGTGCCCTCTATGGTGGGAGCTCTCTTTAGGGTGCGAGGGGGAGGCCTGCAGTACATCCCGCCTATCCTGACCTCCAGGAGGCCAGTGGGCCCCCTGAACTGTGTGGAGAAGCAATCTAGAGAGATAAGTGGCCAAGTCAGGCACTCTGGGTCCACTCCCCTACTTCTCAGGGCCCCTTAGCCATCTCTAAAAAAAGAAAAAAACCACCCACTTCTTCTTAGTCAGGCCCAAGGCAGCGTCACAGCCAGATTCCCACACTCGGGTCATTTTGTCCCAGTAGGGGTAAGGGTGCTACCCAGACTGTTCTCTGCTCTTTCTTTGGGCCCAAGGATGGAGGGAAGAACCATAGTGGCAGTGAATCCCTCTCCTGGAATTCAGTCCCAGGCCAAGACCCAGGTACCCCATCACACATTGGGTGACCTTGGTTAAGTGTTAATCTTCTAGCCTTCCTGTGTTACTGTGCAATAAGCCAGTCGTCGGTAACCTCCTAAACCCTTTCAGGTGCCCAGCCCCACAGGTGAAGGGTTCCAACCAGAGTGGCTGGGTTAGTAAAGTTGGGTGATGGGTGTGAAAGACCCGGAGAAACCCAGATCCAGGCTAACTGTGTGATGACCCATCCCTCCAGTGAACGGCGGCTGGTCCAGCTGGGCAGAGTGGTCACCCTGCTCTAATCGATGTGGCCGAGGCTGGCAGAAGCGTACGCGGACCTGCACCAACCCAGCCCCACTCAATGGAGGGGCCTTCTGTGAGGGACAGGCCTTCCAGAAGACAGCCTGCACCACCGTGTGCCCAGGTAGGAGCCACAAGCCCTCCAGGCTCCCCTGCCTCTGGGGTGTCTACAGAGTTGGGGCGGCACCCTTCCCCCTGAGCAGCAAGGAGTCCAGACCCCGGGTCCTCAGCATGCTCTGTAGTCTGTAGCGTCGGATTCTGTCCCAGACTGCTGGAGAGCTGGAATCGGGCAGTGAGCTGAAGCTAGATGGGGCTCCTGACTTTGAGAACTGCTGGGGTCCCCAGAGAGCTTGCTGCGTGTATCTGTTGGGATGCCTATTGGCCACAGATGTCCGTCCTATTAACAGCCCCCTCCCTGAGCCAGTAACCTTAAGTATCTTTGTTACAGTCCGCTGAGTGCATCTAGCTGCCCCTAGCCTGTGGCTGTGCGGATACGGTGTTGATTTACTGACCGGCCTGCACATATGTTGCATGCATGCATGTGTAGGTGCATGTGTGCATTGCTGTTACTGTCTCTGTGTTGCTGTTGGCATGCAATAACCGCGCGCGCGCTGTGTCCCCACAGTGGATGGAGCGTGGACGGAGTGGAGCAAGTGGTCAGCCTGCAGCACAGAGTGCGCGCACTGGCGCAGCCGGGAGTGCATGGCGCCCCCACCCCAGAACGGAGGCCGGGACTGCACCGGCACGCTGCTGGACTCCAAGAACTGCACCGATGGGCTGTGCGTGCAGAGTGAGTGCTCTGGAGTCAGGTGACAGACCCCTCTGCCCCTGCCCAGCCTTGAGCCACTGTGCCCACCCTGAGCAGAGCAGCCCCGGAGGGCGTCTGTGTCCCCGTCCCCCCACCCCGCATCCTTCATCTCATCCGTACCGTGACCCCCATCACCTCGTCTGCCATCCTTTATCTGTCATCCATGTCATTGTCTCCCCCTTTATTTCCCTTGACAGATAAGAGAACTCTAAACGACCCTAAAAGTCACCGTAAGTCCCATTTCATGACTGTCCTCTTTCCTCTGGGGATCCCTGGCTCTCCTCGGCTGGCTTTCCATGGGTGTGGGGTGCAAGGCAGGGAGAGTTGATGCCATTTCCCACCCCACCCCACCCCCAGTACAACCCCATGGGATCCCTCCACCTCATGCATCTTGTCCCATCACAGAGAGGCAAGCAGACTCTTGGCTGACAGACAGACCCCAGGACTCCCCTTACCCTCCTGTTAAAGAATAGGACACTGAATCTCAGAGAGGAGAAGAAATCTGTCCAAGGAACAAACCAGGAAGGTAGCAGAGCCAGGACTTGAACCCAGATATATTTCTGTGGCCAGAGCAGGTGGTCTTAATCATTGTCCCTCCTCTCCGAGACATGCCGGGAGACAGTGTCCTGTCTGTCCCACATTGTACCCCTAGCAGCTGGGCCACCCCTCCCGAGTTAACTCTGGCGAGAGTGGTACTGCTCCCATTCAGCTCCCGGGTGACTTCTCTCCTGCCCCTCGGGCCCTTGCCGCTGCGACTGCAATATCAGAGTAATACAGCCACTCCCTCAGACTGGGGCCTGTGGTAATTAAAGAGCAATTTCAGATCATTCTGGAATCATAAAACCTGCAGGGAAGTCTTCAGCCCAGCACCCCGAGAGGCCAGGCCGGTGGCTGACTAGGAAGTCTAAGTCGCCAAGCAAGTGGCCCCCAGTGTGAGTGAGGAGGACAGGAGAGTATCTGAGCCAAGCTTAGGGAAGAGCCTGTTCCTGCTGGGGCAGGAGCCTCCGGAGAGGGAGGAGGTCAGCCCTGAGGACGAGTCTCTAGCAGCTCCCTGGTTGCCAGGATGCTCTGGGGAGCCCTTAGTGAGGACTGCTGAGTAGAAAGGCAGTGTGGAAATGAGCAGGTGCCCAGAGCAGGAAGCCACGGCCTCCCATGCTAGGAGGCCTGGGCTCACCCACGGGTGCGGAAGGCCGGCTGGGCGTTGGAACTCAGGCTACCTCTCCCAGAGTTCCCTGCTTTTCATGAGACATGAGTGCCTCTTGGAGCTCCCAAAAGAAGCAAGGTCAAAGAACACCTGCCTGGTGGCCCCCCCATCTTGGCTGTGCCTGAGCCGGCTGACGTGAAGGTCGCTCACCCCAGGTGGCTTTTAAAATTCATATTTCACTTAATTAGAAGGAAATTCATTAAAACACACAGCTCCTCAGTTGCGCCGGTCACATTTCAGTTCTCAGTCGCTGCCTATGCCTGCTTGAGTGCACAAGGGACGGTGTGTGGACGGGATATTCCTGTCCTCCTAGAACGGTCTGTGGACCCTGCCTCTGACCTTCCCAGATTCCTGCCTGGCAATAAGTAGTTATTTGCAACCACAGCCCCCTGCTGGAGGAAGGAGGTGTCGCCGTGGGTGGCCTCCCCCAGTTCACCTCTTTTCATCCATCTGCCCATCGCCTCTCCATCCATTGCTTTGCCTCTCACGCCACCTCTCCCGCCCTCTCCACCTCCCATCCTTGGCATGGCCGAGGAGACTGCTTAAGGAGGTTTCGGGGAGCCAGGGCCTTCGGTCATAGGGAAGTCGTAGGCCCGGAGCGAAGCTTTGTCCTTTAGGTGGAATTGTGTGCCCGCGTGTTTCCGAGCCTCACACCCCGGGCTCCTCAGCTTGTGAATCGGACCTAAAATTGGTTCTGTTACCTTCAACACTATCCTAAGAGGATGGGCTGGGGTTGGGGATTTAGCTCAGTGGTAGAGCGCTTGCCTAGCAAGCGCAAGGCCCTGGGTTCGGTCCTCAGCTCTGGGAAAAAAAAAAAAAAAAGAGGATGGGCAATAGGGCAGGGATTTTGTGACAGTGTATGGGAAGAAGAGATGGACTCCTGGGGGTGTGAAACTTCACCTGGGGGCAGGTGAAGCCTGGAACCTAGATTTTCCTTGGGACCCTCAGGGGCCCGCCCCTCACTGAACCCTACTGCTCCTACAGTCCTGGAACCCTCGGGAGATGTGGCGCTGTATGCAGGCCTCGTGGTGGCCGTCTTCGTGGTTGTGGCCATCCTCATGGCCGTGGGCGTGGTCGTGTACCGAAGAAACTGCCGGGACTTTGACACGGACATCACTGACTCCTCAGCTGCCCTCACTGGCGGCTTCCACCCTGTCAACTTCAAGACCGCGAGGCCTAGTAAGGACCTGGAGGAGCCTGGGGTGGCAGGCACGGTTGGGGGGTGGACACCGCAGAGCAGTGGAGCTGTCTCGAGAACTGTGGGGTCCCGACAGCCTCTTGGTTTGTTTCTCCATTTGTCTCAAGCTCCCGGTGGCAGGTGGCAATTGAGCCGTCTGTGGTTAGACCTGTGGAGAGGGCAGAGGGCCAGACCGGAGGGAGCAGAGTAGGCAGGGCCAGTGTGGTGATGGGTAGGGAAGGTGAGTCTTAACTATCACATTCACCCCTGCAGACAACCCCCAGCTCCTGCACCCGGCCGCCCCTCCAGACCTGACAGCCAGCGCCGGCATCTACCGTGGGCCCGTGTACGCCCTGCAGGACTCCGCCGACAAGATCCCGATGACGAATTCGCCCCTGCTGGATCCCCTACCCAGCCTCAAGATCAAGGTCTATAACTCCAGCACCACCGGCTCTGGATCTGGCCTGGCTGATGGAGCCGACCTGCTGGGTGTCCTCCCGCCCGGCACGTACCCAGGCGATTTCCCCCGGGACACCCACTTGCTACACCTGCGCAGTGCCAGCCTTGGTTCCCAGCAGCTCCTGGGCCTGCCTCGAGACCCCAGCAGCAGCCTCAGCGGCACCTTTGGTTGCCTGGGTGGGAGGCTGAGCATCCCCGGCACAGGTAGGCCCGTGGTCCTGTTCATCGCTCAGATGGGAAAAGTGAAGCTCGGGGCAGATTATACTTAGAGAAGTCTGGTCAAAGACCTGAGATCAGGCCTGCTTGGGCCTCTGGAGGTCAGGGGACATCTTGGGTCAACCCCTTGGAGGGGACCTCGCCGCCCCTGTCAGGTTGGGAGAATGGCTCTTATACTTAAAAGTCCCACAGAGAGAGCCCAGTTTTGAGAGACAGCAGGCCAGGGGTACTCGTTTCAACTTGTGCAAGTGTTAACTGGCCGCTTTTCAGAGTGCTGTCCTGAGCCAGCATGGAACAAGCACAGGGCCTTCTGACCCCCCCCCCCCCCGCCCCCACCTCTCCCACCCCAGCAATGTTAGAGACTCCTGTATTCCTGGGCATACCAACTATGGCCGAGTGGCCTGGCTACTCCCTATATCTGGTGCCCCCCCCCCCCCCCTTTCCCCAATCTAGAGTCTTTCCGGAACTTCCCTAAGCTGCAGCCAGGTCCCACCCCATTCTTCCCATCGCCTTTACTTCCTCCAGCCTCCTTCCTGACGACCTTTCCCTTCCTCCCTAGGGGTCAGCCTGTTGGTACCAAATGGAGCCATCCCCCCGGGCAAGTTCTATGAGATGTATCTGCTTATCAACAAAGCCGAAAGCACCCTGTGAGTAGACGCTCCGACCCTGGCCAGGCAGCGCCCCCTTCTCCTCTGCCCACACCGGGCACAGATATTTCCATATGCCCCTTGGAGCTTGGTCCCCAGTGCCCGGGGTCCCCCGGAGAAAGCGTGTTCTAAATGGGGAAAACCCGGGCAGCAGTAAATCCTTCCTGTATAAAGGGGACTTATCAGTGAGTGCACTGCTTACCGTCCCGTGGCTGTGGCGAATGCCTGATAAGAACTTAAGGGGGTGGCATTGATTTGGGCTCACCGTAGTGACAGCCCCTCTGACTGTGGTCACGGGAGCGTGGTGCATCCGTGGTCGGAACTGGAGAGGGCTGAGCACCAGTGTCCCAGGGTTCTCCTTTCCTTTTCATTCAGTCTGGGTCCCTAGCCCACAGGATATGCTGCCCACCTTCAGAGTAGGTGTCTCCTCTTACTTAACCCTCTCTGTGGCACCCTCACAGACAGGCATGTCAGGGGTTGCATCTCTTCCATGACCCCAAATCCAGTCAAGTCCACAGAGAAGATTAACTCACAGCTAGTAAGAAAAATGGAATGTCTCAGCTCGAACACGGGCCTTAGAATATGAACAAGGGATTCACACGTGCACACGCCATGTGCGTTGTTCATGAGAGATCATTCCATCTGAATGGTAGTCACAGGCAGTTAATGAAACAACCTGGAGAGACATGAAGAAGTGTTCTGCTTAAGGACCCTGCAAGGATGTTTTCCCTCATGCTAATACCGTCTTGCCTCCAAGAACACGGGCACACGCCCTTTCTGACACACTGGTGATTAGAACCAGCTCTCCCGAGGGTAGTATAAACGGCATGCAACCCTGTTGCCCTGGCTGTCTTGGAACTCACTATGTAGACAGGCTGGACTTGAACTCAGATCAGCCTCGGCCTCCCCGAGTGCTGAGATGAAACAAAACTATGGTTTTGTTTATGGTTTCAAATGGGTCCCCCCCCCCCCCCCCGACAGCATCTCCCTATAAACTCCCCAGGCTGGCCTCAAACTTAGAGATCCATCTACTCCTGCCTCCTGAGTGCTGGGATTAAAGATATGTGCCATGCCCAGCTCATTCTGGTTTCTGAATCTTTCATTCTCTCTCCCCCCCCCCCCCCCCCCTTTTTTTTTTTTTTTTAAGATTTATTATGTAGTTTTCTGTCTGCATGTGTCTTTGCAAGCCAGAAGAGGGCACCAGATCTCATTACGGGTGGTTGTTGCTAGGACTTGAACTCAGGACCTCTGGAAGAGCAGTTAGTGCTCTTAATCACTGAGCCATCTCTCCAGACTGTGTTTTGTTTTGTTTTGCTTGTTTGTTTTTGTGTTTTGGTTGATTTGTTTTAAAGAAAGTAAAGGAAGACCAGAATGTTATGTAAAACCCCAGACCTTTGAGGCTGGGCAAAGCTTTGGATGAGACTGTTTGGACTTAACAGCAAAACCTAGAACATAATTCCCGGTGTAGACCACATCCCTACTTCCCACCGCTGTGATGTCTGGCAGCCCCAGTCTCCCCCGCCCCCCCCCCCCCAGCAGCAGAGACTTGCCTTGGCACAGGCCCTGGGTGGAGGTGGGGGCCCTGCAGGAGTGAAGTGTGCCCCTGCTGCGTGGGTCCTTCCGGCCTTCGTTCACTGCCTCCCTCTGCCCTCCCCCTAGCCCGCTTTCGGAAGGGTCCCAGACAGTATTGAGCCCCTCGGTGACCTGTGGCCCCACGGGCCTCCTCCTGTGCCGCCCTGTCATCCTCACTGTGCCCCACTGTGCTGAAGTCATCGCCGGAGACTGGATCTTCCAGCTCAAGACCCAGACCCATCAGGGCCACTGGGAGGTGAGGCGCCCGGGTGGAGTGGCTGACCCCTCAGAACGGCTCCTCTCCTGACTGATCCCAGCCCAGAGGACGACATCCTCTCCTCCCCCTGTAGGAGGTGGTGACCCTGGATGAGGAGACCCTCAACACCCCCTGCTACTGCCAGCTGGAGGCTAAGTCCTGCCACATCCTGTTGGACCAGCTGGGCACCTACGTGTTCACGGGCGAGTCCTACTCTCGCTCTGCAGTCAAGCGGCTCCAGCTGGCCATCTTTGCCCCAGCCCTCTGCACCTCCCTGGAGTATAGCCTCCGGGTCTACTGTCTGGAGGACACGCCTGTGGCATTGAAGGTAGGAGCATGTCGGGGCACTGGCCGGGGCATCGGCACAACCCCATCATCAGTGGCTCCCCTCCCAGGGTGCATGGTCCCTGCCAGGCATCTTTCCGGCACCAGCCTCCATCAGCCAGCAGTCACCCTTCCTGTCATCAGACATCATCAGAACAGCACCCGACTCTCAGACAGGGGTGGCGGCCACAGCTCCTGACCCGGGGCTGGAGGTGGGGGACAAGCAGGGAAATCTCCTTTTGAGGAGTTTGAGAAAGTGGACCTCAGACCAACTCTGGGTCAGTTTGGGTAGAGAAGAGGAAGGGTATTTCCAACCAGCAGAGAGACTTTCTGCCAAGACAGGTGTGCAGCTCAGCATGTGTGGACAGTGTGGAGGGAGTGTGTACGTGTGACCGTGTAAGTGAGAGAGAGGGCTGGAGAAACGAGCCGCTTGTTAGTAAGCTCAGGTCGTGCTCAGTACCTGGGGTGCTGTCCAGGGGCAAGGGGCCCAGCTGTAGCAGATCCCTGCTCCCAGGTGCTCTGTAGAACGGTCTGCAGCAATGGTGTGTGTGTGTGTGTGCGTGTGGTGCGTGCGTGCGTACATGTGTGTGGTGCGTGCGTGCGTGCGTGCGTGCGTGCGTGCGTGCGTGCGTGTGTGTGTGTGTGTGTGTGTGTGTGTTGGTAAATAAGAAACAAAGACCAGTTGGGAAGCTGGAGCTAAGTCCCAGACAGCAGGCAGTGGCCAGGAGATGAGGCTGGACCTTGTGGTTGGTCAGTAGGATGGACAGCCCAGGGACCGATGGGATGAGCGAGCCTAGCCCAGACTTCTAACAGACACAAAGAAAAGCCCATGGAGACCGGAAGTGAGGGAGAAGCAAGGGCCAGATGAGGAGATGTGAGGCAGAGATGGAAGGGGATAATAATATTGGCAGATGTGGAGCCCAGTGTAGGTACCGCCTGTCACACCTGTCTCAAAGTCACTGTCCCTTTCCCAGGTCCTCAGTCTCATTCTAGCATGATACTGGAGGGTATAGAGTTGGCTCTCTTCTCCATCCTTCCAGCAGCCCTCTGAGAAGGCTCATCTGTTTCCGGACAGACCGGATGGACGGATGCCTCCTCCCGACTCTGACTTGGGGTTTCTCCGAGTCATGTCTCTGAGGCTCATGTGGCTTTCTCAAGCTCCGTGCTGGAGACTGATGCAACACAGACAAAAAGGCCTTGGGGGGGGCGGGGATATCCCCTGTGGGAACTGGACTACCCTGACATTCCAAGAGGCCTCCCAAAGGGGTGGGGTCCTGCTGTCAGTCTCCGGCAGCTGGATCTGGTGGCATCGGTGCTGGTTAGTGTGGGTCCTGGCCAGAGGGTGGTGTGAGGATCGACAGGGAAGCAGCCGCGTTCTGGCCTGATTGCGTTCTTTACTTGGTCAAGCCTCATCTGTTCACCCTTCCTTCCCACGGCCTTTTTGCCCTTACCATACACTCTTACTGTACATGTCAACAGCCTACGTGGCCATCCAGCTACTACCCATCTCTTCACTCAGGTATCTTTCCCTTCCAAATGTTCTATTCATATACCTACTCCTTTGTATATCTGCTTATCTGTTTACCCACCTAACCCACACATCTATCCAGTGATCCATTCAATCATCTGTCCATCCATTCATCATCTTTGTGTTCACCCATTCATATACTCAGTACCCTACCTATATACATCTATACATTTATCTAATTCTCCTTCCAAGCTCCTGTTACGCACACATGTGTTCTCTATATGTATCTGTCTATCCTTCTGTCTGTCCACCCATATATCATCTATCCAGTTTACCGATTATCTGTTTATCCCCCATAGCCTGTAAGCCTGTCTGTCTTTCTGTCTGTCTGTCTATCTATCTATCTATCTATCTATCTATCTATCTATCTATCTATCTACCTATCCATCCATCATTCATCTACCCACCCATTTTCCATTCATCCACTCATGTATCTGCCCATCCATTCGTCTGAAGCCCCTTCTTAATTGGATCACATGGGTCTGGCCCCAGACTAGCATCTTGCAGTATAAAAGACCCCTGGGCCAAGGGTAATAAGCCCCTCCCACTGCCCCGTCAACAGGAAGTGCTGGAGCTGGAGCGGACTCTGGGCGGCTACTTGGTAGAAGAGCCCAAGCCTTTGCTCTTTAAGGACAGTTACCACAACCTGCGCCTCTCCCTCCACGACATCCCCCATGCCCACTGGAGAAGCAAGCTACTGGCCAAGTACCAGGTGAGCACTGGACCTGGGGAGGGGCAGGGAGGGGTGAGGAGGGGCGGGGAGGAACCACTGCTCCATCCCTTGTAGTGAAGCAAGCATTGTTTCCCGGGTCTCTCGTCCCTGTCCTGTCTCCCTAGTCTATTGTCCTCCATGTTTCCAGCCATCTTCAGGCCCAACCTTAAATTCTGTGCCAGTGACAGCCACGTCTGCAGCCCCTCTTGCACCCCCCCCCAAATACCCATGCCCATCACATCCTCAGGACCTTTAGACTGCACATTGCTGGGCTGGGGCCACGCCCGTCTAAACAAATACAAGCCTTGCAGACTAACTCTGCTTACCTTGGCACTCATGGTCCTCTGTTCCATTCTGCAGTATATGCCACCATGGAGGCCCTAGGTGCTCCATGCTCCAGCTCATGTATACCACCCCCATGCACGCGCGCGCGCGCGCGCACACACACACACACACACACACACACACACTTCGGTCTTCCCTTCCCATACACATTTCTCAACTCCCTCCCAGAACCACCATTTAGCTAGCCAGCTTCCCCTACTCTAAAAACATCCCGCAGAGAGTCCTGAACCGCCCCCAGAGGCCCAGCTCTCCCCTGAGGCTGGTCCCCACCCACTTCTGGCAAATGCCTCCTCTCTCCTGCAACCCTGACCACTGACCTACCCTACCTCTCCTGCAGGAGATTCCCTTCTACCACATCTGGAACGGCAGCCAGAAAGCCTTGCATTGCACTTTCACCCTGGAGAGGCACAGCCTGGCCTCCACTGAGTTCTCCTGTAAGGTCTGCGTGCGGCAGGTGGAAGGGGAAGGCCAGATCTTCCAGCTGCACACCACGCTGGCCGAGGTGAGGGTCGGTGACAGCCCCCTCAAGTCACAGCAGGGACCTGGTCACCTCGAGCGAGCGACCATCCCTTAACTTACTGAGCGCCGTTCCCATGGCATGTATTACCAGATCCAAGTGTCACACCCACAGGGAGAGGGGTTATAGTGGTGTACACCTGTACTCCCAACCCTTGGGATGTGGAGGCAGGAGGATCCAAGGTCATCTTCAGCTACATTGTGAGTTTAAGGATAGCCTGGGCTACGTGAGACCCTATCTCAAAAAAAAAAAAAAAGTCTTAGGGTCTTAGGGAAGGTATATCATTATCACTGGCCTGTGGCTCCCAACCACTAACTCCAAACTGAGCTTTAGACAAAGCCCCCTAAGATGAAATAGAAAGCACTCAAGCCAGCTCTCCCCCAGGTAGGTCGCCTGTCCTCTCTAGACTCTGTTTTCTACCTGTATCAGAGCTGGTCTTCTTCATGGCCTAGGCCATGGCTATGACTCCTGGGGCTTCCTCCTCCCAAGGCTGAGTCAGCGTGTGCCCAGGGCTGATCCCAAGTAAGATCACACTCGATTCGGGGCCCCGAGCCACCCTTGCTAGAGATGACCTAGAGGAGACAGAGGTGAGCGTAGAGCCCAGGGCATCATGGGTGCTGGCTAGGCGAGCACTCGACCAGTTAAGCTACAGCCTCAGCCCTTCAGCCCCTATCCAGGCAGGGAGGAGACGGGATGAGCTCCTGTCCATCACCGGCTGTGTCACACTCTCCTCCCGACCCTTCCAGACGCCTGCTGGCTCCCTGGATGCGCTCTGCTCTGCCCCTGGTAATACTGTCACCACCCAGCTGGGACCCTATGCCTTCAAGATACCACTGTCCATCCGCCAGAAGATCTGCAACAGCCTGGACGCCCCCAGCTCACGGGGCAACGACTGGCGGCTGCTGGCACAGAAACTCTCGATGGACCGGTGAGTATCCCAAGCCACCGGTCACCTCTGTTGTCCCCGTATCCCAGCAGACCAAGGCCAGCTCCCCAGCTCCGATCCCCTCGTGCTGTCATCAGTGACAGATCCACAGCTGGGTTTGTATGCACGGAGGTCACTGTCCCCCTGCCCAGTGTCCCTCTCAGAGACTAGGCCTGTGAGCCAGGTGGGCTTTGAGTGACCGCCTCACTATCCTCGAAGCCCTGCTCTTCCATAGCGTAGGCAAACGCTTCCTTGCCCATACCAGGGACAGACCCAGCCCTGACACCAGGTAGCCATGGCCGCTACCAACATCTCGGTGTCCAGGCTCTTTTAGGGTACTCTGAATGCCAGGGATACATGGTAGAAGTGTTAAATGATGACTTACTGGAAATTCTTTATCCACTGGCCTTGAGCAGGTATAAAAGATGATTCGGACAGTGAAGCGCTCGCCTCATACGCATGAGGACCTGAGTTCAATCCCCAGAACCCACGTCAGAATGCCAGGCAGGCTGACACACACTTACATTCCCAGCACTGGGGAGACAAGAGACAGGAAGGTCCCCGGGATCTGCTAGCCAGCCAGTCCGGCTGAATAGTGAGCTCCTGGCCAGTGAGAAACCCTGCCTCCAAATGAGGTGGGCGGTGTAGCTCAGGACGACACAGGAGATTGTCCTCTGACCCACGCACACGTACACGTTAAAAATTAATTTTTAAAAACAGCTGGTTCCTCGAAAGGGGAGGGGCTGAGAGAGATGAATGAGACTCCGCTCCGACCCTCAGTGGAGCTTGTCCTGGGGGATCAGGCCCAGAATGAAAGCGAATGTCAGAGAAGTGTGTAGAGCGGCCGCTTGGAAGGTCTCTCAGGGTCCCCGCATCTTTTGATGAGGGTGCTTTGGGTGAGCTTGGACCTCATCGGCAGTGTGAGCGGCTGTGGGAGTCAACTCTTCCCCACTGTGGAGTTCGTTGGGCCGTTTAAAGGGGTAAAGATGGATCCCGGCCCACAGTTCCAGAGACTTTGGCTCCTGCTCAGCTTTTGCCGCTGCTGTACGTCAGAGCTGAGCACTGTGGCGGGAGGGGGTGGGGGTCGGGGCTACGATGGAGCAAAGTCACCTCAGAAGTAGACCGGAAGGGCCAGGGCAGGACACACCCCAGCGTGACCGGTTTCTTCCATCATGTCCCACCTTCCACAGGTCCACCCCTGGCCAACCATCTATTTAGATGTCACGAGCGTGTGTTCAGAACGTGTGTGTATGCCGCACACTCTGCACGGGGCGTGTGTGGAGGTCAGGGGACAGCCTTGGGTGTCGGGCCTCACCTTCCACCGTGTTTGAGATGGGGTCTCTTGATTCTTCTGCCTGTGTTGTGTGCCAGGCTAGCCCAGGAGCTTCCAGGGACTCCCTTGTCTCTGCTCCCTGAGGTGGGGTGCTCAAGGAACACTGGGGTTATAGACATTCGCACTATGCATATGGCTTTTATGTTGGTTCCAGGGACTTGAACCCGAGTCCTCACGTTGACCCACGGAACTGTCTTGCCAGCCCTTAATCAGATGTTGAGTCCCTCCATGGGTTTATCTGTTGATGAATGTACAGGCTTGGGACCCAGGCACTTGTTCAAAGCCCCACCTCAAAAAAACACTGCTTGTAGATCAGGCCGTCCATCCATGAGCCTTTTCAGGAATACTGCATCCCAGACTCTAACAGGAAATAACTGACGTTTGTTCCTATTTTGGAGATGGGATGAGTCTTAGAGGATGCACTGATATGCATGGGGCTGTACAGCCTGCAGTCGGAGGACCTGGGATTCAGACCCAAGGCTGTTGGGACTCTAAAGCCCACGGTCTTCTCACCACCCGGATCTTCCCAACTCACAGGCAGATCACCTCAGGGAGGCCAACATTTCTCTTTTTTTCCAACAGGTACCTGAATTACTTCGCCACCAAAACTAGTCCTACAGGCGTAATCTTGGACCTCTGGGAAGCTCAGCAGCAAGATGATGGGGACCTCAACAGCCTGGCCAGTGCCTTGGAGGAGATGGGCAAGAGTGAGATGCTGGTAGCCATGGCCACTGATGGGGACTGCTGAGTGCTTGTGACCACAGGCCAGCTGGGACCAGTATGAGGCAGTATGAGACAGTGTAAGGAGGCCTAGCAGCCTCTCCATGGGGGTGTCCAGCCTCCGCCGTCCCTGGCTCACAGCTGGAATGGTCCCTCACCCCCTTCTCTGCCACAACCCTCAGACCACCACCAGCCTTAGAAAACCTCTATGCTCTACTGCTGAGAGGCCAGGATCCTCTCTGCCTCACCGTTTCCTGGCTCACACTGGGATGGGCTGAGGCCTCTGGGGCAGCCTAAGGCCAGAGACTTTCCCCTCCGCCAACAACCCACCACCCTCAGGCCTGTGACTTTGGGGGCTCACAGTTTTCCATTCTGTGTTCACATCGTCTTTTGCTAGGGATGTCTCTCTTATTCCTGGTCCTCTTTGAAAGGTTGAGTTTAGTTCAGACAAACTGCAGTCTCCTATCTACAAGCAAAAAAAAGGAAGGAAGAAAGAAAGAAAGAACACTTCATAAGTCAGTGAGCAAAAACCACAAGGGAAAAAAAAACCCAGTTTCTTAGGAAACGCAAGTGATTTATTATCCAGATACTTGGATAGGTCCTTTTTAAGAAAAAAAAAAACAAACAAAAAACAAAAAAGTAAGAAAAGAAAAAAGGGGGGTGGCGTGGGGCAGGGGGACTTTTATTCTCCAGCGTGGTTAAGAGCGGGTATGCTTGTGGCCTGGACCACAGGCGAGCGAATTCATGGGCACATGTGTGCACATATGTGTACGTGCGCGCATGAATGTGGTCCGGAAAAGACCCCACAGGGAAATGCTTTGCTCCTCCTGAATCCATTGTGGACTGGATTCCGACAAGGCCTCCGGTTCCCCAGCTTTGCAGGGAGCTGGTATGAAGTTTGAGCCATGGCCCTGGGCTCTAAATCTCACGTGGAAGCTGGGGCCTGGTGGTCCTCAGACCCCCCCCCCCCCAGGCAGATGCCCTTCTGTGGCCTCCTGGGTTTCTGAGAATCTGGATGGATGCCCAGGCCGGCTGTGACCTGGGGAGACTGTTCGGGTCTTTCTTACCCTGGAGGTTCCTGGTCTAGTAATGTGGCCCAGAGGTGAGGCTCCTGCAGAGAGTCGGGGAGGGGTCCTCCAGGTTCTCAGGCTGGATGGCTTTGTGTCTAGGTGGGCACTGGCCAGTCCACACCCCTGCACCTCCCGTCCTCCGTTCGCCCGCTCGCTCCCCTGCTGGGGTCAGGAGATGTGAAGGTGGCCTTTGCTAAGTGGACGCCTTCACTCTTGGCCACAGCCTGGGATTTGCAAGTTGGAGCTTCTTCAGGGGGAGCAGGTTTCCTGGTCACAGACCCAGCAAGCGTCTGTGTCCTGGCTTCCCTGCCGCAGGTCCTGAGGTGGGGCTCTAAGACTGAGACCAAGGTGCTCCTGGCACCTAGGTACACACTGCCTCAGACAGTGGCCCCTCAGCTCTTCCTGCCAAAGATGCCCATCCCTGTGGACATGACCTTGCTGGTCACTGTTAGTCCATGCACAGAAGGGACCTCTGTCCATTTGCACCCCGGGAGTCAGAAGACCAGGAACCAAGTCCATGCTGTGCTGTGTGACTTCGGGCACATAGCTGCCTTCTCTGGGCTTCAGTGTCCTTTTTATATGTGAGGCCCGCTGAGGTCTCACACTCTTCTGGACTTCAGAAGGGACTCAAGTCGTGAGAAGTTGATCGTGGTCTGTATGCCCTCCTTTGCCCATCCTCAGAAACCTGCCTGCCGGGGCACTTGGCGAGTCGGTTACAGTTAGCTGGAGCCTGGGGTGGGGCTCCGAGCGGACCGTTTGGTAGCAGCAACCCAGGCAATACCTGCCAACTCTGGCCCGAGCCGGGGCTGTTGGCTTGGGTTTTTCCACTTCCTGCCTCCAGTGACCTGGAGCCTCCTCTACCCATTCCTGGCCAGCTTGGCGTTGCCGGGTCCTGCAGGGTATTCGTGTGTCATCTGGGGTATGTGTGTGTGTTTGCAAGTGTGTGCGGGGTGTGTGTGTGTGTGTGTGTGTGTGTGTGTGTGCGTGCGTGCGCGCGCGCGCGCGCGTGTGTGCATGCCTGTGCTTTTCAACTTGGGCACATCAGGCCACCCCCTCCCCCAGAACGCACACACCTGTTCCCATATGTGGACGTGGCCTCTGTGCCCAGGCTTGTGCCCCTGGAGGTGGCCCTGCTTGTTTGCTGTCACAGGGTCAGTCAGTGTATATCCTATGTGCCTCTCCTGCCCTCTCTTATGGGGCCCATGATTCTGAGCTCTGGCCGGACTCCTCCTGAGGGATGGGGACCCTCCTCATCCCTGCATCTTCCAGGGCCCTCTGGTCCCCATCTTGAAGCTCCCAGGCATCTGAATCAGCCCCTTCCACTCACCCTCGGAGGGCAGGTGGCTGGGAGCTTGGATGCAGGGATGTGAACATGGCTCCGTGTCCCTGGAGTATATGCTGGGGACGCTCTCAGTCCCACCCATTCGTTCTGTAAACAACCTGTAAATAGCCTTCAGCATTCCTCTTGTAACGAGATTAATTTTTATGAGATAAATTATATTTCCTAGTCTAATAAAAAAAAGAAAAAAATCCAGGTCCCGGCCTGTCATGTCTTCTTGGTGTCTTTTAATGGCAGTTGAGTGTGATGGTCTTGTTCTTCCCATCAATCCACAGCAAGTGAGAGCTCCAATCCTTGATCCAGCTCAACCCCTTCCCCTTACAGAAGGGAAAACAGGCGGGGGGGGGGGGGGATGGGCTTTTCAACAGGTGCACAGCAAGTTAGGTCCCCATGAATGGCCTGGACCTCGCCCTGCTCACCAGCTAGGGCTTAAAGCACAGAACATAGGTGGGAGGGGGGGCGCGGGGGGGGGGATGATGGACTAAGACCAGCACCCATCTGCCTCTCCATTCAGAAGGATATGCCCTAACTGAGGCTGGGGGTCCTTCCAGTGCCGTCAGCCTGTGTTGTGAGGATGCTGTCCAGGCAGGAGGAGAACATGAACATGAGTGACATGAACACAGGGTTGAGTGGTTGGGTACCAGGCACAGCTGAGCATTGAACATGGACAAATACCCGTCCAAGGAGGAGGGTGGCAGCATATTTCCTTGCCAATGGCAGACAGCATTGAGTTCTCCCAGCAGGGGGCCCTCCTAATGTGATCACCACGGACCTGTGTCAGTTTTCCTGCAGATGGGATGGATCCTGCAGGCGGAGGGGTGCACTCTTTAATTTTCACGACTGTTGGTTACCTCCATTTAAACTGGTCCCCATCACCCTGTCCTCACCCTGTGACTTGGTCTGGTTGGCAGTTCCCAGCCTGTGTTGTTCCAGTTCCTTGAGTGTAGAGAGCCCTTGGCTCCGTTATGGAGGCGCACACTGCCCACCACACATTTAAGGGTGGCGCCACCTAGTGGTGGCTTTCTTATCCCCGTGGTAAGACCCTCATCTTCGTCAATACAGGGTGTCTCCAGAGATCAAGGTTCCTAAGGGCCTTGCCCGCTCTGGCCCCCCAGCACCTGTGACTGGCTCTAGGGCTGTCTCAGTGTGGAGGGCAGGTGAGGCAGGTCTGAGATGAGATGTTAATAAGAAGAGGGAAATCCATGGGTCCTCTGGGTGTCTGGTCTGGGAGGGAGGCAGGGCGTGTGGCGTGTGCGCACACAAGTGTGCACACACTTCCATTTGGCCTGCTTTCACTACCTGGGCAGCTTAGACCTGAGACAGCCACATTCAGCGAGTTTCTAGGCCCCAGAAGCTGCCCCAGGGCGAAGGTGTGTGGTCTGAAAATTCAAGGGGAATTTATTGATACGACAGGCAGGTGAACATGTCTGGGGGGTAGGTGGGGTGGGGCATGGGGAGTGAGCTAGGCTGGGCAGCTCATAGTGTAAAAAGTGGAACCTGTAGATGGTACACCAGGGTCAGGGTGAGAACAGGAAGTGAGGGACCTGCTTGCCCTGAGAGAGAGTGGTTGCCTTGGGATCAGTGGGGTGGAGAGGACAGTGTGGTCCTCGGCACAGAGTTGTGAATGAGAAAACAGAGGACAGGCTATAGAGGACAAAGGGGTCTTCCAGGCCACCGTTAACTCTAGATCACAAAGGCCAGGCCTCAGAACTTTGTACCTAGACTGAGGTTAAAGCCACTGTGTCTCCTGAGTTGTGGGGGTCAGAGGAGCCGCCTCAGCGCTTCCCGGGATGGCAGGAGGTCTTAGTTGCCCTCCTCTTAGCAGCGGGTCTCCACTTTGGCAAGACCTGCACAGATGCCATCGAGCCACGGCAGAAGAGGGGCGGTAGGGCTTGGTGTGGACATTGATGTGAAGGAAAGGTTCTTGGAACACCTGGCCCTGGGTACTGTGGCTAATTAAGCCCCCTTCTGAGGCGGTAGAGCCAGTGTGCCACAGGGACAATAAGAAAGCCACCACTAGGTGGCGCCCGAAAACCGACGCAGTTAGAACCGAGAAGGAGCTGCTCCAGTGTTCCTGATGTTTCTGACCGCAACCCCAGGAGCTTGGAATGCTTTTCTCCAGGCATCCCAGGAGCGCCCTCCTCTGGTGTGTGATGGGAATAGCAGTGAGGCTTAGAGCTGTTTGGGAGCCCGTTTTCAGGTTCCTCGTGGCTTTACCCAGCAGGTCCACATAGAGGATGATTAGGGCCACGGGCCTGAGTGCAGGTGTCTGAAGTGGTCTGCGCTTGGCTGTGCTGGGGGAGGAGGTCTTTTGCTCCACCCCTTGGCGTCTCTATAAAAACCCTGGGGCAGAGACAGGGCCCATTGGAAAAGGTTCCAGGTCCTCTCAACGCTGTCCTTTATTTTCTATCTGTTTATCTCCGCAATATAAATCCTTCTATCTAATACTTCCTGATGCTCACACTCAAGAAAACTCTGGGGAGCTTTGGGGTTGGTGGGTAAAAGCCCCGCAGAGCTGGATCACAGAAATCTCCATTGGAAGTAAATGGTGAATTAACATCCATTAAAAAAAAAAATGAAAAGAAAACCAACTGGAATTCCAGACCCTGTGAAGAGACCCTTCTTCTAAAAATATGTATTTATTTTCATTTTATTTTTTATTTATTTATTTTTTGTTTTTTGTTTTTTTCAAGACAGGGTTTCTCTATGTAGTTTTGGTGCCTGTCCTGGATCTCACTCTGTAGCCCAGGCTGGCCTTGAACTCACAGAGATTCGCCTGGCTCTGCCTCCCGAGTGCTGGGATTAAAAACGTGTGCCACCACCGCCCGGCTGTATTTATTTTTGATGGGTATGAGAGAGAACATACACATACCACAGCGTGGAGGTCAGAGGACTACTTCAGAGAGATGGTTCTCTCCACAAAACCACTTACAGAGGTTCCCTCACCCTCACCCACCGAGTTATCTGGGGACACCAGAAGCTGTCCTTCTAAAGGTTAGCAGACTGACCTTGATGGAAACAGAAAGGATTGGAGGAGGAGGCAAGCATGGGGAGGGGCGGGGCAAAGGATAGTGGAAAGAGCACCTGGACAGAACAGCAGCAGCTGTGACAACGAGAAAAGGTGGCATCCAAGTGAGTCCTCAAATACTGCGGAATCCAACGACACAGCAGTAACGCAAGACCCGGCAGCGGCTGCAGCCTTGGAGTGTCTTGGGGGTCTCTATGACACAGTATCTCTCTCTCTCTGCTGTGATTTCCTCTTACAAAGTGACCTGGGCACTCCTCCACCTAGAGATGACGGTTAGCCAGGTATGGCGCCCGCACAACGGTAATCCCAGCACAGGAAGGAGGATGGAGAGTTCAAGGCCATCCTCGGCTGCATAGTGAGCTGGAGATCAACCTCCTCGTGAGACTCCACCCTGGATAACTCCTGGGTTACAAAAAGATGATCACCCCCCAGAGACCATCACCATCATGCAACAAAGCCTACGCAGTCTCAGCAAGCAGCTGCGTGTACTGTGGTCAGGGACTCCAGCTCAGGTCCCAGCGACAGCCAGGACCACTGAGAGTCAGACACAGGAACAGGTGAGGAAGGCAGTTAGGGCCTCAGCCTTTGGACCTTCCTTATGACGGAGACCACAAGGCAGAGACAGATGTGTTCACTGGGCACCGCCCATGGCATAATAAACACTTGATGCTGCTTTGTGTAAAGGGCATTCATTTTAGGCTATAGTGAACAGAAATGACCTTCTGGGGCCCGAGTACAGCTCTGTTGGGTGATGGTGACTATTGAGTCCCATCCTGACAGAAGACACGGCATGTGGGCTGTCTGTGAAGAGTTATCTAGATTAGTTGGGAAGAGCAGCAGTAATATGGTTGGTGCCGTCCCACGGGCTGGGGTCCCTGGCTGGGCAGCATTCATTTCTCTTTGCCCCTGTGCAGGCATGCCATGTGACCAGCTGCCTCATGTTCTGCTCTTCCTCCCAGGACTCCCCCTATCCCCCATGATGGACGGTGAACCATTAAAGTGTGAGCCAAGAGAAGCCCTCCATGAAGTTCCTGCTGCCCAATATCATGTCACAGCAATAAGAACGGGAACTAATACAGACTTCTTGGCCAGGACGCGGATGGTGCGGTTGTTATCACGTGCATTCATCCACAAGCACCACCTGAGATCTGCATATGGATCTCTATGTAGATTATGCTTCTGTTAGGGACATGAGAGATCAGAAAGCAACAGAGAGCGTGGGATGGAGCATATAAGAAAGTGTGGGTCCAGGAGGCTCCTGAGCAGGCAGGGGGCATAGAGGGTGGGGCGGAGAGGGGGCCAGGATAAGAAGAAGTGGTAGAGGAACTTCCTCGATGTAAATGCAGAAGAGGGGTAGGGGATACAGGGCAGGGTGAACCCCCTCGTGATTTTCATCTTTTCTGTAAAGTGGGGACGGGAGGACAGACCAGGCCCGTGGGATGTGACCCTGCGGCTTGGAGCAGGTGAAAGCAGAGCTAAGGTGCGTGGGGAATACTGGGAAGCCCTGGCTTGGATTGGTGGTCATGGATTCCAGTGGACCCACCGACTGCTGGCGCTCTTAAACTGGGTCTAAGTGAGCTGCCCAGGGTTGGCGCATAGTGGCGCCGGGGAAACAGAGACATGGGTGTTCAGGGTGTTACTAAGACCTCGGGCTCTAAGCAGACTCAGGGTGAAAGTAAAGGGGTGTCCCACATATGGAGCAGGGACAGAGGATTCAAGGGCTGGAGCCCCCTAAAGGTCGGAACTTGTCTGAGGGAGCTGATGAGCCAGCCCACAGCCAGGCAGCCAGGAGAGGGGACACACAAGCAAGTCACCTTGGAGAGGAACTTGGATTAGAACTAGTTATTGCAGGGACATTAGAAGTGTTCTGTTTGGGAGCCCTGGAACCCTGGCGGGTGGGGTGGGGTGATTCTGACACAAGCCTAAACCCGGAGCTTGTGCAGTGGCAGAAAAGTGCCACTAGATGGCAGCATCTACTAGTAAATCCCAATAGACAAGTTTGTGCCTGTCAGGCTGACTCCAAAGAAGGTACTCTGACCACCTGTGCGCGCGCAGGTGGGCGGGGGGGGGGGGGGGGGGGAGGCGTGCAGGAGGAGGGATACATAGGAAGTCCCTATCCTTTCCGTCTTGTTTTGTCTTTTGGACAAGAAAAGTATAAACTAACTTTGTTGGAAATGTATATACACAATTTCTTTTGTGAATTTAAATTTTTAATAATTTTATTAATTTTTAAAGAACTTCATAGAATGAATTTTGATCATACTCACCCCCAACTCCTTATTTACCCAACTTGTTGTGCTCTCTGGCACATGCTCTCTCTCTCTCTCTCTGCCTCTCTCTCTCTCTCTCTCTCTCTCTTCCTGTCTCTCTCTCTTCTCCTAGGGTTCAATTTTTCTGTTGTCTAAATTCTGAGTGTGGTACCTGCCCTGGAGAGGGGTCAACCTATCAGGGGCCACACCCTTAAAGAACCCTGACTCTCCCTCTCCTAGCCGCTCTTCCGGTAGGGGTAGAATCGCCCTGCCTTCTGTCCACCTGTCCCCTTCCACGATGGGATTTTGTCTGGCTAAGTTTGCGTGGTTCTTGCGCATGCTGTCCCAAGCCCTGTGAGTTCATATGTGCAACACCCCCCCCTACCGCTCCCGTTGTGCCCCAAACACTATTTCCTTAAAGTCATTTACCACCGCTGGCTCTTATCATCTTTGCGCCCTTTTTCAGCGACCCCTGAGTCTTCCCTGAGAGGGAAGGGAAGGTGTGGTATAGACCCTCCACAGTCTCTTATTCTCTCATGTTGACCAGTTATGGGAAAAGACCATATGGTAAAAAACAAAGCAAAAAAAAAAAAAAAAAAAAAAAAAAAAACCTAAGACTCTAGGTGTAATTAACCCCTATTCATTGTCAACCTGACAGACGTTAGAATCATCTAGCAAATGGGCCATGTCTAGGTTGCACTACTTAAACCACACTCATTGAGGTGTGAGCCCACTGTGAGCGGTACCAATCCCTAGCCAGGGAAATCTTGAACTGTATAGAGATGGAGAAAGCGAGCTGAGGACAAGCATGCACACATACACTGTTCTCTGCTGACAACATCTATAATGCGATCCACTGCTTCAGGCCCATGCTGTCCGGATGCCCCTGCATAGATGGACCGGAAGAAGAACTGTGAGCTAAAAAAAAGAAACCTGTTCATCCCTTATGGTGCTTTCGTTGGAGTGTTTTATCACAGCAGCAGAAAAGTAAATGAAGACAGCTGGTAGAGGCAGAAAACATAGACCCCCAGTCTTAGAAGATGAGGCCCTAAATACTTTTAATTTAGGTGTAAATCTTCCCAACACTCCATTTGAATCTTCCCAACGATGTCTATGTTGGTGAGTTTTTGTAAACTTGACACGAGCTAGTCATCCAAGAAAAGGGAACCTCAGCTGAGAAAATTGCTCCATCAGATTGGCCTGTAGGCAAGTCTATGGGACATCTTCTTGATTAATGATTGGCCCACTGGGGCAGTGCCATGCCTCGGCAGGTGGTCCTGGGTTGTAGTAAAAGCAAGCTGAGCAAACTGGAAGGCATTTTTACTCCATGGCTTCTGCTTCAGTCCCCGCCTCCAGGAGCTCCTTGAGTTTCTGCCCCGACTTCCCTTCATAGGGACTGTGTGTGACCGGGGCATGTGAGCCACTTAACCCATTCCTTCCCAATTTGCTTTGGTTGTCGGGTTTACCACAACAGTAAAAAGTATACAGAGACAGCCTCCTGCTTTTCCTTCCTTCCCCTCTGTGCTGGCTAGATTTATGTCAACGGGACAGAAGCGAGAGTCCTCTGAAAGGAGGGAACCTCAACTGAGAAAATGCCTCGGAAGATCCAGCCCTAAGGCATTTTCTTAATTAGTGATTGATGGGGGGGGAGGGGCAGCCCATGGTGGGTGGGGCCATCCCTGGACTGGCGGGCCTGGGTTCTATAAGAAAGCAGGCTGAGCAATCCATGGGGAGCAAACCAGTAAGCAGCACCCCTCCACCGCCTCTGCATCAGCTGCCTCCAGGTCTCTGCCCTGCTTGAGTTCCTGTCCCGACTTCCTTTAAGATGAGAAGTGATGTGGAAGTGTAAGCCAAACCAACCGTTTCCTCCCCAGGTTGCTCTGGTCATGGTGTTTCCTCACAGCAACAGCGACCCTCAGACACATGGTAAGAAAAGCTGCCCCTTAGTAAGGGGACTTGACATCTATAAAGAAGGCCCTTGTGCGGAAGGGTGGCCCTCCCCATTCCTGATGGCTTTTGTCAACTTGACACAATCTCAAACAGATCTGTAAAGAGGGAACCTCAGCTGAGGAATAACCACCATCAGATTGGCCTGTGGGGCATTTTCTTGATTAATGATGGATGTGGAGGGTCCAGTTCATTCTGGGTGGTACCACCCCTAGGCAGGTGGTCTTCAATTGGATAAGGAATAAGATTGAAGTCTGGAGTGGTGGCACATGCTGTTAATCCCAGCAGAGGCAGGCAGATTTCTGTGAGTTCAAGGCCAGCCTGGTCTACACAGAGAGTTCCAGGACAGTCAGGGCTACACAGAGAAACCTTGTCCCAAACACACACATACACGCACGCACGCACGCACGCACGCATGCAAGGCTGAGCAAGCCACTGAGAGCAAGTCCTGTAAGCCAAAGTTCCTTCCTGGGTTCTGCTTCCAGCTTCTTGCCTTCAGTTTCTGCTGGGACTTCCCTCAGTGAAACTCTAAGGTGAAATCAACCCCTTCCTCCCCACGTTGGTTTTACTCAGTGTTTTATTACAGTAAACGACACAGGGAGATGAAGAGAACTGCACAGGCCGCCTTCCTGTTCGCTGGCTTTTCCTGATCCCAAGGCACCCTTGCCCACCCTGCGCCCTGGAGGGGATGTGCCTACGGTGGTCTGGAGCATGCCAGCTTGCGCTCTCCCACAGGGCCATGCTCCAGTCCCCACTCCTTCCTCTTGCACTTGAGGATGTATTTAAACCTGAGCTTAAGGCCATGTTTTTGAGATCTGCTCATTTCTGAGCCTCACCCATGTGTGCATGTGTATATATGTGGGTGTGCATGTGTGTACAATGTGCACATATGAGTACATGAACATGCATGTGTGTACATGCATATGAGTGTGCATGTGTGTCTCGAGTAGCCTGGACTGACAACATGCTCACTATGTAGCTGAGGGGGGGCCCCCGAACCCCAGCCCCTCCCGAGGGCTGGGTGATATAGGTGGGCATCTCCACGCCCTCTGCAGGGTGATGGAGGAAGAGTCTTGCTCCGGGTCACCCAGGTAGTATCGGCATGGGTAGAAAGAGGGCCCGGACTTCTGTCACTCTTAGGTGTTTCCCTCGTCCCCCCCCCCCCCCCCTCCTTTTTTTTTTTTTTTTTTCTTAAAAAGAAGACAAAACAAAGCAGGTCTGCTCCTTAGCCCCTACCCGGGCCCAACTCTTCAGAGCTCCGGCTCCATCTTCAGCCCTTTTCCTGACCTATATCTCGGAGTCTCCCAAAAGTTTCCCTTCTTTGGCGTCTGGATCGCTCCTCCACACACACCCACTCTGAGTGCACGAGCTGGCCTGACCTCGGCTCACGGTCACCAAATAGCTTCAAGCTCTGCATCCCCTTCCACCTAGGCTGGGAGGCCAAGTTCATCCTTAGGGCTGCATCCTGCTCTGGAAGTGTTAGGGGGGAGAATCAGAGTGTGGTGGGGCTCCCGGGGGAACGAGGCGGGGGAGATTCCCCCCGGGGAATGGGGGCGGGATGCTAACAGCGCGGGTCCTGGCCCAGAGCTTCTCTTTCTGCACTTGGCGAACGGATGCCTGCAGTTTCAGCCGTGCGCCAGGCGGGGGCGCGCTGCGGGGCGGGGCCCGGTGGGAGGTGCCAGGGAACCCGGAAGCGCTGGGCGGGGCTGGGGAAGGCAAGGGCGGAGCCCGGCCTGGCTGATCCCTAGCCCGGCTCCTGGGACCTGGTGAAGGTAGCAGTGCGACAGCGACAGTAAGTGCGGGCGCGGCGGCCCCCATGTTTGGCTGGGTCTCCCCCTTCCCGAGGCTGAACCTGGCCTCACTCTCTGATCCTGCGTGTGGGGACAGGTCAGCCTGAAGGATCCAGAAGGCTTTGCGGGTCCAGATCGGGTGCCACAGCTGTCTCTGCCGCGAGAACTTGTCCCAGCCTGCTGTCAGGCTAGCTCTTCGCCCCCAGTCTGTGTCCCCAGGAACCATCGAGGCAGCACGCGCACACGGGCTGGCCAGGCTCTTCTCAGGCCCTAGATGCCCACCCTTTCCAGCTCTGATTAGTCTTTACCCCCAGGACTCCAGGCTCGGAGCAGGGGGCAGCCTGGCCTGGGGAAGCTCGTGGCCTCCTCTCCTTTCTTTGTCTTTCTCTGTTCATGCGAAGCCACAGCTACCTTTTTATCAAGAGTAATAAGGCTTTGCTCAGTCTGCTGCACCGCCGGTGACCCGGTTAGAGAGGATCCCTGACAACTTCAGATGCTTGGTCAAGGCTGAATGGTCCTTGATGAACAGACACCGCAGCTTAGAAGGGCCTCCAACCCTGTGTGGATCTGGGTCACCCGCGCTGCCCGCCCCCCCACCCCACCCCCCACCCCCGCCTGAACTTTTGGGAATGGCTCCTCGCAGGTTTCTGGTGGTCTCTGTGGTTCATGGTTATCTTTTTTATTTAAAAAGAAATTAAGTGTATATACATACGGGTGTCTTTCTGTGGGTGTGTGAAAGTTCTTTCAGGTGCCCACAAAAGCTAGGAGAAGGCATTGACTCCCCTAGAGATTCAATGGAGTTATAAGTAGTTGAACACCTACCTGCCTTGGGTGCTGGGATCTGAACTCAGGTCCTTTGAAAGAACAGCGAGTGCTCTTGACTGATGAGACATCTCTCCAGCTCCTGTTTACATTTATTTAAACAATAATTTTGTGTGTGTGTGTGTGTGTGTGTGTGTGTGTGTGTACACCTTTGTGCATACACTGTCTGATTAGATGGTCGTCTTTGGTCTCCATGTGAGTCAAGGCTACAGAGGGACCCTGCTCATCCTGACAGGACACTGTAGAACCTCTGGCCTCCCTGCTCCAGGGCACAGCTGCAGTAGTCTGGGGTGATGTCGGGGCCCCGCAGCGTCCATTCATGCAGCAGTGTTGATGAAGGTCCCCTTGGGCCTTCTCTGCTCATAGCTTCTTGCTGCAGGACGCCTTCAGGAGGGAGGTCTGCAGGGACTTGGAACCAGCAGAGTCACATTCCTAGACCATCCCTAGGGTTGGGGCTTTGGAATCCCCAGGGGGCACGCAGACTGCCTGGCTGTATCATTTCATGCCACTGTGACCTGGCATGTGACAAGTGGCTTGGTCTTTCTGAACCTCAGACTTCTTCTTATCTGTGGATAGTACCTAACAGCCGGCTGTCATGGCTCACATGTTGGGTGTGACCGTGGCATTCTGAAGTACTGCAGTTGTTTCTTTGTGAGGTAGGGTCTCACTTAGTCCAGGCTAGCTCTTGAACTCTCTATGTAGGAGAGGCTGGCCTTGAATCCTGATCCTTTTGCCTCTACTTCCAGAATCCTACTGAATTTTAGGTGTGTGTGTGTGTGTGTGTGTGTGTGTGTGTGTGTGTGTGTGTGTTTCCCCTTACTCATACTTTTTGTGTAAAGCAGAAGAACTGGGGAGCTCGTTCTTTGCCCATCAAGGGTTCTGATTCCCAGGTAAAGGCCTTTAGCCCAGGCTTGCCCTTCTGCACTGCTTGCCTCAATCTGTACCTGCAAGGATGTTCACACCACTTGCCCCTTGCTCTTTATGCATTGCCCGTGTTGTCCTTGCACAGCTGAGATGACCTCTGAGGTCACTACCATTCTGACAGTCTGTCCTTTTTCCAGTATGACATTTGACTTTCTTCCTGACCCTAAAGCCCGAATCTCTCCAGCCAGACTTCAAGGACAGGGTAGACCTGGCATAGGCTAGAGATGTTGTCTAGAATAAGTCAGTCCCCGGCCTTGATGCCTGCTCATCTGCCATGTCTGTGTCTCTCTCTGCTCCCACAGTGGCCGTTGCCTCCGAGGACAATGTATACCGTAACTCAAATGCCACCTACAGAGCCTTGGGCAGCCCTCACAAAGCTGACCAGGAAGCCCTGCTTGGGAAACTACTAGACTACCCAGCCCCCGGCCTGCAGAGGCCAGAGGACCGCTTCAATGGAGCCTACATCATCTTCTTCAGCCTGGGAATTGGGGGCCTACTCCCCTGGAACTTTTTTGTTACTGCCAAGGAGTACTGGGCATTCAAACTCCGCAACTGCTCCAGCCTGGCCTCGGGGACGGACTCTGAGGACACAGACATCCTGGTAAGGGCTCACAAGGGGAGCAGGAAATCTGGGGCCAGATCGTCCTTAGGGGTCCTGGAGCGAGGTCCTTTACAGGCTGAGAATATGGGTGTTGATGCAGAGGCTGTGTGGGCACAGCAGGAAGAATCCACTGGACCCTAGGCCTTGCATTGTGTGGTACCCAGGCCTCGTCTCTACCTCCTGAGGCTGAAGGGATGGAGCTGGGCAGACCCAACCTGTACTTCAGACTGTCTGCCATTGTCTGTGGGAGAAGGATGGATATGATGGTTCTATACAGTGTGTAGTGGTGCATGTTAGAATACAGAGTCTTGGGGTTGGGGATTTAGCTTAGCAGTAGAGCGCTTGCCTAGCAAGCACAAGGCCCTGGGTTCAATCCTCAGCTCAAAAAAAAAAAAAAAAAAAAAAAATGCGGAGTCTCTGCCTCCAGGAATTGAAGGTATGTTAAGTCAGCTGTGAGGTACAGAAAATTCCAACCAGCAGTAGCTAAAATGAGGGAAGGTCATTTTTCTGTCACAATCAACTTTGGGCAGGTGGCTTGCTTCGCCACATGTAGGTGACCCATCCAAGGTCACCTCATAGTCCAAGATGGCTGTTGAAGCTCCAGCCATTACAGCATCTGTAGGAAGAGAGAAAGGAGGGAATGCCTGTTGCTTATAAGAAGTTGTACCTTCCTCCTCTTTACATTATATTGGTCCAAACTCAATCACGTGACTCCATCAGCTACAGAGAAGGCTGGAAAATGTAGTCTTTTTTTTTTTTTTTGGTTTTTCGAGACAGGGTTTCTCTGTGTAGCTTTGCGCCTTTCCTGGGACTCACTTGGTAGCCCAGGCTGGCCTCGAACTCACAGAGATCCGCCTGGCTCTGCCTCCCGAGTGCTGGGATTAAAGGCGTGCGCCACCACGCTGGGCTCGAAAATGTAGTCTTTGTATGTGTCCTAGAGCTTAAAACCAAGGCTTCACACACATGCCCTGCACACACACACACACACACACACACACACACACAGAGAGAGAGAGACAGAGAGAGAGAGAGACAGAGAGAGAGAGAGAGAGAGAGAGAGAGAGAGAGAGTTGTCAAATATAGTCATTAAGCACAGTCTTATATCATAGTTTTATAACACTGTTGTAAACTAGAGGCCCTGTAGCTAAGGGAGACAGCGTGTACCAGTCTGTTTACCATGGCTGGGAGCAAAGTACCACAAGCCAGGTGAGCGGTAACCATTCTGAAGAAAGGAAGATCGCCTTGGCTCTTGGTTATGGTCCTCGGTTGAGAGGCTGTGTCTGGTGGTGGCGGGTTTTTTGTTAGTGGCCTCTTCAGGTGGCACAAAGCATCTTGTGATGAGGAGAGATGAACATCTGTGTATGTGAGCCTGGCCCCCTCTCCCTCTCCTCATAAAGCCACCAGGATGCAGCTGTGAGGCCTCCATCCCATGACCAACCATAATGCCCTCTACACATCCTAGTTGGAACCAGTGTCCATCCTCTTCATCCCTCCTGGTGAGGAATGTATTTCTGTATAGGAAAGTGTGGGGGGACTCAGACCATACACCACCTATGTCCTGGGGGGGGGGAGTGAAGTCTTGGGAACACTCAAGTCACTGTGGCCTGGAGCAAAGGGACTTGAAGGGTGAGCAGGTGAACTGCCCCAGGAAGGAGGCACTAGCTTTCAGAGTCCTTTGTCCTATTTTTCTGCCGTGAGGATCCAGGTCGTCTGGAGGTCACCGCAGCAACGTTCCCTCCATGATGGCGGTGACTATATTATCCCCTCAGGAAGGCTGCATCAGCACCAGGTCCAAGGCCAATGCCAAGTAAGGGAGGAGGAGGGCTCGGAGGAGCCTGACTGCACCTGGTATCGGAGCCCGTCAGGAGTCGTTCCGTCAGGAGTCGTTCCGCAGTGGCTTGGGACCTGGAAAGCTTGGCTCTTTTTACCTGCAGTACTGGTGGGCGCAGGGCTGGCTCTTACGCATGTCAACCCAGGAGGCTGACACTGCTCAGCCGTGTGCCCCTCCTCCGTGGGGCCCTCGGGGACCAGAAGGAATGTGCTGGCAGATCCCAGCCGACCCCTCCAGGGGCCCCAGAGGTGGCTCACTTCTCTTTCTTTGGAAGCCCCTCTGAGTCCTTGGCCAGCCCTCCAGAACACGCCTCAGTTTTGTGCGCCGGAAGTCACACAATGAATGAGATATCTGTGAGCATCACTCCAGGGCTCCAGCTCACACATGCCTGGATCACTGGTAGCCACTTCCAGAACTACCCATGACACCCAGCCCGGGGATTCTGATGGATCTAGTTGAAGGTTCAGAAGGGACGCTGGCCTTTTCTAAGATTTCACATGACACTGACTGCTGCATACCCCTCACTCCACCCACATGGTTCTCATGCATGGGAGGGGGCCATTTCTGCGTGCCTGTGGATTCAGAGGTGGCTCCAGGGTCTAGGGCAGAGGCTGTCACTGCATATATGCACCCGAAGAGCCCTTAGGGACAGACTACAGTGGCTTAGAATCCTACTGCCCCCACATGGGACCATGGGACCAGGAGCAGCCTGAGAACTTGTTGGTGACAGGCCTATATTGGTAAAATTATTAAGGCCACTCCACGTAGTTAAAAGGGAGGTTTATTTAGTGGCATAACTTACAAATGAAGGGATAGGTAGGTTGCAGGGTCTGGGAAAGATGTAGCACAGTCTGGCGGTGTTCTCTGGAGAATTCTCCTTGGTCTACCTCCAGCGTCCAGGGTCCAGAAACCAAGAGAGTCGGCGCATCCGGATCTCGGGTCTTCGGGTCCTCTCTTGGCCCCGCCTTGTAGGCGTGACAGTTACCGAAGCCTCAGTGGGGGTTGGAACTTCCAGATCAAGGTTGGAATGGCTACCCACTACAGGCCTGTTCCACCAAGATCCTGGAGTCAGGGCCTACACATTCACACAGGTGGCTGATGGAATGGTGGACTTTAGGAAAGCTCCCCCAGGACGTGGCCTCTCTTGGCTCTGGACCCTGCACACTCTCTGTTCCTTATGGATAGACTGGTTATACCGCCCTCCTAGGGAAGCTGTGGCAAGGAGGCCCATTATTCCACGCCACGGGATAAGGTCTGGCACCAGTGTCCCAGGTGTTGTTGTGTAAACAGCATCTCGCGCCATGCGGAACTGGCCTCATTCTTTTATGGACCTCGTGACACGAGCCAGCCAGCTCTCTGCCGGCCTCGCTGACCCAAACAGCCCACTGGCCTTCCTCCAGAACCTCTCTGCCTGCCTGTCCATCTGTCTGTCTCCTCAGGGGCAGGGCTAGGCTGTGTGTGCACCTGTCCCTCCCCTGCTCGGGCCATCCTGTCTGCCAGCGAGGGGACGCGGGGCTCCCAATCCTTCCCAGCTGCAGGCACTTAGCGTTCCAGGTCCCGCTTGGATGCTTTATTGCCGCGCTCGAGCCCTGGCAGGTGCAGGCATAGTTACCTGCCCGCTGCCCGCAGCTCCTGGCTCTTGGCATCAGAGATGAGAGACCTGTCACCCCGTCGATTCATGGGCCAGGCTGGGGGAAGCGAGCGTGCTGGGGCCTTTCTGCCTTTGACAGGGGCTGTTTTTCTTCGCCTCCTCGTTCGTACCACCCGTCGCCACCCATCTTCCCTCCTGCTCTCTCCCCATCTTGTCGATAGCCCCAGTCTGCCCTGCGTCCCGAGGGCCACCGGGAGTCGGGGAGACAGCTTGTTCCCGTACACCCTTTCCTCCAGCGTGTTGCTAAGGTGGAGGACGTTGGCCCAACAGGAACGTTGACAGCCCTCCCCATTGTGTCACCTTCGGGGGCCATCTCCCGTCCCAGGGCTCATTTCCTATTGCCTACAGCAGGTCTGGAGACGGTTTAGAAAGCGTTCTGCCTTCCCAGCCCCTCTCCTCTTTGTTCTCTGCGATAAGAACCTCAGCTGTAGCCCATGGGGTGGGGGAGTCGGGGGGGGGGGGCAGCCACCCTGGACCGAAAACGTCAGCGCAAAAGTAGACGAATTGATGTGAAAGGATAGCTCAGGGGGAGCCTCGAGGGCTCGGGTTTCCTCGGCCCCGCCGGGCGAGCAGGGGTGACACAGGCTTTCTCTTCTATCCCAGAAGCTCTGACAGGTTAAGCGACCTGCCCAAGGCCACACAGCAAGGCAGAGCTGGAGAGAAATGCATTGGGGAATTGGATAGGTGGACCATCACAAAACTGGACACGCTCTGAGAGTGGGGTGTAGGAGGCTGTTGCGGGTGTGTGGCCAGGCTGCCTTCTTCTCCTGTGAAGCCTAGGGACCTGGAGCTCCGACCTTGGTCTCCACCCCTGGTCCCAGGCTATCAGGGTCCTTTATCAACATCCCCACCTCTGTGTCTGAGGCTGTGTGTGTGTGTGTGTGTGTGTGTGTGTGTGTGTGTGTTTCAAGTCCGTGGATGCTTCCCTGAGAACCCTCAGGCTCCCCCTAGGTCACAGGTTCACATCTGTGTCCTTAGAGCACCAATGTTTCCCCGTCAGGGCCTCACCATGAAACCCAGGGTGTTGAGCCAAGCTTTGGTGACTATGGCCCAGTTTCGCTATACAGCAAGGGATGTAGGACCCAGTGAACTGGGAGGATTGCCTTCCCACTGCACTGTCAACCCTCAGGACGTACACGGGTAAGCATCCAGCAGGTGCCTGGCACATGGTAATATGTCACAAGGGTGTGTGGCGTTAGTTATCACGTGGTTAAGGAGGAAAGTTATACCCTGATTTAAGAGAGGGCTTATGCTGTAGGAAAACAGATCTGGGGTCACCGTGGCCCACCTTTCAGATGGATTGGCATAGATGTTAAATGAAGTTTTTCCCTAGGAAAGGCCAAGTTTGCCTGGCTCAGCCGATGGGGGAACCTAGGGAGTCCCATTCCAGTATTTACAGCCTACTAGTCCTGTCCCAACTGCCTAGCCGCAGAATAGCACAATATGGGAGCTCCCCCATATAATTAAGGGCAGGCACCCGACTCCAGAGGGGAAGGGTTAAAAGGAACCGGGATGAACTGGCTTCTAAAAGAGGAACTGGAGGATGGGTTATCACAGGGCTTGTTGGAGGATGATCTGCTGACCGCTACCAAGTGCCTACCATGCCGCTTGCACCCACCCACGCTGTGACTTACCGTCCACCACCCACACGCCATTCTGGTTAGTGTTTTGTCTCCAGTTTCCAGATGGGGTAACTGAGGCTCCCAGGTTTGAGGTCAGCCAGTCCAAGGTCATTTGCTAGCAACTGGGATTTCGATCAAGCCAGAGACCGGCAAAGTCCCTGCAATAACCATGCCCTGACTTGTCACTGTCCCCCCTACGGTGGCGTCACCAGGGAGCTGCTACAAACTACCCGGCCACCCAGTTCTGACTCACTTGGGCACACGCATGCCCAGCTTTGTGGACGAGGCTTACGCACAGCTAGGGAAGAACCAAGATCAAAGGGAAATGGTCCAGTCCAACAAGGTGAAAAGCAGCTGTCATTAAGTGGGCTGTGGCTAGAGCAGCAGAGACTCCGGGGGGGCCATCTCAAAGAACTTCCTCCAGTGCAAGCCAAGTTGCCAAACCTGGCAGTGGGAAGCCTGTTTCCTGTTTGGAGAATTAGAGCAACCCTACCCGGAAGTCCAAGGAATGACCTCTCCTGTAGCAGAGAGCCGGGGTGCGGGGTGGGGTGGGTGGGGGCTGACAGGACCCTTACAGAGCAAGGGGCCTGGGGACTGGCTGGGGAGGCTTGGTATGGAGCATGGTTGATTCTTGAGTGTATCTGTGTTGTCTCCAAGCTGCACGTCAGCCAGGGATGGCCTTGGGTTTCTTTGCCCTATCTCTGGGAGAGGCTCACCATGAGGGGCACTGGGGAGCCTCGTGAGTGTGGCTAGGAAAAAGGCTGGAAAAAGGCTCTTCCTGTCTCCAGGGCTTACGGACAGAAACAGTGGGGACTATGGGGTCTCGAGATAGGAGTCATCTGAGGGAGGTACAAAGCAAGATGATAGGAAGCCTTGAAAAGGAAAGGCTTGTGTGACACACACACACACACACACACACACACACACACACACACACACACACACCAACCTACTATGAACATCCGCAAGGCCTGGACTGGCCCAGGAACCTACCTAGGCTTTTCCAAGAAGTGGGAAGAGTTTGGGGTCATTTATGTCATGAATTCTGTATACCTGGGAGAGGGCAGGGCCAGCGCTGCCTCCTGGGGCCATAGGGCAGCTGGGAGAGCCAGTCACATCCCCACCTGCTGTGTGACAAGGATAAGACATGCTCTGTGGGCCTAGGTCTCTGTGCCAGTGTGTTCTGTGTAACAGTGCTCGGAAACCACGAGGGAAGAAGGCTGGCGTTTTTACCGCACATGTTCTGAGGCCTTCACTGAAGCCGGGCCACAGCAACAGTCTTTACTGAGCCTTTGGCTAGGGGCACCAAGTTGACCATTAGCTCTGTAATGTTTAGCGGGCATCCTGTGCCAGGCAGAGCCTTCATAGGCATAATCTCCTGGTCGTCGCTGCAGGGGACATCATCACCTCGGCTGAACCGAGGCAAGGAATTCTCACTCAGTAACACATGCATGACAGCTGGGACTAAGCCGAACATCCTGTGTGTCATCCGTGTTAACTCCTGGGCCCTCTGTGTCTGCAGTTTTTAATGTTTCTACTTCTTTTGGACCATAATATTTGATGCGCCTGGGAAAGCCAACGTGTGCAAGAAAGCTGTACTTCCAGGAAGTGGTATCTCTGTGTAAACATGCAACAACTCCTTCAGCCTAGCTTGGTGGTGTAGGCCTGTACGTAATCCCAGTTACTCAGAAGAAAGAAAGAGAGCCGGGGAATGAACTGAGTGGTAGACTGTTTGCCTCGTGTATGGGAGGTCCTAGGTTCAGTTCCCGGTAAAATGTGAGTCAAGCAATTGAGTAGATAAAGCCCTCTCTACATGCAGGTGTGAGGAGTAGCATGTAACAGGCAATGGTGTGAACCAGGCAGGAAGCCCTTGGATTTGACCCTCTGCCCTTGGGTTTGATCCTGGGCCAGTGTCCTTGCAGACTTTCGGAAGTGGAGATGGTACCTAGATAGCCTGCTGGGGGGTGTTTACTAAATTCACAGGAGCTTGTTTACTAAATTAACAGTCTTGTTGTTGGAGCTGATGGAGAGATGGCTCACAGGTTGAGAACACTGAGTGCTCTGGCAGAGGACCCAAATTCAGTTCCCAGCACCCACATGGTGGCTCACAGTCATCTGTAACTCCAGTTCAGGGAATACAACGCTCTCTTCTGGTCTCCTGGCATGAACGTGGTTCTGTCTGTCTGTCTGTCGTCTGTCTCTTTCTGTCTCCTGAGAGTGCCTCAGGAAATGCTACAGCTCACCAGCGGTATGAAAGGTGGGCAGCGAAAAGGAAAATAGAATAAGGTGGAACCCTGGCCTGGCCCCATCCCATTCGGTCCTAGCCTGTCGTGGACTGTAGCCTGTAATGTGAGAAACCTTCTGCCATTGTGAGACATGAGGACACGTGTCCTCTGCTCACAGAGGTGAGTAGAGGTTGAAGGAACGTGCTGGTGGCTGCTCAGATGATGGGGGGCCGCAGCCCACATCCGTGTTAGGGCACCTGGTGTGTCCTCAGCTCCCAGCCCTGTCCTGCAGACTCGCCTCCCAAGGTGCAGATGTGGCCAGCTGCCAGGGGGACCAGACCTGCCAGAGTGTCCCCAGTATAGGGACACTGGTGTCCTAGAGATAGGCAGATATTAATGTGACATGGATTTCTTTCCAGATGGAAGAGAGGTAGTCTGTTTGGTCATGAACTTTTTAAAGGTCAAATCCCAAATAATCCCAACACACATACCCCTACACACATACCAAAGTGAACTAAGGCACCTGCCTGAGCCCTGCCCACCCCTCAAAAAGAGATAGCCATCGTCAGTGGGCTGCAGGGGACTCTGGCTATCTGCCATGGAGTGTGGGTAGGTGGCCGTCAGGCATAAGGGTCAGCTGCCTCTCTCTCTGCCAGCTCCCCATCACTTGGCCGGTGTGGATGGCCGCTGTAAGCCATTTGTGGAACCAAGAACTAAAAATGAGTCATTTTTTCAAGTTCCTTGTCTACCCTCTGTTGCCAACCACAGTCCAGCCTGCGTGCGGTTCCCAGTGTGTAACACCTGCCACGGCTCCCCATTCTGCTAGCTCTTCCGCTTCCCTTGAAGCCCCGTCAGTCAGTCACCTCTCTGGCCACCCCCGCAACTCTCACCCCCTTTTCGCTTTCTCCCCGCCTGGGCGCTATCCCTCCTCCACCTGCACTGCCAGCCAGGCCCATCCATCTCTCCCTCTGTCTTTGGTTCTACGATTTGATTTCTTTCCATATCTATCCTCAGCATCCAGAGAGTCTCCCCCCGCAGCATGCTACAAGGTAGCCTGGGTGTCTGTCTGTCGGTGTCTTTTTAATGTGGTTGATCATTGCGAGCAAGCTGGGAGCAAAGCGGAGTAGAGGCCTTGCACAAGCCCAAAGTTGTGTTCTTAAGGGCAGGCCCTGGCTGAGAAAGTTCTGCAGGGACAGTGGGGGGGGCTGGGTTCCCACTAGGCTGTCACTGGTATCGGGGTGGCGGGGGGGGGGGTAGAGAGGGGGGGGAAGAGAGAGAGCGCTGTATGTGTGCACACCTGAATCTGGTCATAACCTGTAGCTTTGACACCACATGAGTCTTCAGAGAAGTTTGTTGCCACAATGAAAGTGCACGCGCCCGTGTGGGAGGAAGCACCTGGCAAGGCTAGGGGAGAGGCCCCTCCAGTGGCAGCGTACCCCTCAACTGCTCTGTCTCAGGCATGGCCCTTGTCCCTAACTGATGCTTGGGCCCCACCTAGGGGCTATAGAAGCTGCCCTGTGCAGGCATGGGCTAGATGGGCGCTAGGGAGGTTTTTTAAGAAGGTCACCTTTCTGTGTCCCCATGGCTTAAGAGAAAGAGAGGCAGGCAGACTTGGACACTCACAGTGACTGTCACTGGTATGTGTGTGTGTGTGTGTGTCTCTGTGTGTGTGTGTGTTTCTCAGGCTCTTTTTTCTCTGGTCCTTCCTTTGTGGGCCCCCAGAGCCGCTGTTTGGCTGACTGGTTCCGGTGTAGGAGGAATAGAAAGAGGAACGGCGAAGATGTTGGCTTGTCCTCTTGGGGCCTAGGGAAGGCTTGGAAGGGTGGGGTATAAGATTGGCAGAAAGAACAGTGTCATTTTACTCCTCAGTCCAAGGCAGGGGGACCCTGGTTTGGGGAGAGCTGGTCTCGAATTCTGTGTTTCCTCCTTATTGGTTACTGGGGGCTTCATGGCCATCTTTAGGAGTAAAGAGAGGAGGGCTGGAGAGATGGCCCAGGGGATAATAAAGTATCTACCAGGCAAGCCTGAGGACCTGAGTTCAGATCCCCAGCACATGAGCAGTATGTGGGTTTAATTCCAGCATGGGGGAGGGGATGGGGAAAGAGATGAGGGTCCCTGGAGCTTGCTGGCTAGCCAGTCTAGCGTAAGCAATGAGCTCCGGGTTCAGTGGGAGACCCTGTCTCAATGCATACAATGGAGAGACTGAAGAGGACACCTGGTGTTGACCTCTGACCTCCACATTCACAAATACACACATATGTGCACGCACCCGTAAGAACACATGCCATTCATGTGTGCACATACTCAAAATGAGATGAGACTGGGCTGGCCCGTGAGGGTCAGAGATCAAAGGCTCCAGGCTTCCAGGGCCCTAGGACGCTCAGTAAAGCTGCCATCTCAGGCAGGAACGACAGGAGGGATCTTATCCCCATGTTTACAGAAAGGCAAGGACCACACTTGGTCCCGGGACTGCTCCTGGCTCACCTGTGTTGGTGGTACAGGCCTGGGCACCGATCAGGTTGTACAGGGCTGAGAGGCATGTGTGGGTGCCATCAGATGAGGTAGGTGTTTCTCAATAACTCAACAGTCCATCAAACTGGGAGCCGGGAGCCAGGGCTCCTGGAAAGAGCATTCCTAACATCTTGCAGCCTCTGGGGGCCTCCGACCCTCAGCATTCCTGGGTCTGTCCCCCACTCCCATGTGCACACCCTCTGTTTTCGTGTGTACCCCATGCCTTGGGTGTGGGGCTCACCTTCCTTCACTCTGGCCAGATCCAAGACTACCCTCGGGTCAGAGGAGAGCTCTTGGACCCACCCTGGAAGGTGGGGCATGTGATACCAGAAACATGAGGATGGAGACCTGGCTTGGGGCTGCAGGCTGTGGGGACCCTGGGACCCTATGCAGGAACAGTCTCCCAGGGCAGCCAAGGAGGAAGGCAGGCAGAGCTCTCCACAGGGAGGGAGGAGCCAAGGCTTTCTAGGAGTCCTGAAGGGAAGGAAGGACGGAAGGACCTGGTGGGGGAGGGACAGTGAGGTCAAGTGCTTTTTTTTTTTTTAAGCTCTTGACCCACAGGGAAGGAAGAGCCAGCCAGCCCTGGAGGAGAAAGTGTAGCTGAGTCAGGCAGTCTTGGTGCAATGATTCAGTCAGCACAGGCTAAGGAAGAGCCCCCACCCCCACCCCACCCACCCCTTTTCAGGGGGAGGGAGAGATAGTGCTTCCTTCTGGCAGGGAGGTGAGAAGGAGTGCCCCCCCCCCTCCCCATGATGGCCATGGAAGAGGGAGTAACTCCTGACTCTGTGCAGACGAGGGCAGCTCTGCTGACCTTCTGGGAGGGACTAGAAAGTATGAACGAGGCCAGAGGGCCGGGGAGGTCTTGCTCTTGGGAGAATGAGATCTGTTCTCAGTGCGCCTCGGCCTGGAGATGGCCCAAGGGATCAAGGGACCCAGGGCTGAGGGAACCATCTGATGGGGGTTCCCCATCCTTCGGGACCTGTGGTGGCTCAGACTGACTGGCTAAAGTGTTCTGAGGCTCCTCTATCTGATCCCAACTTCAGCTTTGTTCTCCTCTTGCTACCCCTGCTCCCCCCCTCCCCCTCCCAGAGGAGCCAGCCTCTGGGGACCTGGGCTCCTAAAACTTTCCCGTATCCCAGGTCCATGTCCCCTACCGTGGGACCTCCAGGAGCACAGGAAGCCAGTGCCTTCCCTCTGTTTACTACTTACCTTGTTCTGACCAGAGTGGACTGCACCAGGATGAGGATACATCCTTAACACCCCAGGCCGTGGAACCACAGAGCTGAAGGCATGAGTCTGTGTGGCCAATCATTCTTGCCTGCAGCCTGCTTACTGCTGCTAATTTCATGGCCCTGTGATCCAGGTAATGCTCTGCTGCCCTGAGCTACCACCCCCGGGGTTGGAATCACTTTTCTTACCCTGCAGGAGCCCAGCTGCCTCCTCCACCGCAGACTGGGAGGTGGGGGCCACACAGATCTGTTCAGTGGCAGCAGCTTCAGACTCGGAGGCCACTGTGGCTCGTGACTAATGCACTCCACTTATATCAAAGGGTCCAAATGGCATTCCGAGGAGAGGAAGCTTACCCAAGCCCTGCCAGAGATAAACAGGCTCATTTCAGGGCCCTCCCTGCCCAGAGAAACCTCTTTACCTGGACCCTGAGCCCAGAATTAGATTCTTCCAGAAGAGCCGCTTAGCACGGGGGTGGGGGGTGGGGTTGGGGGTGGGGTGGGAGTTGGGGAGGGCGCTCTCAGCGAGGTGGCTAGAGGAAGTTCTCTGCTGGAAAATGGCCTCACATCTGGCCGGCTGGCTCGGCTAGGCTTTTAAATTTCATTCGAAGAGCGGTTCTCTGGTTCCCAGGGTTCACACTGGAGCACAGCAGATGTAAACGGCTTTCCTTATTGCAAGTGAAGAGCGTACCCCCTGCCTGGCCAGGGGTGGCCTGTTCATACTCACAGGCCCTGGAGAGGCTGCTGGTACCAGGCACCCTCGGCCAGGCGCTCTGCCCATAGTCTGGGGTCTGTGCTGGCGCACCTACCTGGAACTGGGAGGCTGACACCCGTCAGGAAGCAGCTTGGAAATCTGCCCACTGCTGCTCACCAAGCCACCTGTGGTTTGCCATTGTTTTGTAGCGCCGGGCAGGGAGCTCAGGGTCTCTCTCGCATGTGCCAGGCAGGCCCTCTGTCACTGAGCCACACCCCAGCCCGTACCATCTGTCCTCTTTAAAGTGATCTCGGCTTAACCACTGACCGTGTCCATCCATCCCCCGTGGTCAATAGAGGGAAGACTTTCCTTTTTAACACTGCTTAGAGCTATCGGCCCATGGAATAAAAAAAAAAAAAAAAGCGGGTGGGGTGGGGTGGGACGGGGTGGGACAGTTCTCGTATCCCCTCACTCCTGGTCACCCTGCAGACAGTGAGGAGAGGTATCAAACAAACCCCGACATTTGCTGCCTTGGGCAGAAGAATATGACAGTGCCTGGAGGAAGAACCGTGGCTTGCACCCATGGGCCCCAAGAGCCTACTTGGAAGGCTTGTGTCGGCCACTGAGGCAGGTGATACACTGTGGCCACAATGGCTTATGCAACTGTGGGGGAAGCATCCTGATTACAGAGCAAAGTGGCAGGTGTCCCCACCGATCCTGTGTGGGAAGGCCCCGCCACCGCCGCCAGCATCGGGGTATGCATCTCTGAATTTACCCACGTGGCTAAGTGTGAAGGTGGGTGGCCAGTCTGGTGGTCAGCCTCCTGGTCTTCCACCTCGATTGTCTTGCTGTCTCTTTATTGTTCATCCCTGAATATGCCAGGCTAGCTGGCCCATGAGAGTTCCATCGCCCATCTCCCCACCTGAGCCTTAGGATGGATCGCAGACATGTGCTCCCGACCCAACATGGGCTGCATTCTGGTTTTTGTTATTGTTGTTTGATCTGTCTGTTTGTTTGTTTTGGTCAGCTCCACATAAGCTAGAAGTATCTGAGAAAGGGGAATCTCGGGGCTGGAGAGATGGCTCAGAGGTTAAGAGCACCAACTGCTCTTCCAGAGGTCCTGAGTTCAATTCCCAGTACCCACATGGTGGCTCACAACCATCTGTAATGAGATCTGGTGCCCTCTCCTGTATACATAACAAATAAATAAATCTTAAAAAAAAAAAAAAGAAAGAAAGAAAGGGGAATCTCAGTTGAGAAACTGCCTCCATCAGGTTGCATGTAAGCAAGCCTATGGGGACATTTTTCTTAGCGATTGATATGGGAGGGCCCAGCTCACTGGGGTCGGTGTCAGCCCTGGGTAGGTGGTCCTGGATGGTCTAAGAAAGCCTGAGCCAGCCATAAGGTGGAGTGAACCAGTAAGCAGTGGTCTTCTATGGCCTCTGCCAGTTCCTGCCCCGAGTTCCTGCCCTTGATGTCGCTCAGTGATGGAGTATGACCTGAGCATCGAAAGATGAATTAAACCCTTGCGTCCCCCAACTTGCTTTTGGTTATGGTGTTGATCATAGCCCGGGTAGCCCTCACTAAGCGATGGGGATTTAGCCACTGAGGCATCACCTTCTTTCCAGCCTCGGGCTTCTTATTCGTAAGATGGGGGCCTGTTCCAGGCCTGCCTTGCGCGGACAGATTGTAATAAGAACACAGGGCTGTGTGGGAGCCGTGCCGTTCAAAATGTTCTGGGTGGCTTTCCTCTGCCCACTCTAGTCACCACAGGTGCCGAGGTAGCCTTTGGCAACACTGCCTCCACAGACTGAGCCTTTCCTGAGCCCAAGACTGTAGGATGCAGACAACCCGGGAGCTGATGGCGAGGTGAGCATGGGGTAAGCAGATCAGGCATCCCAGGGTGGAGCTCTGCCTCTTGCTTCCTCAGAGCTGCTCGCACTTCACGCCAGCCTTGGGCACTCAGAGTGGAACTGATGCCCCCCACCCCCACCTCACCCCACCAGGCATTAGCACCCCGAGAGCATGGCTGTCTGGAATCCTGGCAGTGTGCCCCGCTGAGGACAGCAAGGCCTCAGGTTGGCTCCCAAAGGGAACAAAGCAAAGTAAAACATTACCTCATGCTGAGTCCCCCTCTCTCCACCTCACCCTTCTGCCATGTCTGTGGACACAGTCCCCCAAACACCCAGACAGGTCCTACTGGAAGCCCCTGGTCACCCCTCCTTCTGTGTTCACCATCTGTGTCTCTTGGGCCACAGCAGTGTGCCCAAGGAACTCCTGCTCATTTGCATGCACACTGGGGTGGGGTACCAGCAAAGGAATAAGTGAAAAGAGAAGGTGCTGTTGGGATGAACAGTGACTGCCCAGTCATGACCGACGGCTTAGGGTGGTCCACACGGTTCAGATCTAGTGCCTGGGGCCCAGCCTGCCAAGGTGGAAAAACCCGCTTATGAAGGTCCCTCCCCTTCCGCTTTGTCAGCGTCTTCTACCTGCTGTCCCATGAGCCCCCCCCCCCCCACCCCCCACCCCTCGCCTGGCCTTCTGGTCTTCAAGAAGCTGTATAAAAAGCACCAAAATCACACAGCTCTCCAGTGCTTGGGCAAAGCTTGGCCTCCATCACATAGCCAACCTTTTTGCAGGGATTCTGCAGCGAGACAGGCACAGGGAACACTAGAGCTGGCCACAGCTTAGCAGCAAACACAGCTACCACCCAGGTACATGGACGGGCTCCCCAGAAGCCAGGGGGACTGTATCACATCTCAGAACCGCAGGTAGGGTGGGAATAATAACCCTTTTCATTTCCTGCCTCTCATTGGTCAGAGCTAACTCTGGGGCATGGATTCAACAACCCCTTACTCCCAACACCCTTCTGGGAGAGATACTGGGCCTCTTGCACAACTAAAGGGCCCACCCTGGATAGTAGACAATGCATAGGCCTGGTGGGCCTGGGTAGTGCCATTTAAGGAGAACAGTGTATTTCCACAGAGAGATGGCAAGGTGAGGCTGGAGAGACCAGAGTTCCCAGCAAGCATACCTTTGTTCCCTTGAGGGCAAGTGCATCAGAGGTCTGTGTGTGTGGCTTGGGTCTTTGTGAGGCTATGAGCAAGGGTCCTTTGTGGCTGGGTCTCTCTAAGGAGGCTCAGCCATTGGAGGATCAGTTCCAGGCTCACTTGGGTTTGTGAGAGAGCCTAGTACCTGGCAGCTGTAGAGCCAACAGCTTCTCTTCTTGCAGGAGACCAGCCTAAGTGAATTGGGGTCACCTGCAGATCCTTGGTGTATGGGGTTCCCCAGAAGGCCACCTGTCTCCTCAAAGTTAGCTGAGGAGATGGAGAACTTAGCAAGACATCATCTGGTACCAATGGACACTCAGTCATGTATGCCTGTCACGTTTACTTACTTCTCTTGGTTAAAAGTCCACACTTGATCACTGGATCACAGCAGGCTGTGAATGCCCCAGGTGGAGGTTATGGAGCCTTCTTAAGTGTCTGCCACCAGCCTGGGCCTGTGATCCCAGCTACCTAGGAGGCTGAGACAGGATCAAAAGTTCAAGGCTTGCTTGGACTGTAGAGTGAGTTTAAAGACATCCTGGGCAACTTGTTGAGACTTGTGTTTCAAAATAAAGAGGGCCAGGGCTGTAGCTCACTGGTAGAGTGCTTGCCTAACAGGTATGAAGCCCAAGATTCATTCGCTAATGTCACACACACACACACACACACACACACACACACACACACCCCACAGTGAAACCACTGTATCTTTGAATCAAGATGCATAGGCGGTGCCACATCTACCTCACATCACCATCTGCAGCTCCAGTCCCTGCTCATGCAGTGATGGCCCAGCCCAAGTCCATTCTCCCCGCTGGCTTGTTCTTCATAAAGTGGAGAAATGGGCTTAGTCAACAGTGAGGGACTCGGAGTCGTGTGCATGAATGAAAACTAGAAATAAAAAGGAAACGAGAGGACATGACTGCTCCTAGGTATGGTAGAGGAGGAAGTTTATTACAGATATGTAGGAGAGCATAGTCAGAGGCAGAGACATCTGGGAGTCCAGAGTGGATATGACCAGGCTGAGCTGGACCATGTCGGGAGAAGGGATGGGAGAGGGGAGAGAGGGGAACCAGGTGCAACTGCCAGGAGATCAAAGGTACGAAAGAGGTGGGTAACCAAAATGTCTGGATCATGTAGGGAAGAGCCTCTGGGGGAAGGGTGGCCCAGCCCCTGGACTGGAGAGTTCAGGGTAGTGGATGGGGTATGCCAGCCATACCCTGTAACAGGTAGGGACTGAGGGATGCTGGGAGAACCTGGAGGTCAGGTCCGCTTTGATATGCTAATAGGCACTTTCAGCTATTTGTCCCAGCTTTGAAACTTGACAATGCAGTTGTCCCGGTGTTGAAAAGCTTTCCAACCTTAAAAGGCACAGCCTTCAGCTTGGCTACCAGCAAGCCAGAACATTCAGTTAGTTACCCGGAAAATCCCCGTCCCTAAAATACCCAGGGGCCCTGAACATGCTTGGAAAAAGTGAAACAGGTTCTCCACCTCATGTGGCCACACTTCCAGGGTTGACCAAGGGATGGAGGGGGCTTGTCAAGGGTAGGGGGGTCTCTACTTCCCACTAGCCTTCATCTGGCCTTTGTCCCTCACTCTCTCCTTTCCCTCTTCTGCCTGCTTGGCCTCACGTGGACTCAGCCAGTGTGTCAGGAGGTAATTGACTGACTGCCCAGCCCCGGGCAGGCTCTGCTGAGCCCATCAGGGCAGGGACAATGAAGGGGCACCTCACCGGCAGAAGGCTATTTCTAAGGCTCACGGCTGATGAGCTGCGATTATCATTTTAATTTCAAGGCTGTCACCTTACAGTCAGGGTGCCCCTTCCAAAGAGCACAAAGCCCTCTGCAGCCTTCAAAGGGACCCCAGAGGGTCTGTGCCGCAGACCGGGAGGTACCCAGGACATTTATCCCTTTCATCTTTGTTCTGGGCAATCTGACCCTCGGTCCAGGCCTGCCTGACCACCACGGGACCTCACCTCACACTCGGGCAGTTTCCACTTTCTCCAAGGCAGGGCCCACTTTCTGTCTGGAACTCCTTGAAATCCATCTCTCTTTTGGTTTGCCAAACAGCAGCAACTGTAAAAACTTAGCAGGAAACTCTCACAGCTCTCTGGGTTTGGAGCTGTGAAAAAGCCTTCACACTCCTCCTGTTACGTTACTCCCAGTGGGACGCGCTGCGTTCCCGAGGGGCGAGAAGCACATCTTGGATTCCTCCATCCTCCTGTAGACAAGATGAGGGTTTTACACACTCTGTTCTTTGCACTTGGCTCCTGCCTGATCTGTTTCGTCAGTTGCGCGTTGCATTTCCTAAGCACTCCAGAGTGGAATAGGAATAGTCGGATGCTTCTTTTTGTTTGCTTAGAGTTAAACGGTGTAATCCATTTAAATCCCCCCCCCCCCCGTTTGTAACACAGCGAATGCTTAATATACGTAAGCCCTTCCTGCAGCTCAAAGCTCATCTGGGGTTCATGACCAAAGCAAGATAGTCAGTCCTTGGCTGGCTTTCCTCCATCCTTCCCTCCCTCCCTTTCTGCCTCCTTTCTTACTTCCCATTCTTGCTCCCTTTCTCCCTCTGTTCCTCTCTCCCTCTTTCCTTCCTTTCTTCTGCCTCTTTCCCTCCTTTCTTGCCTCCCTCTCTTCCTTCCTTCATACCCCCTTCCAGTAGTGCTGGGGGTGGAAGCCAGGGCCATCTCTTTGAGGGCCACTGGGCCCCCCCCCCCACACCCCACAGCTTGCTGTGGTTATTTTTAAAGATGTGCATGCCCAGAGGTAATACCCACACGATCAAGTCTCTCCTAATGAGTGGGCAGCTTTTGGGATTTTGAGAGATGCATCCAGTTTTTACTAGGCCAGTCTGTAGCCCTGAGTCCCATCTCGCAGTGGCTGGGCAAGTCTCTCATCCTGTTCTCTGTGGACAGTCTCCACCTCCTTGTGAGGATTGTCCTTTCTCCTGGCTAATTCCGGAGGTACTCACCCTCCTGGCTTTCTGCAGTGGCCTTGGGAAAGCTGACTCTCCCAGGTCTGGGGTTGTCTAAATGGTCTGAGAGGCCTGTTATTGCATCCTGTCAAAGGGCCAACCGGATTAAGAGGGCAGGGCTTTCCTTTTTAGCTACGTACTGACCCTCACTCCGCTGATCCAGTCTGTGGATGGGGCAAGTGGAGCAAAGGAAGTGTGGGCCTCCCAGGAGACACGGACAATGTCAAAGGCTTCCCTGTGACCTCAGCACTTAGCACAGCTAAGGAAGCACAGCTGTCACTGACTGCCATTGGTTGAATGACTGAGTGAGTGTCAGGTTGGAGATTTAGGGTTGGGACCACATGGATGGGGGCGGATTTAGCCATGGCTCCTGGCTATCTGGGGACGGTGAAAGCCACCCTCCCCCAAGCCCTCAGTACCCCCCGAGTGACAAGCAACTCTCTCCCTTGTGTGTTTCCAGAACTACTTTGAGAGCTACCTGGCGGTTGCCTCCACTGTTCCCTCCCTGCTCTGCCTCGCGGCCAACTTCCTGCTCATCAACAGGTAGGTCAGTCACTGTCCCCTCTCCCCTGACCTTGACCTCCTTCATTCCCCTCTATTCCACAGTAGGAGTTTTCATCTCCAGTGGTGGTCCCCTTCTCAAACTGGAGGCAGGCAGTTCAGCCTTGCCATGCAGTTTACAGACTGGAGCAGGTGCCAGGGACTCCACTTAGGGGTCGGTGCTCATTTACAGTCGCGTACAGTGACACCAGGTAAGAGGCATCTCCCTTTGAGAGACCTGTAGGGCCACAGGCCCTTGCAGGCAGGACACGGTGTCGCCATGTTGTAGGCCATGGCCCGAGGAAGCTCTTCTTCCACATGCTCCCAGAGCAGCCAGATGCTGACAGCTCCCACTGTCCTACCTACTCTGTATGTTGAGGCTACCATTCAATGTATCCCCCACTCACAGTGGCATCTCATAGACTGTCCCTTCCTGTCTAGTCTCAATTTGACCTGACAATGGCAACAGTGCTAGTACCTCATTTGCATTTTCCTGAAGCTGCCTCTCGGCAGTAATCATGGCCTCGCTGTGGTCCAAAATTCTGGGCATCCCTTGAGCATGTCTCAGAAACCTCAGATCCTATGGTGACAAATTTATTCAGCTCTGGTCCTTCAGTTCTTGAATCTCCTGCTGAAAAGCATTCTAAGGCAGATCTGGCCTCAGCAAGGGTGCTGGGAGTGATTAGTAATGTCTGCTCTGGGCACAGGAGGAAAGAGCAGAATGCACCCTATGTGCTTTCTAAGCCTGTGTATAGAGCAGTCTTTCAAAAACATATCATGGTATAGGGCACAGTTGTGTAGTAGATCCCAAAGCATAGTTAGGGGCTTGTAACAGTAACAGTTAATTAGTTTCTTTTACTATCTGGGGTTCTGGAGTCGGCCAGGCTACTACACTGGAACATGCTGATGCAGACAGCACAGGGGCTCGAGATGCTCATCCTTTCCCGCCTCCCTGTCTGTCTCTCCTCATTGGCTTGCTCCCATGGGGTCAGAGAGTGTTCCCATTGTGGCTGAAGAGCAAATGTTCCATGAAAGCCAGGGACAAGCCACACAGTGTCACTTTTGTCACACTCAGCTGGTTAAGACTGTCACAAAGCCTCTTCCATTTCAAGGAGACAGAGACCCCATTTCCCCACGGAGGGAGTGTCAAAGAAACAGTATTCCTCTAAAACAGTGGTTCTCAGCCTTCCTCATGCTGTGACCCTTTAATGTAGTTCTTTGTGTTGTAGCGGCCAGCACCAACCATAAAATCGTTTTCATTGCTACTTCTTAACTGCGATTTTGCTACTATTACGAACCATAATATAAATATCTGTGGGGTTTTTTTTTTGATGGTCTTAGGTGACCCCCATGAAAGGACTGTTCGACCCCCAAAAGGGTCTCGACCTACAGGTTGAGAACCACTGCTGTAAGACCACGGGCATAGTTTGAGAGAGAAGAAAGAACTCAGCCTCACCTCCTGGTCTCTAGGGCTACCTGCAGATGTCTCTGGACTTCAGACATAAGAGTTTTGTGGGTGCAAGTAATAAGGGAAAATTCAGAGGTATCCTTGAGTACAACATAGCCTTTCTGAGCTCTCAGTGAGCTTAGGTGGGGGTGGGGCAGGAAGAGGCTGCAGAAAGGTCCAGGGCTAGCCTTAGGGCTACCCAAGCTGGCGGCTTTTGGGTTCTTGAGTTGCTAAAAAGATGAAAGGATGAAAGTCACACACCGCAGAGGAAAAGCTCCCGTATGGCAGGAAGGGTTGTAGGAAATCCGGTACCATGAAGTTGCTAGTGTGGGGCCTGTGGAGGACTTCAGGCAGAAAGTTCAGTGAGCATGAGGGGTGGGATGAGATGGTCAGTCCAGTTGGCTCATCCATGAGGTGTTAGGTATCTCTTCTTCGTTTCAGGGAAATCTTCAAGCCTAGCTTCCAGGCAAGGCTTCCAGGCAAGAGATAACAAGGGACCGGGAGCCAGAACCTCTCCTGGCATCCCCGGCCTCCAGCAAGGACATTCTCAGAGTGGCTATTGTGGGGGCCCTGCCCCACCTGGCCGGTGTCTGTCTCCTGCTCTCGTGGCTAAGCGCTGACTTGGGTGTTCCCTCAGCACTGCCCGCCCCTGACAACAGAGTAGAGTTCTTGACAGTGCCCAGAGAGAGGAGAGGAAGGGTGTCAGAAGAAGTTAAGAAAGATGAGTGCCGGGTGGTGGTGGTGGTGGTGGTGGTGGTGGTGGTGGCGGCGGCGGCGGCGGCGGCGGCGGCGGCGGCGGCGGCGGCACACGCCTTTGATCTCAGCAGAGATTAAAGGCAGGGGCAGGCAGATCTCTGAGTTCAAGGCCAGCCTGGTCTACAGAGTGAGTTCCAGGACAGCCAGGGCTACACAGAGAAAAGGAGTCTTGAAAATAAATAAATAAATGAAAAAGACAGGAGCACTTGCAATAGCAGGCAGGCCCACCCCACCCACCCTCGGTCCCACCAGGCCTTGTGACTTCTCTGTTCACTTGCTCTGCGGCCCTGGGCATTTGTCCAGCTGGGTCAGCTCACTTGCCCGTGGATGAGAGTTCCTGTCCCTTTGGATCCAAGCCACCATCTGACAAGGAGGCAGTCTACATACCTCTTACCCCTTCACTGCATCCCTGTGTTTGTCCAGTGACTCACGAGGTGGAAGCAACATCCTGTTTTTCCTGTTTCAGTCCCAGATGTGCCACAGTGGGGCCACATCCCTGACAGTCTCCTTGGTGGCCATGGAACCAAAAGCTGGCCCAGTTCTTCTGGGGTCAGCAGGAGCAGTGAAAAGTCCCTCTTGGGATCTTGGAGTATCTGGCATCCAGTCACAATAGCCAGTCAGTCACTCGTGGCCCTGCTTTGTTGAGTCCGGGGTCATGCAGTAATGGGGGACAGACCACCCAAGCCTATTAAACCAGAAGCAAACTTTATTCCAGAAAAATAAAAATAATTAAAATTAAAAACACTGCAGGGTACAAAAGCTTATCAGCTAGCTGAGAGCCAATGTTGGAATTCTGGGGCTGTGGCCATGGAGGTGGTTATTGCCCCCCTTTTATAGTATCAGGCATAGGGTGCATGCTAAGAGTCACGTAGAAACAACTGTTACAAGTTAACTTTGGTCCAGGCCGTTGTTGGCTATAAAGGGGCAAGGGGGTTAAAAGTTAATCCTAAAAGTTAACCCCTGGCTGTGGACAGAGGAGCTGGCTGTAACGCAGAGAGCCGTTGTTAGCAGTTAACCTTTAGAGCTGATGACTGTCAGTTTTTATCTCTTAAGCTTATAATTTTATATTCCTGAACCCTCCAGCTTAAAGAAAAACAGTCCACTCAGATGACCACCTCAGGTCGCTTGGCCACTGAGGCTAGAGCAGGAATCTATTTCTAGAGGGGTCTCCTCACCCTGTCTGCACTTGAAAGCTGGCCTACCAGCTTTGTAGCCCCCAGGGCCGGGCCTCTGGCTCTAGGCTGGAGGCGGGTAGTTAGGAGGGGGCTAGGCAGGAAAGCGGTTCCCCAGGTTCCCTAACCCAGGCTGCAGGCAATGTCTGAGGGCCCGTGGGGGAAACAGCTCTCCAGCCTCAATTGTTGCCAGCTGCCAAGGACAGTTTAGGGCGAAGCTGTTTTTTATTTAATGTGGGAGATTGAAATGTCTCCTTCCTCCCTCCCTCCTGGAGCACCCTGGCTCCTCCGACTGGCTCATCCATAATCGCCAAGTGTTTTATTATGTTAAATCTGCAGCTTTATAAATACAGATGAGCTAGATTTACATTCTGGAGATGTGGGAAGAAATCAGTCCCCCGGGGTCCTGAGCTCTCACTGGCAGGGGAGTGAAGTGAGGATGGGCCGCCCTCCTCCAGCATCCTGGGGTGGTGTGGTCCCTCAGCCGGCCTCATACCTGGAGTAGAACACGAGGCAAGCCAACGTTTGCCTAGACGACCCTAGAATCCCAGGAGCTCCCACCCTCCCTGCAGGAGGAAAGTGTACCTACCGCCACAGTGTACGTAAGGCTGGCCTCCATCTTCATGGCATCCAGCTTCAGAACATTGAGATTGGCTCCTATGAGGCTTCTGGGCCCTGGGGCCTGTGCCGGGGGCCCTGGGGCCTGTGCCGGAGGGTGCTTAAGGCAGGACCAAGAGAGCAGGTGGGAAGGAGCCCTGGGCAGGTAAGGGACAGGTACAGGCAGTCCCTTGGGTGCCTTTGCTGTTTGCTCCTCTTGGGGGGCTTGAGTAAGAAGCCACCCATTCCTGCCCAAGCCCCAGGCACCCCACAGGACCCTATCACCCTAACTTCAGGGAAATGGCTAGACGCAGGGAGAGGTGTGCAGCTGGACAAATGCCTTGCACTCCACCTCCTCCTTCCGCGGCCAGTCTCTGCCTCCAGCAGTCCTCACCAGGTGCCCAGGCAGTCAGTTCAAACTGGCATTTGTCCCAAGATGTCACCAAGTGGATTTCTTCAGTAGGACCTCCTTATCACCCAGACCAGCCTCACTTTGGAGATGAGGAGGAAAGGAACGGAGACAGTGAATGTTTGTCTGAGGTCGCACAGCAAATCCATGACAAAGCCAGGCCTTGTGCTATCTCCTATCTTGTGGGTGGGTAAATGGCTCCTTACGCCGTGAAGGTGGGGCTCTGTGGGGCAGGTAAGTGTGTAGGGTCACCTTGAGCATCCAATCTGAGGCTTGGCTGCAAGCCTCCAGGGTACTGGGGTTCATTTGTCATAACAGCTCTTGTGGGCTCCAGAAGTCCAGCCAATCTACCTGGCCCTCCCTCCTGCCCTACCTTGTCTGGAGCCCCACAGAGTCTAAGAAGAGACACCCCAAGTGTGGGGTCCTAATGGTTATTAAGGCTAGACGTTTCCCCAAAGCAGGCCCCCAAACAAGGAAAAGTTCAAGAGCATGTAGTAAATTTGGGGGTGAATGTGGAGAGAGCAAGAAAGTCGCCAGAAGAGGAAGCCTTGTCACCAGCCCCACAGAGAGCCACCAGAGCCCTCTGGGATCTAAAAGAGCCCTCCACCCCGCAGAGGGAGCTAGGAGGGGTACCCACCAATCTCACCAGCCCTTGGCTGGAGGCTGTCATGTCTGATTTAACCCTGGGCCATAATGTCCTGAAAATGTCTCTGAAATTTCAGGCCATGTTGTTCTCCTGCCTGGAGCTCTGATGTCTCTGTGTTAGCAGGGACACTCAGTTACAAATGGCCTGCAGGAAGTAGACATTTGTTCTCCAACTGAAAGTTAAAGTCAGATTTGCCCTCAGGCATCGCTGGGTCCAGGGACTCTTCCTCTTCCCATGGTCCTGGGGCTCTGTGCATCATGGGGGGGGGGAGTGTACTCCATATGCAGTCCTATCCCACACAGCTGGCTGGACACACTCATGCAGTTACTTACTGCGTGGTCACATGCAGTCCCCTGACTTGTGGGAGCCAGGACCACCAGGGGCTGTTCTTTGAATCTGGACTGGTGTGGGTGGCATGGCCCACCACCTCCATCATGCTGGCATGAAGAAACACTTTCTCCCAGAGAGGAGATGCTTGGCAGACAAGCCTGCAGACCCACCCTGTGCCCCCTCTGAAGATTAAGGCCTGACTCATAAAGTAGATAAGATGTTCACATGGAGGCTAGGGTTCTGCCTGTCTCCAGCTCACCTCAGCAAGGCTCAGCCAGACTCTTGTGTCTTCCAAGGACATACATGCTCTCTTCCTTGAGGTGCCCCAGCTGTGCCCCGAGATGCCACCAGCTCTCCTGCTAGAGTATCTAGTACTGGGGTGCACTGAGACCCTGCCACCCTGGCATGTGTACCTGGGCTCCAGGAGTTCAGTCATCACCCAGTGTCTATGGGCAAGACAATCATCAAGACACAGGGTCACAGAAGAGCCTGGGCTGGAGCTAAGCTCACCTAAGATCCCATCCCAGCTTCCAGGGACTCCCTCTGTGTCCTTCCCCATACGAAGGGGAGGCAGCCCCATTCTTCCTCCAGCCCTGATCTCCCTCTCAGGATCCAGAAGTGGCATCAGCCAAGGGCAGGAGCTCCTTGTACTAACACTTTCCTTCCTCCATGTAAATCACTTCACACCTAGCTGTGTACACAGATCTGTCCTTTCCTACCTTATTCAGTGAACTTTGTTGTTGTTGTTGTTTTAATCCAGAAAGCATCTCTGTATCTCATCGAGCTTTTCTCCCAGCCCCCACTTTCTCTCTGGCAACTGGGGAATGGAATTGAGCATCTAATCAGACTTAGAGCTTATTCTAATCTGATGGTTTGAACAGCCTTGGGATGGTGTTCTCTCTGTTACGGTAGAGACATGCACAGCCATCTCCAATGGTCCCCATCCTTGCCCTCCTCCCTGGTCGGTGGGCTGGGGAGGTAGCTGGAGTGCTTGACTTGGGTATAGGGTAGTGCTTTTATGGAATGCATGGGGTCCTGGCACTGGACTGTTAGGGTATGGTCTCAGCAGCTGCTGTCCCTGCTAAGACCATTTAGGAGAAATGTTATGAGAGCTCCCGGGCTCACAGCTGAGTGACCTTAAGCCAGCTCCTTAACCTTTCTGAGCTCAGCTTCCTTACCTGTGAACAGGGAGGGGCTTGAGTATGTCTGTCTCACAGAGCTAGGGTGGGAGGTGCATGAGGTGGAGTGTGGAGAATGTTTAGAAGAAAATTGGGCACAAACCAAGTTCCGTGACATCAGTGATGGTGATCCTCTTCCCTTGCCCATGGCCACATCTGGAGAAGGGAGCCGGGGTGGTTGTGCAGTTTAAACACTAGATGGGTCTAACAGGAGGGCCCTGATGGAGGAGGAGAAGTGGAGTCTTGCCTGGTGTCCTGGCCTGGAGCCTCACAAGTTGGTGACAAGTGCCAGTGTCTGCTGACCTTGCACTGGGCTCAGGTCTTTGTGCTGCGTAAAGGTCTCCGGAGCCTCCCCTTCCCCCCTGGGTAGATGGACACCCCTCTGCAGAAATGGAAGCCAGGCCCCCAAGTCTCTTCCTGGGTGTCACAGGGCTAGTGAGCAGGAAGGCAGAATTCGAGGCTAGGCGTCACAGTGTTGAAGTGAACAGCCCGTGTGTTGAGTTCACCCCCCTTCTCCCTTGTCGCTCACCAGCTGACCCGTGTAGAGGCCTGAGGGGAGTCCAACCATCTCCCCCTGCTTCTGGTCCTCTTCCCAGGGTCCAGGTGCATGTCCGTGTCCTGGCCTCACTGTCCGTCTCACTGGCCATCTTTGTGGTTATGATTGTGCTGGTGAAGGTGGACACTTCCTCCTGGACCCGAGGCTTCTTCACGGTCACCATCGTGTGCATGGCCATCGTCAGCGGCTCCTCCACCATCTTCAACAGCAGCGTGTATGGCCTGACGGGCTCGTTCCCCATGAGGAATGCCCAGGCACTGATATCAGGTGAGAGCCACAGAAAAGGAAATGTGTCCTGGGTCCCCTGTGTTTTCTTAGTGTCCCCAAGCAAACCATCCTAGCCTGGGTAGCTGAGAGTCGTTCATTCTGCTCAGTATGCAGCTTGGACAGCGGATTGAGAAGACAGTTGGCTCTCCACTGCTCCACCCAGTGTCCACCGGGGTGGGGGTGGTGGGGGTGGTGGGGGGTGACTTGATTAAGGCCTAGGGCTGGGTGCCATTCCTTGTGGCCCTCGCTCTGTTTGCCTGGGCTGTCTCTGCGGCATAGGCCCAGGCTGTACAGAGCCTGAGCATCGGAGAAGACCCGGGCAGCACTTACATTTTGATGTAGCCATAGAAGCCATGTGGGGAGCAAATTCTGCAGCCCTTGGCCCACCCAGACTCCAGATGGGTCTCTGTGGCTCCCTGGAAGGTGTTGAGGTCTTACCAGCAGAAGAGCGGGTCGATGGGAGACAGGACCACAGCCGGCGAAGCATCCTTTCTGAAACCAGCCTTCCTTCCTTCCCTTCTTTCCTCGCTCCTTCCTCTTTGTCCCTTTTCCTTTCCTTTGGTCCCCCCAACCCCCGCCGTTCCCTCCCTCCCTCCCTCCCTCCCTCTCTTCTGTCTTTCTTTCCTTTCTAGTTCTGTGGAGGCTCCACCCTCTACCAGGGGCGGAAAGATGGACCAGACTGTGTCCTATCAGAGCCAATAGCCTAGTGACTAAGCTCCTGGTTCCCCGAGACTGTGCCAGGCTGTGGCTTGCTCGGGCCCTGACTTGGGGCATCTCTCTAGCTGAAGTCTGGAAGTGGATGCTAAGCCTGTTACGGGGACTTTCGCTGTTTCCTCTCTCACCTAGATGGCCCCACAAGGTAAACAGAGCCGGGTCAGTTAGCATCTGCTCTATCTGAGGACCACTGTCCCCTAAAGCAAGCCTGGAGGCTGCTGTCCTCTCTGTCCCCATGTGTCCCTGATGTTCAGAAGACTGCTTTAAACACTTGCCTACCTGAGAAGAATTGCACAATGCACAGGACTGTATCTGTTAGTTAATATGCCAGGTAGGATGTGGCAGGGATGACAAGCACCTTGACAAGCACATATCCCCCTCCCCGCTCTATGCCAGTGCCAGACATCACTAATAGATCCCTATCTTTCCTCTTGAGCCTCTAATTCCCTCTCAAGCCAGCACTTGAGGCAATTACTCTCTGTGGATCAGAGTCTAGATATGAGCTCCGTCTGTTTGCCATTTTTGATATAGGATTAGGCTTCGCTTCTATCCCAGGAAACCCTTGGGCCTAAAATAAAATAGAAATGAACTTGTCATTGAGTTTTCTGAGTACAGTCAACATGCTCCTGGCGTTGCTTCAAGAAAGGCAGGTCTGGAGCTAAGCAGAACAGCCATCAAATGCTAATCCCTCTGTCACCACTGGCCTCAAAAAGAGGCTCTTATCCCCTCATCTCCCTCCATCCTGGTGGAGCCTTTCAGCACAGCTTCAGCCCTGCTGGACACCGGCAAGGGCAAGTGGCCCCTTTTGTCCACCTGTAGAGCTCTAGGGAAGAGTGTCTCTTGGGAATTTTTATTTTTTTTAGTCTATTTTTGGAAAAGTGGGGGATGCCAGGTATGGCGACACACACCTATAACCTCAGTACGTCACAGGCTGAGGCAGGAGGAATACATAGTAAGACTCTGTCTGATAGAGTAAAAAGGGTAGGTGAAATTAGGACTTAGATGCTAGCATTGAAAGGGTAATGTGTGGGGCCCTCCCTGGTACCAGGCCAGCACCCCGGACCAGCTGAGATGCCTCCGTCTCCCAGCGGTCCCAGCCCCCTCTGCTTTTTGTCCAAAGGAGCCCATCTGTGAATTCCGCGCATGTTGGCATCTGAGGAACGATTCATTTGTTTTGTGCTGGTGTTTTTCTTTTTTTTTTTTTCCCTCAAAGTCCTCATTTGCATGTATTTCCATAACTGATGAGATAGTGGGAGTCGTGAAGGATGAGCTCCCGGGGGCCCGGTTTGTGGCTGCCGATAATATTGTAGATTCAAGTTGGAAGGGAGAGGGGATCAGTCGGTGGGGCTGTTAAGATCTCTTCCTCCGGCGGCCACCGAGCGGCTCTCTGAGCTAACCCCACTTCTTCCAGAGCGCCCAGGTGGGGATTACAGCTTCTCAGAAGTGTTGTGTCGTCCCCCCCCCCCCCCGCAAAGGGTTTACCCTGTTGCTGCTGCTTTGATGTGTGAAAGATGGGTAATAGCCAAACAGTTAATTGGGGATCTGAAGATTGATTTGGCGTTTGGCTCCTGTCTGCGTCAGACTCTGTTTAACATGTAATAATCCTTTTAATCCTCATAGCCGTCTTAAGGGGTGGCCTCTCGTAACACTCCCACTTACGGACGAGCAAGCTGAGGCACAGAAAGGTCAAGGAGTGTGTCAGGGAGCACACAGCCCAAAGTGGTCAAATGGGGATTGGGTTCTGATTTGTTTGTTTGTTTGGAGACAAGGTTTCTCTGTGTTGTTTTGGTGCCTGTCCGGGATCTCGTTCTGTAGACCAGGCTGGCCTCGAACTCACAGAGATTCCCCTGGCTCTGCCTCCCGAGTGCTGGGATTAAAGGCGTGCGCCACCACTGCCCAGCTTGGGTTCTGATTTAAGCGTGAATCCCCTTGCTCACTCTGCTAGTGTGTGTGTGTGTGTGTGTGTGTGTGTGTGTTGCCTAGCCTCAAGTCCTGGCTTCCAGCCCCACCTGGGCTGGTAGAACCTATCTGGGGGAAATTGGAAGAATTTTCCATTGGAACCAAGGGAAGTTCCTGCAGTTGTAGGAGAGACAGTAAGGTGGACAGAAACACCTGCCCACTGTTCAAAGCTCTGGAACTCAGGCTACAGGGACCCATGCCCCCATCCCCAACCTCCTTCCCAGCTTCCGATGCTGTGAGAACCAAGGTGTTTTCAGTGTGTGTGTGTGTGTGTCCATGTGCCTTCCTGAGCCTATCGTGATGTCCTTGTGGTGTCCTCTTGCTCTCTACAGGAGGGGCCATGGGAGGGACAATCAGCGCTGTGGCCTCACTAGTGGACCTGGCAGCATCCAGTGACGTGCGGGACAGCGCGCTCGCCTTCTTTCTCACCGCCGCGGTCTTCCTTGGGCTCTGTATGGGGCTCTACCTGCTGCTGCCTCGGCTGGAGTATGCCAGGTGAGGTCCCTCTGCCCTGCCCTCCGCATCTGGTCATCCGTCTGGATCATAGGTCCCTGTCCTTATGGGTTGCCTGTTCCCCGGGACTGTGAGTTTTAAGAGGGCCATAGCATGTAGGAATCTTGTTCCAGGGGGTCCCCCAGTTGCTGGGTGAATTGGTTTTGGGTGGGAGACGCTGGCTTCGATCAGACCTCTGAATCATTAGGACTGGCGAGCTTGGGGTTCGGGAAGACTGAGCGGTGGAGGTGGGATTGGGCAAGAAAAATAAGGAGTATTGGTTTTTTTTTTTTTTTTTAAGATTTATTTATTATGTATATAGTGTATCCCTGCAGGCCAGAAGAGGGAGCCAGATCTCATTCTAGATGGTTGTGAGCCACCGTGTGGGTGCTGGGAATTGAACTCAGGACCTCTGGAAGAGTAGCCAGTGTTCTTAACCTCTGAGCCATCTCTCCAGCCCTGGAGTAATGGTTCTTAACCACCGAACACATCCCCAACATCACCCCCTGCTCTGGCAGGAGATGCAGCCTACCTAGCTGAATTTTTCTATCTCATGTATGTTCCCCCATTCCTGGTTCTCTTAAGCTTATGGTTATTAGTTAATATTTCCATGTGCAGGTTAGGGGACAGGGGTCAGGGAGCCAGGAGGTAGCAGGGACTCCAAACTCCTGCTTTTAGCTCCCTGCCTGTGGGCTCCCTGGTTTCTCAGAAGTTTCACCCACGTCTTTTGTGCTTTCTACTGCTCTTTAAAAACAGAGATGGGGCTCAGGAAGTAACTGAGTGGGTAGAGTGCTTGCCTTGAAAGCATGAAGCCCTAGGTTCGATCCCCGATGCCACACACACCAGGCATGGTGGCACGTACTTGTTATCCTAGCGCTTAGGAGGTGAAGGATGGACGGAGGATCCGGCAGCCCTCCTTGTGGTATTTAACCTTAGGGCTGTTCCCAGAGTGGCACTGTGGCCTTGAGGGTCTTTTCTTGTCTCGTTGGCTCTGAGTGGAACGACACTTTGAGAGTCCCCACAGCCCTGCTTTCATCACACCCCAGTACTGCCTCCATCAGATGGTGCTTATCAGTTCACCTGGGCAGGCCGAAGACTTTCCTGCTGGGCCTCCTGGGCCCCAGCTGTCCCTGAAGCATCTGTATCTTTGCTGGTTAAACCTGGGACAGGAATCCTGTTTGCAGAAACTTATGGGTTGGTGCTCATGGAGGGCTGAACGCAGAGGTCTGCACTGACTATTTCTCACTTCAAGGGAGCTCCCAGTGCATGCTCAGGAGCCGCCATAAGCCCGGAGTCACCAGATGACTCCCACCACTGGCTCAGCTGCTCTCAGCCATGAGCTGGGGGACACCGGCTTGGGCTTCTGGACCTCCTGTGCTGGCCGGTCTTATGTCAACTTGGCGTAAGCTAGAGTTATCTGAAAGGAGGGAGCCTCAGTTGAGAAAACACCTCCATATGATCCATTTTCTTAATTAGTGATTGATGAGCGAGGGCCCAGTCCGTTGCAGGTGATGTTGTCCCTGGGTTGGTGGTCCTGGGTTCTATAAGATATATATTACAGCCATTGTAATATGTCCTTTACACACACACACACACACACACACACACACACACACACACACACACGCGCGCACACACGTATATATGCATATATAAAACCAGTTCTGTACCTCAAGCAGTGAACCCTGACTAATATATCAGTAGACCAACATCATGAGTTTACAGTGGTCAGAATTTTAAAAAGATGAGATACATGCTGTCACAGAGAGAAACAGACGAGTCACTTTGCTCAGAGCTTGCAAAGGACAGAGCCCAGATAAGTGGCACTTTCTGTCTGAAGAGCAGTTTCTGGCTAGCAGAACTGTATTCTAGTTTGATTATATTATAGTTTCAGTAGTAGCAATAGTGTGTTTTCTTTGTCTTTGTCCCATTGAGCTGGGGTCTCCTTGAGATTGCAGTGTGCTGGAAGATGACCTTGAACTCCCGATGCTCCTGCCTCTACCTCCCAGGGCCTGTGATCACAGGTGTATACCACTGTGCCTGGCTTCTTCCTAACAATCTACTTTTAATTTTATTTAAAATTTGTGTTATTACCATGTATGTATGATGGGTGTGTGTGTGTGTGTGTGTGTGTGTGTGCACATATGGAGGTCAAAGGACAACTTAAAGACGTTTGTTCTCTCTGTCCACAATATAGGTTAAAAGTTGAACCCACTGGTCTTTTCTAGAAATACCCTGCCAAAATACTCGGGGGGTGTGTGTGTGTTCAGGTGTATGCATGCATTACACTCTGCCCTGGGTCTGGCAGTACTGAAAGTCTGGGCCACCCTGAAAGCCGTCTGTAGGGGAGCAATTCAAGTGTATGCTAAGCTGTGCTTCAGTGACAGAAGGGGGGGGGGAGCCACGTGTGTGACAGGAGGGCCACAGGTTAGTGTTGTTCAGACTGTGATAGGTGTGTGTTTATGAATGCTGGGATGCGTGACCTAGGCTGTTGTGGATGTTATTTGTAAAATGTATTTAGGCATTATGGCTGAGGTCTTAAGAGCTGTGTAGCTGGACTCCATATTCAGAAATCTGTCTGTGTATGTGCGCGTGCGTGCGTGTGTGCGTGCGTGCGTGCGTGCGTGCGTGCGTGCGTGCGTGCGTGTGTGTGTGTGTGTGTGTGTGTATACGTATGTAAAATCTCTCAGGGTTGTGTGTATCTGTGGGGTGTGTGTGTGTGTGCTGTTTTTGCTTATTTTTTGGGACAGGGTTTCACTCTGTGGCCCAGGCTACCCTGGAACACACTATGTAGCCGAGGCTGGCTTTAACTCACTGTGTAGCTAAGAATGACTTTGAACTTCTGACTCTTCTGCCTCTACTTCCTGAGTGCCAGCATTACATATGAGCTACCACGTCTGGTTTGTGTGGTGCTGCGGATCAAACCCAGGGAGTCAAAGATGCTAAGCAAGCACCCAGCTAACTGAGCCACACTTCCGCATCCCTGTTACCCCCTTCGCCACACCGTTTTAGTTGTTTGGTTTTGAGACAGGGTCTCACTATGTAGCTCAAACTGGTCCCAAACTCATTGCAATCCTTCTGCCTCAGCCTCCGAAGTGCCAGGGTTGCAGGCCTGAGCCATTACCCTGCTTATATTTTATATTTCTGAATTTTTAAAAAATTGACCTAAACTTCCCCTTTCTACCACAAAACAAAACCAGGCCAGGGCCTCCACTCACCATGCAGTGATACTGGCTGGTTTCCTGTCCCTGCACATGGTATGGTCCAGGGACCGGGGTCCAGGGACCGGGGTCCAGTCTGGCGGGCTGGCCAGGGATGACACAGGCCATCTCTAACAACCTGTTCCTCCCACATCATGTTGTGAGATCCTGGCCAAGAGGTTCCCAGGGCTTGGGCTTTGCCTGCTGGGTCTCTGTGGGCTGCTCTGCGTACCCCACAATGGTTATGCAGACTCTGAGGTCTCCTTCTGTGTCCCTGGAGTTACTGAATGAGCGGTTCCATAGTGACCCATTGACCATGTCGCTGTCCCTCTGCAGGTACTACATGAGGCCAGTTGCCCCAGTCCACATGTTTTCTGGTGAAGACAGCCCATCACAGGACGCTCCTGGCACCTACTCGGTGGCCCCTGGATCCAGAGTGGTACACACGCCACCCCTTGGACCTATCCTGAAGAAGACGGCCGGCCTCGGGTTCTGTACCATCTTCCTCTATCTTATCACTGCCCTCATCTTTCCTGCCATCTCCACCAACATCCAGTCCGTGCACAGGGGCACCGGTTCCCCGTGGACCTCCAAGTTTTTTGTGCCCCTCACTGTCTTCCTCCTTTTCAACTTTGCTGACCTCTGCGGCCGACAGGTCACAGTCTGGATCCAGGTGCCAGGTCCCAGGAGCAAGGTGCTCCCCGGACTGGCACTGTTGCGTGTCTGCCTCGTGCCTCTCTTTTTGCTTTGTAACTACCAGCCACGATCACACCTGACTGTGGTGCTCTTCCAGTCCGACATCTACCCTGTGCTCTTCACCTGCCTGTTGGGGCTCAGTAACGGCTACCTCACCACACTGGTGCTCATCTACGGGCCCAAGATCGTGCCCCGGGAGCTGGCGGAGGCCACCGGTGTAGTGATGTCTTTCTACATGTCTGTGGGCTTGATGCTGGGTTCAGCCTGTGCAGCCCTGCTTGAACACTTTATCTAGGAGGGGTGGCGAGGATGTGTGTACCGTGTGAGGCTTGGGCCCTTGGGAGAGTCGCATGGGGGAGCCGAGGTCTCAGATGGTGTTAAGCAAGGGGCTGGTGTTTTGCTTGGTGTGGAGCAGAACCCACTCGGGCTGCCTTTCTCTAGGGGTGCTTTTGAGCCACATCCTTGCACATCCTGTGCAAGGAAGGAAACATTCCAGACACAGCCCAGCATGGTGGCTTAAACCTGTAATCCCAGCATTCACAAGGCTAAGCTGGAGGACTGCTGTGAATTCGAGGCCAGTCTGGCCACATAGAGAAGCCCTAACTCAAAAAAAAAATAAGCTAAAACAAAAACCCCGAGACACTCCAAACACTTCAAGAGAACACTCCAGAGCCATTTAAAGGACACAGTCGTGGCTAGAATATAGTGCTCATTTCTCATTCATGAAGGGAAGCCCTGACTCCCATCCCCAGCACTGCGTAAACTGGATGTGTTAGTAAAAACCTGTAATCTTAGCACTTGAGAGGTAGAAGCAAGAGGATCAGAAGTTCAAGGTCATCCTCAGCTACACGGGGAATTTGAGGCCAACCTGGGCTACATGAGACACTGTCTCAAAAACAAAAAAAAAGTACAGTTATAAAGAGGGGGTTTGTTACCTTTGTGGCTAATAAGTAGCCTGTCTAACTTGTGTTCTCACAAGGCCAGAACCCAGCCTCACTGTTTCCGGCTGGCAGCAAGCTGGGAGAGAATCTTCAGTGATTCCTCCACTGAAGGTGGCTCCTGGATTCGAGGTCCCCTCTGCTATGGCCAGTACTCAGACCTAGGGCTCAAGCATGTGCTGATCCCTGGGCTCTGTGGGTGAGAGTAGACAATCTGGAAAGACCCACAAGGCGGGCTTCCTAACCCTTCCTGCCTGAGGCCTGGGCTCCTGAAGTCTCTCTGTGTCAGGGACTGGGCCTGGTAGGCCTGGTCTCCTGATGAGGACCATGTGGCCCAGGGGCCTGCAGCCTGTTTAAGGCAGGGGAAGTCTTTTTAATAGTCATGTTTACAGCCTGTTGGGGCACTCGGTTCAAGGGCATAATAAATACTGGGGTTCTCAATGTGAGCATTGTTGGTGTCTCCATCAGCTGAGGTCTTGGCAGGAAACAGCGTGTTGAGATTGGGTGATTTGGAGGGATGTGGGGACAGGTACAGGAACCCCAAGGACTTGGGGTTCACTACCTTCCCCGTTGCTGTAACAAAATACCCAAATAAAGCTGCTCGAGGAATGCACGGTTTCTGCTGGCTCTCGGTTTAAGGGGGGCACAGTCCCCTGTCATCAGGGTGGGAAAGGCACAGCAGTGGATGTGGAAGTGGCTGATCACACTGTACACGCGGTCCAGACCTCAGCCCATGGGATGGAGCGGTGCTGCCCACCTTCAGGGTGGGTCTTCCCTCCTTAGTGGTACTCCTCTGGAAACATCCTGGCAGACACTCATGTCTCCATGGTAACTCTAAATCCAGTCTCATAGACAATGGAGATTAACCATCATGCTATTGAAGACCCAGTAAGAGCGAGGCCCTTCACACTCAGCCTGAAGAGGGAGAGCCCTTCTAGAGCCTAGGCATGTGACCTTGCTTGGGGCGAGCAGGGGCAGGCCCAGACAGCTGTGAGGCAGAGACTCCCTCCTCCACCCACCTACCCTACATACATCCCTAAAGATTATACAACTGCCTGAGAGGGTGGAAATGTGAGCTGGGGTGGGGACGGGACGCAGGAGGATGTCCTGTCTGAGGTGTTGCCCAGCAGGGCCACTGTCACCTTTGCTGCGTAGGTCTCCAGACGTCAGTGCCAAGGTGACTGATGCTCAGCAGAAATCAGAGTTCAGTTCCCGACGGTTGCAGTTGGGATGGTTTCGGGAGAGGACCTCCAGACTCAGTCGCCCCACCTAGGAGACCATGTCCCCTCACATTCGACATACTTGCGTGAAGTGACATGGATACCAAGTCCTGTTTTGACACATGCCAGGGGCTGTTCTTCTGGGAGAAAAGCTGGCTTGGGGACCAGGTAACTTCACTAGACCAAGCGTCCTTTCTCAAGGTCCCTGCAGAGAGAGGAGAGCTCATCCCCAAGAGCCAGGAGCTGATGGAGGAGCGTGGGCTGGGGGATCCTGCAGATGTTGAGTAAGTGGGAGGCAGTGTAATCCCCCCTGGTGCCGGTGGCATTAGCTTATGCTCCCTACTGTCACCTGCTTTGCACTCCCACTCCAGCTGAAGGATGGGAGAAGACACCCTTGAGGGGGTTTCTAAACTTGAATCTAGTAAAAAACAAAACAAAGGGGGGGGGACAACCTACCTTCTATTCCTCCCTCCCCGTGACCCATGTAATGCTGTGGATGGTCTGGGATGTGGGTCTAGCTGGTGACTCATCCCAACCTCGGGTGTGCTGGAAGTGGACCATGTGTCTGGTTAAAGAGAAACAGCGGTGTGTGTGTGTGTGTGTGTGTGTGTGTGTGTGTGTGTGTTGGACTGCTCTCACATGCTCTGATGAAGGGGTGGCTCTCGGGGACAAGGGTAGCATCTGAGTGGACAGGAAGGTGGTAGCAGCAGTGGTCTGACAGCATCCAGACAGAGGGATGAGTCGGTGCCCACCCCGGGCACAGAGGAGAAGTGGTGCTCAGCTGGCAGGGTTATCGCCTTTCGACTCACCTGAGTGGGCATATTCCCAAAGAGCCATCCCTCTCAGAGAGGGGAGGGAGAGAGGAAGGTGCAGTTCCAGGCAGGGGCAGACACGCGCCTTCAGGTGGTGAGCAGCACATGGGCGTGAGTCTTCTGACCACAGTGACCTTGTCGAAGCAGTTCAGACACTCAGGAGTGTGAGCATCCTGCTGTGGCAGGGAATTCTTCTGTGTAGATTCCCTGCCCTGAGCTGGAGATGAACTCAGTAACACTCAGAGAGGTCAAACAACTCTCCCAGGGTCACTCAGCTAATAAATGGCGTAGATAGACGTCAAACCTCGTTCTTCCCAGACTCACAAGTCCTTATCCACCCTCCTTTCTTGCTCTCCTGGTTCAACTTGAACTTTCTGCGTGGTCCTGGCTTTGTGTTATTGAGAGAGGGTATACCCTGAAGCCTGGTTTGGCTTCAAACTCAAGATTCTTCTGCCTCCGTCTCCCAAGCAGTAGGCATAATTAACTGCCCGTTAAGCAGTTAAGCACAGTGCCTACCTTTGTCTCCTTGGTTCTCTGTGCCATCCGGATATATTGCTCAGAACCCTGGCCTGGTGCTGGCTATGCTGGACCGAGAGGTGCGTTGGGGGGACTCCCGCTAGCCAGAGCCCGCTTCAGTCCTGCCCCAGCCCAGAGCTCACCCTCACCTACTTGCTGGGCAAAGGATCTGAGATGGCTAAGGCCCTGGCCCGCTTTCTCCCATGTGCCCTTCCTCCCCCATACCAGCCACGGCCATGACTGTCCCTCCAGCCTGGGCAGTGGGACGTGGGAAACAGTGTGGGTGTCAGAAAGTCTTACTCCCTGTGGAGTGCAAGTCAGCCTTCCTGTGTGTCTTGATTCCTCGTCTCTAAAACCAGGGCAACAGTCAGTCCCATGACAGTGACAGCGTGCCGTGCCCACTTCCCACCCCCCCCCCCCCCCGGCACACCGGACATCGCAGTACATGTTACAGGCTCCGTCGTAGGCAGGTACACAGCTTCCTGCTCCCACCCCAGCCTCAGCCACATGGTAGATATAAAAGTAGCCCTTGCCTCCGACGTTGACCACAGCATAGACTCCTCTGGGCTTGACTCCAAATGATGGTGGCAAAGATGACATGTTCTCAGGCCCTCCGCAAACTTGGTTTTCTTCCACTTTTTGCTGCTTAGTCAGCTTGTTGCAATGCCCAGCAACTTCCCTCTGGGTGGCCATCCCCTGCTCAGTGCTCAGGACTCACCGCTGCCTGGCTCCAGGCCTTGCTGGCCACTGTTTATGCCAACACCTCCAATTCTGGGTCTGCCTCCCAGACACACCCAGCCCGGAGTCAGGAGCACTAGGGATGAGCTGAGCTGCTGCTGCTCATTCTGACCCACAGACAAGCCACCTCACTCTCATTGCTAAGCCTAGACTAGGAAATGCCTGTCCCCACCAAGAGCACAGATATCCTAAAAAAAAAAACAAGTCCCCACCCTTAGGGCAAGAGCTTGGGCCATTGTCCAGTCCAGTGGTGTGGATTTGCACGCTCGCCTCTTCCTGGCCATGTCATGGTGGGCCAGGCTTTGTAGACCAGGCTGGCCTCAAACTCACTGAGATCTGCCTGCCTCTGCCTCCTGAGTGCTGGGATTAAAGGCGTGCGCCGCCGCCGCCACCACCACCGCCGCCGCCGCCGCCGCCGCCGCCGCCGCCGCCGCCACCACCACCACCACTGGGCTCCATATCCAAGTCTTACTCTGGGGTTCCTGGGTGGGATGAGGAAGTCAAGGAACCCCTGTGGTTGTGGGCAGCAGTGTGTTTGCCTCTCTTGGGGATAGGAATCACAGCTTTCAGCAGATCATAAAAGAATCAATGATGGATCATGGTGCCAGTGCGCCTGGGCACCCAGCTCCTGTAACCGATGTAGATGGGCTCCTGGTCAAGAATGACTTTGAGCAGGACTCTTTCCAGTTGGCCAATGACCTTGGAGAAACCTCTGTAGCTGTGGTCCCTTGTGTGCCTGTCTCCATGACTTCCTTGACAGCTTGTAAAGATTGAGCTCATCCACACATGGCTGGTCACCCAAGCCAGAGGGTCGCTTGTCCCTCTTCGGCACTGGTTCCTTAAGGAGGAACAATGGAGACAAGATGGCGACTCAGGTCTAGAGCCTTGGCGGGCAGGTGACATCATGGGCGAGCGAGTCTGCTCTCAGAGTTAGGAGGATGCCCTGTAGGGAAACCAGAGGGTGAAGCAAATCTACCCGAAGTTTCAGTTCTGGCCAACCGCTAAGAGCCAGTCAACATTCCACACAATGCAGGAAGCGACTCTGGCCCAAGGCAGAAGCTGTGAATCTGAAAGAGCCCGAGAGATGCTGCTGCAGCATCTTCCCATGGCCTATTTGAAGTCACCTGTCCGGTCTGATGACTGTCATTGAGTCACACACATTAGCGTGGACACTTCAGGGGAGCCAAAATGGAGACACAGGTATGCAGCTGTACGTGGCAGAGGCTGCCGAGGTTGAAGCCCAGGCTGCTGGCCTCCAGGACCAGTTCATGGCCATTCCCACAGTAGCAGGTCTCATCAGAAACCTCAGAAGCACTCCCTAGAATGCGGAGGGCTTAATCCACCCTTAGGGCCCCATCTCCTAGTGCAGGTGGGATGACAAGTTCCCAGGCGTCACTAATGCTGCCTATAGGAGAACGACCATGCTCCGGAAGATGGATGAGGGCTTGTCAGGAGTTTGCCCCTGGCCCGGGAGGGAGTGAAGACTTCATCTGCTCCTGTTCTGGCTGAGGGCTCACCTGGAAAGTCCTTGAAGGAGCCGATGCATCGAGGCTCAGCCTTCTGCAGACACAGTCACAGACTCAGGCTGGCCTCTGCATTTCAAGTGCCAGGTTCTGCCTCTCCATGTGCCGTGTGGTTCATGGCTTTTCTTCTCCGTCACACCCTCCCACCTGTTCCTCTCTCACCTGAGGCCTGAGGGAGGGGGATAAGGAAGGGTGAGGACTGGGGGGGACTGTCTAGATGCAGAGCTGTGATCTCACTCCTGGCAGGCATTGCTGGAACTGGGGTGGGGTGCAGGGCCGTCACCTGCAGGGAGAGGGTCACACCTCCTACCTGCTGCTCACTGGAGCTCATTAGCTGCTGAGGTGAGGCTCCGTGCTTCTCATTTTGCTGAGTCTTTGCTGAGACTCCGAGAGGGAAATGAGCCATTACCACTCAGCTAACACTCTTGGAAACAGAAACTGAACCTTCTGCATTTTCTAATAATGTCCCGTGAACTAAAAATGCAGAAGTCTGGCCTCGCTTCTTCAAAGTCCCCTTTCTGAAAAGAGATGTCTGGAGTTCGTCTTCTGCTTATTAAGCTCCCAGGGAGGTCAGGTGCCCCCAACATGCCAGGCCAATTGATGGTAGTTTAATGCTCAATGCCTGGCCTCTGGGCTGTTGTGAGGAGCTGGAAAATGTTCCCACTCCTTGCCTTTTTTTTTTTTTTTTTTTTTTCCGGTCACTCCTTACATCCTGTTCTATTGGTCAAAGGCTAGCTACTTTGATTCTGGAAATGTAAGAATCAGAGGTGGTTTTGCTGTGAAATAATCCTCTTGTACACTGTAAAGATTTGTCACTTGAATTGGTTTAATAAAATGCTGATTGGCCAGTAGCCAGGCAGGAAGTATAGATGGGGCAGCCAAACTAAGGATGATGGGAAGGAGAAGGACAGAAGTAGAGAGTTACTGACAAACGCAGAGATGCAAAATGAGAGTGTTATGCTGAGAAAAGATAGCAAGCCATGCGGCTAAACATAGATAAGAATTGTGGGTTAATTTAAGTGTAAGAGTTAGCTAGTAACAAGCCTGAGTTATTGTCTGAGCATTCATAAATAATATTAAACCTCTGTGTCAGTTATTTGGGAGCAAACAGTTGGGACAGGAAAAGGTCTGTTTACATTGTTTAAAATTGGTGGACACTGACCTCCCTGAAGCCCCAGGATCTTGGATTATTGGTCTTGGCATACCTCAAAATTCTGAGCGTATCAGGACATCTTGTGAACCACAGAATGTGTAAGGCTTTACTAGCTTGTGTTGTGCTCACAGGTCCATTGGGTGGTTCATCTTCATCATCAATTTTGCTGGATTTGGACTCACCTAGGAGACACACCTCTGGGTGTGTCTGTGGGAATGATTCGAGAAAGGCTCCACTGAGGAGGGAGGACCCATCCTGAATGTGGGCGGCATCATCCCCTAAGCTGGGAACTGGCTACGAAGGAGAAAGTGAGCTGGGCACCAGTATTAGTTTCTTTTTCCTGACCGTGGTTGTAATGTGACTAGTTGCCTCCCATTCCTGTGGCCGTCCCTTTCTCACCAGGATGGACTGCATCCTGTCAAGTCAGAAGTCCACATCAACACTTCCTTAACTTGCCTTTTCATCAAGCATTGGATCACAGCAATGAGAAAATAAAACTAACACAGGCCCTCAGAGCTATTTATATCTTGTCCCCTGGACAGAGTTGTAGGACCAAAGGGACCTGACAGACTAGAGCCCACAACCCTTTCCCATGCTGGAGCATACTCTAGAGACCTGGGATACCTAAGTCTCTTGTCAAAGGTGTGATGAGGTCCCAAGCAGGCCTTGCCCTATGCTTATATCCCTATGGGCAGGCTGTGCAGGGCTCTCCCAGGCATGGAGGAGGTCTAGGGACGGGTGGAGTAGGTTAGGGCATCCATGAGTATGCCGGATAGATATAGAACTGAGCAACTCTTAGAAGCCAGAGAACGTTTAAATAAACTCAACCTTCTAGCTTGTTGCAAGGGCCTGTGTGTCGGGGCGGGAGGAGGCACGTGTGCCACAGGACTTGTGGTCACACAGTGGGGCACACGGCGCCGGGCCTTCTGTTTGGACTCTTGTTTGTATTCTGAAAATCTTTTTTGTTACTAGAAGTTGAAATTCTTCTCCCTCGGAGGCAGGCGCAGCTCTTGTTTCCTCGTGGCCATAACCCTCTCTGCTGTCTTTCTGGATACTCAGAGCGGGACCTTATTAGAGAGCGGAGCCAGGATTAGTGGAGATTAGCAGAGACTTGCATCTCCTTTCTTCTCTTTCTGACTGCTTCTTTTCCTCCAGGGCCAGTGGGTTCTCAACCTCCCTAATGTGGCGACCCTTTAATACAGTTCCTCGTGTTGTGGTGACCCCCTAACCATAACATTATTTTCATTGTTACTTCATAACTGTAATTTTGCTAATGTTATGAATCGTAATGCAAATATCTGAGATGCAGGATATCTGACCCCTGAGTTGTTCGACCTCCCAAGGGCTCTCGACCCTTCGGTTGAGAACCACCGCTCTAGGGCCGTCCAAGGCCAATGGTGGGCAGGGACCGTAGGTCTCCCTTGGCGATGACTGGCTGCTCTTTTGCCGTTGAGTGGTATCTGTGTTAACTCACAGAAAGAGGATGAAGTTCCATTGTTTTGACGCAGGAGGCTCAAGGACACCGAAAAAGGACCCTGGTGCCATCCTGGTACTTGTAGGTGGAGCAGGGGAGCCGGGAGTGCTGCTACCTAGTCCCTGCTGGCTCACATCTCCCTTGTTGGCGGGGTCGGTGCTCAGTTGGTGAGGTGGAAGGTCAGGGGGTGGAAGATGTCAGCCAATGACTTCATCACACATGGTGGGGCCCCTCCTAAGTAGAACCTAGATCTCCTACACTTCCTCAGCCCTTACCCACATCTTACTGCATGGTACTACATCTTACCCTTTCCCAGCATCTTCTCCCCCTTCGGACATCCCTCTGGAAATGTAGACTCTGATCTGGAAGTTGAGTGGCTTGGCCAAGAAAGCCGGGTGGGGACAGTGGCTCCCACTTCCTCCCTGGGTCCTTGAAGATGCAGCAGAGGCGGGGGAACAGTGGGTTTGTTCACATGCTAGTTTGTTTGTTTGTTGAGACAGCATCTTGCTCTAGCCCAGGCTGGCCTGGAATTCATGGAAATCTTCCTGCCTCAGCCTCCCAGACATGACAGACATGAGCCACAACATTCAGCCGGTGCCCCATTAAATTCTTCGGACCATCTTCTCTGTACCTGTGGTGGTTCTGATGCGGAATAAGGTGGTATGGGTGAAGTGAGATGTCTGTGATGGACTCACTAGGGTGCATCCCATATTCCCACTAGATGCCTAAGGGAACCGCCAGGGATGCTGGGTCTTGGACATGAGAACTGGGCAGTCCAATGGTGATTCTAGTCACTATTTCTCTACATGGAAAGTCAGCGCCTGGCTGTGCCTGAGTGATACTGGTAGAGAATTAAACCCAAAATTATAGCATGAAGAGGATGGCTGGTTTCCCAATGTCTGAATCCTAATTACCCACAGGAGAAACGCTCAGATTCCCGCTCTAGTTCTTCAGCCCACTCCTTAAAACTCCATGTTCTTCCTCCACTTCTCTGACGCAGATCTGGTCTCTCGTTGGCCTGAGGATCAATGATTCTGCTTGCTAGTCCCTGGGATCTGCATACCACCATATCAGCTTTTTGTTTGTTTGTTTTTTTGAGACAGGGTTTCTCTGTGTAGCCCTAGCTGTCCTGGAACTTGCTCTATAGACCAGCCTGACCTTGAACTCACAGAGATCCACCTGCCTCTGCCTCCTGAGTGCCAGGATTCAAAGATGTGCACCACTGCCTGGTGTTTTTCTTTTTTTAAAGAAACCATGAAAACATGGCTTCTGAGGATTGAACTCAAGTCCTCAAGCTTCCACAACATGCATTTTTGCCAACTGACCTATCTCACTGGCCTATGTTCTTTCTTTTTAAGGGAGTAAGCCCAGTTCAAGATCTTGCCCACTGGAACTGAAAATAGAGTTACGTGTCTTCCTAAGGTTTCTTGCATTCTGTTTATGACAAGTGATATTGATCCTCTATTAATGATACACAGGGATTTTAACATTTATTTTAGTGGAGGAGGATATGTGTATGTACTGCTGCATGTGTGTGTGCAGATCAGAGGACACCTTAGGTGTATCAGCTTTCTTCTTCCACAATTTAGGTCTAGGGGATCAAACTTAGATTATCAGGCTTGGTGGCAGGCTCCCACTGAGTCACCCCTCATAGGTTTTGTTTTGTTTTTATAAAAAGTAAATGTAAGTAAAACAATGGAAGAGAAATACTCATTTATAAATGCAAATGATTCTTTCCCACTTATTTAAAGTCACATACAAGGTAGATTTTGTTATTTAGCATTTTCATGCATGCATGTTGTCTTAGTTAGGGTTTCTGTTTTTGTGAAGAGGCCATGGCCACATAAACTCTTACAAAGAAAACATTTCATTGGGGTGGCTTGCTTACAGTTCGGAGCTTCAGTCCATTACCATCATGGCAGGGAGCATGGCAGTGTGCAGGCAGACATGGTGCTGACTACATCTTCATTAGAAGGCAACAGGAAGTGGACTGTGACACTGGGCGGTAGCTTGAGCATATAGGAGACCTCAAAGCCGCCCCCACAGTGACACACTTCCTCCAACAAGGCCACACCAACTCCAACAAGTCCACATGTCCTAATAGTGCCACTCCCTGTGAGGTCATGGGGGCCAACGACATTCAAACTACCACAGATGGTCATGTAAATGGTTCCTGGATGTGGCAGATATTATTCATAGGAGACCCAGGTAGGAGTCTCCAAACCTGAGTTTCAGGCATTCAGGAAGAACATACTGCTTTCTGCCCTGGACACTTTAGAGCAGGAGGCTGGATATGCTCCTCCTTTTCAATTGAGGGTCCCGGAAGTCCTTTTGTGATTGTTTTTGCTCTTCCCACTTGGGCCAAGACAAATAAGACTCCTATTTTTCTCCTCTGTAATGGGGGCATCCTCCTGCCCTCCCCAAGGTTGCTTATGGCAGATGGGTTGTGCACACATCCTCACAGGTGCGTCTGATGAGAGGCTGGCAACTGGGGCCTCCCTCCATCACCCAGCTGAAGAGGGAAATCAGGGCTGCTCCTGTCTGCCTGAGCCACTGCAGGTGCCCAAAAGGTAGGTCCTCCCTCCAGGATGCCACCAGCCTGCATGTGGGGGGAGAGAAGAGACAGAAAGAGACGTTGGCTGATGCTTGGACAGCCAGTGCCACACTTTGTCAAAAGCTGACCCTGTCGCCCTAGATGAAAAGAGGCCTCTCAACGGCCATCACAGCACCCACTTTCCCTCCGTGACTCTATGCCCACAATTATTTCTTTGACTCTGGGAGAAGGTTTATGTTGCCGTTTTTTGCAGTACTGAGGTTAGAGCCCAGGGCCTTGTATGTGGTCGGCAAACACTCTACCACTGAGCTACATCCCCAGCCTCGCCTCTATTTTTTTATTTTTAAAAATATACGGAACAGAGTCTCCCATGATAACCCAGGCTGGCCTCAAACCCATGGGCGATGAATCTTCTTCCCCCAGTTCCCCAGGTGCTGGCATCACAGGCAAATGCTACTACACTCAGGTTTGTGTGTTTTCATTTTTAACTTTGCCATGGAAAACTTGAAGCATTTCCAAAAGAAAAAAAATAGGGTAGTGTGGCGAGTTCTATGTACCTGTGGCCCAGCTTCAACCAAGAGCTGATTCCGTTATGGGTCTAGCCCTTGCCCCTCCCGCCCCTTTCTCTGGAGGCCTCCTGCTTTTGCTTCTAAATATCTTGCTATGTGTAACCTTTGAAAAACAAGGGCTCGTAACACATAAGCTTACATACGTGCTGTAAATACATTTGTCCCAAACCGCAGAGCACATACCACCCAGAGGGCCAGAGCTGTTGGCCATGGACTGGGGTGGGAATGGCGGGTCATCACAGCACCATCAGCTGTGGCTCATGTGCCCCTCTGATGGCGGTTATTGATTGGTGGGCACGGGTTGGAGGTGGGTGGCGGGAGATTGGTGAGTCTCTGTACTTTCAATTTTGCTGTAACCCTGAAATGACTCTAAAAATTGTCCTTAAGAATCGAAAAGCTCAGCCAGGCTGTGGTGGTGCACGCCTTTAATCCCAGCACTCCGAGAGTCAGAGGCAGGAGGATCTCTGAGTTTGAGGCCAGCCTGGGCTATAGAGTGAGTTCCAGGACAGGCTCCAAAGCCACACAGAGAAACCCTGTCTCACAAAAAAAAAAAAAAAAAAAAAAAAAAAAGAATCAAGAAGCTTACAATGCCGTCAGAAAATTTAAAAATGAGCAACACTTTCATGATATATGATTAGAATGACTGTCTCTCCCACAAGGCTGGGAGTCTCTCCAAAGCATTCTGTGCTGCTCTTGGCTATATCCCGGCACCTAGCCGAGTGGCTGAGAACCAGTAAGTCCGCTGTACTTACAGGCTCGGTGTGTGTGTGTGTGTGTGTGTGTGTGTGTGTGTGTGTGTGTGTGTGTGTGAATGAGTGAGTGGACGAGGAGCTGAGGGTCCACTCTGCTCTCTGTGACTGCTGCCCCCATCAACGCTTGGCTTCACCACTGGCCCCAGGTCCCCAGAGTCTCTCTTCCTGGAGATGAGCAGGACCAAGGAGCCCCTCCTCTGCCCACCTGCATCTTCTCAAACTCACAGTGAGTGGTTAATCCTCTCCCCTGGCTGCAGCCAGCTCCCCCTGCGAGGCTAATTCCACCTTCCCACTTAATCATCATACTTAGCACTTTCAATGAGGGCTTTTCATCTCCGAGCCCCACGAAGGCATTAGCTGATTACTGTAATCTGTTTGACTCCCAAGGCATCCACCAGGAAGGCGGGAAAGGACCTGAAGCCTCCTTTCCCTTCCAGAAGCTCAGTTTCCTCTCCTGCAAACTTGGGATGCAATAGCTAACCGGCATAAGTGGCGGTGGAGTTAAGTCAGATGCAACCCGGAAAGGGCCAGACACGGTCCCCTAGCAACCAACGAGCCCACAGCTGGGTTTGCATCCAGCTTCCTCCACTTACATTTTCTGAGCCTCAGTTTTCTATAAAATGGAGACGGTGCCCACCTGAGTTTGCTAAAAGGGCTGGGAGACATGATATGTGTGTGTGTGTGTCACGTGCACAAACCACACAGGGCTCCAGAGAAGTCCAGTGGCCATTCTTAGGAGGAGGTAAACGAAGGTGCAAAAGAGGCCGAGATGTTGTTCACCCAGGAACCAGTTCCTTCTTCCTACTGTCGTCCCCTGTGAGTGTTGGAAGGTAAGATGTCCATGTGTCCCCCATGACAGCCTCAGCAGCTAGCCCTTGTCCATCCTGTGCCCAGTGTAAGGACAGACATTAAGCACAAGACAGCTCTCAGTCTGGATGGGGTGACACTGATTTTTGTTGGTTTGCTTTTGAGACAGGATCTCATATAGCCCAGGCTGGCTTCAAGCTCACGATGTAGCCGAGGCTGTCCTTGGACTCACGATCCTCCTGCCATCACTTCCCAGGGATGACAGGTGTGCGATAGCGTTTCAGGTTTGTGTGGCACTGGAGATGGAACCCAGGACTTTGTATGTGCTAGGCTAGCGCTGTACCAGCCCGCTACATTCCCAGCTCAGGACTGCGCCATTGATGGAAGACTTTCACGACCTTTCTCTCAGAGAGAGAGGGAGAGAGAGAGAGTCGGGGGAGAGAGAGAGGTGGGGGTTATACCCACATTTTACAAATAGGGAAACTGAGGGCCATGCAGAGAAACACAACACCTATCGAGACCCAAAGCTGGAGCTGTCCCTTATGCCGGTTTGCATGTCTCTGGGGGTGGAGAGGGGGGCCCCTTCGTCAGCTGACCTCTAATGCTGCAGGGAGTCTGCAGTTGCTCTTTCCTGTCCTTGGTTCTGGAATGGGTCGGAGCTCAGGGCATCTGCTTCTAGTTCAGGATTTCAATCGGGTGGGACTCCAGGAGGGGAAGGAGGCCCCCCTAAACATTGGCTGGGCCTCAGTGGAACACTGTCCCACCCACCCAGAGCTCCTGGCTGGTACAGAGTCCACAGCCAGAGTATGAGCTGTAGGGACTGTCTGGAGCATACTTAAGGGAGTCCCTGGAAATCAAGCTCTTGTTTGGTCAATGGGAGAAAGTAAGTAAACAAGACATCAGTTTTCTAGATGAGCCACTGAGGCACACAAAAGTTAATTAACTTTAATTGGCACGGACTGCAGTTTTAAGTCAGACCCATCCTGTCTGGTATCCAGTGTAACAAGAGGAATAGTTGAAGCCCAGAGAAGGGCATCAACCTGCCCAGAGTCACACAGCTAGCTAGTGGCTGGGCAGAGAGTGAACCTACGTGTCCAGACAGCCAGTCCCCAAATGCACCATCAGCGTGCCTAAACCTTAGGTGATTCTCGGTTCATATTTAAAGACAGGGCTAGAGACAGACCCAGTGTGGCTGCAATCAGGGAGCCTGGAGATTAGGGAAGATGTTAAAGGTGGTGCTGGGGACACCAGAAGGGTGTGTTTTTGGTCTGGGTTTCTGTGGGATTTCTTTGCTTCTATGGGACGTCCCTTAAAAGCTGGGACTCACCTTAAAAGCCTTCTCTTCACCCAGCCTCCAGGGGTGGTGGTGCTGTGCAGCACTCAGCCCCCAGGTGGCGCCCTGCACTGCAGATCTGGACTCCCCCAGGGACTGGGAGCCTGCAGGAATCTCCTCACTGGCACAAGATAGCCTGCATCAGGTGGTGTCTAAGTTTTCCAGCTATCTCTGGAAAACAGCTTCCCCCCTTTCCCAAGGCCACTTTACCTGGCTTTGGCAGCAAAGAGCTAGGAGGCTCTGGGGAGATTCGCCAGAGGTTTTGGGGGCTGTCAGCTACCTCCTGGTTCTTGACCACGGCCAACTTATATAATTAAGAATTAATTTTTTTTTTAGTGTTGGGGATTGAGTCCAGGACCTACCAATAAGCTTCGACCTCAGTTCTTTTTGTTGTTTTGCATTACCTGGGGTCACTTTGGACTTTGATCTTCTTGCCTCAGCCTCTTGAGTAGCTGAGATTATACCAGGCCTTGGCTACACAGCCCTTTTTCCTCACATGCAGAATGCAGGTGTTTTATTTCAGGATGGGATGTCCAAGAGCTCCTGGCCCATGGCAGGTACCTCCATCCAGGGCCTGTCTGGATGATCCCCATGGACAGATGTCATGTCTGCTTCGCTGCTGGCTCTTCCTATTTTTCTGTCCGTCCCCCCCCCCCCCCGCCCCCAATGGTGGCTCATCTGTCCATGCCTACCCGCCCGCCATGCTCAACCTCTCCTGCTCACCTGCATGGACCTCAAACTGGCTCCCAGAGGACAGGTAGATGACAGTGGTCCAGGGAAGACACTGAGCATCACTACCTGGCCTCATATTCCTGCCGCTACCGCTTCCTAGGACCTCACACACGCTCCTTAGCGTGTGTCTTCATGTGGCGCTCAGCCTCCTGGAAGCTGGTTGGGAGATATGCTGGAGCAGCTCTGGCCAGGTAAATGGGAGGCAGAGAGGTGTGTGTGCACCTGTCATTCTAAGCAAGGCAGTTGGGAGTCTGTGCCCCTCCCCGCCACCCCCCGTCCTGCTTTGCCCGTGTGTGGGTCATAGGTGTATGGCTCTGAGCTGAAGTATCTGAGGTCCTTACCCTTGGGAGCCATTCCATGATCTCTCAACCCCATGGGAGTAAGGAGCAAGCATCTGTGGCCACCGAGGCCTCCACCTCACTTACCTTGCCTACAGCCCACTGAATCACCATTGGGCCTCGATGATCTCATCAGTGAAATGGGGACAGTAATATCAGTACCAGCATCGTAGAGCTGTTGTGGGGATTAAGTGAATTTGTGGATGCAACTCTCTTGACCTTCAGTGAGAGGATACTGAAGGTAGGAGATGATTTGAGATGCTCTGAGCTGGAAAGACCCTGGACCTTGCACCCATGCTTCTTGACGATGTCAAGGCTTGGGTGAGTGTGTGACTTGTTTAGGGTCCCTCAGGCAGAGTGTGGTGGAGTCAGACTGAGCCCCATGTCTGAGCTCTGAGTCGTGCTCTGCAGGTACATCTTACTCTTTGTAACAGTTACTGGCTAGCAGTAACTATTGTTACTGGTTCCTGTACTCGGCAGCCTAACCAGAATGAAAGCAGTTCTTCTCTAGGGCAGTGTGATTGCGTATGGCCCAGAGGAGGCTGTCTGTCTGCCAGAGGATACCCTTTTGGTTTTTGTATTTTATTTCAGTTGCACTGGGGTTTAAACCCTGGACCTTTTCATGCTAGGTAAATGATTTATCACTGAGTTAAACCCTCAGCTCTCTCTCTCTTTTAAATTTTACTTTGAGACAGGATCATGCTGTTGCTGAGGCTAGCCTTGAACTCATTGGGCAGCCCAGCCTGGCTTTTGGACTTGTGATCCTCCTGCCTCAGCTTTCCAAATAGCTGGGATTACAGATGTGAGACAATACATCCAGCCCACCCTTCTTTTCCAAAGGGTTTTAGGAAAACCTGTGTGTGAGCAGTGAGCTAGGGTGAGGTTCAGAGCATGACGAAAACAGGCCTTGCTCACGGTCCCTCAGTCCCCATGGCCTCTGCCTTCTCTCTGCCCTGTGGTTCGAGCCCAAACCAGCTCCATGGCATGTGACCTGCATAGCCACACAGGACCTGTGTCTGGAAGGCCCTGGCAGGTTGGTGTTTTGTCATTGCTGTCCTTCTCTGGGATACATGCAGACGTCACAAGGGGACAGATTCTCTGTGTGACATTGGGGACAAAGCCATAGCACATATCTTGAGAGGAAAAAAAACCAAACCAAACCAAAGCAAAAGTTCTAGAATAATGTGTATGATCTGACTGTATTTATAAACAGCCATTCTTTAAAATTTCAGCACATGCTTATGTGCACCTGTGTGTGCATGCACATGTGTGTGTAAACACTTCATGATCCCACTCCCCCTCTGCTGGCTGCTTAGCAAATCCTTTGAATTACTGTCCCTTCAGGGAGAGCAGGAGACAAGAGAATCCTTGAGTTACCACTGTCTTGGACAATGCAGAAACCTCAAAACACTCCAAATCTTGCTCTCTCTTTGTGACGTGACTCATGTCCTGTGGTCACACGACCTCAAGTTCTCGATTTTAAGCATTAGTTTTCCTGTGTTTTATGCCCAAGATCATTTATGTTTACCAACATCTCTGTGCTGCTCGCCTTTCCTTCTCGAACATCCACGCTTCCATCTGGGACCACTTTCCTTCCGCCTGAAGCGTACCCATTATATTTATTTTCAAATCTGAGCTATTCATATGGTTCAAAAGTCAAAAGGACAGAAGTGTGCTGTGATCGATGCATCTCTCCAGTCCCTGCTCCCAGCTAAACACTGAATATTTCCATATGCACATAGAACATTCTTTGGAAAGAAACATACTCGTTTGAGAACAGTGTTTTATGTACATGGTCTGAAGTGTGAGTGTGGAATATAATCCTGTCTCCTATGTATAAAGAGACAAGGAGCCAGCAAGGCCCAGGCCTGGCAGCTGAGAGACCTGTTCTTTTCTGACCCTGTCCACAGTGCACAAGGCTTCTCTATGTCATACCCCCAGGGACCAGAAGGTACAAAGTTCCCCAGTCCCAAGACAGCTGATGGTCATGGCTACAGTTTCATGAGTACTTTCTATGTATGCTGAATGCCACTTTGTATCCCTCCAGTTCCCTCCTCACATCCATTCTGCTGCCATATCACCATTTCACAGATGGGCAGACTGAGGCAGAGAGGTAAGTGAAGAAAGAGTCAGAGCCGTGATTCAAAATAAACCATCCACACTGTCTGTGATGGTTAATTTCGATTGTCAACTTGATGGGAATCTAAAACCACCAAGGAAACACGTCTCCGTGTCTATGAGGGGGTCTCTAGGTGAGGTTAATTAAGGTGGGAGATCCATTCTAAATGTGAATGGCCCGATCTCACGGGCTGGGGTCCTGGACGATGAAAAGGAACTGGTAAGTGGAGCATGCACCTCTCTGCTTCTTCACTGTGGATGCAACACAGCCCTCCACCTCATCTTCCTGCCGCCATGACTTCCTCATCGCAGTGAGCTGTCCCTTCAACCTGTGAGCTGACATAACCCCTTCCTTCTCATTTGGGATTTTGTCACAATTGTCACAATGAAAAGAGCCACTAATAGCCCCCCCCCCCCCGCCCCAATATATAGTTATCAGCCGCATTTTACAAACTGGGGGTGGTGGATGCTGAGGCAGTCAAGGGTTAGGCTGTACATTCCAAGTCCGAATCATAGGCTAGAACAAGAACTCCCATCCATGGCGCTGAGGGTCAGAACCCATCCTCCTCATCCCAGGCGCTTTCCCGTGGGGGAGCTTTCAGGAATGTGGAGAAGGCAGCTCAGGATGACTGGATATGAAGTCCTGTTCCTATGGCAACCCCTCTATCCCATCTTCAGGAATGTCGAAAGGCCAGTGAAGTGAGGACCATGGCCCATGAGGGGAAGCACCTGCATTCAGACAGCCCCAGCACAGTGTAACCCAGGCTGTGACTCTCATTAGCACCGCAGCCTCGGGTAAGCTGCACTTCTGTTCCCGCGCTGTCTCTGTTCCCTCATCTATCAGCGTCTTTATCTGGTAAGGACTGAATGAGAAAATCCACACACAGCACTGGGAGCCATGCCCGGCACTGAATCCGCTCTCAACCCTAGCATCATCACCATCATCTGCTGTGTGGCTTGGTACAGAGCCTGTCCCTCTCTGGGCCTCAGGTTCTCCACCTGTGAGGACATCCTGGGGCTTGGGATGGAGTTTTCCTGGTCTTGAGTAGGTGCTTTCATTCTGATGTCCTGCCAGTAATTAGCTGGCCAGAGTTCTCCATCCTCCAACCTTCTCCACCCACCCCAGCCTTTTACATATCAGCCTTCCCCCACTGCATGGAGGTGGCCCTGGGCTTGCAGAACTAGGCATGTATGTGCTTCCTCAGAGTGAGTCTGGCCTGTGTTCCTGGTGTTGATGTCTCTCCCAGCATGGAATGCAGGGATGGGCACAGACAGACGACGTACCCTCTGGGGTGGAGGGATGGGAATAAGGGTTCCAGCTACTCCTGGCAGAGACACGGGTCTGGATTTCAAGGCCCTCTGAGAAGAATCATGCGCGAGGCAGCCAAGGTGGAGCTGGGGGCCCCAGACCCACTTCCTTTCTATGAGTGCCCAGGGCACTTGGTGCCAGTCCTAGCCACCAGGCGCCATTCTGTGCCCATGCATAATTCATGGCCTCGTGTGCCAATCCGTGCCAGCTTTAATTAGCTTCTAACTTTTTGTCATTCATTTCGCTATGAACACCTTATAAATAAATGATGGGCCGGGGGAACAGGAGTTGGGACAGAATGTGGGGGAAAGAACCCAACTCGGAGGCCGCATAGTGGCTGGGGAGCCTCCAGGGCTGGGCCCAGGGAACCCCACATTTCAGGGGGTCTCCTGTGGGGCCAGTGTGCCGCAGCTGGGGGCCCCGCCCCCTGTGGCACCCTCCCAAACCTGCTTCTTTGAGAGCTCGGTTGCTCCAGCTGCGCCCGGCTCTGTGGGCCCACAAAGCCAGCTCAGGCACACATACACACACGTGTCTGCTTTATGGTGGTAGGGGCCCCGGGAGAGGGACACAGTCTGGGGACCCGACAGGAAGCAGCAAATGGGGTCTTGCCAGCTGAGGGATGACAGTAAGAGGAGGAACAGGAAACAGTGTCTCTTGTGAGGTAGAAAGGGAAGGAGTGACAGAGGACGCCCGGAGGAGGGGTGGCTTCGGGCACTCACAGTGATGGTGGCCCTGAAGCAGAGCAGAGGCTGTCCAGCATTTTGTTTACAGAGTGCTTTCATGTAGATTTTCGCCTTTTACCTGGATGACAGTCTAGGGTGGTGGTCAGGGCCCCTGGGGGCTCCTGTGCCCATTGACCGTTGGCTCAGGCAAGGTGGCGAAGGCCCAGGTCCACCGTGGGGTCGACTAGTGGGCTTTGCCTCCCCTACTCTGTCTTCCTCCAGGGGTGGCTGTGGGGCACAAAGGGACTTCAGAGGCCACCATGCCAAGGTCCCATCCCATCCAGCCCTGGAGACCCAATGGACTAGGACAACGGATTTCAGCTCTTCTTGTCTTCCCTTCCTCCATCCATCCAGTGTCTCTCCTGTTCCTTCCTTTCCCCCTTCCCCGACTCTCCCTCCCCTCCCTTCCCTTCCTCTCTTCACCCTCACTCCATCCCTCCTTCCTCCCTGTCCTCTCTCATCCCCCCATCTCTCCCCCTCCATCCCCATTCCTTCCTCCTTCCTTTCCTTCCTTGTTCCTTCCTTCTTTCTCTCTGCTTTTCGAGTCTCCCCTCCCCTGCCTCACCCCTTCGACAGGGCACTTGATATGTAGGACAGGCATCCATCCACACAGCAACAAGCTGGGGGTGGAACTCAGTAGCTCAGTGGTCATACATGGACGTAGCATGTGGTCTGTAGAGGCCCTGCTTTTGATTCCTCAATACAAGGAAACACCCCTCCTGGATGGGGATATGTCCCTCTCTCCCAGAAGCCAGCCAGGGCCACCTGGAGCAATCACACTGTCCTCCCTTCTCGGGCTCAGAGACTAGCTGGAAGCCGCTGCAGGTAAGAGAGATGGCCACAGGAGAAGCCTGGGCAAGATGTGAGGTGACCGGCGTGAGGCGACCGGCGTGGCCCTTTTGCTTTTTTTTTTCTCCACTTGAATTTTAAAGACAGCAGCCAGGTCACTGGGGCCACACATTCTTCATGATCGCTAGAAGGACACTGGGCCACCCTGGTCAGGGTGCTTGTGCTGAGTACTCCTCCCCAGCTCTGAGTCTCCCACAAACACCTTGTTCTACCTTTGGCTGCATCACCCTCAGAACTTCAAGACGCTGCCCTGCTCCAGGGTGAACAGTTGTCATCCCCCCCCCTCCCCGGGAGAGCTCACATGCTCACCTCCAGGCCTTTGTACACGATGTTCCTGCCCTCAGAACACCTTTCCAGGCTGTGCTCAACTCCTAATCCTCCTACCTCAGCCTCCTGAGTGCTAGGGCTACAGCTGTCACCACATCCAGCTGGACTCAGCTTTTCCCTTCCCCCACTCCTCCTCTTCCAGCCCCGGGGTGTGAAGTGCTGCTCCTCCGTACCATTGCACTCAACCACGTCTCCTTAGCCCTTTGCATTCCCAGATCTCCCACTGTGGGGCACATGTTTGCTCCTAGTCTGCGCCATACTCAAGACTAGACCGGAGGCTGACCACACCCTGACTCACAGCCTTGCTTTTGGCATAGGGTGAGCATCTGACGGCTGCTTGGGCAATAAAGGTGGGTGCCAAAGAGGCCTTGTGAGCAGAAGCACGGCGTCCAACCTGTGAAAAGGTGATGGTTTCCTGGAGCTCGGTTGTGTTTCATTTGCATGTAAGTTGGCCACAGGCAGTTTGGGAAGTCATAGTTGAAAAAGGCAATAGAGGGGCTCGGGGTACGGCTCAGTGACAGAGCATCTCCCTGGCACATGCAAAGCCCTAGTTTAGTCCTCAATACCACAATTCAGATGGCAACAAACCACAAAGGTTTAAGTGCACAGACATGGAGAATAAGTTTATTTTATGAACAAAGGCATGAGGCCACCAAGGTCCATTGTCCTGCCTCACAGCATCCACCCGATTAGACATTGGAGCCCTGACTCCTGACTTATCAAAAGCTAAGACTCCAGGACACTCAAGAGCATCGTCCCAGCTTAGCTGCCCAGTGGCTTGTCTGGCTCTACTCTGTCAGGGCACTGACCCCCTCATGCCCACTGTCACTCATGGGGAGGGGGCTCCTGCTGTCCCCAGAGAGGCAGCCTCCTGAAAGCCCCCTCAGGAGCCAGCACAGATCCTTATCCTTCACCCCACCCCCTACCCCCGGCTTGAGCTGGGAACATGGAATCTTCTAGACACCCCTGTCATGCCTCTGTTAGCCTTGAGTCATGCGTGTATACATTTGTGTGAATATGTGCATATACATGTGTTCTCGGACAACTGAGCATCTAGAGCCGAAGAGGTACACTCCTTTTTTTTTTTTTTCCTTTGAGGATCTGGAGAGTCAGGGGTTTGGATTTGCCAGCCGCGCAGCAAGTAACATGAAGGGAGTCCCAAACAAAGAAGGTTGTCTTCATATTGGTTGGATGTTAGTGTTAATAAAACTTTATTTACAAAATAAGGTGGTAGGACAGATTGGGCCCCCAGGGCAGCCATTTGATCCTTGTGCAAGAACACGTGGGTTTACAGCAGTTGGCAGCTTTTGTTATTTATGTGTATGTGTCCATGTGTGGATTTGTGCACATTAGAAGAGGGCTCTGGATCTCCTGGAGCTGGAGTTGGGATGCTGTGAGACATCCAGTGTCTGATGTGGGTGATGAAAACCATCTGAAAGAGCAAGTGGTCTTCACCACTCAGCCACTGCTCAGCCCTGGTGAACATTGTTAGTGAAGAAGTCTCTCTCTTTTCCTAGCTCCAAGTTGGATCAGAGCTCTCCCCTCAAGGGATCTGCTTTAAAGTATTACTCTTAGGATAAAGACTAACCCCTGGCTGGGGATGCAGCCTAGTGACAGATCCCTTGCCCAGCATGTGCAAGGGGTTCACCCACATCACCGCAGAACAACAAAACCCCAGATGAAGGCCAACATGCCCACCACATACCCTCTGCCTTCACCATGTGCGGAACCTAACTGCTCTGTATACCAGAGTCTCTGGCCTTCCTCTGTACAGCAGCTCTTTCCACCACAGGGCATTGGTACTGTTCTGTTTCTCCTGCCTAGCACTCTTTCTACCTTGAACATGTTGACTGGCTCGACTCTCCTTCCAGGTGCCACTGACTGACTCTTCTGTGCAGACTTATCCGAAATGCACCTGGGGCATTCTCCTTGAATGTAATGCCATCTGTTTATATGCTTCCCTGAACTGGTTCCTCTTTAGAGGGTTTCCTTGAGGCATAGGACCATACTCAGCCTATTTCAGGAGCCAGCACATAGTAGTCAATATGAATGAATGAATGAATGAGCAAGTGAAGGAATGCTAAAGGACTGGCACTGTAGACCCAGAGTTACTCTGGTGCAATTCCTGTCTCCATCCCCTGGCAAATTCCTGGCCTTCCTGAAGCAGCCTCCTCTGCCAAGAAACCTGGACTAACCTCAGGACCCAGCTGAAAGCTATGTTGAAGGCAAAATGAGCTGAGGCCCAGAAAGTCCGTGCCTAGACCACGGCTCCAAACAGCCAGTGCCAATAAGCTGGCCTGTGAGGAACAAGTCCATTCAGCCTGGGGAATAAAGACCTCCTCGTGGTGTTTCCAGTCAATCATGCTGCCCAACAGCTTTGAGGACTGCTTTCTAGGCTTACAAGAAGGTGGGAGAACCTTCCTTCAATCAGGGTTGCTACAGAGGGGTATCTCATGGGTGTGTGTGCTTGGGGACCTCCAGGATGTCTTCGACCCAGGGTCCCCAGTTTTTAACATCAGCGGCCGTCTGAGTTGCAGAGCCGAAGGGGCACAAGATGGGAGCCCAGAGGTGGCCAGTAGCACCCAAGAACCAGAGGAACCTTTCAGCGACTCCGGGAGCAGAAAGGGGGCGCTTAAAGCCAACAGTTGGCGCGGGCTCACCTAGGCTGTGCGCCTCCCTGCTTTCCGCAAGCGTGGCAGCCCCAGGCCTTTGCTGGGAGCAGGCGGGAGGCTGTGGTTGTGTCCCAGCCCTTTACGAGATCGCGGCCCCCATGCCCGGCTCGGGCACGCACCCAAGGTCCGCTTCTGTGGGCTCCCTCCTACTCCTTGGGGGATTCCACGGGCTGTCATAGCAGCCGGCGCCATGGCACCCGCAGAGGACAGTTCGGCGGGAGCAGGCACCTTCCCATCTGGGCGCCCTGCTGGGGTTGGGGCAGCTGCCCGGCGTACGGCGGGGATAGGGATCCGGGGAGCGAGGTGCGGCGCGCGGACGCGGGCGGGCGGAGCTCGGGCGCGGCTAGGGGAGCGCGGCGCGTCAGGAGGCGGGGACTGGCGCGGGGCCGCGCGGGGCGGAGGAGCGAGGGAAAGTTGATCGCGGACTTGAGCGGCGGCTGCGGCTCCCAGCAAGACACGATGCACGGCCCGGGAACGCGTCCCACGGCTGCCGGGCGCTGAGCTGCATAAGGAGCGGGTCCGGGGGATGGAGCACCCTGGCACCGTGTCCCTGGCCGTGCGGAGCGAGCCTCTTCTGAGCTCGCTGCGCGTCTGAAGTTGCATCCAGCGAGCCGCTAGCGGGGATCGGGCGGCCTGAGTGGATCCCGGAGCCGCCTTCGCGCCGGCAGCGAGACGCGGCGGTGGCCAAGACTGGAGCAGGTGGCCCTTGGGGGCCGAGCCGGTGGCGAGCAGATTCCGAGGCGCGGCGCCACGCCGCTCCACCTGCGCACACGGTACGGGGAGCCTCGCGCCTCCCTTCCCTCCCCGATCCCTTCGCCTTTCCCCGAGCCGATAGCCCTCTGCGTGCCACCAAAGTTAGTGTTGTGGGGCCGCGACCGCAGCCGGCAGAGCCACTTGTTCCCGGGCTTCGCGGCGGGCGTCCCGGTCTTCCCTCTGTCCCGCGCCCGGTTCCAGCCCGCGGCCGGACGCGCGGCAACTTTGATTCCCGGGAACTCCAATTCCCTGCTTGTTGGCCTCGGCAAGCCGCGCGCCACCCGGAACCCTGTTCCTGGGACCGCTATGATCTCGGGGCTTCGCTCTTCACGCATCCGAGAGGGTCTGGGTCTAGATAGGGTGTGAGAAGGTGTTGGGAACCATCCTGTCCCCTCTGACTTAAGGGTCCCTATTTAAAGTGGGGAGGCGGGGTGTGGCACCTCCACCTTAGGGTGGGCAGCGGCGCTGGAGGAACCTGAAGTCACGTAGACCTCTTCCCTGCTCACCTCCCCAGGCCCACGGGAGACCCCAGGGGACTCCTGCCACCTTCCCAGTACTGGTGGCTCTAGGCAGAAGCGTCCTTAGCAGCGCTAGGAGCCTCGCGCTGCTCGCGCTTCGCTTCCGTGGCCCCGGGGCTGGTTGGCCTTGGCCAGTGTACTATTTGTCCTCAGAGCTGGCCCCAGGAGCACTGCCCCCATTGTCCCCTCGGGTCAGGCCGGGTATCCTGCAGATCCCGCGCATTCTAGGGTGGTGGCCGGCCAGCCGCCCTGCACTTATTTCTTCTTGCCCAGAGCTAGCACGGAGAGCCACTGCCTCCGAGAGGCAAGCGGAGATCTGGTGCCCTTGGCCACTGCGACCCCGGCTCCAGCGCTAGCATGGTCACACGTTGATAGAAATTAGCCTTGCAGGAGTAGTAACACGTCCACACACTCCGGAAAGCGGACACGCCCATTCTGCACACTTGGCCATCTCCTCTAGAACAGACCTTGACCCTATCCCTTCACCCAGCCCCTTAGCAAGTGCCTGCCACCCCAATCTGGATTTTTAAAGTAACCTGGAGGGGCATGAGGATAATTTGTGGGCCAGCACGAGCCAGATCCTTGCCCTGAGAAGAACCATGCTGTGTGTGTGGGGGTGGGCTTGCGGAGCATGGCTGGGGCCAGGTGCGAGGTGGTGATGAGTCAGCCCACTGTGGCAGGAGCTGCTGGGAGGAACGCCTGGCTCCTGGTGCCGGGGTAGGCGCAATGCGGCCAGCACCTACGGGGGTGGTAGGACCAGATGTCACTCTGCCAAGGAGGGGTGGGCAAGGGGCACCTTGGCCGTAGGAATAGCAGAGGCCCGCCTGGCAGAGAGAGCACCCGGTGGTCTGCAAAGGCACTACCAAGTCCCTGGTGTGAACGTGTTACCCAGGTGCTGACTGGAGGCAAGCATTAAGGGTGGCGGCCCGGAATTGGCATTCTGGCTTTGGCTAGGCCCCCCATAGCCACGTCTGTCTCTGCTTTCCCCGGCTCCATCAGTTGGGCCTCTCACAGCTGCTCAATAAATGGCTGCATGGAGCTTATGGCCAGAGACAATTGGGGTATCTCTCAGCCTCCCTTCCCCACCAGCCACCTTACCTGTCATTCCCCCATGCATGCTTTTTTTCCAGTTCAGCATTATAAAGGCCACTTTGCTCAAGTGTAAATTCAAAACGCTTCACCTAGGAGGTGAAGGCCTAGGAGAACCTCTGCCCAAGCCAGGCGTCTGGGCCAGCATCTGCATCAGGAGAGCCTGTTAGAACTCTAGACCCCACCCCAACCTCTCCAGACCAGGCTCTGGGTTCTCTAAGATCCTTGAGTGGTTGGCATGCTGCTAAGTTTGTGCTGGGGTACACAGAACCTTCCAGGACTGAAATGTGGATGGAGCCCTGCCCTGGATACCTGTGTTTGGGTGGGGCAGCCCCTGGGGCTGTACCTGCGGATGCCACAAGAGTGTCTGTGTTTGGGGGGCTTTGAACAGACGTAGTAGAGGGCAGTCTGGCTTTCTATGCAGCACAGTACATTGCTATATGTTTGCGCCACTGGGAGGAGGTGGGCAGATTTCTGGAAACTGGATGCATAGTCTCCACCTCCAAGATACCTAGGGTGGGTGGATGCTGTCCTTAAGCAGAAGGCACTGAGCAACTGCCTCCAATCTCAACTGACCCACTAACGCCTCTCAGTGAGTAGCCACAGAGAAGGAGCTGCGTAAGAGTCCATGGTGGGGAGTGTACAGAGGGGAGGATGTAGACCTGGCTTTTTCTCCGCTAGGTTTCTGCTTCTTCTACTGTCCCAGGGAGGGTCCCGAGCACCAAGTGGCAAGGCTGGTGGTGGACATGGTAGCATGTGTTTTCCAGTCCCTGCCCTCAAAGCTGGCTGCCGCTGGGGTCAAAGGCCCGGAAGGGCTAATGGTGTCCCACGTAAAAGGTCGTAAAAGGTCGTCATATGCACCCCAGCTCTGTCTTTGCTGTGCTGCTCTCAGCCTGGAGGAGTGCAGCTCTGGCATTGTGTAGGTTGGCTTGTGCCAACCGGCACAGTCCTAGGCCTTATAGAGTGGGGCCATAAGGTGCTGGCGAGTCCTCGTCCATCTCAGATTCCAGAGTGTCTGGCCTAGTGGTCTTCCAGTGTTCTTGAGCTCTCATGTTGAAGCGATTCAGTACGCTCATGTGTAAAGGTGGTTTTAGAAATGAACTCAATTGCCTTGGAACTTGTTTGTTTCTTATTCAATTATAGATGTTTTTAAGCATTCATTTTTTTAAAAAAATCTGGAATCTGGCTCCTCTCAGCACTGGGTTAGCCCTACTTGTCCATTAGTTGGTGAACAAGGTCAAGGTGGACGCCACAGGATGGGAACATTTTGCTTCCAGTGGAAGAGGCCATGCTTCTGAAGGTCTCGGGGCGATTCTGACTCTGCAGGTGCCTCCTATCCAGAAGCCTTCCTGCCTTTGGGTGGAGCTCTGAGTGGGAGGTAGGCTGCCTCTCCAGGCCATCTCCCTCTCCTCCCTCTCCTCCCTCTCCTCCCTCTCCTCCCTCTCCTCCCTCTCCTCCCTCTCCTCCCTCTCCTCCCTCTCCTCCCTCCATCCCTCCTCTCACGCTGCCTTTCCTTGGAGCTTCCCACTGGTCTGCATCACTTATGTGATTTCCTCACGAGAGCCCAGGCCCCCTTTGTGCCCTCCCTGAGGACTGCTGCTCAGGGGGTGAGTGGCCAGTGGTGGGGTGTGCGTCCACCGGGCACTGACTGAACGAGTCATCCTTCAGCCTTCTCTCAGTTTAGCATTTGCTGGGCCTATAACTGATTTCGACTCTTCCTGTTGGCTTCTTGTGGGATAGGTGGCTAATGGTGCCCATCTGCTGGATCTGGGTGCATGCTTTTCAAGCTGAGATCTCCAGCTCACACACTCCAAGGGTCTAGGGTGGAGATAGGAGCAGTGTGGTGAGCAGGCATGATGTTACAAATGCCTGCCATCCCAGTACTTGCGGGGCCAAGGCAGGGAGATTTCGAGTTTGAGGCCCGAGTGGGCTGCATGCATAGAAAGTTCTTATTTCAAACAAAATAAAGAGGCTGGTGGGATGGCTCTGAGGATAAGGGTGCTTGCTGACAAGCCTGTTGGAACCCACAAGGTGGAAGGAGAGAACCACACATGGAAGTTGTTGCATGCATGCACAAATGTGACTACACACACACACACACACACACACACACACACACACACAAACTCTCACACTAAATAAGTAAATGTAAAAACATTTAAAAAAACACTTAAGAAATAAGAAAAGCAAAGACAAATATGCACTAATAGGGAGAGGTGGGGACTGAAGCGCACAGGGCCTATTAAAGAACAACAGCCAACCGAGGAGATATAACTCAGTTGGCAGAGTGCTTGCCCTGCGTGCACGGGGCCCTGGATTTGATCCCAGCACTGTAAGGCATGGTGGTGCACACCTGTCACCCCAGCACTCAGGAGGTGAAGGCAGGAAGATCAGGAGTTCAAGGTCATCCTCAACTGCATAGGAGTTTGAGGTCTGATGGGCTACAGGAGACTGTCTCAAAAGAAAAAGGGAAAAGAACCACCAGGCAAAAGGCAGCTGTAGAATGCGTCAGAATAGCGGCTCCCCTGGGAGCATCTTGACTGGGGCACAAAAGGTGCACCCAAGGAGCTGGAAACTTGATTTCTAGAACTTGATCTGAAAGTCTGCAGCAGCGGTGAATTTTATACATCTGTTTGCTACAAAAAAAAAAAAAAAAGTCAATTCAGAAAACACAAGAATATTTATGGACCATCTTCATTTGGATCTGCTATGGAAGTAGCCTTGTGGAGTCCCATAGGGCAGAAAATGTATACTACCCCCTCCCATTCCCACCCACTTCCCCCACCCCCTACCCCCGGCATCAGCGAGAGGCTGGCATATTTAAGAAGTAGCCACAAGGAGCCGGCTTCTAGGTTTTCACTATGGAACCTGATCTGGCTCAGCCCTGGGGAATGGGGCAGCCACGGCTGCTCCTCCTGTGGGCCCCACAGATGGGCCTCAGGTCTTTGCTCCCGGCTCTGTCTTGTTCAGCACAAGGCATGTGGCCTTGGGCCGTGTTGTGCAGTTCAAGTCTGGCTTTCATATTTGTATGCATTCTGAACCCTGCTCAAGTGTGTGTTGGGTTGGTGAGGATAATGCACAGCCTGCATGAGTTTTAGGGACTAAGCTGAAACAATGCTGTACCCCTGAGTTCTGAAGGCCCTGGTATGGCACTTAACATTGCTCAGGCCTTGACTTTCTTATCTGTACAGTGGGAATAATTTCCATCTGCCTGCAGACTTCCTCTGAGCATCAATAAGGTGCAAACTATGAGAAGTCTGGCCTCTGATGTACATGGAAAGAATAGTTTCTTTTTTAGCCCCTTTGATACCACTTGATTGTGGGTGAAACACACTGTCATAGAGCGGAGCTAGCCCTTGACTTTCAGGGCTTGATGACCTGAGAAGCTCATGAATTGAGTTGTGCCTGAAGATGCGAGTGTGTGTGTGTGTGTGTGTGTGTGTGTGTGTGTGTGTGTGTGTGTGTGTACATGTGTACCTGTGTGTGTGTGTGTGGCATCATAGTTTCTCTCTTGGACTTCCACTTCTAAAGTTAGATCCTGTAGTTTCACATTAAAGTCTAGACCTTCAGTGGCTCTGATTATAACGAGTAACATTGTATCTGTATGTGTAGCTGAGGATGATAAGCAGGAGCTGAGAGCTGGAGGTCACATTGTATCTGTGTGTGTAGCTGAGGATGATGAGCAGGAAGTGAGGAGTTGGAGGTCACATTGTATCTGTGTGTGTAGCTGAGGACAATGGGTAGGAGCTGAGAGCTGCCATGACCGGAGTCCCTGGACAGATTGCTCTGAAACTATGTATCCCAGGCCGGCCTTGAACATCCTATCCTTTTTTACTGCTGGGGTCATAGCGGGTGTGCTGCCATGCCTTGCTTCATGGAACTGTTCTTTCAGGACAGAATCTCTGCTTGGCGGTCGCCTATCCACAATAGCAACAGTGGCTTTCACAGGAGGGTCTGGGCACCTTTGCAAACCCAGATAGAGGTCCAATGCCTTCAGGCTTCCTCCTGCCCCTCCTAGCCTCTCCTGTACCCGTCTGCAAGTCCCAACCCTGTAACTTCAGCCTAGGTCCGCAGCTCCTCTTTGCTGGGAGTGAGCCTGCAGCTCTCAGCTCTCCACCATGCCTACAACCACCTGGCCATGTTTGCCACTTGCCTTTGTGGCCTGGACTGAAGAGCCAAAGCATCATGGGCACTAGCTAGTCCTGCCATTTTATGCATGGGAAGACTGAGGCCTGAGGTCAAGCAATAGCATTTATATGAAGCTGAGCTTGGCCGGTTTCTATCACCCTAGTGGGCCTCAGGGGCCTGGGCCCTGCATCATAGCCTCCCCAGAGCTTCTCATCATCTTGGGAGACTGGGGGCATCAGCCTTGTACTCACATCCTGCTAGTACTCTCCCTCTCCCCCTCCCCCCAACCCCGCCCCTTGGGCACACTGTTAACTATGTTACCTTCCTCCTTAAAGGCCATCTTCCATTCGGAGAGGACCTGAGATGCCATTTGTGACAAGGGCCTGCATACCACTTGATTGTCTGTTTCTGAAAGAACGCTGTAATTTGGGAGCTAGTGAAAGCTAGAGAGAGAGGGAGGTGGCGGAAGGCGGGGGAGGGGAGTGAGGAAACAAAGGGGGCAGCTGGGATACTGCCTGGGTCCACCTGTGTCACATCCTCATGGATGTGGCCTTTGTCTTGCCTCTCAGTGTGGGACCCTATCCTTTCCTGGGGACAGTCCAAGTCCAAGGGAGTTGTTTGGCTAATCTACCTTTTTCTGTCCTTTGCCCTCAGAGAGAGAGAGAGAGAGGTGGTACCCATCCTGCCCCAGGCTTGCCTTGGTCTTCATCTTGAGCCCCCAGGATGCCCTGACTCTGGGAAGTTGGTACCTCCCCTCTTTACTGTGGCCAGAAGAGTTCTGAGACCATGTCCAGAGAGTCAGTAGTGTGAGACTCTGAGACCCCTTCGCTTTCCTGTGGGATCTGGGCTGTATCTTGGTGACAGATACAATGATGGGCATCATCCAGAAAGCCAGTGGGCACTTCCAAACTGCCCTCTGGTGGTTCCCACACTCATGGTTGGGAGGCATCCATTCAGCCCTCCAGCTTCGAGCACGTACCAGCTCTAATTTTTGAGACCTCTAACTGAATACCTACAGCACCCCTGCCTGACAGAAAAATAGCACAGGCACCAGTACCACTATCTACTGTCTATTAACCACTTTGACAAAGTTTAAAAGAGGGGTTAGAGGTGTGTCTCAGTGGGCAGAGTGCAGGGTTTTTGTTTTGCTTTGTTTTGTTGTTGTTGTTCATTTTTCAAGAGTGAGTTTCTCTGTGTAACAGCCCTGGCTGTCCTGGAACTAGCTTTGTAGACCAGGCTGGCCTTGAACTCACAGAGATCTGCCTGCCTCTGCCTCCCGAGTGCTGGGATTAAAGGCATGCAGTTTTATCCTCAAGGCCACATAAGCAAGGCTCACACATGTAATCTCAGCACCTAGGAGGTGGGGCAGGAAGATCTGAAGTTCAAGAACATCTTTCACTACAAAGTACACTCAAGGCTAGCCTGAGATACTTAACAGTCTGTCTCAAAAAAGAAACAAAGAGAGAAAGGTAGTGAATTTTATGTCTACATGGTCCCCAGATGTTACCGTTTCCACAAATAATCACCACGTCAAATTTGTGCTACTCTCCTTTCACGGGGAGTTTGTGGATGACATTGACGGCATATCTCAGTGTGGAACCCTGAGTGCTGCCCTCTCTAGTGGCATCCTGTCCCTGTAGCTCATAAGCAAGCCAGCAAGCAGCACTCCTCCATGGCCTCTGCTTTAGCTCCTGCCTCCAGGTTCCTGCCCTGACTTCCCTTCAGGATGGACTCCAAGCTGTAAGATGAAGTACACCCTTTCCTCCCCAAGTTGCTTTTGGTCACGGTGTTCATCACAGCAGTAGAAAGCAAACGAAGAAGGAGTTTCCAAGCAGGATATTAGGTGGCCTGGGAAGCTGAGAGGTATCACGGAGCATGGGGGGGGGGGTGTCTGTCCTCTTGGGCAGAGGTCTAGTATGTCATGGCTTGAGTGATGAGGTGTCTTGGGCATACCAGATCAGAAGGCCCTCCCTCCTTCTCTGCTGGACTTGGGGAACGGAGTAGGTCTTGGGGTTGGAGTGGGTCTTGGGGTTCTAGAGAAGTCACTATGGGTAGATGCATGGGGCCAGGTAAATGGCAACTCTCCCTGTACGTGACTTCTCTTGTGCTCAGCACTGGGCTATGGGGTTAACCTTCAGGTGCACACAGGATTCGGGATGGTGGGCAGGTGTGGGGCTTACTCTATGAGCTCACCACGCCGAAAGGGGGCACTGCTGCCGCTATCTGTGTTGGTTGCTAAGCAGCTGGCAGAGCATCTCTTAGGCTGCTGGGGACCCCCCCCCCCATTCTTCCAAAGAATAAAAAAAAGCTTAAAAGTAATAAAACCTCCCACTTGTAAGTGTTACCAAATAAAGTATTTTAAAACACCAGGAGGTCATTTATTCATTTGGCTGACATTTAATGAGCCCAGGCTCAGAACCATGTGTAGTTCCAGGCCCTGGTGCCTCAGTGGCCCCTGTTCCAGGGGATCACATATCATATGCCTATGGGTGGCCAGTTTGTGACCTGTGACATGGACTCATAGGGTATCAGAGCTGGTGGTAATGAGAAGAAACATTTATTAGGTACTTACTGTGTGCCAGGTCCAATACTTAGGCTCACTGGCACCTTACAACAACCCTAGGGTATAAGACCTACAGCGCTGTCCATTTTCTACCAGAGGAGAGATGGGGTGCACAGAGAGGTTGTGCACTTGGTCCAAAGTCACACAGCTAGCAGGTACAGAGGCAGAATTCTGCCAAGGCTCTGGAACTCCTTAGTCATTACCACTACTGAGGGCAGAGCCCATAGTCCCAGGCTGCGAAGATGGAAGCAGATCAAAACAGTTAAAAGATCCATCCGGAGGCAGTAACAGGGCTGGGGCTGGTGTCTGGGCCACCCCCTTTCCTGTCTTCAGGATGAGATGGGATATTTAAAAGTCTCCAATATCTGCGGGGAATTTAAGAGAGCCAAGAGGGAGAGTGTCTCAGAGAGCCCTAGGGGTAAGCCAGGTGGCCATCTCAGCATCTCAGAAGCAACAGGCAGGGCCCCTTCCTCCTGGTGCCTCAGAGCTGTCTGTAAGTCCGTCTGGAGCTGCTATTGTTTTTCACTGCCCCCTGCCCCCTGTTGTGGGGCAAGCTGGTTCATGGCTTCCTTGGTACTCATGGTTATCCTGGTTTGTCTGCAGCTGTCCTCAGGCTGGATATTTTGGCTCCTGGCTCAAGTAGGTGTACCGTAGAAGCTGGGTGGGTGGCGTGATGGCATGGGCACATGCACAGTGACTATGAGCCACTGACGTACACAGGATGTCTAAGAAAGTCCCTGCCCTCCCCCACAGCTGTCCCCCAGCTTACATGCAGAGACATCAGTGACAGGCCCTGCTCCTGACCCAAAACTTAATTCTTAGGACCCTCATTGCCCATCTGTTACTGGAAAAAAAAACCCAAACCAAACCCTAAAACCTGCAAGTGGCTAACCTTCCTGATCTGGGGGTCAAGACTCTCACGAGATACACAAAAGTGCTTGGCAGAAGCAATAGTGACTCGTGCGATCCCCGGGAGGTCAATCAGTCTGTCATTTTTATTGATTACCACCGATTCAGTGATGGGAGCAATATGCAGTCATCTGTCTCAGCGTGACCACCTCCCCGCCAGAAGAACAGTGTCTTCCCACCGGCTCCCAGCCTCATTTTGACATCCGTCTTTCCATGAGGCATATACACCCGCAAATATTTATTAAACGCCACTTGTTTGCAGGAAACTATATGCTTACTTAAAGTAAGAACGGGCCAGACGTGCTGGTTTACACCCATAATTCCAGCGTACGATTGCAAATCAGGGCCAGCCAGGGTTACAGGAAAGACCCTGTTTCAAAAACATCAACAACAGCAACAACATCAAAAAATCAACAAAAATTACAGAAATAGACACACTGTGGTCTTGACCTTGGTGCTTATTTGGAATCCTGTATTTGGGACAGTTGTCTCCCTCTCCCTCTCTCCTTCCCTCCCCCTCCCCCCTCCTTCCTCTCTGTATGTATAGCACAGCTCTTTTGGGAGGCTTTAGCCTCCTGTGGCGAACTCAGCTGAAAGTCCTCTCTTTTGCCCTTCTTCTCTGACCCCAGAGCTCCCACCTCACCTCAAGTGTCCTGGAAGCTGTTAGCAGGAAAGGAAGGGCAGGGTGTGAGGTGTGAAGGCGGGGTGCTACAAGCTAGGGCAGCATGGCTGACCTGCCAAGCCAGGTCCGCGTTGCCTGAGGGCTATTGGAAACTGAAGCCTGGCCGGAAGAAGGGAGCCCATGAATAATACAGCGGGAGGAAGGCTGTTAACTAGGTGACCTGGTTGCACCTGCCGGCTTCACAGCTCCTTTGGGGGCCACCATGCAAGGCCAGGGTGTTGGAGGCGAGGCTGGGATATTGGGGAAGGGCAAGGCGAACACCCCCCTTCCAAGTGTGTTCACCACGCAGGAGCCCTCTTCTCTGGCATTGGCCCTGGAACCTTCCTCACCTGTGCTTGTCTGTGTACAAGTGTCTGCCTCCCTGTGTGCTTTGGCCCAGGCTTTCTCCTGCTGAAATGGCCTGGGTGGGGAGCAGAGGGCTCCCAGTGAGTGCCTGGGGTGAGACCAGGTTCCCTGGAATCCACTTTTGCCTCTGTTCTCAGTCCTTTCAGTAGCAGGGACCTGAACCTGGGGAAGCTCTGATACCCTCGTCCCCAGGTTTGGCAAGGGACATCTCCCCACACCACCATAGCATCTTAGCCTGGATCACTAGGCTTAGGACCTAGCCCCGCTGACCGGGACCTACCTAATGGCCTCTCATCTTGGAACTGTGCCTTTAAGGGGTGGTATAGCTGCAATGGCCTGCTTGGGAGAGACAGCCCGCTGCCTGGCTCGGGTGGGCATGAGCAGGCGCTCTGTACCCGGCTTCCTCTCTGTGCCCGTTTAAACAAGGGGACTGTGTCGATCTGGATGCCAGACTCCCAAGTGCAATTCTTGCTCACCCATGTGAATGACCAGGTCCACTAAGTTCACCAAGTGCTCCGTTCTTCTGCTTTCTGGCCTGAAAAACGGAAATGCCAGTGACCCATGTAGCTAGAGTTTTCCAGCCTTGCCCACAGTCAGGACAAATCTCTGTCACCCGCCAGACCCACAGCTGCTCAGACCCAACCAAGTAAACACAGAGACTTATATTGTTTACAAACTGTATGGCCGTGGCAGGCTTCTTGCTAACTGTTCTTACAGCTTAAATTAATCCATTTCCATAAATCTATACCTTGCCACATGGCTTGTGGCTTACCAGTGTCTTCACATGGTTCTTGTCATGGTGGCGGCTGGCAGTGACTTCTTCTGCCTTCCTGTTCTTTCTTTTCTCCCCTGTTAGTCCCGCCTATACTTCCTGCCTAGCCCCTGACCAATCAGTGTTTTATTTATTGACCAATCAGAGCAACAGATTTGACATACAGACCATCCCACAGCAGACCCAATTCAGGGAATTCTTGGGAGGATAAAGTTATGTATATCATGTAAAATGCTTAGAAAGAGTGCCTACCACATGGAAAGCATTGAACATATGCTATTTTCATTATTGTGATCCTGGACTCTGAGATGGCACAGGCATGCTGCCTGGGGCTGCTGTGTTACCTTTACCCTTAGGAAAGGCTCTAAGCTGGGTTGGATAGATGGCTCAGTGGTTAAGAGCACTGACTGGTCTTCCAGAGGGCCTAGGTTCAATTCCCAGCACCCACCAGGCAGCTCACAACTGACTGTAACTCCAGTCCCAAGGGACCTGATACCCATGGCAAAATACCAGTGCACATATATTTATTAAAAGAAAAGAAAGGAAAGGCTCTAAGCCAGGCAGAGCTTTTACACAGAGAAACCCTGTTTCCAAAAACAAAAATGAAGAAAGGCTCTGTAGGGTGGAGAGAGGCTTGTCCTGGAGGGGGAGGCCCCTTCCTTTGTCCAAACTGAGGAAAGCTCCATGATTCCCTTGGTGAAGGGCCAGAAAGGAGACAGGCCATGTCTGTGAATAGAGTATTGATGTTGGTGCCAAGTGAATCAGGGCCTTTTCTGTTTTTTTAAATGATGTGTAACATACAGAAAAGTGTGAGAATCGCACATGTGCAGCCTGAGTTCTACAAAGCAGTCACTTCTCCCTCATCAGCACCACAAAGACCCCAAAAACTGACCACTAGAGGCCATCTCCCCACCTTTCCTCCTAGCCACACACTTCTAAGGCCACATTCATTTTGATTAAGTTTTTACGGTACTGGATTTGAACCCAGGACCTCACTCATGGCAAACTCTCCCACGTAGCTACAATCTAACTTACCTTCAAACTTAGCTAAATGGAATCGTGCACTGCCCTGGCTTTGATGTGCTTACACACTGCACTTGCTGGTGAGGTTCTTCTTGCATGCGTCATCTGACCTCCATTTCTCTGCAGTATGACAGCGACATAATCTAACCATTCTAGTGTGGATGGCCAACGATTTGAAATTGAGCTGTCCCAAAAAAGGATTGTTGTGAGCATGAGTGCGTGTATGTGTGTGTGTGTGTGTGTGTGTGTGTGTGCGTGCAATTCTCTTAGTCTGTCACTTCCCTTGAGCCAATACAAACCCCTGGCTCTGTTCTGACAGTTTTTTAGACACTGACTTGATACCTTGATGTGTGATTCTTTCAGATTTATTTCTCTTTAAGACTATTCTTTATTTTTTGGCTCTGTGCATTTCCATATAACTATTAGAATCAGCTTTTGAACATTCCACAAAAGTCCTGCTGAGATTTTGATTGCAACTGCATCGAGGAAAATCGACATCTTTGCAATATTGAGTTTTCCAATCCATTAACAAGATGCACCTCACCGTTTATCCATGTCTTAATACATTTCTTTCAGGAATGCATTTAAGAGTCTGCAGCATCTCTTACTTCCTGTTATGAGATTTATTTCTATGTATTTTATGTTTTTAAGTACTGTTGTAAGTGATATTTTCTCATACCCAGTCACCTATTTGTCATAGAAGTATGACTGATTAAAAAAATATTGGCCCATATCTTACAAACATCGCTAAATTTTTGTATTAGTTCTGACAGTTTATCTACAGAATTTTGAAATAATTTAGGGCACAAGCCCATGTTTTCTGTAGAAATAAGATTTTTATATCATGCTTTTGGAGACTTTTTTCTTATCTTATTGCAATGGCAGACGCTTTCAGCTTTAGATTGAATGGTAGTGGTAGTGAGACTGTCTTATTTCAATTCACTTCTCGTTCCAAGGACAAAGCTTTTGCTGTTTGCTATTGTGGTATTTGCTGTAGCTTTCTTGTTGACACCATTTATAAAATTAAGAATATTTTCTTTTAACTCCCTCTCCCCAGTTATGGTAAAATGCATATAACATAAAATTTGCCATTTAGCTCCCAGAGAGATGACTCAATAGTTAAGAACCCTTGCTGCTCTTGCAGAGGACCCAAGTTCGGTTCCCAGCATTAGTCAGGAGGTCATACTTGTCTGTAACTCTAGGTCCAAGGGATCTGACACCCCCTGCTGGCCTCCTTGGGCTCTGCACTTACGTGCTTATACCCTGGTGCAAACACACACGTGCACACATACTTACAAATAAAAATCTTAAAATTATTGCCACTTAAATCGTGTTTAAGCTTACAGCCCAGTTGTGGTGAGTACATTCATAGACTTGTGCAGCTATCACCCCTTGCCATCTTCAAAACTATCTCATTGTCCTAAACAGAAACTCCTTGCCCACTACAAAGTAAACTCCCCATTTCTTCTCTCTTCTACTCCTGCTAATATCTACCTTATTTTTTGTTGGCTTATTCAGGGTATCTCATGTATTTGTCTTCCTTCACTTAGATTCATGTTTTCTAATTTCAGATCACAATTCCTTCTCATGACTGAATAATTCTCTGGTGTGTATACACTATGTCCTGTTTCCTGTTCATGCACAGCTGCATGTTTAGGTCTCCAACCTCTAAAGATGCTGCTGTGAACATTGGTGTGTGCATATTATTTGGGTCCCAACTCTCGGTATACATGTAAAGAGTGGAATTACAAATACTAGGGCAATATTGCTGAGCTTTGTCGTGTCCTGGCGTCTGTTTTCTATAGCAGTGGTGCCCTTTTGTATCTCCCCCAGCAATGCTCCTCAGTGATCTCACCAACACGTACTCTTCATTTTCTGATATAGCCCCATAGCTTTGATTGGCACCCTCCCCTGCCCCCAGGTGTGGGCCGTGGGGTGCATCCCTTCATGGGAACTGGGTATTTGTACTTTCTGTCCAGTTTTGAATCGAGTCATTTGTTGTGTTTGAGTTGGAGAATCTTTCTGTATTCTGGATCTTCATCTGTTATCAGATAGAAGAGTTAGAAACACTTCCCTGTGTGGAAGGCTCCCTTTCCCTCTGTGGAGAGTCTCCTTTGATGCACAGAGATTGTTATTCTATGAAGTCTAAATTCTTTCTTGCTGTATCATTGTCTGGGCTTTGGTGTCACAGAAGTCACTGCTGTATCCAATGTCATGGGGATTCTCCATATGTTCTTCTAGGAAGTTTAGAGATTTGGTCCTTGAGACGGCTATTCTTGGCTGGCAACTTGACTATATCTGGAATTAACTAGAACCCAAATAACTGGGTACACCTGTGAGGTTTTTTTTTTTTAATTAAATTTTTTGAAGTGGGAAGTCCCACTTTTAATCCACATCTTTTGGGGTGGGAAGATCCAGCTTTAATCTGGGCCACACCTTCTGGTGACGGCCCAAATAAAGGACATGGAAGAAGGAAGCTCTTGCTCTCTGCCTGCTTGCTCTTGTTAGCAGGTCCATTCCTTCACTGGTGTCAGAGACTACTTCTGGCAGATACTGAAGACCAACTGAGGTATCCAGCCTTGTGGAATGAACAACTACTGGATTCTTGGAACTTCCATTGGTAGACAGCCATTGTTGGATTAGGTGAACTGTAGCCTGCAAGTCTGTCTGTCTGTCTATCTATCTATCTATCTATCTATCTATCTATCTATCTATCTATCTATCTATCTATCATCTATCCTCTCTCTCTCTCTCTCTCTCTCTCTCTCTCTCTCTCTCTCTCTCTCTCTCTCTTTCTCTCCCCCATTCTGTTCCTCCAGAAAACCCTGACTAATTTGAGTCCATTTTCATACACAAGGCAAGGTGGGAGTCAGCTTGGCTCTTCTGCACGTGATCAGTTTCCCCGGCTCCGTCTGTCCTTCTGCCATCGCACTGTCTTGGTACCTTTCATAAAACCAACTGGCTCTGTGTGATGGTTTATTTCTGGACTACATTCTAGTTCATCGGTCAGTGTGTCTTCTCTTCTGTCAGCATCACATGCTTTGATTACTGTAGCTTAGTAGTCAGGTTTCACATAGGAAAGGATGAGACCTCCAAGCTATGTTCTCTTTTTCAGGATGGTTTTAACTATTTAGGAGATACTTTGAGATTTTTGCATAAAGCCTTATGATGGATTTTCCAATTTCTGTGAATAACACCACTGGGATTTGTCTTTACAACAAGGTTTCACTATGTAGCCAAGGTGGACCTTATGATCCTCCTGCCTCAGTTTCCTGCGCATGGGGATTACAGGCATGGAGTGCCATGCTCAGTCCCCACTGGGATTTTAGAGGCACTGCATTCAATCTGTGGATTGTTTTAGGTGGTATTGGCAGTATCCTGACAGCACTGAGCTCTTGGCCATGAACGTGGGATAGCTTTATAGTTATTAATCATCCTCCTCTGCCTCCCAAGTGCTGGGATTAAAGACATGTGCCGCCATGCCTGGGTTGTATAGAATTCTTTCCAGTGAATTATTGTGTCCATTGACACATTACTATAAAATTTCTTCTTCCTTCTGACAGTGTGGAGAATTATAATGTTGGATTTTCAGAAGTTAGCCTATCTTTCATTCCTGGAATAAATGCAGACATACATACACACACACACTCATATGTGTAAATACACAGAGACACAAACACACAGACACACACACACATACACAGACACAGACACAGAGACCCACAAACACACCATGCATATACAACCACATGTTTGCGCGCGCACGCGCACACCACACACACACACACACTTTTCTTTTCACAATCTCTCTCTACCACTGACTAGCTCCAACAGTTTGGGTTGACCGTGTTCTGCATGACTATGCAATTTGCCACGTTGGGTTTGATTTTATTTCCAGATGTGCCCCTGGACTTTCCTTTCTTGTGCTTCAATTTTCTGTATCAGCTCACAGTATCAGATTCCCGGTTTATGATCTGCCAGGAACTGTTCCTGCCTCTTCCTGTTTTCCTAGGGACTCTGGGAAGGTTTGTGTGCTTGTCCTCCTTACCAGTTGAGCGGCTCCGGGGGGGGGGGGGGAGGGCAGGGGGGAACAGCATGGGGGGGGGTGCAGCTTCCTTCCTGCTGGGAAGACTATAAGCTGTAGTTTGCAATTCCTGGTGTCATAGCACTATTTGTACTTTAGTGTCTTGTGCGTCCGTTTTAGTTAATTGTATCTTGTGAGGACTTTATCATTTATTACTTACCAAGTCTGTTGACAACAAAGATGCCTCATGGTCCTCCCATTTCACTTCATTTATTCAGCGTGTGTGTGTGTGTCTGTCTGTCTGTCTGTCTGTGCGTGCATGTCACTGTATGGCTGTGGAGGTCAGAGGACAGCTTCTTTCCTTCCCCCGTGGGTCCGGGGAAATCAGTTCTTGTTCCTTGTTTATGTGTCATTATATTTTTGTTATTTATTTATTTTATGTGTGTGGGTGTTTTGTGGGAATATGTCTATGCACTGTGTGCATGCATGCCTGGTGCCTGCAGAGGCCAGAGAAGGAGGTTGGATCTCCTGGAACTTCTTACCGATATGGTTGTGAGCCTCTATGTGGGGTACTGGGACTCAAACCCAAGACTCTGAAGTGCTGGAGACATCTCTCCAGCCCACCGGGTCATTATATTTAAGGTAGATACTCTGTAAATAGAATGTAGTTGTTTTGAAATCCAGTCTTCCTTTGTCTTTTGAATATTTGTTCCATTTATATTTAAGATATTTGCAGAACGAACGGACGAAAACACACACACACACACACACACACACACACACACACACACACACACACTTACCAGGTGTTCTCAACTATCTTAAGAGTTGCTTTCTGTCTTCTTGGTTTACCTTCCTCTTTGCTTTTACTTTCTTTTTTTTTTAATGTTTCTTTTTATATATGTGTGGGCACTTGAATGCCGTGACTCACGTGTAGAGGTCAGAGGACAACTTGCAAGGGTCAGTTCTCTCCTTCCACCGTGTATGTTCCAGAAATCAAAGTCAGGGGGTCAGGCTCCTTAGCAAGCACCTTTGCCTGCTGAGCCATATGACTGGCTCCATCTTCCCATTTTTATTACATCATTATTTTCCTTCCAGTTTTAAAAACATTCTTTGGTTGTTTTCTATTTTCAGTTTTCCCTTCACTAGTTTATTCATTACACATTTTCTTCTTTGCTTTCTTTGGGGGTTTCCTTCCTTCCTTCCTTCCTTCCTTCCTTCCTTCCTTCCTTCCTTCCTTCCTTCCCTCTCTCTTTCTCTCTTCTTTCTTTCTTCCTTTCTCCCTTTCTCTCTCTCTTTCTTTCTTTCTTTCTTTCTTTCTTTCTTTCTTTCTTTCTTTCTTTCTTTCCCTCCCTCCCTCCCTCCCTCCCTCCCTCCCTCCCTCCCTCCCTCCCTCCCTCCTTTCTTTCTTTCTTTCTTTCTTTCTTTCTTTCTTTCTTTCTTTCTTTCTTTCTTTCTTTCTTTCTTTCTGAGACAGGGTTTCTTTATGTAGTCCTGCTGTCCTGGAACTCACTTTGTAGCCCAGGCTGGCCTCAAACTCACAGAGATCCACCTGCCTCTGCCTCCAGAGTGCTGGGATTAAATGTGTGCACCACCACACCTAGCTCTTTGTTGTTGTTTGTTTGTTTGTTTGTTTGTTTGTTTGTTTTGTGTTTTGAGACAGGGTTTCTCTGTGTTGCCATAGCTGTCCTGGAACTCTCTCTATAGACTGGGCTGGCCTCAAACTCAGAGATCTACCTGCCTCTGCCTCCTGAGTGCTGGGATTAAAGGCAGGTGCCACCACTGCCTGGCTACTACACCCAGCTCTTAATTATTTTTATTAATTTATTTTTATTTGTTATTTTAAAAATTGCCATACAAAGTCTCAGGTTTCCGGGGTCATTTTCATGGATACTTTGTTTTTATTGCTTTTTCTTCTCTTTCCCCTGCACTGGAAGCCTCTTCTGCCTTCTTGCCTCCCACGTTGTTACTCTCCCCTCCCATGAGCCCCCTTCCCCTGTACACACTCCCACACATGCATACACACAGAAACATTAAAACCCAGGATCCACACATGAGAGAGAACACACAGTGTTTATCTTCCTGAGGCTGGGTTACTTCACTTCATGTGATCGTTTCTAATTCAGTCTGTTTTCCTGGAAATGCCGTGATCTTGTTTTCTTTATGACTGATAAAATTTCATGTGTACATGTGTATGTATTACATCTTGTTTAATCCCTCTGTGTGTTGATGGACAGCTGGGCTGGCTTCCTTTTCTTGCTGTTGTGAATGGTGGAGAAACATGGGTGTGCAGGTGTGGGAATCTAAGATGGGAATCAAGCTCCATCCAGCAGGTGTGTACCCAGCAGTGGCATAGACTTCAGTTGTGAATATATTTTACATTACAGAAAATGTTATTTTTATTCAGTCTGATGTTCTTTACTCTTTATTGTGTTTCTTGTTTCATTGTTTTGATTTTTGAGGTAAAGTCTCACCCACACTTCATGTTTCCTTCTCCATTTTTTCGTTTAAAAGATTTATTAGATTTAGTGGTGTGTGTGTGTGTGTGTGTGTGTGTGTGTGTGTGTGTGTGTGTGTGTATGCGCGCAGGTGCCCACAGAGGCTAGAAGTGAGTGTTGGGTCCTTGGAAACTAGAGTCACAGGCTTTTGTAAGCCACCTGATGTAGGTACTGGAACCTGAACTCAGGTCTCCTGATAGAGCAGTAAGCAGTCTTGACCTCAGAGCCATTTACCCAGCCCCTCATGTTTTCTTTGGAATAAATTTTCCATGTTCAGAAGCCCTCCCTTTTTCCTGATGATTGGCTGTTCATACCATGATAACTTGATTTTAAATTATTATATTATTCATTTTTGGATTTGCTTTTTTTCACACACACACACACACACACACACACACACACACACACACACACACACGGTCTCATTATATAACCATGGAGCTCTCTATGTATATGAGGCTGGTCTTGAACTCCTCAAGATCCACCTGCCTCTGCCTCTTGAGCGCTGGGATTCAAGACGTGCGCCACTATGCCTGGCTCTTATTTTTGGAATTTATCATGTAGTTTTTAATTCTTTGTTAAGCCTGTCTATCTTTTTGGTCACATTTTTTTTTTTTTTTTTTTTTTTTTTTTTTTTGCAGATATACTGTCATAATAATTTTTAAGCTGATATTTTTAACTCTAGTTTCTGTAGCTTCTTATCTCCTGTTTTCCTTTGGCCTGAATGTAATGGGGCTGATAACTGTGACTGTGAAGTCATTCTGTCACGGGACAGTATGGAGGATCAGGGGGCTGTGTATCCTTTCAGAGAGGACTCACAGCATCACCTGGCCGACCGTAGGGTTGCCAGCCATCTTCGCCTCTCGCCAAGGCCTGTCTGACTCAAGGCTTGGTCCAGGTTTTCAGGGTTGGATCTACACCCTAGAAGCAACATTCCAGAGTCATCCAAGGGGAGCCTGGAGTCTTAGCCACAGCCACTCTTCCTTGGTGTCCCCATACTCCAGTTTCCATCTCCTCAGTAGGGCGAGTCAACTGGAACACCACTCTGCCACCCAGCCGCTTTCTGCTTCTTCTCCAGCTTCTCCTGCCGGTGGCTTAGGAAGTGGCAGACGTCTCAAAGGGAAAGCTGACATGGGGGTTGAGTCCTTTCTTCTTGTCGCCTCCTGTCCCCCAGGGCCCTGGGTCATTACCTGTGGCTGCCTTGTTAGGCCCAAGCTCAGATTAATCCTGCAGGATCAGGAGGTGGCCACGACTGTGCCGGCTCCTCCATTCCCAGTCTTTGCAAGGCCCCGAGTGGAGAAGAGGCTCTTGGGACAGGCTTTCCTGGAGCATCCACCACTTCCCTGCATCTGTCCCTTCCTCCCCAACATCTCACTGCCCCGATAGCACACCAGACCCTCGAGATCGTTCAGAAATCTCTGTTTTCTGTTCTCATGAAGATCATCAGTCTGCCCCAAGTATTGAACCATGGCCAGAAGCAGGACCTCGCTGGGGTTTGCATCCCAGCCTGTTTACTGCTGGACTAGCCTCGCATCTTCCTGATTGTGTAATTGTGAGAACTAACAATAAAAGAATGCTGGCCATGCTGAGTATGTACCCAAGAAAGGACAGTTGCCACCACGGCTATTGTCCCCACCATACCTACCGTCATCTTTGCAACCGCCATCATTACCATCTCCATCACCACCACCATCATATCATCATCATTATCATCCTCCCCACCACCACTATCCTGCCCACCACCATCCTCCCCACCACCATCCTCCCCACCACCACCATCTTCCCCACCACCGCCGTCCTCCCCACCACCACCATCCTCCCCACCACCATCCTCCCCCCCACCGTCCTCCCCACCACCACCATCCTCCCCACCACCGTCCTCCCCACCACCACCATCCTCCCCACCACCACCATCCTCCCCACCACCACCATCCTCCCCACCACCATCCTCCCCCCACCGTCCTCCCACCACCACCATCCTCCCCACCACCGCCGTCCTCCCCACCACCACCATCCTCCCCACCACCACCATCCTCCCACCACCATCCTCCCCCCCACCGTCCTCCCCACCACCACCATCCTCCCCACCACCGCCGTCCTCCCCACCACCACCATCCTCCCCACCACCACCATCCTCCCCACCACCGCTGTCCTCCCCACCACCGCCATCCTCTCCACCACCGCCATCCTCCCCACCACCGTCCTCCCCACCACCACAGTCCTCCCCACCACCACAGTCCTCCCCACCACTGTCACCATGATCCCATGACCCACCTCCAGGTCCTGCACCTTAGACCGCTCTAATTTCCTCTCACACATCTCTTTATCTCTCTTCACTCCAGTCAGCCACCATCTGTGGGTGGACTTTACCGGTCAGTGTGAGTGACAGTTTGCATCACTTCCGCACAGTGAGCTTGGCGTCATCGAGTTTCATCTCACCTACTTTGAAATCCAATGTGGAGACCTTGGACTTTCTTAGTTCAGACGTATGGATAGCTCTTTAAGGGACAGAGAACTTAGAAGAGACCACTATGAAAGGACCAACCAGCATGGTTGTGCCTGAAGTATCTGGTGTGCCGCCGAGGGTGAAAGTCACTCCCACCAACAGGGCTGAAGGAATAGGTAGGTCGTCCTGACATTTGCTGGGCCTCAGCCCAGCTTGTGACTGGGACTCAGAGAGAGTTTGTTGAGTGAATGAATGAATGGCTTGCTCCAAGAGGTGAGAGTTAATGTTGTGACTGTAGAGACCAGACGTCCAAAAGGGGACAGAAGCACCTAGGAGGCAGAGTGGGACCCATTAGGGGAGGAGATTTGTCATTTGGGGAGGGGGTCTCTTTTGCGACATCAAATGGCATACTTTATTGTTCAAGTTTACTTATCCACTGTGTGTGCCGCATGCTCCTCTTATGTGGATGCGTGCACATACATGTGGAGACTAGACATCAGTGTTGGATATCTCCCTCAATTACTGTCTATTTTTTATCTTTTTCTGTGTATATATGTGGTGTGTGTGTGTGTGTGTGTGTGTGTGTGTGTGTGATATGTGCAAATGCATGAGTGTGCTGCATATGCATAGCACTCCTGGAGGTCTTGGGAGGTCATTAGTGTTCACATCTATCACCTTCTCCTTATTCCTTTGAGGCAGTGTCTCTCTCTGAACCTGGAACTTCTGTTTTACAGGTAGGCTACCAGACAGCCTGTGCCAGCAATCCCCCCTGGTGCTGGGGTTACAGGTGTATCAGAGACTATGCCTTCTTGTCACATGGGTGCTGGGATGGATCCAAACTCAGGTCCTCATGCTACATAAGAAGTTCTCCTGCCCACTAAGACATCTCTCAGCCCCTCTCCACCTTGTATTTTGGGGCAGGGTCTCTCCCTGTGTTTGGTTAGGCTAGCTGGCCAGTGAGCTCTGGGATCTGCCATACACCCAGTTTTTATCATGGACCCTGGGATTTGAACTTGGCTCCTGATCCTGGTGTGGGAGGCACTTCACCGTCTCCTCAAACCTTCAATTTACTGTTTGAATAGTGAGTGGGGCCCACGTAAAACTCAAAAGTCCCTGAGTAGAATCTAGAGAGACTTCAAACTCTGGCTTCTCAAGTCCTCTCCACTAGCACGTGTGTGCAGGAATGTTATACATATGCGTGTGTGCGCACACACACACAAATGATAATATTAATGATGATGATATTGATGTTGATGATAATGATGACAATGAGGTTTGACTATGACAACTAATGACTGTAGTGATGATGATGATGATGATGGTGATGGTGACGGTGATAGAGATGATGGATGATGGCGACCACAGTGATGATGACCGCAACGATGACCACAATGATGATGGTGATGACGATATGCTGCCTTTTCACCTTCATCTCCCCCTGCCTCCACCCCACCCCCAGCTCAGCCCAAGGAGCACCCTTATGCCTGGGGAGGCGGGTGGGGGCACGTGGGAAAAAGCCAAGTAAAATTCCTCACTGGGAACAAATCTCATTTTCCAGAAAGTCTTGACAAAATGAGGCATTAAATTACAATATTTTGGAGAGCGTCGTAATTCTATTGCAGACAGCCCTTCATCATGGCATCTGAAAGCTGAGAAAATACAAAACTCATTAGATTAAAATAAACCACCTACTGCTCTGGAGAAAAGCTTATTTATCAATATCAATTTACTTATGATTACTCTGGCCTGCAATTTGTTATTTTTAAGAATTATGATTTGTGTATTGCTCATACACATGTGAAATTTTTTTTTTTTAAATTGAGTATTTAAAAAAAAAGATATCGTCCTTAGCAAAGGTTAGAAAGTGGTTTCAGGGTGGCGGGGAGAAAGTGATAAATGTAGAGAGACAGGAGGTAGAACACGGTGAGGCATGTGCGAGGAGCTGCGTGTTGCTGATGTGACTCCCTCATGGACCTTTAACCATAACTTGTAGGGACAGGAAGCTCACCATCTACTCAGGAACACACTTCATCCTTTGGATAGCTAGGATAATTAGGATCCCTTTTTTCTTAATGAGTCAAAGGTTGTTTTTAAAGTCTGACTATCTTCACAAAACGCCTAGTGTTCTCTGCCCACATTGGCTGATCCTCAGGCTCAAATTCACCTCAGCAGGGCTCAGTCTATGCATCTGTGAAATGGGCATGCCATCTATGTACCCTGCTGTCTCCTGGGGGTACTTTTTAAAAAGTAGCAGCATGAGAAGTGCTCGTGTTATACGTGTGCCCTACTTTTGTGTTACATTTTTCTTGCCATGAAATACACATAATGTTTTGAATTTCCCCCTGAGTCAGTGTGAGCCAGATTTTCCTACCCTTTAGACTAAAAGAAAATTATTGTGTGTATGTGTGGATCACGCATGTATGGGTGCATGATACATGTATCTTTGGCGAGTGTACCACAGCACATGTGTGTGGGGGGTAGAGGACAACTTTGCGGAGTTTATTCCTTCCTTCTGCCTTTATGTGGCTCTGGGGGCGGAACTCAGGTCGCCAGGCTTGTGTGGCAAGGCCCTTTTGCTGCTGAGAAACCTGGTTGGCCCCGATTTCCCTGCCTTTAAAGGTGAAGATTCTCTCACTGTACGCCTGTGCAGCAATTCCCTTCTCTGTTCGGTTACAAGCAGTGGGTATTCAATGGGCCCAATTTTTGGTCATGGAGATGATGCTGTTTTGAAGACGGGTGTACAGATATCCATCCAAGTTTGAGACCAAGAGTCTGACCAGCCACAGGGATGGCTTAGGGGAGAACTGGGTCTGGTGAGTCGATGGCAGGAAAGTGCTGATCCAAAGGAAGGAGCAATGTGGTTCTGACTGGGTGTGTGGAAGCTATTCACTTACTGACTGCTTGGTTGGAGACAGATTTTCTCAGGTGAGAAAGGCAAAGCCAGGAGCCTCAGAAAATAAATGAGATTGCTGTGTCTTCAAATGGGAGCCCCCATGGGCAGATGGCTCATTGGGGGAGGTAGACTCTGCTTGCAGGGCACTGAGAGTCTGCTGGCACCATGGCTCTGGGTTGTTCACCAATCCCCATGCTGGGATAGATGCCTGTACTAATGTGGGAAGGGCGAGGGAGGGATGCTGAGAACCCCCTTCCGGGAGGATCCAGGATGGTACCAGGTGGTACCAGGGCTGTGCCTGGAGATCAGGGCTGGCCACACAAGGTGAGGTCAGTGGTGTTCCAAGGGGAGGGGAAGCCTAGCCAAGGACACAGGTGACAGGCACGGGAGGTGTCAGCCAGGTGCCAGGTCTGGCCGGCCTTGATGTAGCCTGCTGACCTTGGCTGAAGTGGGGGAGAGGAGGAAGCTGAACTTGACTCTGTTCTTGCCCTTGGACCTTGATGATGATGAACCTCAGGTGTCTTTCTAGAATAGGCTGAAAGAGCAATAGCCTCATGGTATCCTGACTAGGAGAGTGTAGCGTGGGGTACGGTCCTTAGAGCAGTTCTCAACCTATGGGTCTCAACACCCTTGGGGTGAGTCAAACGACCCTTTCACAGGGGTTGCATCCCAGACATCCTGCATAGTGGATATTTACATCAGGATCCACAATAGTAGCAAAATTATAGTTATGAAGTAGCAACAAATAACTTTATGGTTGGGGGACACTACAACATGAGGACCTGTATTGAAGGACCGCAACACTAGGAAGGCTGAGAACCGCTGCCTTCAAGTGTCTCTGACAGCAACTGCCTGATGGTGCAGTTCCTAAGTCCCACCAACTAAACGTGTGTGTGTGTGTGTGTGTGTGTGTGTGTGTGTGTGTGTGTGTGTGGATTTGGGAGTGAGGATCTACCACGGCTTTCTTTGTCAAAATGAAATGTTAAAAGCAATCTATGGGGCTGTCATCAGAACACTGGGTCAGTCACATTGCCCTCTGCGCTGGCTAGTTTGATGTCAACTTGACACAAACTGGAGGTATCAGAAAGACGGAAATCTCAACTGAGAAAATCCCTCCATGAAATCCAGCTGTAAAGCATTTTCTTAATTAGTGATTCATGGGGGCGAGCCCAGCCCATGGTGGGCGGTGCCATCCCCAGGGCTGGTGGTCTTGGATTCTATAAGAGAGTGGGCTGAGCAAGCCAATGGGAAGCAAGCCAGTGAGCAGCACTTTTCACGGCCTCTGCATCAGCTCCTGCCTCCTGGTTCCTGTCCTGTTTGAGTTCCTGTCCTGACTTCCCTCAAGGATGGACCGTTACCTGGAAGTATAAGCAGAAATAAACCCTCTCCTCCCCAAGGTGCTTTGGTCGTGGTGTGTCACACAGCAATAGTAGCCTTAACTAGGACACCCCTCTTACACTGAGCTACCCCTCAACTGCTGAAAAGCATACTGTAGCCACCCTCCAGGGTGACTTGCACCTGTGATCTCAGCTATTGGGAAGGCTGAGGTGAGAGGACCAGTAGAGTCCAGGAGTTCAAAGCCAGCCTGAACATTAAAGCAAGACTCTGTCTCTTGCTGGGCGGTGGTGGTGCACGCCTTTAATTCCAGCACTTGGGAGGCAGAGGCAGGCGGATCTCTGTGAGTTCGAGGCCAGCCTGGGCTACAGAGTGAGTTCCAGGAAAGGAGCAAAGTTACACAGAGAAACCATGTCTCGAAAAAAAAAAACAAAACAAAAGACTCCGTCTCTAAATCCATCCATCCATCCAGGAGTAGAATGTGGATACTATGTGAGTTTATTTACTTTTATCAAGTGTGTATGTATACATGTATGTAACATGTAATACCAGAAATCAACTTCAGGAACTATCATTCCTCAGATCTTGTCCACTTTGCTTGTTTTTTTGTTTTGTTTTGTTTTGTTTGAGACAGGATCTCTCACCGGCCCAGAGTTCACAATTAGGTAGCTGAGTGGACGGTGAGCCTCAGGGACTCTCGCGTGTCTGCCCTGCTAGTGCTGAGATTACATGTGCGTGCCACCATGTCTGGCTTTTTGACAAGAAATGTGGTTCTGGGGGGTTGAATCCAGGTCTTGATGATGGCGTGAGGAGTGCTTTACTGACTAAATCGTCTCCTTAACCCTCATGTGTTTTAAAAATGTTGTTGTTATGTATGTGTGTTATGGCACACATACATGTGCAGTTCAAAGGACAACCCTTGGGAGTGGGTTCTCTGCTTCCACCATGAGATCTGGGGATTGAACTTGGGTTGTCAAGTGTTTTTACCCTCTGAGATCATAAGCCTCCTCTTTATCTATCTATCTATCTATCTATCTATCTATCTATCTATCTATCTATCTATCTATCCAGAGGGAGGCGGTGTGTATGCCATGTCCTTCTCAGGCGGTACTTCAGGGAGCCCTGGAAAAGGAGGGGCATGACTTGCCTAGCAGGGCCACTGGCTTCCTGCTCTGTCCATTTTCTCACAGTTACTCACCATGCCTGTAGATCCCTTACAAGAAGAATACAATGTACGTTTTGCCCAGTGATTTTTGAAGAAGGGTAGGTGGAGGACTCAAAGCTTCCCTTGGATGAGGCTAGACCACTGTTGCCCCCTTGCCTGGGGTCTCAGGTAATAGCCCCCCACCCCTGCTGGTTCCCCAACCTCTCCAGTGTCCCTTGATGAGAGTTTTGGGAAAGATGCAAGGTCAGAATGCCCTAGGGTGACTACGCCCTTCCTTTCTGTCCCACTGGCCTAGACACTGTTTACTTTGAGGTGTGGCCATTGGTGGCAAGCAGTGGCTTGTCCATGAGTGGTCTAACAATGTCATTGGCAGGCACCGTGCATCCACAAGCCTCTTGGTGTGTGGTGACGTGGCTAACCCCGGCATTGTGTTTGATTTCAACAGCGTGTTGCCATTCAAAGTTGAGTGCCTCTGATTTTATGGGAATTCATAACAGTTCCAACTAAATCGTGGCACCCTGCTGTGAAAATCTCTCCCTCCCGAGAAAGCAAAATGTTGCTCAGATGCCCCCCTCTGCCCTTCTCCTCCCCCTGCTCTGCTAGCCTTTCCTCTTGCTTGCTGGGGTGAGGGGACATCGCCTCTTGCCAGAAAGTGGTCCTTCACTCCTGCTCAGGCTTAGGGGAAAATTGGGAGCTGCTTGTGGTGGGCATCCTGCCTGGGAATGGGGTCTGTTTCCTAAAAGATGGGGGCTGTGGCTATCTGTCATCTTAGCAAGGAGCAGCTGGTCTGGGAAGCCAGGCTGCAGTGGGCTTCCTCTGGTGTTGTGAGGGGTCTGTAGGTGTGTGGGAAGATCCCTTCAGATTGGCAAGGAATGTGCCTTCCTCCTGCCTGGACAGTGGAGTAGGAAGCCTCCAGGGTCAGGCTGGAGACCCCACCTGGACAATAAACATATGGTGGGCACTCTCCTTGGAAGCAACAGAGCCCAGCCCCTGTGTGTATGTGTGGATACATGTGTGTGCGCAGAAGCATGTCTGTTGGTGGGCACACGCTCGGACATGTGTGCGGATGCATGCATGTGGTATGTGAACAACGCTTGGACACGTGCTTTTTCTCTGTTAGTCCTCAGCTGGGGCCATGCTGCTGACCTGCGCTTTGTCTCTAAGGGCTGATGTTGGCTCAGAGACAATGTCCCACTGTTGGAGCGTGGCTTGTCCTCCTCGTCATTTCACTTGGAAGCAGGAAGGCAATGTGGCTGGGCTTGCCATAGGTGGAGAGGTGTGGACGGCTGTGACTCCCTGAGTAGTTTGTAAGTTTACAGGGTTTTTTGATTATTATTTTTTTTTCATCACCACAACAAGCACTAGCCTGAGACAACTTAAAAGAGGAAGGACCGATTTTGGCTCAGGGTGCCAGAGGATCCGGCCCACGGCGACTTCGTCCCATGCCCCTGGCAGAACATCCTGGTAGGGGGGGATCTTCTGTTCTTCACTTCTTAGTGGGAAAAGTCCAGGTGGAGATACAGCCTCAGGGGAGCCCCACCCCCTCCTGCCCCGTGACCTTCTTCCTCCAGTCAGCCCCTCCCCCGCTCCTTTTACCACTCACCAATAATGCTGCCATCTCAGGAGTCCGTGGAGGGCTGAATCCATGGACCATGTCACCACGTCGGAGACTCCTGCACACATCTCTATCCTGGCTTCGGGGGCCCCAGTCAGCTGGTTATCAACAGCTGGGCCCAACTCAGCAGGCCTCTTCTGGGCACTGGTCCTTGCCCCTCGGTGGTACTGCAGCCTCTTTCGCCTTGGGCCTCTACCTTTCCCGTGCTTCGGCCAGAGCTGCCTTGGTTACATCTTTCTAGTGGAGGTGTGCCATCTCCAAAAGGAAGCCCCCTCTGCTTTGGCTGGGATAAGGCCCATCATGTGCCAGATGTCACGCCCGTCCCCTGCTGCACACCCGCCTTAGCTCTGGCCAGCATCACTAGTGTCCTCCACCCCGGTCAGCTTCCATCCCTTCCCTGTGCCTACACTACATGCATCTTCCACTCAGCCGCCGAGGGGCTGTTTCAGAACCCAGGCCACTCAGCCGGCAGAGCTCAAGGTGTCCATGGAGGCTCTGTTACCACCCTGCCCTTATCTCCTTCATCTTCCGCCATGACGGACTCATGCTAGCCCTTCCTGTTCCTCAACCACGCTAGCCTTCCTGCCCCAGGACCTTCTCATAGGCTGTTGTTTGAACCCTTTCTTTCCCCTCAGATGTCCACAGGGCACATTCTTCTGCTTCCTCATACATCATGTCTCACTGACCCTCAGAGAATTCTCACCCCAGTGACCCTCACAGTGTTCTTACCCTGTTCTTTCTTCTCTCCTCCTCTCTGCACAACTCTGATTGTGTTGATCCCTCTCAGGGAGCATCAACTTCCCCCAGGCAGCAGGGTCTGGACCTTTTTCTTTCCTGTATCCTGGAGTCTGGCCCAATGCCTAGTGTGCAGAGGGTCACTCCAGGTCGGACATGCACAGTGTCCCCTCTGTGAACCTGAGCTCAGCTCCTCTTCCTGGTCCCCCTGCTGGCCTAGCCTTTGAGATGTTAAAATCTAAATCTAATTCACTGGCCTGTCCAGTGGATGCAGAATCTTGCCTACTACCCTCCACCACATCACCCAGGGCACACCTGAACCCAGGACATCTAAGGGCTGAGACCGGGAGTGACTATGCTGGCCTTCAGAGTGGGGTTCAACTCCAGACCCGACCACGCACAAGCTGTGTTACCTTACTCAAGTTTCCTCTGAGCCCCAGTGTGTAGAATGCCCGGCACATACCACACACACACACACACACACACACACACACACACACACACACAGACAGACACTAAACATTAATATCATGGATCTTGGGCACCTGTATAGCTTTCTTGGGTACCTTGGGATCCTCTGTGTTGGTGGCTCTTATTTGTCCTAGCATATGTCTACAGCCATGCTCTGGCCCCTCTTCATCCATAGGGCTCGGTGCAAGGTTGGCATAAGGATTGGTGGCCGGAATGTTTTAGGGCCTGGCTCTGTGTCTCCTTGGCCGTGGAGAGATTTGAGAAGTTTCTGAAAGCTTTCCCATGTATGTGAAGGACTGTTAAGGCAGGTACAGGAACGATTTGGGGGTAACTGGCTGTGACCCTGCATGTATATGTTTCTGGCAACTTGCAGGCCTAGGCTGGAAGCTCAGCATGAAGGATGTATCTGTCTTCTGGTCTGGAGAGGTGAGGGGGTACACTGACCACATCTCCAGGGTAGGAACTTGTGGCCTGTGGTTGAGGAAGCCACCGGGCCAGGCTGTGTGAAAAGGAGGGAGGGCCAGAAGGCTGGGGAGCTGCCATTGTCCAGAGCACTGCAAGGTCAGGCTTTCCCAGGGGAGTCCCTGCCATTCCCTGCAGCAGGCGAAGGCAGTGTCCATCAAAATGGCCATCTGTGAGCCAGGCACACTGCCCGTGGCCTCGATGTTCTTGGGCCATCTCATGTGTGAAAGATAGATTGCCAAAGGGCTGGGACCAAAGAAGAATGAAGTCTGGGGCTTCGGGGACAACCAAGGACCAGTATGGACCAGTTCCGGCTTGGCCGCTTGCCTTCACCCTCTGGTGAAGCTATGAGGTTAGGGTCTGGACCATGGTCTCATGGGATAGGGATGGCGAGACTGAGACTAGAACCCTTCAGAGCATAGGTTGTGTTTGGTCTCCCTTGACTGACAGCTGGGGCACTGAGCCAGTTTGATGGTCTGAGAAGGAGAAGGACAGGCATTTACAGAGCGGGGTTGGAACCCAGAATGCTTCAGTGGCCTTGAGCTGGCCCTGTGGGATGGGGCATGCCTCATCCAGGCCTGTGAACTCTGTCGGGTGCTCCTACTGGGCAGACGTGCCTCCTTGCTGAACATGGGTGCTCCTGCAGGGAGGGGCCACCAGTCTCATATGTAAGGAAACCAGTTTGGGGTTGTAATGCGTCCCTGTAAACTCAGCCCTCCAGAGGTAGAGGTAGGCTTGTGGGTTCAAGGGCATCTTGGCTGTAGAGCAAGATTGCCTCAAAAGAACAGAACACAACAGGGCTGGGACTAGAGGGTAAAGTGCGAGAACCTGCCTTCACATCTCTGGTATCCATGTAGTAGCTGGCCGTGGTAGCACGCACCTGCAACCCCTGTTCTGGAGGTGCTATGGGGAAAGACAAGTAGATTCTGGGGGCATGCTGGATAGCCAGTCTAGCCCAACAGGGGGCTCCGGGTTCAGCGAGAGACCCTGTCTCAAACAAGAAAATGGGGAGCGATTGTAAAGGATACCAGTTGATGAATTCTGGCCTCCACAGGCACAGGCACGTGTGAGCACACCTAGGTGTACAATCAGCCCCCATCCCCCCAGAAAAGAAACAATACATGTAAGAAAAGGGAGTCACAGAATACAGTGGATGACATACCAGCCCGACTCACCGCCCCAGGGTGACTTTTCCCGATCACAACTTTATCATCTGTAAAATGGAGGTAAGAATAACTTCTTGTTGAGATATTCGGGAAGACTGAGTAAAGGGAACGCCCGTGAAGGGCCCTGGCTGGTGGAATCTTCTAATAAGTGTTCCTTTTTTCCCCTTCCTTCCTCCTTGCGTGCGCCACAAACTTCCCGTGGCTCCCAGCAGCGTGGCGTGAATTCCCCAGCTATTTCTGGGTGATGTTCCTAACAGATGTTTAATTCTCCTAACATCTGGTTTGGTAAGGCAGAGGGCTGCAGATTCTTTTTCTCCCTGAAGACAGTCACTCACCACGAGGTGTCAGATCGTCACTCGATTGCTCTGTGCCTTGGTTTCTCCAATTGTAAATCAGGGATATTGTACACGATGCTGGCTGGCTTCCTTTCGGGACCCGGTAGGATAATTTGAGATAACAGATGGAAAGTGGTTCCAATGTTTAGAAAAAGGCATCGTGCGCAACCTCACCAGTAGTTAGGAAAATGCAAATGAAAGTGAGGATGGCATGCCGTTTTTCACGTGTCCGATTGGCAGCCATTTAAAAAGAGGGATCACTTGCAGCTGGGCACCTGGGCCCTACTGCATACCGCAGGAGGGACTGTGGATTGCTGCCGTCAGCCCCAGAAGGTAATCTGGTGACATCTAATGAAGGCCGACATATACACTTGGGGTTTGTGTTTAATTGACCCGGCAATGCCCTGGTCACTGAATAGCCCCAAAGAGTGGAGTCCTGACACAGTCACACAGAGAGGAAAACCCACAGTCACCTTGCCAGTAGGTGTAAGAATCCAGATGCATGTCGGAGAGGACAGTTCTCTCTATTGTAGGAAAGCCCTGCTGGGCTATTTTTAGCTCCTATAGGAAAGGAGGCAGTTCTAAGTCACATAGGCCTGGAGGGTCATCTGTGAATATCATGACAGGAGAAAAACATAAGACCTTTAAAATTTAATTACAGTCCTTCTTGCGGGGGGGGGGGGTGGCGGTGGTGGTGGCTAGAGATGAATCCCAGGTCCTTTCATATGCTAGGTACATGCTTTACCATGGAGCCACATCCAGCTCCTCAGTGAGGTACTCTAGGCAGGCTCTTTACTGTTGAGCCACACCCCTAGCCCCTTGCTAGAAGATTCTAGGTAAGGGCTGTACCACTGAGCCCTCAAAGCCTCACTGGTAGATTCTAGGCAGACAATCTACCTCTGAGTCACACTCCAGCCCCTCACTGGTGGATTCTAGCCAAGCACTCTACCTCTGAGTCACACCCCAACCCCTCACTAGCAGATTCTAGCCAAACACTCTACCTCTGAGTCACACCCCAACCCCTCACTAGCAGATTCTAGGCAAGCACTCTACCTCTGAGTTACACCCTAGCCCCTCAGTGGTGGATTCTTGGCAGGCACTCTACCTCTGGGCCATATCCCAGCCCCTCACTAGCAGATTCTAGGCAAGCGCTCTACCACACCCCTGGCGTGCAGGTTCCTGCAGAGGTCGGCAGCAGCCACAGAGACCCAAGCAAGTACAGGGTGGGAACATACGGAGAAACAGAGAGAGGCTTGGTGGGAGGCCGGCCAGGCCAGTGTCCACTCTGCTTGTTGGATGGATCATGTTTGGCGTACAAAGCGTTTCTTGGGAACTGAATTATCTACCAATATTTAAGTGTCCGATTCACATAAAAGTCCAATTTCTAGACTTTTTCCTAATTCAGAAGCTCTGGCCGGACCCTTCCAGTCCTTCACTCAGCTGGACCATCAGCAGCTTCTGCTTTCTCACAGCTGAACTCCCTCCTGCCAATCCAGAAGCTTTCTCCTTTCCGGTCCCTGCTCATCCTGTGAGCTTTTCAGCTCATGAGCCCCTGAGGTGGGAACATGTGGAAACTCCCAGGGGTGGAAATGCCAAGGGATGGAGAAGAGGCCATATCTTTGTGAAATGCAGCCCGGTGGCCATTTACTTCTGTAATTAGGACGTTTTAAGTGCACACAAGAGTTAAAACAAAAACTCCTCCGTGGACTGTTTTGTACGTCGTTGGTTGTGATGTCTGCCCAGGACATGGACAGAGAGGGCAGAGAGAAACCGTCCCTTCCAGGGCTGAATTGGTGAATTGGCCGCCAATATTGTCAGAGATGTGGAAGTCTCTCCACAAAGTCCTGTCAAGGGCCAGCCACCTTCCCTTCTCCTAGTCAGTCATTGATGGTGGAGGTGAACCGTCTACCATGTCCCAGTGCTGCTTACGCATATGGTGGGACTTCCTGAGTAAGGTAGTGTGTGACCGATGGCTGTCTCATGAGCCAGGGGTGGCGTGGGGGCTTTAAACAGGACACCCAGTGGGTACTTTCAGAAGGGTGGCAAATGCCAGCCATGTCCCATACTCCCAGACTCACTTTGTGGCAAGATGGATGTAGGTCATAGGGAAGTCTTATCCTGAGCCCCTGATGTGGAAGGGCCATGACCCTGCTGTGATGGGTAGGAAGGAGTGGCCCACCACCAGCCTTCTTCAGGAATAGGGCATCCCTTACTGAATCCACTTCCTTCCAAAGCTCAGCTCCAGGCCCCCAGAGGTTTGCTGTGGTATTCTCTGTGTGCCTCTTTGGACACTGTCTTAGTCAACCTTCTATTGCTGGGAAGAGACACCAGGACCACAGCAACTCTTATAAAGGAAAACATGTAATTGGGGCCGGCTTACAGTTTTACATTACATTATAATGGTGGGAAGCATGGTGGCATGTGGGCAGGCATGGTACTGGAGAGGTAGTTGAGAGTTCTACATCCAGATGGGCAGACAGCAAGAAGAGAGAGACACTGGGCCTGGCTTGAGCTTCTGAAACCTCAAAGCCCGCCCCCAGTGACACACTTTCTCCAACAAGGCCACACTTACTAATAGTGCCACTGCCTATGGTACTATGGGGGCCATTTTCATTCAAACCACCACAGACACCATGACCTGAGTTTTCCTCTCATCCTCCTGGGTTAGGAGATCATATGGTAGATGTGAGAAACTGGACCAAGGATGCCGGAGGCTGGGTGCTTGGATGAACTTGCCAGGCCCCATCTTCCTGGTTAACACCACCCTTGACCCCATTCCCATGCTGACTGCTATGGTGCTCCGCAGGATCTGGGTTCAGAGGACAGACGCAGCCGTCTGTCCTTCCATACACTGAACCTTGAATGTGTCCCCAGCATGTCCTCTGCATCCGCACCCAGCTTTGCCTGTCGCATCAGTCCTAGTAAAGCCCAAGTATTCTCAGACCGCTGCAATACACCCAGACCTGGACAAGGCTGAAGAGTGGGTGGCCCAGACTCTCTCCTCATGGGATCCGTTCCCTCTTCCCCTTCCCAGGCTTTGCTCTACTGGGCCCCAGAAATGGGATGCTGGAGTTCCCGGATTTTACATCTCACACTCTCTTCTCCTTGTTTGCATCCCTAGGAGCCATGAGGGGCCCCACTGTCACTTCCTGTGCCACGCTCTGGCTTCTCCTGCTGGTGTCTGGATCCTGGGGTAAGTCACGCTTCTCTCTGCCAATACCAGCCAGCGCTTGGGAGGCCCGGCTGGAGGTTGCTCAGGCCAGCAGCCTGACTTTACGCCCTAGGACCTCAGAGACCGTATTTTGCCATGTGACTGAAGGCACACGTCCCTCTCTAGGCCTCAGTTGCCTCCTGCAGTTTGCACAGGCAGGGCTGAAAATACCGCCTGTCCCTAGAGCCTGGGTCCCACGAGGCAGGCCATGGAGGAGTCTTGAGAAATTTTTAGGTTCCGTCATCTGTGACCCTGAACCGTGCTTTTCCGGGGCTGTGGAGAGCGGTCGCAGTTCGGGTCATTTTCGCAGCTCTGTTTTGAGCACCTCCTGCGTGATGCTGTGTACCTAGGATGCCACCCCTAGGGAACGAAGGCATCAACTCACAGGCAAGGGGCTCAGTCCAGGAGGAGAAGAATATGCAGGGTTGATACACAGGGCGCCGTGTAGGCTGTGATCATAGGGACGTCCCTGGCTCTAGAGAAGTCCCTCGGAGGACAAAGAGTCATTGGGAGGCAGGTGGATACCACCTGACTAGAAAGAGAAAGCTGTTTATTTGGCTTTTGAGGACTGGTAGTCATTTTAGAGAGGTGGAGGGGAGGAGGCATCCTGGACAGGGGTAGGGTGTGAGCCGTCCGAATGCCTGTGGGCAGCCTGAGCACAGGTATGTGATGGCCCAGAACTGTCCTTCTTTTAGGAATCTCCCCCTCTTAGTGCCACTGGTGCCCACCGTAAGACCTGGGCACCTTGTCTTTGCCTCTGGGCAGGAGATCGTCAGGAACAGGGAGACTGCACTGAAGGAAGGCCCGGACCACAGGCACGCCATGCACAGGGTCCCCCAGGGCCGGGGTATCCTCAGAGACCAGCTATGGGTACCACGTGCCTGGCGACACAGGCAAGCACATTCCCACGGGGTCTCTCTCTGCTGCCTCACTCCAGGGAGCCGCGGGGCTCTGGAGGACATCACTGCCTCATACTAGCACCTGTTGGAGTTTCGCTAGCATCCTGCCAGGAAGGCAGTCTCCTCCTCTCCTTGTCCCCGTTCCCTACTGGAATGCCCCCAGCCCATGAGGAGCTCACCCCCATCCAAACAGCTTGGGACTACAGCCCAGTCTCAGACTCTCAGAGACAGAGTGGACACAGTCTCGGAGCCTTGTACAGAGGAGAGGCTGGGCCCAAGGTCATCCAACCTGAGATTTTTTTTTTTTTAATCTGATGACCACCCCTGGTCTGGCCCACGCAGGAGGCCTTTGGACTAGATGGCGAACGTTGGGACACTCGTCTCTGCCTCTCACGGGACTCTGTAAGCTTAGTCACCCCTGTCCTTTCCCACTTTGCCGCACCAGCTGTCTGTCCATTAAAAGCCACACGCGTAACTGTATAGCGGGTTTGTCCCAGCTTGCTCGGGGAGATGGCTGTCTCCCCTGAGCTCTCGATGATTGTTCAGGTGTTCTGCATGCACACACTACATACACTCTCAGCCCCTGGGTTCCCTTGGGCAGGCTTCTGAACCTCCCTGGACTACACTTGCATTGTCTGTACTTCAGGAGCAACACAGGTCGATCCCATGAATCAATATGAACATCAAGCCCTCTGACTGGTGCGTCAGGTGCCGGATGAATGCTCGCTTGATGCTCCTCACCCTGTCGCTACTAGCAGCACTTGTCCTTCTCTTATGGGAACAAAATAGGGTGCAGAAAACAGAGACGCATACCAAGTGGCCCGAGGCCACCCAGCAAATTCTGTGGCAAAGCAGAGGCGGTCTGCCTAGGTACTGGCTAGCTTTGCTGACCACGTCTGTGTTTGCTAAGTGGCTGGAGTCGCTCCTTTAGTGTGGTGGCTGGCTGGTGCCGACCCTGGGGAGGGGGCTGGCTGAAGAACATGTGACTTCCCGTATCCCTTGCCAATCATCTTCCTATGCTAGCCTTTCCACGTGGTCCTCCCCTGCTGGGGACCTGGCTCCCCAGAGTGAACTGGTTCTCCACCCCTGGGAGGCAGAGGTGAGATAGGCCCTCAATAATGTTCTACGCTCTCAGTCTGTCATTTCTCCGCTGTAGCCTCCTGTCCCTTCCCCCACCCTTTTCCCCATGGGCCCCTCTGTTCTCTGACTGGACAGAGGCCCAAGCAAGCCTTCTCTAACCCTCCTTCAGCCTGGTGCCTGGGGGCTGGCTATGAGGAACCTCAGAAATGGCATCCCTGGGTGCCAGGATGTGCTATGAAAGAAAAGTCAGAAATCAACCAAGCTGCTGCAGGCAAGGTTTTCTAGAGCCCCCCCCCCACTAATTTTCTACCTGCAATCCTACCCCACTATTGCATTCTTGGGGTGCCCAAGGTCCTCTACTTCTTTATGTCAAAAACCCAAGGTCTGCAGCAGGTCTGAAGAGCCCTTTTATTCATGCCAGGATTAATAATAGCTACCACTTATTAAGTGCTTGCTGTATGTCAGGCATGGCGCTGAGCACCTTATGTATGTAATCTCATCAAATCCCCAGGTTAGCTGTGTAGTAAGTCCTGTTGTTATTACCATTTTGCACACAAGTAAACTGAGGCACAGGAAGCCTTGTGCCTAGATGGGGGACAAAGAGGTTTCAAAGAAGGTGGAGTGCCATTTTATCAGCTCTTCCCGAGACTGCTGCCGTGAGGGTGGACACGTGTGCAGGCACATATACACATCTGAGGTGGATCAGGGAGGGCTTCCTGGAAGAAGAGACATGAAAATGAGGTGAAGCATGAAATTTAGCAAGTGAGGAGGAAAAACCAGCAATGCTGGCCAGGAAATGTGAGGGTAGGGTTTCTGAGGACCAGAAACAAGCATAGTCTGACTGTCTAAGCAGGAGGAAGAAGAGATACCATGCTCCTTCATGCCCCCAGTTCCCTCCCTGACTCCAGCTTCTCACCCTGTGGGAGCTTGGCATGAGTTTAAGAGAGCCTAGGTCAGTAGAAAAGAGAGTGGGAGCTGTCCCTGCCCCTTCCAGGGCCCCCGAAGTTCCCTGTAGAAGCCCCACGGAAACTGACCTGGTCCCCCTCGTTTTCAGTAACTGAGGGGTAAATGTCTCCTCTACCGATGGAAGCCCCCAAAAGGGAATGGAGAACTGGAGAAGCCAGCCATGGGGGAGGCTTGCTAAGGGCTTCGTGGTGAAGTCCCCCAGTCTGAGCACATGTCACCTGGCTCTTCCCAGCCGCCACCATACATGATGCTGTCAGAGTGCCCTATGGTTAACAGGACAAGCTTTGATGTCTAGGTGTCCTATAGCCTGGGCTACTCCTGCAAGCCTCCTTTGTTACTGGATTGAGGGGATTTGAGTGGATGACACAGAGAAGCAGTTCCAGAGGTAGTGACCGCCACCACTGTCATTATTGCTATTCTTCCCGCAACCAATATGCTCTGGAGGCTTTTTAAGCACCAGGCCCCGCTATGGGTGCCAGGGTGACCATGAGCAGTCATGCCCTTGACCTTCCAGAGTCCATGGTGGGGATCCACCATAGCCCGTGGGTGTGAGCTTGAGATTTGCTGGAGCCATATTCGAAAAGTAAGAAGAAATGGGGAAATTCATTTTAATAATATCTTCTGCTTTATCTAAGATGTCCCAAATAATGGTTCAGTGTGTCATCAATATAAAAGGTTAGCTAAGCTGGTACCCACACATTTTGGGGGGCGGGGGTCAAAGCCTTAAAAGTCTTGTTTGCATTTCATGCTGGGGCCAGTGCTCACCAGCCACCTGTGGCCTGGCTGACCGCCTTGGGAAGTTGATGCGGCACACGTTCAGTGCCACTGGAGGCCACTCTGTGTCACCTGGTAGGATACATAAAGCTGGGGGGGGGGGGTGTCACAAGGCTGATGCCCTTGTCCTCTGACTTGCAGGCCAGGTGAACCGACTACCGTTCTTCACCAATCACTTCTTTGACACGTACCTGCTGATCAGCGAGGACACACCTGTGGGTGAGTTGGGACCCGGACTGGCGGGAATGTGGGCAGCATGCGGTGATGGACCTATAGTAAGTGGAAGGGATTTTAGAGGTGGAGACCGCCTCCAGCCTGCATTGGAATCTCCCTATGGTGTTCATCTGCCTGCCTCTTGTTTGGATGCCAGGGGGGACAGGACCCTCACAACCCCTCATGCCGGCCCATTCAATCTGAGGGGTAATCTAAACAATGTGGTCGACCACTGCCCCCACGGCTGCTTTCCCATTTGCAACTAGTTTTATCCTGTTCATTTTTGTTCAGTTCCAAGCCTTTGTGGGTACTTGAAGATGGCAGCAGGTGTCTTTGTTTTCTGGCCCTCTCTAATTTTTCTGTGATGACGTAATTTCCTAAAAGGAGCTTGCTGGGTTTTGCCATTAGACGTAGGTGACTCTGAGTATCTAGTGCCCTTCCTGGACCCTGATCCAGTTACCTCATCACAGGGCTGTTGTGTCTGGCTTCCTGGTGTGGCTCTAACAACAGTAGCTTGAGATCTGTGCTTACAGCTCCAAGGTCCCAGCTCTCCAGGAACCCCGAAGCTTGTCAGAAAATGAGGTTGGATTGTGGGTACTCATCTGTAACCATGCCGATGGCTACCAAAGGCTTAGCCTCCTTTCACAGTGCAGGGGGTATTATCTATGAGTCCCTCGAGGGTCCCACTGAATTGCTTGCTTTCCTCAGGGCTTGGTGGAGAAGTTTGTGGTCTTTGGATTTGTCACACGCTTGTATTGTTTTGAGGGTTTGTCCCTGTGGCATGTCCCTCATGCAGTTTTTATATGGGCCGTGTCTTAGTCTGGGTCACTAATGCTGTGTTGAAACACCATGACCAAAGCAACTTGTGGATGAAAGGGTTTATTTGGCTTACACTTTCGCATCCATAATCCATCACCGAAAGAAGTCAGGACAGAAACTCACACAGGGCAGGGATGTGGTGGCAGGAGCTGATGCAGAGGCCATGGAGGGGTACTGCTTACTGGTTTGCTCCCCATGGCTTGCTCAGCCTGCTTTCTTATAGAACCCAGGACCACCAGCTCAGGGATGGCACCACTCACAGTGGGCTGGGCCCTCCCCCATCAGTCACTAATTAAGAAAATGCCCTACAGGCTTGCCTACAGCCTGATCTGGAATGAAGGCATTTTCTTAATTGAGGTTCCCTGCTCTTAGATGACGTTAGCTTGTGTCAAATTGACGTAAAACTAGCCAGCATAGGCTGGTATGAGCAAAACACTGTAGACTCTAGAACTTGTGTGTAGTCCCGGCATGTCCAAGCTTTTGACATTGCGAAGTGACCTTGTCGTTGTCTATGAAGTTCATGCTTCAGAACCACGTGGTTGAGTCATACAAACAAAACCAAAGACAAACAAGGAAGGCAAAAAGAATCTGTCCATGCTTTAAGGAAGTTTTACGCTTTTGTGTTGAGCCACATTCACGACTGTCCTTGGTTACGTGCAGCCACGTGGGGACCGGGCACTGCAGATTGGACACACGTGGCAGCGAATACGCAAGTGGCCTGCGGTGTGGCTCACCCTTAGGACTTCTGTTCCTTTCTATTCTTGTTGTTTCTCCTTGTGTCTACCTGGACGGTTGTCTCTGTGCCAGCCCTGAATGCTGTGGCCACAGAGGGGTGTCAGGCAGATGGGTGAAGAAATCAGGGCCCTGGGTGACCGGGACTGAGTGACTGTCTGGTGTGTTTCCCAGGGTGATGATAGAAGGTGGGACAGTGGGGGGAAGGTACCTCCCTTGCCTTCACGTACTGTTTCCATGGTGGGCTTCTGAACCTGCTCCTGTTACCTCACCCGTGGTGGGCGGTCCTCTGTGGTGGAGGGTGTGCGTAGACACAGCTGACGGCAGAAGCTGAGGGGTGACCAGCTGCTGACTGATGCTGCTGCTGCTGGCTGGGAAAGGCAACGGGACCTCCCGAGGGAACAGGGCTGGCTGCGTCCTGACGCCTGTCACTCTGCAGGGCCATGTTCATTTGCACAGAGGCCCACTGTGCAAGGAAGACGAGAGTGGGCAGAGTGGGCGCAACTTGGCCAGCACCGATTGTGAGAAGTCCTAGGCTGGAGGTCCAGCAGGACCCGTCCAGCGGGCCCAGTTCCTGTTACCTTTGGCTGCTGCCCTGGCTTTGTCTCCTGCAAATGCCAGCATTGATCGGCTCCTGGGAGCCACTTCCAAGCACTGGAGCCCCGTGAAGGCTGCCCTTGGCAGCCACAGCGGAGATGGCTGTCTAGTGCTGTGGGATCGATCCTGGCTCCGGGGAGCTCAGGGACAGCTCTGCCACTCTCTCTTGGGAAGGGGCCCAGCAACTTTCTGGCTTTCCCTCTTTCCTTTGCTTAAGGATCCAGACAACAGGGGCTTTAACCTGGAAGTCAGAAGCCAAGATTTTGGTCCTTAACTCTGTGACCTTGGGTACAGAGCCACACTCCTCTGGTTCTCTATTTCTTATCTTGTCAGTGAGAAGATATTGGAAAGTTGGGCCTAGTAGGATGTGGTCTGGCTGTGCCTGTTTCTAGGACCTCTGATGAGTCAGGCCTGGAGTCTCCTGTGGAATTTTGGCACTCACATGGCTCTGGCTGTTCACAGGGTAGGTGTGGCCTCCCATGGATGTGGCCAGGCCCTTGCCTTCTAGGGACTTGACTTTGAGGTCTGACTGCCTCCAGCTACACCTCCTCTCTCAATCTGTATGCCAGTCTGAAAATGGGCGATGGCCTATCACGGGGCTGAGGGGGAAGGAATTCACATGAAACATCACTAACCCCAAAGCTTTGCTTCCATACCTAGAATGTCATATCCCTGGAGGCAAAACCCTGTATGGCCCAGCGGTGGTGACTGGGGCTGCCTGCCAGCCAGGGGCTTGCAAGAGACTGCTATACACACGGAGGAGCTGGCTCTGGTGTGCCGGACAATGCCAGACAGAGCCCAAGCCAGTCTGAATGTCAGCTCACCCCCTGCCAGAGCTGGAGGCAGCGGGACTGTGCGCTTCTGGGCTTGGCTATGTGGCTTTGGCTTGGACCCCTGGTGATGGGACTTGCGATCCCACAAGATTCCTCCGTGGAAGAATTCAGGAACAACATTCCCTTCCAAATACTGATATGAAACCCGCCTCCCCGGAACTCTTGCCTACTGGCCTAATTCTATCTGCTGGAGCATTAAAACAAAACAAAAACCAAAACAATGATAATGGAATGTACATGACCTAGGTAGACCTTGTTTTGTAACAGCCACACATACCGAGTCTCAAGGCTTTGCCCTAAGCGTGTATCAAGTCATTAAAAAAACAAAACACAACAACCTCCCCCGCCCCCCCCCCTTTAGGGTATCAGAGGTAGGGCTTGGCAAAGGGCTCTTTCACCGTGTACTTTCTGATAACGCTCTCTCCAGGGTTGGAGACTGGCCTGCTGCTTGCCCTGTGTTTCATCCTCTGGCCTCAATTTCCAGTGGCAGGTGGCAGGGGAGTGGGGTGGGAGGGCAGAGTGTGGCGGCCACGTGCTATCTCTGCCACTCCGGGCTCTCATTCCTTCAGCCTGATCGTCTTTTCGAAGACCATCTCCGAGCCGGAGAAGACAGGAGCCAAATGAAGTCATTAAGTAGATCAGCCTTGCTCTGACCTGTCCACACGGCCCCATTCCCCATGGTATTTCTTTGTCTGCTTGGGTCCTGCTGTAGATGTGAACATCAGTCTTGGGTAGCAGGGCCTGGGCAGAGGGATTGGGGGCAAGGACAGATCTATGGCTCCATTTTTGGTCAGACTGGTGAACATCACATGCACCCGGGACTGACTGTGGGCCGTCTGTGAACAGACATCAGGTATCTGTAGCATGAGATGGCTACTGCCTCCAGCTTGCCTTAAAAGTCTGCCCTAGATACCCCCATATGGATGGGGCTACGATCAACTATGAGCTGAGTCTGGTGGCACAGGTACTTGGCACACCCTAGCACTTGGGGAGCTGAGGCAGGAGGATTGTGAATTCAAGGCCAGTTTTGGGCTATATATCAGGACCTTTGCTCAAAGAACAAAATAAGGATCACCATCACCCTCTAGGGTGCTGAATTTGTGGCTAATTCTTTGTCTTTGGGAATCCTCTCTCATCTTCCCAGGGTTCCTCTGCATCATCTCTGCTGGTTCCTATGCATCAGCTCCACCTCTCCACATTGGAGGGCCTGGGAGACTCAGCTCTTGTGCCACTTTTCATATCTACTTTCCCATGGTTTATTGTCCAGTCGTGGTCCCCTGCCTGGGTCCCTTCAGGCAGAGTGGCAGGCTTTCTCTTGTGCCTGGTTACCCTCTCTGTGACAAGCAAGGTTGTTTATTTCTCTCCTGTCTTGGATTATGGATGCTTTTCCAGGTGGACAGGGCTAACTCCACGTTCCCAGATTCCAGCCCTGGGCATCGCATACGTCTGGAACTTGAAATGGCTTAGGGAATGCCTGGTGTCTTCAGGCCAGTGTGAGAGTCTTCCAAGGCAGTGACTGTGACTGGCTCCCTCACAGCCTCGGGCCATAGCTTCCCTGACTGTGTGTGTCAGGAGGGAGGTGTTCACAGTGAGAGTGGAGATGGCGGTTTGGAGAGTGGGCCCAGGAGAGCCTTCCCCCAGATGGCACAGATGCTAAACGTGCCCGTGCGTTTGAATGGCTTGGACCATGCCACGCAGAGGTGGTGATTTTTTTTTTATCATCCCAGCTGCCTGCTGGAGCTGCATGGAGCATATTTGCTGCAAACCCTTGGGATGTAGAGCATGGGCTAGCTCAGGGAGGGATCCAGCGAGGCTTGGAAAGATCCAGCCTACCCAGCTCCTGGTGGGGTCGAGAGGGAGTGGAGCCGAATATATTGGCTGCCGCCTTTAGACCTCAGGCCCTGAAGTGCGCGATGTTTCCGTCCTATAAATGCCCACAGCCCAAAGCTTCCCAAGGAAGGAGTAAAATGGTATGTCACAGCCCACTTCCCCTCTCCCCACAGACACCTGCTCTTTGGCTATATCCAACAGCTCGGAACCCAGAATGGCATAATCTGCCCTATTCCTGAGCTTTTGATAGGGACCATTCCCTCAGCTCAACCGCTGGTTCCGTTCCCTGCCCGGTGAATTCCCGCTTACCTCCCAGGTCACTGGTCCCCGGGGACCCCAGCCTCCCCCGTCTCAACCCTCGTCAGCTTTGTTATTGGCTCTGTTCAGCACCTAGTAACTTCTGTCCCCGCTCTTTGTGTGTAGCCCCCGACAGGGTTATTAATGTTTACATATTAATTTTATTAATATCCGCGCGCCGATTAATGACCGTTTTTAGTATTTAGGTATGCTACGAGATTGTGGAGCGGTGACATTTGCTCTGGTTTATTGACTCCTGGCCTCCTGCAGGCTCTTGTTAAGCACTTCAGATGTGTGGCCCCCCATGGATTCACCACAAGCACCGTCCCCCCCCGCCCCCCCCATGGCCCGTTATCTCTGCTTTGCAGCTGCATACCATAAGCCTTTCCCCAAAGTGAGAGGCCCAGCTCAGAGTGGGTCGGGGGGTGGGGGATGCCTGTGAGTGAGAGGATGGATGAGTGAGCGGATGGATGACTATTGAGCATCTGGCCGGCTCTTTTCCCTCGGCTCCCCATCCCTTCATTTGTCACTAGGGTGGATTCACGGGGAGCTGACTTTCCCAGGCAGACCCCCCAGCACCCCCAAAGTGTCTTGAGCCACAGCGAAGGTGATAATGCCCACGCTAATCACCTGCATGAGGAAATTAGTCTTGTCAGGAGCCATTAAGGTGGGAGCTCGGGAAGCATTAGGATGGAGTGGGCCCAGGCGGCGCCTGGCACCGCTGCCAGTTGGCACTGATTAATTTTTCTGCAAACTCCATCAATGCCCAGCTGTTTTGTCTGGACCTGGGGAAAGCAATTTTCAGGTGGGCAGACCCCACTGCAGCGGTCTTACCCACGGAGGAGCTTACGCCTGCCTGCCACTCTTGACATCTCCCAGGGAGTGGTGGGAGAGGAGGGGGGTGATGGGGCTGGCTGGCTGGAATGGAGGGACCAGAATACGAGCTGGGACACAGGACAGTGCAGAATGAGCCTGTGCGGTGAGAGAGTATCCTGGGACAAGTACGGGCCTTTAGGTCTAGGGTCAACCCCAGTAATGTGAAGGGTCTCTCCCTCCTTGCTGGACCTCCTCCCTTGCGGCTCTTTAAAGGAGCAGACAAACATCTCTCAGGAGAGGGAGGGCAGCCCCCGGGAGGCCATTATTTCTTTTTCCTCCCCCAGACAGTTCCTGAGGACTGACACAGGCCTTAGTGGGGCTGTGGACTCTCTCAGCGAGGGCTGCTGTGCAGACTGCCAGAGCGGCGGGGACAGACGGTTTAGATGCGAGGGGCTGCCGGGTCCTGGCATCTGAGAGATGTGTGCTGTATGTGGCTCTAGCCTGCCTGCTGACAGTTAGCACAGAGGTTAGCACACAGGTAGCACCCTAGGGGTGACAGCCATCAAAAGACTAGGGTCGGCAGGATGGAGAGAGAGGTCAGCATCCTTGCTGATACGAAGGTTAGAGGATCACCTATGTTGGGGGCTAAGAGCCTGGATTTCTTAAGTTCACCCTCACCCAACCTGAGGGCTCCTCAGAGGGCCCACTGTGAGCCCAGGAGCCCGTAGAGGGACAGTTCTGTAATCATTGCTTCAGTGTGGGAGACCAACCCCCATCCTTATTTACCCCAGGGACTCTTGAGGAATAAGGGATAAGAGACTTACTTAGAAATAGAGGGGAGAGAAGCACAGAATAGACTTGAGTGAGCCTCATCCAAATGGGCCCAGAGCTTTATTCCAAAGGTCTATTTATAACAATGCCAAGGGGTGGAGCAAAAAACCTCTCCCTTGCTAGTTACAGTCAAGTGTAGACCCTAACAAACACCTGGTACCCAGGCCCGTGGTCCAATCAACCTCTTACGCAGTCCTGCTGGGCACAGCCATTAGGAAACCTCGTGGTCTCTGACACTTCAGTCGACACAGTCCCACTCTGCAGATGGGGAAAGTGAGGTCTGGACACTGTTGTGTGTGAGGTTCTTTGTGGGCACCATCCAGGAAGCTTCTCTGACTGTCCATGTCACAGGAAATTTCCAGGCCTCTCAAGATTGACAGCAGCCCCCGGACTTAGTCTGGACAGGGACTGGACAATCTGTCTAAGTGGGCATAACCATCACAGTGAATTATCTCACCACTCATGGCCCAGGCAGCCCCATACAATTGGCCAAGCCAATGCTATTGGGGGGGGGGAGAGTACAGCCAAAGTAACAGTGGAGATTAGACCACATAGAGAGACAGGAACATTTCATTCATTCATTCATTCATCCATCCATCCATCCATTTATCTATCTATCTATCTATTTTTTGGTTTTTTTTTTTTTTTTTTTTTTTTGAGACAGGGTTTCTCTGTGTAGTTTTGCGCCTTTCCTGGAGCTCACTTGGTAGCCCAGGCTGGCCTCGAACTCACAGCGATCCTCCTGGCTCTGCCTCCCGAGTGCTGGGATTAAAGGCGTGCGCCACCACCGCCCGGCTGGGTTTTATATTGACATAAGAAACTCAGGCTGCTCTTGAGCTTACAGCAACCCTCCTGCTTCAACCTCCAGAGTGCTAGGCTTACAGATTTGAGTCACCACATCTCGTTTCAGAGGACTGCTGTATATCACATTGGTGTGTGGTCTTGGGATACTCCAAGACCACATTGTTATCATCAGTGGACTATCAACCCCAGTGACGGGAACACCATCTTAGGCCAATAGCTGTAATTTTATTTTATTTTTTATTTTTCCCTTTCTGAGACAAGGTCTCACTATGTAGCTCTGGCTGGCCTGCAACTCACTATGTAGGCCAGGCTGGCCTTGAACTCACAGAGCTCCACCTGATTCTGTTTCCCAAGTGCTGGGATTACAGGCATATAGCACCATGCCTGGCTTTTTTTTATTTTAAACTTTTTATTTTGCCATTATATTAAGCATAGAGAAAAGCTGCTGGAAAAGCCCAGAGTCCCCATCATCCAGTTTCTCTTGCCATCAACATCTTGCACAAATATGATACAATTATGGAAAACAGGAACATAACATTGCTATGATGCTGTTAACGATAAAGTGTGTTTACATTTCACCAGCTTGCCCAGTAAAGGAACATTCCTTCTTTTCCTGCAGGCAATATGATTTATCTTAAATTTGTGTTTTAGCTGTGGTAATATTTGGGCAAATTGACTCTTGCCTGGGAGCCTTGGATATCTGTACACACACACACACACACACACACACACACACACACACACACACACACACACTGTATATTCATTCAGCAGACTTTTCCTTGAATATCTTATATTTTTTAGGTGCTGTTCCAAGCTCTGAGGTTCACAACAGACAGACATATATCCCTGGCCCAAGGGAGTGAGCTAACTAGTCAGGGGGAATAGACAGGAAGGGAGAGAAAGTATCTAGTCTAACATCCATTAGACTAGATATTTAGAAGAATAATGGTCTTTGATGGATGTTCAGGCCAGGGGCAGATAGTGGTACTGCCAGCCTATACTGTGTGTCTACTCTAACCCCAGAGGCCCTGGTGAACTCCCAGCAGAGATTTCTCACTGTCACACCCAAGAATAGCATAGTTCAGTTACAAACAAGAAAAAAAATTCACAAAAATAAATCTTGGAATGTTTTTAGCACACTTGCAATGTCATGTTGCAATGCATTCATAGCTATCCATGGACCATAGGTTGATAGGGTCCACCCTTATTAGAGCCTCCTTAGGGCACTTTGGAAATCATCGTTCTGATCAAACAGTCACATTGCAGCCTGCCCTGCCAATGTAGAGAACTATGTCTGGGGGATTGGCAATGCCCTGGCCTCCAGAATCAGCTTGGCTTGGGACTTGCAGTTCACAAAAAGGGTTTCAAAGCCATTGCTGCCCTGCCTTGGGGGCTGGGGGCTTGAGCAGAGGCAGTTGGGGTCACCCATAGGCTCTTGTGGTTGGCAATAAGGGAAGAAGAAGGTGATGTCCTGTCTGTGCAGGTGACCAGATCTTGAAACCCAGGAGCCCAGGTCCTGGGATCTTTTGACCCCTTAGAGGATGTTCCTCTTCCTTTGGGGGTAAGAGTGAGTGGTAGAACCTGAGGGAAGGCCTGACACTCCTCCAACCTTCCTCCTCCCCAGGGCAGCACAGAGCTCCCACAGAGGGATGGGACAAGATCACTGGCCTCACAGGGACCTGGAGGGTGCCGCTTACTCCTAACAGGCTCTAGACCAGCACCCCTGGAGCTGGTGGCCACCATGGCTGTGCACTGCCCACTGAGACATGGGGAGGGGGAGGGAGAAGGGAAGGGGCAGGTGTTTAGGAGGCAGCCGTAATATTAACACTAATGATAACGATGATGGCCACCTGTCGTGTGGACAGGCTGTGAATGGCGCACACTCAGCACCTGTGCCAGGCTGTGCTGGGGGGGTGGGGGCGAGGGACCCAGATCACAGATGACTGGGGGAATGCTAGCTATCTCTTATTACACGTGGCTTTGTCTAGAAATATAGTGCTCCATCGGCTTTGTATAGCAAGCCTAGCGTGTCAGACTCATACCCCCTAATTTGTAGATGAAGAGGCAGAGGCTCGGAGAAGTTAACATGCACAAAGGTGTCACATGACTTGTGCCGGATGGAGTTGGACTTGACCCCGGTGTTACCAGAGCCCCCGGGCCTGTGCACTCAAACCACCACTGTTAGAGTCTGCCTATGGGTCTTGGCTTTGAAGGATCCCTGGCTTCGAGGATGGACGTTCCCTACCCCATAATAAGTGACCAGCTCACTCCAGGGAGCCCCGAGCTTCAGAGTGATGCTAATACCCTGAGAAGGGAGGAGTTTGTCCAGGGGCTCAGAGTCAGAGAGAGTTGTCTCAGGAGAGGTGTCAAGGAGGGCTTGTTGGGGCCTGGCCAGCTGAAGCCACAGGAGAGGGCTATTGCAGACAGACAGGCTGCTTACCCGCAGGGCCAGTCAGTCGGGGGTTAGCTGGGAGACCTGGGCTGTTGTGATTCAAACAGAAAAGTAACTGCAGTGACCCTTTAGGACTTGGGTCCCAGAGCTAGGTGGCCTGCACGACCTCACCAAGAGTGACGGGAGCCCATGCTATTGAGTTTCCTCTAACAGATGTGGAAACCTGCTAGGTGCCCACAGCCCCTCATCTAATTGCCAGAGTTGGGGTTCTCCTTCCCTCTCTGCTGCCCAGCAGGATTGGCAGGATCATTTCTGAGCCTGCCACCCTGGAATGAGACTCAGTGGCTGAGTAACTGTAGGGCCATTCCCCCCCGGGGAGAGAGAGCCTTGCACAGACTCTGGACGCTGCCTCTGTCCATGCAGCAATGTGAACTTAGGGACTTCTTCTTCCTGGGCCATCAGGCCTTCGGACCCTTGGAAGATGTGTGTCCTTGTTGGCAACACTCCTCAGGGCCAGCCACACTCCTGCATAATGGCCCAGGGGAGAGGAGGTTTGTTAGGTTACAGTCTCTTGGGTCTCTCTTTGGGAGCAAGGGCTGGAGACAAGCCTGGCTATCCGTGGATTCCGCTGAGCTTGCAGAGGGCCGGGAACACTCGGGCTCCGGGGAGCTGGCAGAGGTATAATTTACAGGGGCTGGAACCCTCCAGCTGGCGGCCGAGACCCAGGCAGGCAGAGCCGACTTTGAACTTGTCATCACCGCTCTCGTCCCTACCATGCTTTACGAGCCTCCAGAGACGTGTGCCTGACCGTCAGGCCCAAACCAGGAGCAGGCCAGTGCCCAGGAAAGCTGCCCCCCAAATGTCTTTACCTGGTGCCTCTGCCCCTCTTCTCCTTCCAGACCCGAGCACTGTATACCAAGACCCAGAAGTGGAGGCTCAGGACCCGGATTCGAACCCCAGCTCCACTTCTTATTAGCTGTGTGACCACAAACAAGATCCTCACCATCTCTGAGCCTCAGTTTCCCAATCTGGAAATGGGAAGGGTCTCACTTGCTTGGACGAGTTCACAGCGGACTTAGGATAGAGCTTTGGGGATGAAATAGCTATATGAAGTGGGTGCCGTTTTAACGGGGGAATTTGTCTTTCAGAGACCCCCCTCCTCCACGCTGCGTCTTTAGCAAAGATGGACTGTACCACCAGCCATTTAATTTCTCTCTGACTCAGTTTACTCTATTAGAAAACACGGGTCATGATTCCACTGTGTCTCCTTCTGGATCTCTGGAAGGCTTTGGCACATAGGGAGGACCTATACGGAGTCATAGTAACACCCATTATTACTGCCTTCATTGTTGGTCAGTTCTTTTCCAATTGGTGAGTCACGGCTGCGGGTAGGAATGATCGCTGAGGCCAGAGCCCTCTGGTTTGGCTTCATGCATGATTCTTTTTTTTTTTTTTTTTTTTTTTTCCACTTATAGAGTTTATTAGAAACAAAGGACAGAAAGTGCGCAGGCCTGTGGGAGAGACACGTGCGTGGAGAAGGAAGGGGAATATCGCGCCGGACTTTTAAAACCGGCCGGGGGCGTGACCAGGTCACGTCACTACTCTACGCGTGTGCGTAGAGCACATTCATGCATGATTCTTACAAGGGACGTTTTCCCTGCCTGGCTGGAAGAGGCCTGAGGTTCCTCCCAAGAGCAGGAAAGCCCTCGAAACAACTGCCTGGCAACTTGGTGTCCGTTGCAGTGGGGGGACAGTTTTGTGTCTCCCCCAGCAGCGAGATTCACCCCAGCTCATCCCCCCTCACCTGTGACCCCTGCCCTTTGCTCCACAGTTCACAGCTCCTCCAGAGTCCCTCTTCACATGACAGCTGTGTAGGCCCACAGACAGAGGCCCATCCTGGCATCCGCTCTGCTGACCTTGGTGATGCCCGGTCCTTGTGACCTGCCTTTCCTGGGGACAGATGTCACTTCCCTTCTCCCTCCCAGACCGTGTCCAGGATCTGTGCTGGGAACCTTTGTCGTACCCTGTGGAAGAGGTGGCTAGGTAGCCTACGTTGTAGATAAGGAACCTGAGTCTAGAGTGCTTGTCGACTACACAAGTCAGTGGACCTAGCTAGACACAGGCCTACTCTTCCCTATGTGGCCAGCTCTCTGCAGTCCTTGGTAGAGGTTAGAGTGGGCATGAAAGATATCCCAGCTTTCTTGGATCAAGGCGCTCCCTCTGCCCCCAGCTACGGCCTCTTCCTTACTCACCTTCATGCCACAGCAGACAGAGGGGACAGGGCCTCAAGTCTCGGTCCCCTCTGCCCTCGGTAGATGGAGAGGCATGCTTCACATCCCAATACTGCCCAGGCTTCCTTCTCTGGGCTGATGAGCAGCTGGACCAGGTGCCGTGGATGAAGTCGATCTCCTTTGACAATGGAGTTAGCCCTTGGTCGGTAATTCAAGATGCATGTGTGGTGCTATTGAATGAGATGGGGTGGGGGGGCGTTGCTCGGCCCTGGGATTACTCTGCTATGCCTCTGTGAGCTCTTGGGAGAAACGGCGCTGTGGGTAACTCGGGCCTGACAGACAGGGAACATCTGTCTACCGCGGTCTCCGGAAGGCAGAACCAATGAGGCCTGTGTACCCTGCTTGTACGACCTGGGCCAGCAAGCTGCTTCTAGCTTCCTTACAGTGTGATAGCGACTCCAGTCCAGCTGCTCTTCTCCTAGGTCCATTCCTCATCATACTGTCCCAAATGTAAGGTGAGGCAGCTGTGGCCTCTGGCCTCTGGCTGCCACCAAGTGAGCAGGCCAGAGCCTGCACATACATTTGTGATTTCTGATACTGTCCATCCTGGGTAGCCCAACCTCATTGCTAAGGCTGCCACCTCTGCAGGTTGGTGAATTCCTTGGGAGACCAGAGATTCTAACGTGCAGGGACTTGGGATCCTGTTGGGGAGATGATACACAATGGCGTGAGGCCGGGGAACAAGGCCAGCTCAACCAGGGTCACCTGACTACATTCTCCAATCAGCCACAGTTCCTGAACCCCTCCCTCCCCACAGCCCACTGCGTTTTAGGGGACTGTCCAGGTATAGGCAGAGAAGAGAGAGAGTTGTGCTTTCTTCGAGGGCAGAGGCTGTAGTAGCAAATGCTAAGCATGCATGGCTTCCTTCCCTGCCCTGTGTCCCTGTGAACAGAAATGGGCATGGCCCATAGCGGGGCTGGTGCTGTGAGCAATGATGTCAGAATCTGTCCAAACCCAAGTCCACACTCATCCGGCTTGCCACAGCCTTCTGCTAGCTGACTCTCCTGAGGAGGAGATGTGTGGGAAGGGAATGGCTGGCAGACACAGGAGCGTGGTAGAGGGGCTGGGGCCTCTCACAGTGAGATAGAGGCAGAGACCTTGGGGGTGTGGTGCTGGGATCAAACCAGCCTCCTACCATCTGTGGCAGACCAAGTCCCTGTGCCTCATCATAGGACAGAATGTGGTCTGGAGCTGAAAGCCCCTCTTGTGGCATTTCTGACAGATCTGATCCCCATCCTGTGGTCCAGAGAGAGCCCGAGAGGACTACCTGGCAGCCTTAGGGGGAATCCAGCAGTCTGACCCCAGAATGAGGGCTCGAGTCTGAAGTAGTATAGTAGTTTCTTTCTCGTGTGGCCCTGGGAAGGCTGCCTCAGTTTCCCCACCTTATAATCTAGGTACAGCAGGCCTTTGCTACTGCATGCCTTGCCTATGCCCAGCAGACCTGACACTAGAGCAGGCTTAAAACCTTCTCTTCCCACTTTTGGCTGTAGAGACGTCAGTCCTAACTCCTCGTTTTTTTACTTAGAAGGTCTGGGTAGGTCTGAGAATCTCTGTTTCCAGCACATTCTTATTAGCTAATGCTGCTGTTGTGTGGAGGGGGTGCAGACCCTGGCCTGGGACGACTGTGTTGGCTCCCAAGAGTGGCAGAGTCTTGCCTTGTCCAGCCTTGGTGACTCTCAACCCTGGGAAGCATTTGCCCCTTAGAGCAGCGGTTCTCAACCGATGGGTGGTGACCCCTTTGGGGGCCAGATGACCCTTTTCATAGGGGTCACCTAAGACCATCAGAAAACACAGACATTTACATTATGATTCTCAATGGTAGCAAAATTACAGTTATGAAGTCGCAGTGAAAATAATTTTATGATTGGGGTGGGGGTCACCACAACATGAAGAGCTGTATTAATGGGTCACAGCATTATGAAGGTTGAGAACCATTGCCTTAGAGCATGGTATGGGATCCCTGGGGCCTGTCTGCCTGTCTTGCAGTCTTGCAGGCCTCCTGCTTGGGACACAGATTGCTCACTTACCTCAGCTGGAATCCCTCCCAGGTACCAGGTGTGTCAGTGAAGAAGGATGCTGGAGAGACGATTCTATGATGGCTAGCCCCACTCACCCCAGCCCCGCCTCGTGTGTTTACAGAGTGGTCACACCGCAGTCCATAATCACTCCTGACAGCCTTCATTAAATGCACAGGGGCAATTTATAGTCAATTAAGGTGCAGAGAGCTGCTTCCTTCTTCAGGGGCCCCCACTGACACCTGTCACCAAGGGAGTCCCAAGGAATCTGTGGATTGTGTGAAAGTGGGGTGTCATAGAGGGGGTGGTGGCTTCTGAAGCTGGGGAACTTCATCCTCTGAGTCTATAGCCACACCATGGCCACAGCTGCTGGCTAAGCGTTCTGTGGTGCATTCAGCCATGGGCTACAGAGGAAGGGCTTGAGCCTGGCTCTTCCCCGAAGGAGTAGTTACTTTGCTTTCAGGGTCTCAGTCTTCTCGACTGTACACTGGGGCTGTTGTGTGTAGTTCACAAAGTGTGATGATGTTGTGGTGAAATAATGCATGTGGTGTGCTGGGTGGTTGGCATGGTTGTCTCTGTCCGAGCTGGGGATGTCGCCTCCCATTAGGTAGAGCATTGCTACAGACCAGAAGCCGAGCAGACGGCAATAGTGCTAAGTCTTCCCTGGCCTCACATAGCTGTGTGTGTGTGTGTGTGTGTGTGCTCATGTGTGTGTGTGTGCTCATGTGTGTGTGTGTGCTCATGTGTGTGTGTGTGTGTGTATGCGTGCACGCACGCATGCACGCACGCACGCATGCACGCACACACGTGCGCTCTTCTAGACAGGGCCTCTGACCCCAGAGAGCGAGGATCTCAGGGTGAACAGCGCCCCCCCCCCAAAGATGAAGAGAATGAAGGTGCTCACCATTGACTCCAGGAAAACGGCTCTGTCAGAAGCTATGCTCACACTCTTAGTGCATCCACACGGTGGGCTGGAGAAATCCGGCAGCAGCGTGGCGTTGCCTCTCAGCCCCCGAATGTAAATATCTAGGTCTGTTTGAGAAATAGCACGTTCTGAAATTAGATCAGGAGCTGTATAGGAAAGACAGACTGCCTAGGGCCCCCAAGGGGGCTTACCCCTGCCTCAGCCTGGTGCCCTCACTCACGGTGCTAACATATGGACGGTGACACATGACACGCGACACATGCCCAGCACTGATCTTGGCACACCGTCAAGGCTTCTACATCTTCGCTTCCCCGCCCCCCCCACCCCCCACTTCCTGGCAGAAAATGACACCTTTTCCTCTCCTGCAATAATATTCTGCCTAGCTCTATGCTCATTAAAGGGATGGAGGGGACAGGGCTACCCCCTGCTGCTCTGCCCTTCTCACCCGGGCAGGCTCCCTTCTCAGCATCTGCGTGTATGGCTGAGAGGGTGGAGCGTGTGTTAGTGCAGGGTAAAGGAGCTGCTCTCACCTCCCTCTCTCCTGCCTCTTTCCTCAGCCACAGATTTGGATACTGACTGTCCGTGACCAAGTGGCAGGAAGGGTGAAGCCCCAGGGTGTCTGCAAGTGAGGAACCCCCAGGCCAAATGTATCTTAGTGGTAACGGGCCTGTTTTGCCTGAATTGGGCCTGCCAACCTCCCGCTCTCTGTCCCTTCGTTCAAAGCTGTGATCTGTCATCCGCAGATCACTAACCCATCAGGTGGGTATTTATGTCTCTGTGAGGAGGTGAGGAGCAATGGACCTGCTGTGGTCACAGAACTGCAAACAGCACTGAAGTCTGGGGCAGCCTACCTGTGTGGACAACAGGGACCTAGATGGCCAGATGCTCATAGTCCCACTAGACATGGTATTTTGTCTGGATGCTCAGGCTCTGGAGACCCCTTGATGTCTCTGATGAGAACTAGTCACATCTAAAAGCAATTCTGTCCTAGACCTGCTGTGCCAGAGCCTTCCAAAGGCTCCCCTGGCTGGGCAGTGGTGATACACACCTTTAATCTCAGCACTCAGGAAGCAGAGACAGGTGGTTCTCCAAGTTTGAGGCCAGCCTGGTCAATAAAGTGAGTTCCAATACAGCCAGAGCTATTTAGAGAAACCATGTCTTGAAAAATAAAACCCAAACCCAAAGGCTGTCTCGGGGTGGTACTGAGTGGACCCAGTGCTTGGGGATAGGAAGAGCAGAGAGTTTGGTATGGCAGGGCAACAGGCCTCTCTCATGGGGAAGTGACTCACTGTTGGCCACGTGTGCTCATGAGTCCCTCACTGGTGGCAGCTAGCTCCTCTTGACAGTTAAAATGAAAAACAAAACAAAATAAAACAAACAAAAAACAAAAAACCAGGAAAAGGAGTCACCTAAAGTCCCCTTGTATTCTAACACTCCTGAATTCAAATCCCCCTTCCTCCGGTCCTCCTGTGTGCTGTAGAGTTAACAGGAGCTGCCATTATGGAGGGTACTGTATTAGTTACTTGTTGTTGCAATAAAACGTCTGACCAGAGCAACTTAAGGGAGAGTTTAACCTGGCTCACAGTTTGAAGAGATACAGTCCATCACGGCAGGAAGGAGCGCAATGATGGCAGGAGCCCAAGGCAGCTCGTTACATTGTATCCACAGTCAGAAAGCAAAAGGGGGGTGGGGTGGGAAACGGACAATGCTCAGCTCATTTTATCCTTTCTATTCAGTGAGGCATCTCAGCCCATTGGATGGTTCCACCCACATTAAGGGTGGGTGGTACCACTTTAATGAACCCAGTCTAGAGACTCCATGCAGGCATGCCCAGAGGTTTGTCTCTTAGGTGATACTAGATGCTATAATGTTGACGTCAATACTAGCTGTCACCACTGTGTAGGTAGTAAGCCTGTGTGTCCCTCTTCCCATCCACCCTTCATGACCCCTGTGCACGTGGCTGCCAGAGCTGGTCTTCGTGTTGTTGGCATGAGATACTTTGAGCACACGGGGACAGTGTGACATTGCAGTCTCCCTACTGTAAGGATACCTCGGATAGTCACATCGTGTGAAAACATTTATTTTAAAATTTTATGTACTTATTGTGTGTGTGTGTGTGTGTGTATGTGTGTGTGTGTATGTTTTGCCTGCACATATGTCTGTGTACTATGTACATGCAATATCCTTGGAAGCCAGAAGAAAGCATCAGAATCCTTGGAACTTGAGTTACTAAAGGTTGTGAGATGGCGTCTAGGTGCTGGGAACCAGACCCAGATCCTCTGGAAGAGCTGCCAATGCCCTTAACTACTGAGCCGTCTCTCCAACCCCAAAGACAGGTTTATTTTGACAACATCCTGGGCACTTCCACTCCATGGTCGGTTGCCCCTGTGGCCTGTGGCAAGGCAGCATGCCACCGTGGGAAGCATATGTTGGACTGAACATGCTCATCTCATGGCCAGAGAGTGACAGGGAGGAGGAAAGAGCTTGGGGTCCCATATTTCCCATGAGGGCACATCCTTGTAATGACTTCTCGAAGTTTCCACACTTCCTAATAGCCCTGCATGCTGGGAACCAAGCCTCTTAACACATGTGCCTTTGGGGAAAGCTTCTGATCTAAACTACAGCAAGCAGTTAGCTGCCGGCCACATGTGCTTATTTATAAGCAAATTGATCACGGTGAAAAAAAAAAAAAAAACCAGAAAATTCACTTTCTTGTTTCCATTGGCCACCTTTCAAGTTCCCAGTCACCACTCGGGTCCTGTGGCGACTCTGTCAGACAGTGTACACACGGTGTTTCCATTACCACGGACACTTGGGCATGGAGTGTCTGGTTTTGAAATAAGAGCCTGAAACTTGGCAGCGTGCCAGAGTCACCCATCCGGGGGACCGTTGACCTTCGCAGGAACACTCAGGCTCTGGCTACCATTCTCTGAGTGCGACACTCCTCCCTCTGGCCCTAAAGACAAAGAACATTTTCTGCTCGTGGCATGGCAAGAGTCAACACGGCCGAGAGACCGAGTGGCCCGGGTGATGGAGACAGAGGGCCTGGAGGCAGGTGGGTCGCGACAGGAACCTCCGACCCCCAGCCTGTGGTGCAGGGTAGCAGAGGGCAAGGTGCTCGCCCTCGGCCCAAGGCGGTCCTGCTGCTTGTGAATTTTTACAGCTGTTTACCCGCTGTTCCGTCCAGGAAGGAAATAACTCTCCCCACGGCCACTATGAATTCTCCGCGGCCCCGGGAAAGGCAGGGGCTGTGATGGGAACATTGTCTGTAGTCTTGTCAGGTAGCCGCTGTGAGTGACAGGCGGAGGAAGCAAGCCGCTGAAAGCCATTACCCTCGCACTTCAGTGCAGTTGGAAAAATAGTCATAAATTAGTGCCGGGTGCTGAGCGAGGGGAGAGGGAAAAAAACACAAAAAGGGGGGAAAAAGGAAAAAAAAAACGCCTCCCTGAAAGTCATCATTTCCCTCCTGAGGGTGGAGGAGCCGATGGCACAGGAGGTGGTGGTAGCTTGGACGCGTCACCTAGCCCTGCCGGTCAGCTGGTTTGGCCATGTTGGTAGATGGGAAGCAAAGCCATTGGTTTGGACTGGGAAGGCCAGAGGGCGGGCTTCCCCTCACCTCTCTCAGGCTGCCCCCTGAGGATGAAACACCCACCCTTGTGCGTGCACACCATCGATGTGTGTCCCATCGATGTATGTGCTAGTGTGTCTTTGCAAAGTGGTGTTCTGCTTCCAAGCACACCTCCGTCCCCCCACGTTGTATCCAATCAAATGGGGTGACCTCTCCTTTATCTCAGGCTGTGCTTCTCTATGTTTTCAGAGACCCACGTGAAGCACCTTTGCTTGACAAGGCTGCACATGGGCTCGTGTGTGTGTGTGTGTGTGTGTGTGTGTGTGTGTGTGTGTGTGTGTGTTTGTGTGTTGGGGGGTGCATGCATGTGAGTGCACATACACTCAGGGCTACCCACCACCTTGGAGGCTGCTGTTTATGAGGCAGAACTCGGAGGGAGGAAAAGGCCAGCTCTATGGGGGTGATCCTCACACATATAGGTCACAGGCTCCAGATTCTCAAAGGGGCCATAAGTAGGGGCCAGGCACATGGCAGACAGGTCTAAGCTCCTTTGGAGTTCCCCGAGCTAAGAGTGGAGGGTGGGTGGGACCTGGGCTGTGATAGACACTTGCCTAGGCTCTCAGTGTGCAAACAAAACAGTGTGAACTTGAGCCACAGCAAATCTCTAGGTGAATCCTGTGGTTGTTAGACCTTAAAGAAATCTGTTCAGAACAGATGGCTGGGTTCCTTCCATCCCTGGGATTTGGAGAGTTCAGTTTTAGCAGGTGTGAGATGGGACGTGGGGGTGTACATTTCTGCTGTGGTCTGGGTGATGTTGATGCTATTGGCCTGAAGAGCCCACATTCGGAACCACTGCTGGTGAAGCCTAGACTGTACTTCAGTGAGTCCCCCGGTACCTGTGATGGTAGGGAGGGAGGCTGTGTAGCCTAGTAGTTATAGCATGGTTGCTGACTGCTGGGGCTCAAAGACTGTCTCTGCTACCTACCTCCAGTGTGTCCTTAGTCTAGGAACTTAGCCTCTCTGGGCTTGGCCCTTCCTCTGCTGTGAACTGGGAGAGGGAGGAGATCTATGCCCAGGTCCAGAGTGGAAATTTGACATGTTTAACAAAGCTTAGAAGAGATATCGTCAGCCTTTGGGGCTGCTGTAGTCACCTCCTTTTGCAGATGAATGAACTGAGCTAGAGGTCACCCTGCACATCCAGCAACACCTCCCACCCGGTCCCCAACTCTGAAGCTCATCACTGTCTCTGTGCTTGGGTCCTGCTTGGCCCTGTGTCCTATCTCAGTGATAGGTGAGCTGCTTTCCCTGCCTGGTGATGTGTGTGAGATGGGGGTAGACCGTATTCCTTCCTTCTCAGCAAAAACAGTGGGATAGGACAAGTCCCATAGGTCACTCTGGCCCTTGTTCCCTTAGCTCTGGGATGAAGCCCAGACCACTACCTGCTCCTGCAGCTATGGTATTTTAAACTTAAACTTGAGACTTCCCTGGAATGGCTGGGATGGAGAAAAGTCTGAGAGCTGGCTATACATGTATATACATGAGAATACAGGGACCCATGCACGTGGCACATCCATGTGTACATATGGTGCACGTGGCACATCCATGTGTACATATTGGTCCTGTGCACAGAGCACTCACTCAGTGCCCCTGGAACCCTACTGTCTTTCTGTGGCCCTTTCTGTGGCTTCCTTGGCAGCGAGGGCGGCATAAAAGGGGCTGGTCCCCAAAACTTCTGTTTTCCATTCTGGAGGGTCCTATAGGCAGGAGTCTGGGGGCAGGTTCTCTATCTTGGTAATGCGCATCTTGACTGTGTTTCTCCCGGGGATCCTGGGAGTCCCCTGGGAACTGCATGGTCTGAGTGGCCCCTGTCAGTATTTCGTGGCATTCTGCCCCATTCCTGAATCCCCGCTAGGTTCACTTCTCAGCTAACTGAGCCACCCAGGCTGGACATGAGCTATGACAAGCTAAGAACGGTAAGGTAGACACAGGAGAAGAGACCCTCAGAGCAAGGAACCAGAAGAAATAGCACAGAACAGCACTTAGGCCACTTGTAATACAGCCCACACCAGCCTGTAAGGCTCCTGGCCCAGCCGCCCACTAGGTCTGACCTTCTCTCCTGTTTTTTTCTCCTGCTTGCCATGTGTTAGCACTCAGCCTTGGTGTGAGCCAAGGATATCCTCACCCCAGGGCCTTTGCACTTGCCGGTCTTTCTGCCTGGACCTTCCCCCTGGAGTCTTTGCAGATAATTCACTCCCATATCCCTCTCTCCAGCTCTAGAGAGCAGGAACCTTCTCTTTTCCATGCTGTGACCCAGGTGCCCAGCCGAGGGCTTGGCACTCCAACGACTTTTTAAAATGGATATTTATTGAATGAAGAAAAAATACATGGGTGAATGTTAGAGTGGGTAGACAGAGGAGAAATAGCAGCACCAGGGTAGGGAATACACTAAGCCCCAGTTTCTTAAACTGTAGGTTACAACCCACTCCCACGCCACACAACTGAATGTGGTGGTTGTGGAAAAAAAATCAGCCACAGTAAAAGTTTTCTGGAGACTCAATGGTCAAAGATGAATTCAGAATTAAACACACCATAACTAGAAGGTGTCCCATCATGTGGCATCACTGAAGCCTTGGGTTTGAGCACACAACATACACACTCTGCACTGTGCATGCCATCTCACTACACAGTGCCAGGGAGTGTTGCCCGAGACACCTCGGCTCTGATTCGAGACTATGGTGTGTTTTGAACGACAGTGTTTTCCCTTTGCAGACAAAACTTTCTGCTCCTACAGAAACGTAACAGTTTAATTATGGGAAACAGAGTCTTTTCTCATCTCCCAGCTGTTATTCTTCAGCGTTCAAGTATCAAATTAGCGTGCCTTTGTTTTGGATTGTGTTAGGATGGTATGATTTTTAAAAATTGCTCTTGGAGTTGCTGACTTGGTTTCATAGAAAATCCTTCAACGAATTCTGGTTTGGGGTTAGGACAGAATTTCCAATAAATTCGGAAATGGCCCTAAACATACTTCTGCCATTTTGTGCTCTGAGTTTATGTGAAGCAACATTCTCTGCACTCATAATGGTGAAATCAAAACCTGAGTCAACCCTGAAAAAACACTGAAGATGCCCTCTGGACCACTGCACCAAATATTCAGCCAAGGCATAATTATTTTTGTAAGAATAAACATGCATGTCCTCTTATTGGTAGGCAAAATTGTTTTCCTCTTTAATAAGTGGTGAAATGAAGTGTTTGTCAAAGAATTGCTTGAGAAACTTGCTTATGATTTACTATCAGTAAGTGCTTGTACAGCGCTTCATATGCCTGTACATCTGAGGTGGTGTAAAAATTTATTGTGTAAAATGGGGTCGTGAGTGAGCCCAGTTCAAGAAACCATGTACTACGGAGTCAGCAGTTGTGAGCCCAGGGGAGAGCGGCTGAGCAGTGGACCCAGCTGGATGGGAGGCTTGGAGAAGAGGTAGGGGGCCCCCATGTGGGGAGCCTTGGGCCAAATCCTCTAGACTTGAGCCTAGGTACTAGTGAGCATCAAGCGTGCGCAGATAGCAAACGCAGGGTCTTTGACGCAGCCCCTCATGGTCCTTCTTAAGTCTAAAGCTTTGGTGACTCCCATTGGCCTTGTATCCTTTCCAAGCTCCTTAGTCACCAGATCAGGCCAACTGTGATCAGACCACGGCCCTCGGAGGTGTGTCTGGGCAGCCCGTATGGGTGCTCGCTTCCCCTAAAAAGAGCTATGGTCCCCTACTTCCTCCTCAGGGTGGTTGATGGTAAGTTTCTCTTTCTTTACTGGAATACTAGATCTGAGCACATGAGACCTGTGCCCTGAGGCAGGCCGACAGCTGATCTCAGTGCTGTCCTTGCTACCCACAGGTCCCTGGTCAGCTCTGCTCCCCACCGTGCTGATGCCCAGGAGGGCCTTTTATATATGTGGGTCTGAGGGCGATACAATAGCCTCTTGTCTCCCAGGAGCCCCAAGCCTGGCTTGTACTCCCTAACTCACAGCCCCCTCAGATCCTCTCTCTTCCACTGCCGCATTCTAACTTTCTTTATTTCCATTCAAGTTAAAACAATGTGTTCTACTGTAACATTGTTGAAACACAGTAAGCCATGAGTTAGTGGATATGATAAATACATTCTGACACTTGCATACATGTCATTGAAGCCACCATCAAGACAGTGAGCTCCTCTGTCACCTCTAGGGTGTCTACTGTTCCTTTGTCTCCTTCCTCCCACACCAGGTGATGCCCCCCACCCCCACGCCTCCAATACTATGGGTTGGCTTGTTTCCCCAGAAGCTCGGTGGATGGAGGGCTATTTCAGACTCTCATTCTGCATAATTGAATAATCATTTTGAGATTCATTCCTACCGTTGGGTATGACAACAGTTTATCCCCACAGGGGTGCTAGGGATCCCAACTCAGGACGTCATGCTTGTAGGGCATACTTTACTGTCTTCTCCCTAGTCATATTTTTCTTTTTTCCTCTCTTCTTCCTTTCTCCTCATCCTCCCCTTCCTTTACCCCTTCCTCTTCTCTCCTCTTCTTTTTCTTCGAGACAAGATCTCATGTAGCCCTACCTGGTAGCCCAGCCCGGCCTCGAACTTGCTGTGTGACTGAGAATAACTTTAAAGTCTTGACCCTCTTAGCTCCATCTCGTGAATGCTCGGATGGTCGTTATGTGCACAGGGACATTTGGATTTCTCCTAAGTCAGGGCTCCTCCAAATAAAGCCACCACAAACATCTATGTAATTTGTGCACGCAAGACTCGAGTCCTTGAGTTGGGGACATCAAGGGAGCAGTCTGCAAGCTGGCAGTGAATGGCAGGCAGGGTAGAACAGCAGTTCCAGGAACTCCCTGTGCTCCGTGCCTGCCCCCTTTATCTATTAAGCCCGCTGAGTGGTAAAAGCCGAATGGCCCCAGGTGGTGGCATAATAACATCTTTAATTGTTCTCTGAATGAGATTAACTTCTTATCTGACAGTTTGACATCTTTACTGTTATTAATGCCCAAATAATGCATTGTTATTTTTATAAACTCCATGGTGGCAAACATATTTTCCTTTATTTGGATTAAAAATAGATATATTTGTTACTTTTCATTACCCCAGGCTGGGTCTCTGGCTAGGGAATGTGGGCTGGGTAAAGAGAAGCCACATCCGCCTGTCACCTCCCAAGTGGCCTAAGGGGCTGGGCCCTAGAGCTAGTCACTTGGTAACCGCACACCTGAGGCTTTGGTGAGCTGTGAGTTCCAGGTCTCTATGCCCGCCTGGGAAGACGTCGTTTCCAGCTGTCCTGGATGCTCCTGGCCCCTGAACATTGCTCTAGAGCAGTCTGGATGTGTTGTCACGGGCAGTTTGAAGAGCGGTGCTTGACTTCTTAATCTTAAGCTAAACTCGGCATAGGTTTTCCACAACATGAATTAGGCAGAAAGAAAGGAGGAACCCACTGAAAGAAAGAAAAAAAAAAGTACCTTCACTTAACCATGTGCGAGCTTGTGCGCATTCACTGATGCCCTATTGTGTGCTAGAGGCTGGATGGTCCTCGGAGTCTGCCTCCAGGTCACCTGTGCTAAAGGAGGTCCAGGGCAAAGTGGGCGGTACTGAGGCCATAGAGCCCAAGTTCATTGTCAGACTATCTGGATCCAAATCCAGATGTCTCAGCACAGACTGCGCATCTTCCCTGAGCCTCTGCTCCCCTGGTCTGTGGAATGGAGAGTAAAGTATGCATTTCCACAGGTCCATGTAAACACAGTGGCTCAGGGCTCAGGAGAGCCAAAAAAACGATGTCAGCGGTAATTATTCTAGTGCCACCTGCTCTAGAGCTCTGGAGGGGGCTGGGCCCTGTGGAATGACTGCTGAAGCGGGGGTGGGGGGTGGTGGGGGTGGGAGGAGTGGTCAGGAAGCGGCAGGAGGGAGCTCCACCTACTCTGTGACTCTTCACCTGCCTCCAGGGCCCCCTGGCACCTCCACTTACCCCATCGTTAGCCAGGCTGTCAAGGTCGATAATGCCTCTGCCTTGGAAATCTGGCGCCGACGTCTTTATCAAAGCCAATATTAATTTTCACTAATTAGGAGCTGCCGCTAATGAGTGTCACAGCTAATTTAGCTCATCTGTAACCCACCAACAGCACCGTGCTTGGGCCAGGCTCCCAGGTCCAGGAGGCTGGTGCCCGCCACCTCCCTGCTCCCTGGCCACAGTGCAGGAGCCACCAGCTGCCGGTGTTTCTGATCCTTTGAGCTGCCCTGGCTGGCTCGCTCTGCAGAGGGTCTGGTGGCCTCTGACCCCAGGAAGCCCCCCCTCCCCCCGCCGCCCCGGGAGGGGTCAGTGTGTGTCCCGCTGATCCTGAGTTTGGGTTCTGAGCTCCCTTGGAGAATTCCTCCCTGTAAGGACCAAATCCCTGCAGAAATGCTACCTGCATCCCACTGCTTTTATTAGGAAGCCTTTGGAGCCTTTTCCCTCCTAGGGTCTGGACTCCCTGGACACATGCTTGGGAGTTAATCAGAGACTGGTATTGAGTGGGGAGATGGAACCTGGGTTCTGGCTGCTCAAAGCCAGTAGGCCTATGCCTCAGTTTCCTGAAGAAAGTTGGTTAACATCTTGGGAATCGTGATAGCAAATGAAAGCGTGTGTGAGCTCTCTTCCTGCCCACTGTGCCTCAGTGGTCTTCACTGCTAGTCTTGCTCTCTCAGAACCTATCCCTTTGAGGGAACTGACCTGCATACTCCCCTCTCCGTCAGTTAGCCTGCACAGGGCTTTGCCTAGAACTGCCGCGGAGGCAAGGAGCAAGCTGCCGGGCCCAGCTCACAGTGAGGTACCAGGAATAGTGAAGTGAACTGAACAAACCTGGATTCTTTCCCCGCCTCTCTGAATCTGTTGCCCTGTCTGCAGACTGAGGTCGCCCCCCAGCTCTTCTCTCCCAAGATCCTAGGAGGTCCTGGGGAAATAGTGAGTGAGCCGGCGGGCCTCTGCCCCCACCCCTACAAGAAAGACTAGGCAGGCGACTTGTGCCCCCAGGCCTTTGGGGGTCACTACCACTTCCCAGGTTGGGCTGGGATCAGGTCCTGGTCTGAGCCGTTCAGCCCGGTCACAAGCCACTTTGCTGTGCTGATATCGTTCCCTCCCTCCCATCTACTTCCAGTTGACAGAGAGAAGCCTTGACCCTCAGACACCCCAGCCCCCTGTGCTGAACAGGGTCCCCTCTTCCCCCTCCCCCTGCCCTTCTTGGCACCTGCATGCCACTGGGGAACCAAAGGAAGGCCAGCCGTGTGGGGAGGGAAGTCTATGCGTGGGAGGACTCCTGTCCCGACCCTCTCAGCTCTTGCTGTACAGCCCAAGCCCTGGACGCGGGGAAGGGAGGGCTCCGGAGGGTTGGGCAGGCGAGGACGTCTTTTTCTGCACTTATCACCTCTGAAAAGCGACCTTCAGGCCGAGCCAAGTTTGGGGGAAGTGCCTTCAGGCGTGACAGATTTGACTATAAATCTTCTGCATTAATGCCCGGTTCCCAAGGTCTGTCATTCTGTATGCCACGTGACAAGTACACACTGTGCAGGACCCATCAGTCACCTGTGGGTCCCCGCCCCCACCGGCTTTGTCTGAGGCAGTGGCAGGCTCGGGGTAGGTCGTACAGGAAAAGGGTCTGGCAAACTGGCTGATGTCAGGAGGTGGGGTGGCTGTCAGGAGTGCTGGGGCGAGGACGAGGCTGGACTGCAGACAGAGGCTGTGCCTGGGTCCTGGAGGTGGGCGGGCAGGAATTTGGCCTTCCAGTTGGGAGCTCAGGGCAAGCTCTGGCATCTCCGCCTCTTGCTCATCTCCAGCCTGCTCTGCTGCTCAGTTGGGCTGGCTGCCTTCTCTGGGCCTCAGTGTCTCCAATGGAGTGAGTGTCTGAGGTGATCTTTGAAATCACGCCTCTCCGGTGGCCCACGGCTCCCTGTCACCTTCCAGCTGCTTCCGGACCCTTGGAGGCTAGTCTCTTGATGGGACCACAACCAGGTGGGAGAGTCTGTTGGAGATGCATCAGCTGAGTGACCAATGTTCTTTCCTTCCCATCCAAGATACAGGGTGCTGGAATCGGTGGCTGGACCTTTGACAAAGTGGTGGTGTTTATGTAGACACATACCTTCACAGGGGACCTACATCCTTGCTCTTGGCTCCTGGTCCCCAACTATATCAAGTGTGTGTGTGTGTGTGTGTGTGTGTGTGTGTGTGTGTGTGTGTGACTCCATTGACATGAAGCTTGCATCTAGGAGTGTGTGTGGAACCTCCACTTCAGCCCTCTCCCTGTATTGACGATGAGTTCAGTACTCACACAGGGGGAAAGATGTGACTGAGATCACACAGCTGGCCCGGTTGGAAGCTAATAGGGAGATGTGACCCTTGCTCTCGCTTGCTCCTTAGGTTCTCAGGACTCTGTCTTTGGCCCCTTCCCTGCATCCCTGTGGCCTCACTTCAGCTGCCCTGTGCAAGAGCCAACTTCAGAGATCGCTGTCTCTTGCCCCAGAGTTCTGCACGTGGATGTCACCTGTCTCCCAGGCCTTGGTGCCAGGCATCTCAAATCCAGCTTCAAAGACAAATCCTCTCCCTCCTTAAATTCTTCTAGCTTCTAAAATCCACTAGCTGCGAAGCCAGAACTTTGCAGGCCAATAATCCTGTCCTTAAGCCTTTTTACAAAATCACTGGATCTTGTTTCTATTTCCAAAATGTCTCTCAAACAGCCCTCCTCTTTTCTCCTTCACTCTTACCATCTCTACTTAGCCCAGAACCAGCAAATCCCAACCCTCAAATCACTTTAAAAAAAAAAATACTGTGCCCAGGCAGACATCACTAGTCAATCACCATACTGCTTTTCTTCTGTGCACAGCATCCCAGGCAGCCATTACCAGCCTACCAGTGTGGGTTCACAGGATAAAAGTGACCAGATACCTGTGGCCCATCTCTCACTCCTTGATCTCTTACATAGCTGTCAGAGGAATGATTTTTATGGTATAAGGGAGCTAGAGTCCTCCTTTACTTTCAAATCCTTTTATCATTCTCTATAGCCAACAGAATGAAGTTAAAACTTCGCAGACTGACAAGATGGCTCAGTGGATGAGGGCCATAGTGGGTGTGCCTGCTTGCCACATACACCTAGTGACATGAGTTTAATTCCTGGAACCCATGTGAAGGTAGACGGGGAGAACTATCTCCATGAAGTTTTCCCCTGACCTCCACATTCCTATCATATACATACCTTCCCCTCCCACTAAAAAAAAAAAAAAAAAAAAAAAAAAAAAAAAAAACCATAGAATTTCTTAAGCCCACTGCAAGGCCTTCCTGGCCCTGTCTGTGAGCCACTTGGTCTCCCATTTGTGGCTGCAGAGCTTGCCCTCCCATTCCTGCCACTCTTGAAGATTGACAGTTTTGTGGGCAGGCCTTATACCTGTTCTCATACCTCAGGGCATTTGCTCCTGCAACTGTCTGCCAAGGATGCCTCGACCTCCCTTTGCCTCCTTGCCCTTTGGTACTCCGTCTTTCCAGCCTCCTGGGAACTATCTCAGTCCACGATAGTGTGCTTCCCTCTGCCACCCAGCTCGGTACCACATCTGTTTGCAACTTCAGCATTTCCGTAGGCGACCCTGTGCAAGCAAGCGGTGTGCCCCAGATCACCCTTCTGCAAGGAAAGTCTTCAAAATAAGTTAAAGTCTTTAGACCTGGGCTGAAGAGATGGCTCACCAGTTAAGAGCACAGACTGTTTTTGCAGAGGAGCCAAGTTACGTTCCCAGCACCCACAGAAGGCAGCTCACAATGATCTGTAACTCTAGCCACAAGGGGATCTGTTGCCCTCTTCTGGACTTCATGGGCAGGTGCCCTCACATGTCCCATCCTCACCCCTATATACACATTTAAAAAAAAAATCTTTTTTTTTTTTTGGTTTTTTGAGACAGGGTTTCTCTGCATAGCCTTGCACCTTTCCTGGAGCTCACTTGGTAGCCCAGGCTGGCCTCGAACTCACAGAGATCCGCCTGGCTCAGCCTCCCGAGTGCTGGGATTAAAGGCATGAGCCACCACCGCCCGGCTTAAAAAAAAAAATCTTTGTACCTTTCAGCCTGTGATGAAGGTCTGGTCAACTCTGAGATGCCCACTGGCATTTTTCTTATTCCCCTGATAAAAAATATTTGGCTTCTTTTTAATGGTACCCATCTGTCTATTTAACAAACATATTTTCCTTGGCCCTGAATTTCCTGGCCTTCTTTTTTTTTTAAACTGCAAGTTATTCAAAGCTTTCTGTTGTCTACTCTGCTCATAGTTTGCCATTATAAACTGGGCTAGAAGCAGCACACAAGACCCGTGCCACAGCCTGAATGATGGGATGCTTTGAAATTTCCTCTGCCAAATGAATCAGTTCATCGTCCCTAAACTCCACCACCCGTTAAAGTCTTGGGACAAAGAAAAAGACGTAGACAGGTTTTTTTTGTTTACAGTGGGCAATCCCACCATGTGTAAGGGCAGGTTCTGGGTAAACAGTGGTGAACAAGACTCTGAGTGTATGGAAGCAAGACCATATCAACCAGATGCCTTACAAAGAGAGCCAGGCCCAGGGTGCTCCAAAGGCCTGCTGTCAGGGACAAGGCCCGGATGAGGGTGCACTTCATCACACTTGACAGCATTGGTTGATAGGTAGGTCACTGTTGGAGTGATACGTGAGATGATGGAATCAAGGATGGCTCCCAGCCTCTGGCTTTGGGACCTGGTCAGGGAAGGATGTCTTCAGATGGGGGATCTGCTTTAGAGATATCCAAGTGGGCTTTATGAAAATCCACAGGTTGACTGCTTGGGAACTTTGGCCTGGGATTGATGTTGACAAAGAGGGGTCTCAGACCACCCCAGGGAGTCCACCCCAATCTCTCTCATTCTCCAGCTATGGTCCCGAGTCAGCCCCATCTTCTCTGCTGGAGGCCAGAGCTTGCCTATGCACGTGGATGCAATGGCCTCTGCTGAGTAATGTAGACCCACCCCTAGTCTGAGGTCCCCTCAGAGGAGTACTCTGATAAACACCGATGTCTCAGGAAGCACACAGTACAGCTCTAGAGGCTGCAGAACACCAGCAGAGGGGTGAGATTAACTGGTTTCTTATTTGATGCAGTTGATAGCAGACAACCCAGTGTCTATACCAACAGTCTTAGAATCGGAGCCGAAGAGAGGAAAGGGAGTCTGTTTGGGAGGCAGAGGTTACTATGACTCCAAGGAAGGGGTCAAGACTCAAGAGAGCATTGCATAGTGGCTCTTTTTTTTTGGGGGGGGGTTGGGTTAGATTAGACCAAGGTAATCGGGGGCCCCATGGCCTAAGCCAGGCCCTGGGCTGTTATCTCTTTGCACTGTGTTGCCTCAACAAGTGATCTGGTCACCGCTAACCTGGGTTAAACAACAGGACCAGGAGGAAGCCTTAAGGCTGGGCTAGGAGGCTGGAAGAAGCCACTGGGGAAAGAAGCTTGGTTGAGTCTCTACTCTATAGCATCACCCTGAGCATCAGATACAGGACCTCTTTCCTGCTTCCTGAACTGAGCCTGGCAGGATGTGATGGCCACTGAGGCAGCCAGATCCTAGCATTGCCAGTGGACCTTAGCCTGCATGAGATATAAAGCTCCCACCGGCCCCCAGCAGCGGCCTGCAGGGCTTCCCGGCTATTATAGGTTAGCCTGTGCTGAGAGATATCCAGAAGTGCACCGTAGGGGCCACGTTAGAGGATGTATGCATGGGGCTCCCTTCCTGCCTTTCCTCTACAGAGGAACTAGAGCTGGGCAGGAGCCTTTGAAAGGGACCAGGCCACATCCTGGCATCCTCATTCTAAGGGTCCCTCGCTAGCAGCTGCTGAATTTCCAGGCACAAGAGCCCCTGCCCGAGCCCTCCTCCCATCTTTTTTTTTTTTTTTTCAAGACAGGGTTTCTCAGTGTAGTTTTGGTGCCTATCCTGGATCTTGCTCTATAGACCAGGCTGTCCTTGAACTCAGAGATCCACATGGCTCTGCCTCCTGAGTGCTGGGATTAAAGGCATGCACCACCTCCGCCAGGCTCCTCCCATCTTTTTATTCCCTTCCTCTCTCCCTGCTCTTGGGATTCCTTTCCTTCTTTCTCTCCCGCCCCCTCCCGCCCCTCTCTCTTTGCACTTTTCTGTTTCTTCCAGTGTCAATTCTTTTTCATAGACTCCTTCGCACGAAGGACTTCAATTCCAGGATCCCTTGCAGCTCTACCCCTCCCCGTCTGCCCAGACAGCTACCCTAAAGATAGCCTATTAATACTCTCTTCTTGCTGCCACAGGTTGTGCTCGTGCTACAAGTGTCTGGCTTTGAGAAACCTGTGCCCTGGACCATAGTGGAGAACCAATGCTGAGGAATGGGCTACCCAGGCTGGGAGAGGCTCCTCTTCCCGGGGGCACACTGATAGTCCCAATGCTGGGGACCACACAGAGGCAGAGTGGGCTTACAGTGGAGGAGTGAAGGGTGCCGGGCTCCTTGTTTATTTCAGATCTTTCCTCCAAAGGGACTGAAGCATGAGTGGTGTCAGGAGAAGATAAAATACCATGTGTGTGTGGAGGAAGCAGAGGCGTTAGGTAGTAGCAGGTGCCCGAGCCGAGCAGATTACAACCTTTGGACATTGCATGTGGCCCCAAGTTTTCTGTCAGTTAAATCCAAAGAGAGCCACATGGGGGTGTTTCCAGGCAACAGAAAGTGTGTCATTCATCTACAGAGACAGCGTTCCCACCAGGAACACATCTCAAGCAGGAATCGATCCCCTGGGGCTCAGTACACAGGATATCAAGTGGATGGTGTCTTCAACTGCGCTCATAGGACCATATACCTGTCCTGGTACTGACTGGAACAGGGCCTGGCATTCCAAAACTACTTCATAGTAGTTACCCACAGATTGTAGCGTTCTGGAGCCCTCCCTCCAGGCTAGGGTAGCCTCAGGACTCAGTGCTCCTCAGATGCTGAAGTTATTCTTGGAGCCAATACAGGTGACACATTGACTCAACCATCATCCAGCAGCTGCCACAGACACTCTGTTCCCGGGGGAGCAGGCTGGGACACAGAGTTGGGGTGTCTGACTGGCAGTAGCTCTTTATCTACCATTTGTGGTAGCTGTGATGGGGTGCACCAGCTGGATCTCAACCTCTCACCCCAGGTCTCTCTTTGATAGCCTCTCTTGCTCTGTTCCCAGCATCCTTCACTTAACCAGGCAAGCCACACTCCTGTTCATCCCTCTGGCACCGTCTCCCCAGCCCTCATGCCTACAGAGAGGTTGACCTTCATAACTACAGTGATGGAAAAGGAGAGAGATGCCCACCCATTCCAGAACCTTCTCCATCCTCTGGCCACTTGCCGGGTTTAGCCCTTTCTGTGGGTTGGTTGATTTTATCTTCTCTACACGTGTTTCACATCCATCCTACATGTGAGGGAAGTATCCTCAAGTTCTAATTCTGGGACCACGTGAAGCAAAAATTGTTCGGTTGGTTCATACATGCACCTGGCTTGTGTTTGCGGTCTCCCCGCTGGTAACACATGCCGTCACATCCACCCATCCCTCTTACGCCCTTGCATACACATTCTTCTTCCCCATTGCCTCAGCTCCCAGAACAAGGTGCTGGCCCTTGGCCTCCAGCCAGAGTGATCCTGTAAAATCCAGTTTAGGGACCCTCCCCTTGTCCTTACACCTGGGGTCACAGTGTCCCAAAGTATGTTCCCGGGGAAGGGGGGCAAGGACCCGGGGCTCCATGGCTCCATTACTCACAGGTGGGAGGATGCAGGAACAGTCGGGTCGCTCTTAAACGTCTCTCCACGTCGTCCTCATTAATAACTGTAATGCCAGCATCACTCGCTCTTAAATAGCCTCATTTATCAACAAGCAATTTGCCGTGGCGAGGTGGCAGGGACACAGATAAGCAGACGGGGCCGGGGTGCTTGCAAGACACCTGCCAAGCATCTTCGCTTCTCCTCTCCCAGCTCTCAGGGGAGCGGGAGGAAGGGGCAGTGAGCAGGAAGCTGGGAGAGGTGAGATTGCAGCCAGCCCCACGAGATCCTCTCCTCTGGGTGCAGAGGGTCTGGCCAGGGTGAGGCAAGACAGTGGGGTGCTGGCCAGATCCCTTGGCCCTCTGGGGGAACTCAAGTGGTCACAAGAGGTCCTCTGTCTGCAGCTCCTTCTGGAGAACAGTCAGCCAAGTAAGTGTACCTACATGTGAGGAGGTATGGTCAAGTTCTAATTCTGGGACCATGTAAAACAAACAAACAAAAATTGCTTTGTTGGAATACACACACACACACACACACACACACACACACACACACACACACAGCTCTCTGCCCCTTCCTGCTGATGCCCTTGGGGACACCTATCAACATGGGCTGTGGTGGCAGTCTTGCCTTGATTCTGATCTTACAAGGCGCATGTCTGAGGTTTTTCCCATGAGCTCTCACCACAGTCTCTGCTTTATACATTTTATCCTGCTGAGGATAGTCCCATCTGTCCCCAGCTGTTGGGCCTATCAAGAATAGAGTTGACTTCTTGTGCACGGACAGACTCCCCATCTGTAAAATGGGGACCTCACACACCCAAGTCCTTGCACGCCCCCAAGGGCTGAGTCAGATGTGTGCTTGGGTGCAAATCAGGATTTTGTTTTTCCCCAGGACAGGTCAGTGGGTTGGCAACTGCTGGAGTTGGTTGGTTGGTCCACTGGATAAACAATGGTACTGACGCATTTTATGCCAACCTGACACAAGTGAGGGTCATTTGGAACCTCGGTTGAGAAAATGCCTCCACTGGGTTGGCCTGTAGGACAAGTCTGGGGGACATTTTCTTGATTGATAATAGATGTGGGTGGTGCCATTCCTCAGAAAGGGGGCCTGAGTTGATAGGAGAGCAGGTTTAGTATGTCATGGGGAGCAAGCTACGAGCAGCATTCCTCCATGGTGGCTTCTGCTTCAGTTCTGCTCTCCAGGTTCCTGCCTCAGGTCCTGGGCGAAAGACTACAAGCATTAAGCTAAAATGAACCCTTTCCTCCTCAACTTGCTTTTGGTTAGCGTGTTTTATCACAGCAATAGAAACCCTGAGAGAATGACCGCCAAAGACCTGGGCTTGGTCTTTTCCCAGGTCCTTCCTGGGTCAACCTTTGACCTTCTGACCTCATCTGCCACATTGCAGGCAGCTGCAGTGAACAGCTGAGGTTTTTGTTGTTGTTTTTTTGTTTGTTTGTTTTTTTGTTTGTTTTGCGGGGGTGGGGAGGAGCAGAACCTTTCATCCAAATAAACCTTGCCTCCTGCCTCCAGCAGCCCCTCCTGCCACCCCATTGGCTGTGATATGCTAGAAGGCTTCCCCACAGCCCCATCTATCTCCTGAGGCTGGGAGGTAGTCCTCCCGTGCCTAAAAGCTCCTACACTGTCTAATCAAATGCAGAGTATCAGAGTGTGGTGTGGCTGCCGGGCAGGGTCAGGCCTGGGAGCTCCTTGGCTCTCAGCTTGGCATCCTGTTCTCAAGACGTCCTGATTCCATGGCTGAGCCAACAGGGGGTGCCATTTTTGTGTCTTATGCTGAGGTTCTTGGACCAAACTGGCACCCATGAAGCCACAATTAAGCCTGGTTCATATTCCTAGAGGATAAATGTTATTTGATAGTGAGATGGAAAAACTATTTTAAAGTCAATATAAGTATACTATAGAATATAATTCAGAGTTTGCATTGGTTTTCAAAAACAACCCTGAGCTCATTAAAGACCAGTCACACCTGTCCTGTCACTATTAGATTCTTAGTGAAAACACCTTGAATGAATGAATGAATGAATGGATGGATGGATGAATGAGTAGACTATTAGATGCAAGGTTTTGAATTAGCATCACCTTTGGGGTCGCTTCTTTGGGGCTTTGTCAGGAGAGGTCCTTGTCCCCCTCCTCAAGAGACATTTTGGCAGGAATCACTAGATGAGCATTTTGTGTGGTGGAGACCCAGTGCTTCTGAGAGTACAGAGGGGAGAGGAATGGAAGAGGCTGGGGTTATCATGGAAGGCTTCCTGGAGGAGGGGCCTGGAGTTCAGAGAGAAAAGATGGGCAGAGGGGTGAGTGCAGTGTTTTTCCAGCACTGGTCAGGTGAGCACCAAGCAGGAGTATGTGTGATGCCGAAGGACAGAGGTTCCGGTGCAGGCAGCCTGCTTTACAGTGATCTGCTTGATCTAAAGGTTTCCTCAGGCAGTTTGTACCAGCCTTCAGCAGAGTGGGGCCTGTGCCACAGTCTTCATTTTGTACCCCAAAAATAAGCTCAGGACACAGTCTCCATCCATAGTGATCAGGAACACAGATAGACAGTTTTTGACCTGTTGTTATGTCCACGCCAGCCATGACCCTTGGACCACATTCTAGCCCAGGCTGTCTAGAAAGATGCTCTGAGATGAGGATCAAGAGGTGTGGGGTATACCAGAGCAAGGATGGCAAGACTGAGCAGAGGCAGGAATGGAGCCATGAGACAGCTGCTAAAGGCTGTCAGCTGGTCCTCTGGGGAGGCCTGGGGTGGGGGAAATCAGGGAGTCCGGTCTTCTGTCCTTTCAACCGCTCATTAGGTACAGACTGTGGCTAGTGAGGAGGGGTGAGCTTGGGTGAGAATTGTGATGTGTACCCTCCTGTTAGCAGAACTAGTCCTCCCTCATCTCCTCCAGATGGACCTACAACAGCTGTCCGCCTGCCCGGGATGGTCCTCCAGCCTTAGTTCATACACCATGTCTTGCATCTCTAAAATCTGCAGTCAGAGATAGACAACAGAGGACACTAGACCACCATTCCACTCATAGAAACACAGTGTATAGAAATATGTACACAATTGCATATATGAAGATGCACACATTTTCATGTTTGTAGCTACAGTTTTCCTGGTCCTGCCTGGCCCACGGTCAGGACAAATTTCTCTCACCCGCCAGTCCCCCAGTCGCTCAGACCCAACCGAGTAAACACACAGAGACTTATATTGCTTACAAACTGAATGGCCACAGCAGGCTTCTTGCTATCTAGTTCTTATATCTTAAATTAACCCATTTCTATGAATCTATAAGTTGCCACATGGCTCGTGACTTACCGGTACCTTACATCTCGCTTTCCATGCAGCAGCTGGCAGTGTCTATCTGACTCAGCCTTCCACTTCCCAGAATTCTCCTTTCTCCTTGTCCCGCCTATACTTCCTGCCTGGCTACTGGCCAATCAGTGTTTTATTTATTAACCAATCAGAGCAACACATTTAGCATACAGAACATCCCACAGCACATGGTATGCATAACATAAACACATCTCCAGAAGGATACACCTGAAACTACATGCAGCAGTTCTTAGGAGTTAAGACCTAAGGAATGTTGTGTGTTATTTTGTTTGTGCCTGGAGATCAGAGTTTGGAGCTAGCCACTAGTTAACTTTAGAAGCCAGATGGTGGTGGCTCACATCTTTAATCCCAGCATTTGGGAGGCTCATGCCTTTGATCCCAGCACTTGAGAGGCTTATACCTTTGATCTCAGCACTTAGGAGGCTCACGCTTTTAATCACAGAACAATCTAGAGGTGGAGACAGGCTCTCAGACCCCTTTCTGTTTGAGGATTTGTAGAGACTAATTAGGATCACATTTCATCTGGTGCCCAATGTGGGGCTTGAACCCATGACCCTAAGATTAGGAGTCTCATGCTCTACTGACTGAGCTAGCTGCCCTTTTTGGTCTGCGGATTCGTAGAGGTAAGGTTCCTGCTCTGCTTCTCTGATCTTTCAGGTTATTACTCCAATATTTGACTCCTGATTTTTATTGATAAGACTACTTAGGATCACGTTTCAAAGGAAGCATGCAGTTAGAGACGTGACTGACCAAGGGAGCAATTCTACCTAGGTCTTGCTTGGTGAACCAGTGAGTTTCCCGTGGTTACACACAGAAATGTAGGTACAGGGCTGTTTACTGAGCATGGGGAAACTTACCAGCAGCTACTCCACTGAAGAATACCACCCCCAAGCAAATTTTAATCACTTGTACATCCTTGGGGAGGGGAGGGGCCCCATGCACACTTGCCTTGAGGATGTGAGTGGGCCTGGTCTTGTGAAGATCTCTTGCAGGTAACCATGGCTGTTTTCCTTCCAAAATGGCAACAACCATGTGGGTCCTGGAGTTCAGCATGGTTCCATAATCACATGGTCTTCATTGGTCTCTGGTGTGTTCTGCCACCTCAGTTATCCTGGTTGGCCCTGGTGAGAGCTAGATTAAAAATTGCTTGGGGGGTGGGTATTCTTCAGTGGAGTAGCTGCTAGTAAGTTCCTCATGTTCAGTAAATAGCCCTGTACCCACATTCCTGTGTATAACCAGGGGAAACTCACTGGTTCACCAAGCAAGCCCTGGGTAGAATTGCTTCCTTGGTTGGTGTCAGCCTCAGCTCAGCCTCTTTTCCCCTCTCCTTCCCATCTCATGTGAAAACAGCCTACGTTCTCCTCCTTTGCTTCCGAATGTTCTTTCGGATCACTTATGCATCAACCAAGAGGCTTTGTGAAATACATCTGCTCAGGCTGGTCAGTTCAGGAAATGGCCCGTCCTCTCTATGCATCTTCCTTTATATAGTATTTATCCCAAGTGTTGGCTGTGGTTTGAATGAGAAATGTCCTCCATAGGGGCATATGTGTGAACACTTGCCCCCCCCCCCAGCTGGTGGCGCTGTTTTGGAAGCTTTTAGGAGATGGCCCCTGGCTGGAGGAACTGGTCACTAGGTGCGGGTCTTGAATGATGCTCTGTAGCCTGGCCCTACTTTCTGCTCGTGCTCTGTGGACTGTGGACACAATGTGACCAGCTGCCTCCATGCCTTCTCCTCATGATGGACTGTGTCCCTTCTTAAACAGCTCCTCCCTTCAGCAGGCTCTTGTCAGGTAGCAGGACAAGGGACATAACTAATACAACCTTCCTCATTTTTCTTATCAATTCAATTTATCTCAATGAAATATCTTATTTGATTGTTTTGAGCTTTTGGCTTTATTCGGGTGCCTCCATCACATGCAGTACCAGATCAGAACTCAAGGCCATTTAAATGGTGGTCCATTTGAGAACAGGGAATCGCCCTGCCCCCACAACTCCATTCAGAACTTTAAAAGAGTATTTATTTTTATTTTACATATATGAGTGTTTTGCCTGCAAGAATGCCTGCGTACCATGTGCATGCAGTTCCTGAGGAATCCAGAAGGGGGCAGTGGGCCCCTGGAACTGGAGTTACAGTTGGTTGTGAACCACCATGAGGGTGCCGGAAACTGAACCTGGGTCCTCTGCAGGAGCAGCAAGGTCTCTTAACCCCTGAGCCATCTCTCTGGCCTCTCCTATTTAGTACTTTCGTTGAGTCTCCCTGTTGCTTTTTCTGCCTGACACACACGGAAGCCACCTGGCAGATGCTTCATTTGTGTTAATTGAGGAGTGAATGACCAAGCAGGAAGAGAATGACAGGCAGACAAGCTGGTAAATGGAATCTCATCATATCACAGAGGCCCAGAGAGGCCAAGTGACTCCCAAAGCTATCTGATCGACTGCCCAGGCAGCGAAAGTCACGTGATATGGGCTCATTAGGAAGAGCTCCTATTTAGGAAAAGCTGCAGCGAAATCCTTATGGTTTACTTTGAGAATGATATTAATAATCAACACTTGTTGGCTGCAGACTTATGTGCTAGATGCTCTTCAAATGTTTTATGCATGATCCTCACAGCAAACCCGTCCACCACTTTTTTACAGAGGAGGAAAATGAAGGACCAAGAAGCAAGGTGACAGATGCAAGGTCACTCCCCATCTTGGTCTGGCTGCTGTTGCTACAACAGCCTGCCTGAGACTGGGTCATTTATAAAGCACAGAAGTTTATTTCTCACCATTGGGGAGGATAGGGAATTCAAGACTCTAGCAGGATCTTCTCTCTGCATCATAATATGGAAGAGGGTGTCACAGGTCAGGAGCAGTGTTCAAGAGAGTCACATGGGATCAGTGTTCAAGGATGTCACATGGCAGGAGGGTGTCCAAGTAGTCAATGCTTCCTGCATACACCTAACAGGTGAAGGAAGATTGTTTTCCCAAGAACCTACTCTTATGGGGGGTGGGGGATGTCACTGTGGACAATGATGCTCCATGCTGCCTGCAGAGGAGGACAAAGAGCTTTGAGGCAGCCTCTTGAGGCAGCCACAGGCTTCAGGAGATGACTGAAGAGGGAAGATGTTCCAAGAGTGGGGCCACAGCAAGCCCATGGTTAGAACTAAGCCTATTGTGGAACTCTGGTTCCAGAGCAATGAGGCACCATGGTGAGAGAACCAGGGCACTGAACCCCATGGGGATGCGTATGGATGCCAAGGTGAAGGGCCACCTCTAAGAAGTTCTATGTTCAGTGGCAAAGAGACCTCAGTCTTCCACTTCCCTGTCTCAGTTTCCTGACCAACCATATGCACAGTTATTCCTTGGTGTGGGGCCTTGGAGTTCCCAGATCTGCATGGTGCTGGAAGGATGAAGATGAACTGCAATGGAAAGGGTTTCAGAAATTGTCCTCAGCCTAGAAATGAAGTATACATCATTCAAGAATGGCCAGTGAGCCAGACACCAGGCAGCTGAGGTGCCAGGAAAGCTGGTTCCTGCTTTCTCCCTTAGCCCCTCCCAGTGCCACATGTTTCTTGAGATGTGCCCAAGAGGGGCTGGGGATAGATGGAGGTCTGGTGTGACTTTTAGAATTACAGAACCACAGCCCTGCAGTCCCCTGAGTCCTATCATCTTGTGATTATTCGACAGTCCATCACTGTATTCATGTGTTCATTCATTCTTTGATGGTTGGGGGACATTGGCCCCATGACTGGTCTGTGCTAAGCATTGCTCCAATCTCTGGGGATGCAGAAGAGACCAGGGGTCACAGTGCCTGCCCTCGGAGTTCTGGGAGTCAGGTGGGAGACACAGGGTGAAAGTTTTGCTATAGAAGGGTCCATACAGCTTGTCATGGCTACCAAGAAGCTCCTCTGGGGTAAAATTCTTGCTATGCAAGCTGGGTATGGTGACATTTGTCTGTAACCCCAACCCTGGGGAGCAGAGATCTTGTTCATGGCAAGGCAGTCTAGCTAAAATGACAAGCTCTGGATTCTGTCTAAGGCAGGGGAGTGATTGAAAAGAAATCCTGGTTTCAACCTCTGACCCTAATATGTGCCTGCCTAGGCAAGCATATCCTTCATACATGCACACATGGATTCATTCAAACATACACAAGAGAAGGCCCCTCTTAGATACTAAAGCATTATGTCTGTTACTCTGGCATTTTCTGTTTCAGCTTCTAAGACAGGAACAAGGCCAGTGGCATGATACACCTCGTGCAAGCTGCACAGACAGGCCAGGATTGGAATCTAGGCCCAACTACATCCAAGTGTGATCTCTTCCTCTGTTGAGATAGTATGGATAGCTGTTGGAGAGGCTGCTTGGTGTGGAGGTCTGGAGGCTCGGGAGACCTGGGATTGATGGCCAGGGCTGTGCTTGGGCCTCAAGCACAGACTTAGTGTGATCTGGTTCTAGATCCTCAGGGTTTGGCTTGAGTAAAACAGCAACTCCAGCCTGCCCCCACCTGCCACCTAGCTAGAGGGCCCAAGTTTCCAAGTCAGGAAACAGGGAGTGGTCACCTGGTAGGGAGCCGTCTCGGGAATGGTCACAGAGTCTCCACACACTGTCCCTCCATGGTAGAGGTTCTGATGCGCTCCTGGGATGAGAAGAGAGGTGCATTTCTTCCTTTACTCATCTGTTCACCTCCTTATCCACCCACCCACCCACACATCTGTTTATCTACCCATCCACCCACTCATTCACCCATCCACCTATTCACCTATCACTCATCCACCTATCTACCCATTTGCCCACCTATCCACCTATCCACCTATTCACCCATCACCAATTCATCCATCTACCCATTCACCCACCCATTCACCTATTTACCCCATATATCTACTCATCTACCCATTGCTCATTCACCCATCTACCCATTTGCCCACCCATTCCCACTCATCCATTCATCTACTCATCTATACATCTACCCATTCATCCACCCACCAACCCCCACCCACCCATCCATGAATCCATCCATCTACCCTTTCCTCCATGCATCTAACCACTCTTATACCCATCCATCTACCCATTCACTCATTCACCCACCCATCCATCAATCCTTCAACTCATTTGTCCAACCACTCCTTTGTCTAATTTAGCCCTGCCCCTGATACATTCATTCTAAGAAAAGATATGCCTGAAGTCATATAGTCAGGGAAGCTTCTGGCCCAGTGTTTTCTCAGGCCATCTTTCTTAAACCACAAGGCTTTCTTGTCGACATAAATCTTGGGAAAGCTGTATCTTCCCCAGCTCCCACCCCTTAACATTGAGTATTAGCGTAATAGTGGTTCTGAGAAGTCCTGCAGGGAAGAATCCTATTTAGATTATTTTTCATTAAAATCATTTACAATGTTTAGTTATGGGGGGGGGCACAATGCTATGGTGCTTACGTGGAGGTTGAGGGACAGCCTTTAAGAATTGGTTCTCTCCTTCCACTGTGTGGATCCTGGGGATCAAACTCGGGTCTCCAGGCTTGGCAGCAAGTCCGCCTGAGCTATCTCACCGGCCCCAGGTTATTTTTCTAATGCAATGTTCTCTACATCTTTTTGACCAAGGAACATTTTTTTTTTCTCTCATGGAGTACCCGTGAGCCTCCCAGGGAATTAATGATTCGTGAAATACACTTTCGGAAGCTTTCCTTTAAGCACGAAATCTTTTTTTAATTATAATGACTTGCATGGAATATTCATAAGATCTATTATATATGTACCTGCCTTCTCACGTTGGGGTGACTCATCCTTCAGCCCTTCCTGGGCACATCATTGAACACATCACCCTGAGCAGCATCCTCTAGTGATGCTCCGTCCCTGACAGGACTGAGGGAAGGGACAGAACGGGGTGAGTTCTTACTTTTTAGAGATCATTTGATTTTTCCTTTCGTGGGGATCAGAGCACGGATTCATTTGCTTCTTTTATTGTCTGTGTTATGTCTTGGAGTGACTAAGAAAACATCTAAGAACCAGCTGTGTCAGTATGCAAATGCAAACACGTTGTCCCTGAGTAAGGGCCTGACCAGACCTTTCCTTTGTATGAACTTGAAATGTCATGTATGTATTTGGTTGTAGGACTTTTAGTCATTCAGAGGCCTTTGAAGATTATATCCTACATGCATGCCTTTTTTAAAAATGTATCTGTTTGTTGGTTTACTTATTATGGTACCAGGAATTGAATCCAGAACCTGGCACATGCTCAGCTAGTGCTCTATAACTAGCTATACCCCTCACTCTCTGTTTTTTGTCAAGGCAGCAGTTCACTATATAGTATAGGTTAACCTTGAATTCACAATTCTGAGGTCCTGGGATTCAGACATGTGCCACTATCCACGCCTCGTGTTACTGTCCTGCCTTAACCTATGTTTTGGATAACTGCACAGTCATTTGGGCTCAGACTGGATAAGAATATTGTCTTCAGGATCAGCTCAGGGCCTCGGTGTGAATCCTGACTCCACTTCTTCCTAGTTGTGTGATCCTGGGCAAGTTGCTAAATCTCTCTCCTTTCTCTGAGTGTGGGAGTGTGTCCATCTCATGTTTGGGGCTAAGTACTAGACGAGGTGGTTTGTGAATAGTGCTTAACTGAGTGCTGGACATATGGTAGATGCTTCATAAATACGGTGAAGTCACGAGTAGGGTGAGGTGAGTGAGGGTCCCAGGGCATATCAACTGCGACAAGCCAAATGCCTGCAACACGCCAATCTCCTGCATGCACAGGGACAGTACCCCAGAGGGAGTGCCACCTTCCCTCTTGTGTCCTGGGTGCCTGCTTTGCCACATGGGCTCCGCCATCACCAGAGGATGCTCAGAGCTGTAGCTCTTTGTCAAGTCTGAGCACCCCGAAGGCTCCCCCCCCCATCAGGTGAGAGACTCAACTTCCCACCTGTAAAGATCTTCACCTGAGCAGCAAAGGAACTGATCAAGGATGGGGGCCCAGGTGGATAAAGGGTGTGCCGGGGTTGGCCCAAGGATTCTTTCCTGCAGGACTTCTCAGGACCACTGTTACATTAATACTCAATCGATGTTAAAGGGTGGGGGCTGGAGAAGAGACAGCTTTCCCAAGATTTACGTGGACAAGAAATCCCTTCTTCTGAGGTCGTCTCAAAGGACACCAGTGGCTGTGGCGCCCCCACCCCCATGTCAGAGCCCTTGAGTCAGGGCAAGACCACCTCCAGCTGCACTGGACCTTCTCTTCCCTGTCAAAACTTTTAAAAACACAAACAGCGGCAAGAGCGGCATTTGCATAAATCTCATTAGAAAAAGTGCAAGTTTCATAAATCTTGTGATAAATTAGTGCGAGATCATTCTCAACGTGATGTATTAATTTTAAGGCAGAATGAATGGTTCTGTGATCATCGTGGGTAATTACGAGTCTCCTCTGAAACGAGGTGATTTCTGGGGGGCCTTCCTCTGGTTCTCCAGCAGGGGAGGGGTTGGGGGAGGAGTCTTACCTGCATCTGGATGCACACGTCTTCTCTCTTCTGCTGTGGAGAGTTGATGAGAAGCTGGGGCTGAAGAGCAAAGGTCTCGGGAGCCATGTTGTAAGGTATACACTTCCAAGAACCAAATTGCCTCCAAGAATGAGTTGAAACAACCCAGCCTTCGGCCCATGAGAGTTGTAGCCCAGGGGTTCTTAGAGTTACGGTCCAGGACCAGCAGCAGCCTTAGGACCACCTGGGAGTTAGTTAGAGATGCATCCGGAAGCTCTACAAAAACCACTAGTCTGCTCTAAACACATGCTCCTGTGAGTCTGAGGCTCGTGGCACTCGGAAAGCCTTTGTGTTACCCTGAGGGAGTCACTCAGGGGCTAATGCCCTAGTCCGTTGGCAGGTGGGGCCTGGGTTACCTCACTTGGACACACTCCCCAGGTGATGCAAAAATGGAATCAGGTCAAGATTTGCTGCCTTAAAGCCAGGTGATTTGGAAAAGTTTGGACACAATAAAGATTACAGATTATACACACAAACACATGCCCACATGCACACAGACACATATTACACATGTATATATTTTTGCCATGCCTGTGGATTGGTCTGGGTGCTCTACTATGGCTAGAGACCCACCAACAAGGTTGAGAGTGTAGAGGTGCCTGGCCTCCCCGTGGGAAAAATGAAAATGCCATTTAAGACTGTGGCCCCCAGCACAGCTCCACGGTGGAAGCGCTTCCTGGGAATCTGACTCCTTGCCGTGGACTATGAATCTACCCTCAGAGCTGTGGGACATACACTGGCCTTATTTGACTCTAGGTGGTTTTGATATGACAGTGAGTCCAGAACCAACTGCTGACTGATAGGCTGGCCTTCATCATAGACTCAGGTTTGTCCCGGTGCTTGGAGGGTGGGGCTCCAGAATCTACCTAGCCCTGGACGCCCTCTCTGATGGTCACGTTTAGGTGTATCAGTGAGGGTCCCATGGCCAGCCTTGATCCTAAGTGTGGGGACTGTGGGTGGAGACTCTGTCCTGAGCTCCTGGTAGCAGGGCATCAGCAGGGTGGCCTCTGAGCAGGAAGGAGCCAGCTTGAACCTGCCACCCGTGTTTAGACTGTCTTTGCCAGCCTTTAACGGGGCCCCGCAGTGCTCTGTTTATTTTAATGATAATGTCAAGTTCAATTTGCCATCATTTTTCCACATTTCCTTTTGTAAAGTTAATTGAACAGTTCAATGAATTGAAAAGTTTCAGGAGAAGGGGAAAAATAGCCCACTCTTATCATTGTTATTAAATCTGGTAACTACTGCTTGGCTCTCTGGCCTTAAGAAAGGACTCCATCCCCCCATCCCCTACACACATTCCCGAGGGCCTTGGAACTGCAAGGACTTGGGAAGGTCAGACAGAACATTCTAGCATTACTTCATGATCATCTCATGCTCTGCCTGCTGGTTCTGGACAAGAAGAAAAGAGAGCCCCATTTCCCTGTTCCCCTGGCAGGCAGGGGTTGATCCTTTGATATAGGGGAGGGTCACCCGTGGGGTCTGTCTTCCAGTGTCAAGTGCCTGTGTTGATGTGGCCAATGAGAAGTGGCCAACAGAGCAACATAGGGTTGGCATGTCAACTGGCTCTGACCGTAATGTGGTGTAGCAAAAAGTACATTGGAGCCTGGGGACCAATCTGAGAGTCCGTGGTCTTGTCGTTGAGCTGCCCAGCCCTGTTTCCTTTGGGGGTTTCTTGGGCCCCATCAAGGATTGGAATGTGTGGCAGGTGTCAAGAGTGTTCCATTCAGAGTCTTTTCCTTGTTTAGCTGTGAGGCAGCCCACCTCGCCCTCTTCCACAGGGCACCCCGGGGCTGTTCTGGGCAGGTGACTCTCAGCACTAAGCTTGGGTTGGTTCTGTTCTCCCCAAGGACCGCTATGGTTTGGTCACTGACTCTAGGTCCCCCCTGGTGTTGGTGAAGGAGGAGCCGCTCAGAGAGGTAAGCGCCTTTCCCAGCGAGTGGCTGAGAGGGAACCAAAGCATCCAGATGAATTCCACCCCCTGCTGGCTCTGTCTGAATGCAGGGAATCCTGGAGACAGGCCCTGCTCCCAAAACATTAACTGGGCCTTTTGTCCTGAGTCCAAGCCCTCACTCCCCTGAAGATAGATGACTTTGCCCCCCCCACGCCCCCCTGCTGAGCCTTGGTTTTCTTACCTGTGTAGCAGGTATGACTCTTCTATGGAGGGCTATTGTTAGAAGTGAGCGACTTTTGAGTACAATGCCGGATGTGTGCACGCCTTCTTCCCTTAGACAGCAAGTGAGTCTATCCTGACTGGTGCGGGCAGTTTCAGGAGAGCTGCTTCGGGGAGTGGAGGTGGCCAGAGGGCTCGAGACACAGCGCTGGTTCCTTTTCCAGAGGTGAGGATTTCTGCTGAGGACGGCAGGGTGTGCCATCGAGGGGAAGCTGGGCTGCCTCAGCCTAGCAGGGGCCTAGCAGCAGGTTTGGTCTCAGGCCCCCTCTATGGCCCTCCAGCTTCCCAGGTGGGTAGCCATAGAGCTTAGAATAAGATAAAGGCCCTGAGGTCAAGCCAAGTTCAGGATTCCAGAGGTGAGCCTAGAGGGAGCCGGACTGTGGCAGGGGAGGGGAGGGGAAGCTAAGACAAATGCGTGAAGTCACTATTAACAGGCTGTCTGATCCCGGAGGGAGGGAGACAAATGAGATTGCAAGCTGCAAGGCCAGCTGGCTCTGAGGGGTGTCCCGACCCAGGAGATGGGGAGCAGCAGCTGTGGCTCTACCAGGGACCAAGGCCAGTCAGGGAGCAAGCAGGCTGGGTTCCTATATGTGTGTGTGTGGTGGGGGAGTCGGGTGTTAGTGCAGCTCTGTTGGTCACTAGTGGCACAAGTACACACCTATTCTCAGAAGGCCCTCGCTATAACCCGTGGCTCTGGAATTGTGGCTGCATAGCCTCAGCCGAATATCATTCATATTAACTTCCCAGCTTGCTCTTACCTCTGTGAGGTGTGTGTGTGTGTGGGGGGGCGTCTGTGGCCTCTGCTTTTGCCATAATCAGTCCCCATTTCTGAAGTGACCTCTCTACTCCTAGCCTGACTCTGTCTTTTCTAACTGTCCTGAGCCTGGTAGTAGGGGCAGATAGCTAGATCCTTGGTCCCTGGATGGGGAGAGACAATGAGTAACAGCTGATGTAAAGTCAATGCAGGTCACAGATTGCAAGGGATTGGCTTTCATAGGTCTTTTAAGGTTGATTATAGTGAGCGCGTGGAGCCCAGTGTTGGGAAGGGTTCTGCAGTTGACTGTAGTAGATAGTGGTTGATTAGTAATGTCTGCATGGGAAAGGGCTGAGTCGGGATAGCTCGCTGGTCTCTAGAGCTCTACAATAGTTGATGGGGGAGTTCTGAGGGATTGAAGGGGCCTTGCCAACCTGTCCTAGAGCATCAGTCTCTACATTCAAGGGCGATGACCTGTTGCTTGCTGTACAGAGATGAGAGCAATGGATCTGGGAGCACAGAGCCAGAGAGGCAGATGGCAGAGAGGCAGCTTGGGGTATATGGAAGCTGTGTGAGACCTCAGAGGCATGCAGTGGGGCATGTGGGCCACAGTGTGCTCAAGAAGGTTGGCAAGTAGCCTGGTAGACTGACCCACAGTGCAATGGAAATGTGATTGGCTGCCGGGGGGCGGGGAGGGGGGGGGAGGAGTGAGGGTTGTATGGCTTGGGAAAGCATTGAACATGATGAGAAAAGTTACTTGGAATGCTGTGGGGACAATCACAGATAGGCTTCCGGGACATTGCTGCGACAAGGCAGAGTACATCCATACCCCGTGTTCATCCCACAGCCCCTGCGTGGATTGCAGCCTTCTCCTCAGGTAAAACCTTAAAGGCTTTTGCAGCTTGCCACCAACTTGACTTTCTGTTCCTCCCCTCACCAGGCAGGCAGAGATCTGCAGCCCTTCCCTTCTGGTGCAGATAACAACAATATCAGTAATAACAGTCATCTGGGCCATCAGCAGGGACCCAGCGGGGACTCGGGAAGCTGTGATTGTCCGCCCCTTGCCTGGAAGGCAGAAGGGACTGGCTGCTGAGGGCTGAGGCCGCAGTAGAGGACATGTCCCCAGCTCTGTGCTTCCTAATAGCCCTTAGCTGCCTGCTCAGGGAATCCCTACCTCCAAGACAGGCTACACTGTCCCAGAGCAGGGCACTTGGCTGACCGGAGGTATTCCACAGCCCTTAGGAGAGAATCCAAGGCCAGCGTGTAGGAGACTAGCTTCCCAACCATGCAGGCATCAGTTCCAGCATCCCAGGTCAAGTGCTGCTGATTTGGGCTTTATTAGGTGTGATTAGCCTTGTGCTATCCTGTCCATTAGTGTAGTAATCAGTATCTGACTGTCCTCACTTCCCACCATGGCTGGAAGGTCCAGCGGGGACTCTTCCTCTCCTCACCTTTCCTGAATGCGGCGGCAGGACTCAAGATTCTGTTGAGTGACGTGGCAGTCCAGTTGCTTAGCGGGTGTAGGGAATGGGACAGCCAGGTCTGCTGCTTCCCCCAGAGCTGATAGGAATGAATGTGCTGGAGATTGGCGGGGCCAACAAGACAAATGAACGCTCAGAGATGGGACACTGTGAGGACAGAGAGACCTGGCGTCCTTTTGGGTGGATACACTGGATGACAGAACATTTGAGGAAGGCCCTGAGAGGTCAACTATTGCTGGGAGGTGAACGTGGAGCCTGGGCCTGGGTGACTTCTGGTGGCAGTGGTCCCAGCTGAAGCATGGCCATGAACTTGGCCCACTCAAGAGCAGTCGAAGGCAATTCAGGCAAGTCAGCGTTGACCCATTGGTATCTGTCCTATTGGAGAAGATCACTAGAGCCTTGGGATAGTCTGATTTATTTATTTACCTTTAAAATCTTGTGAGCTGGGCAGATGGCTCAGTGATTCAAGCACTTGTTGCATAAGCATGAGGTCCTGAGTTCGAATCCCCAGAAGCCCATGCCAGGTAAGCACGGTGGCCTTCTTGCAATTCTAGCCTCAGAAGGCTGAGACTGCATCCTCAATAAAGTGAGACTAGCCCTATCTGAGAGCTCTGGGTTTGATTGACAGACCCCGCCTCCTCCAATGAGGTGGAAGAGGGATGGAGGATGATTCTTGTTATCAACCACAGGCTTCCAACATACAGGACACCCATGTGCACCCATGTCCACATGTGTCCTCACACATACAAATACGCATAAACACACACAGGAAAAACAGAAGAAGAAAAAATTTTAAATTTAAAATATGCACAACATAGACTTTATCCCCTCATCAGCATAAGACTGTGGTTCGGTAGATTGTCAGTAGTCTCCAGGACACCCCTGGTCTTGAAACTCCCAACTCTTTGCTTGTAAAACAGTAAATTGCCCTCCTCTGTTCTTCTCAGCCTCTGAACATCGACATTCTATTTCATGAGGTACTTGGGAGAAGTAGGCCTGTGCACTATTTGCCACTGTGCGAGTAGCTTATTTCGTTTAGCACAGCATCTCAAGGTTCATCCATGCTGCAGCAGGCGTCAGCACCTCCTTCCTTCTCGGGAATCCGATGATCCATTGGCTGCCTAGGCTGTGTTTTGCTTATCCATCCATCCATCCATCCATCCATCCATCCATCCATCCATCCACCCATGGCACCTTGGGCTGCTTGACCTCTTGACCATCATGAAAACTGCTATGGACGTGGGTTTGCCATGAGGAGTCTTTCAAGTCCTCCCACCCTGAGGTTAGGCGGAGTCCCAGCCTGGCTCAGCACAGACTGGAGATGGCTGGCTTGGTAGGATGGGAAGCCAAGTGCAGAAAGTCCCCTGGCTACACTGATTGAACCAGGAGGCCCGGGTCTGAGCCTTTAAATCATGCCAGACCTGGAGCGGTCCCCCTCTGCATCTAAAGCGGGAGCCATAAACCAGGCTGACTTACCGGCAGCGCTCAGAGCTCCGTTGTTTATGGCCAGCGTCTGCTCTGATTGGTAGATTCCTGTACTGCGCCCATTGTTAAATATTTGAATATGGGCCTGCAATAAACCACACCAGGACTTCTACACCTGACTGCACATCAGTCTCCTAAAGAGAGGGTGGGGGCACTGTCTAGGGGTTTGTGTTTTTAGCACCCCACCAGGCAGCTGGGCCAGTAGGGTCCAGCAGTAGCAAACATCCACCATGGCTCAGATGCACAGTCTCTGAGGTTGTTCTCTCAGAAACAGACCTTGTGATGAGTACTTAAAGGCAGATGACTGACTAGGGAGGAGATCCCAGAAACCCTAGGAAAGGGGTGAGGATATGAGGTAGGGCCAGATGGAATTTCTGATGCTGTAATAGATTACCACAGACTGGCTAGCTTATAAAGAAGAGAAGTTCCGTTACCTTGTCCTTCTGAAGGCTAGAAGTTCAGGAGCTTGGTGCCCACATACGGTGAGTGTCTTCACCCTGCATCATAACATGGTGGGGGATCACATGGTGAGAGAGACCAAGTGTTAGCTCGGGGATCTCATCCTTGGGAAGCCTTTGCAAGGGCCTGAGTTCATCTGGTTCTGGTGGCTTCCTGAAGACCTCATCCCCAAACACCAGTAACTATGAATTAAACACGCAAGTTTTAGAGGACACAACCAAACCACAGTATGGACCTTGTCATCCCTGGAAGTGACAGATGTCAGTGTAGAACATATGCCTCAGAGATGTGCCTTTGAGAGCCAAGGGAACTGGGATGCGTGTCCACCACCTCTCATCTTTATCTGTCATTTTCCATAGTCAGTCACCCAGTCCCAGCACCAGAGAGATCAGTTCCGTGGCCCTTCTGGCCCATGAATGGCGTGGGTTGACTCTGGTGAAAATCATGGAGTCTGACCATGGGAGGCTAGGCTGGTGTGGGTGTGGGTGTGGGTGGGGAGGGTGTGGCCCTGAGGGAGACACAGCACCAGTTGCAGCTGTTGTGGACACCCCCAGCCCCTTTCACATCATCCTCAGAACCCCCAGCACCTATGAATCACCGGACGCCTTGCCACAAAACAAGAACTCCAGCTTCACTCACTACTGGCAGGAAAATAAAATGGTGTAGACACTGTACAAACCCACTTGGTGATTCCTCAGTAGGTTAGACATAGAATGGCTCGATAACCCAGCAAATCTACTCCTAGACACATGAAGAACAATTTGAAATGAGAATCCAACCAATATCTTGTACAGAGATGCTTAGATCTGCAGCATTCATATCCCTAAGGGGGAAATACCCCAAACCTCTGTTAACTGAGGAGCGTATGAACAGGATGTGTTAGATCCACACAAGAGACGATTAGTCAGCCATCAAAAGGAGCAGGGCTGTAATACAGGCACCAGCATGGGCCCAGCTTTACAGATGGTGCTAACTGAAGGCCACAGACTGTGGTTCTGTTGATGTGAACATCAGCTCTCGTACAGGCACCGGCGTGGACCAGCCTTACAGATGGTGCTAACTGAAAGCCACACACAAGGCCACAGACTGTGGTTCTGTTGATGTGAACATCCAGGGCAGGCAAGAGATGCAAGTGGAAGTGTAGAAACCAGACTAAGAAGTGTGATGGGGACACTTTCCTTCACGGATGATGGAAGATGGTTGCCCAGCGCCGTGAATGCCTCAGAAGGTACCAGATTGTACCCTTTGGATTGTGAAGATGCTGAATTTCGTGAGGTGGTTATTTTGCTTGTGTATAGAAGAAACAGGGGTCCGTGTAGCCCAGACTGACTTCAGATCTGCCGTGTGGCCAAGGATGACCTTGAACTCCCAATTGTCCTCTTCCCCATCTCCCAGGTGCATGCACCACAGGCATGCACCACCACACTTGCTTTGTGCCATGCTGGGGATGCAACCCCAGGCCTTGTGCATATGGGCAAACAAGTGCTCCATCAGCTGATCTGCATCCTGAGCCCACCAGATTTTTTTTTTTTTCTTTAAATCACACCAAGTATTCCGTATCCAAGATGCTGTTATCTTAAGGTGGGGACCATACCCCGTGGGACCTGTGCACCGCAGGGTCTCCCAGTCAGGGATGGTAATCCTACAAGAGAGGATGGGGGGAGCGGGGGCGCGCCTGGGCTAGAGCCAAGTCCCACAAAACGACCTGATTTCTGCAGGGACAATATGGCCAGAGATTGCTGTGGGGCAGCCTGCGTGCTTTCCAGAGGAGCCAGCTCTGGCCACTTGCACGGTGCAGCCAAGAACACTGGGCGGGGGAGGAGGTGCCCAGCTGGAAAACTGTGGGGTGTCTTGTCTTAAATATAATATTAAATCAGCACCTTTAATTAGTGCGCTTAGAAAAGGCCACTAGCAATTACCTGGGACACCAAGAAGGCGTGCTCTAGAAAGAGCCTGTGAGGAAGCCACAAAAGACCATTTTGAGCAGCGCATAATTGAGGAGAAAATGGATAAAAGTCCAGGAAATTACAGGGTGGGTGACAGCAGCTGATGGCCCCATCCCTATCCTGCCCAGCGTCCCCTCCCTGGGAGGACCCGAGTGTCAGGCCTGGGAAAGCCATTTAGGATATCAGGTTCAGTCACACGACCTTGGCTGCAGGGCTGATGTGGACTTCCCACAATCCCCTTGGCCAGCCAGAGCTTAGCCTCACTGAGCCCTCTACCTGGGTCAGGATGGAGCTGGCAAGTGAGGCAATTTTTCTGAGGGCTGTAGTGTAGATCTTTATACTGTGGAGAATCAGGGCACATGGTGGGGGTGGGGGGCTCTTTTCTCCTGTGAGGAATTGGCCCAAGGCTTGGAAATCAGCCCTTTGCTCCCCACATCGGACAACAGAGAGGTGATATGTGTGTGTGTGTGTGTATGTATGAGTATGTATGATCTATCTATCTATCTATCTATCTATCTATCTATCTATCTATCTATCTATCTATCTACCTATCTATATATTATCCATCCATCTATCCATCCATCTACATCACATACAGAGATATAGATATGATTGCAGGGCGTTTACCCACCAACCCCACAGCTTCCCAGAGTTTTCTTGAGTGCGAGCAGCAGGAAATATTAGATAGAAGGATTTAGATTGTGGAGATGAATAGATAGAAAATAAAGGATAGCCTCGAGAGGGCCTGGAACCTTTTCCAACGGGCCCTGACTGTCTTTGCCCCAGGGTATTTATAGAGACGCCAAGGGGTGGAGCAAAAGACCTCCTCCCCCAGCACAGCCAAGTGCAGACCATCTCAGACACCTGCACTCAGGCCCATGGCCCTAATCATCCTCTATGCGGACCTGCTGGGTAAAGCCATGAGGAACCTGAAAACAGGCTCCCACATATGATGTATGTATATGTCTATTCATGGAAACCAGGAGTCGAGGCTGGAAATGCCTGCAGTTTTAGAGTATATCTTTTAAAATACACTGTATAGTGCATTCGGCTCCCAATTGGCCCTCGCCATTTGGATATCTGGTCTTTGGGAAGGTCAGCTTGATTTACCCGTGTCTTCCACACACTCCACCCTTCTGACTTAGGCAAAAAAGGCATTGAGCTTGGCATGTAGGCGTTCAGAGACAGGATCATGTGCTTCCTATCGCCCACTGTTCAACCAGGCATTTGCTAACTGCTTCTGGCTCCTCCCTCTGTGAGATGGGAAAGTTGTCTCCAAGCTATTCTGATCTTGTTCCATGCTCTCTCTTACCTCCCAATGCCCCTCTCATCTCTCACCTCCTTCATCACCACAAATGCGGTCTGACAATGGGAGAGGCTATGTTCCTTCCCTGAATCTCAATGTCCTCATCTATAAAATGGGTAGAATAATGACCACCAAAGAGGATTGAATGAGCAAATTTAAGTGAATGCCCCCCCCCAAAAAAAAACCCAAAAACCTTCCCATTTGGGGATTCTGGTGAGGGCCTGACAGGAACATTTCTGTGGAATTCTTGCTTACTGTGGAAGAACTGAATCTCCAGCCTGGACTATGGAGTGCAGCTCTGCCGTCTGCTAACCACAAGACTGTGGGAAATAATGACGTCACTGGCTAGTGCCTTAAAAGCTCCAAGGCAGACAGTATGGCGTATGGAGCTCCCTGCCTGCCTTTGCTCAGGGCTCACAAGTGTCGGTGGTCGCTGTCCGTAGAGCTGTTCTGTTATCTGCTTCCTGAAGAAAGTCCCGAGTCACAGACCCACAGTCCCACCTTCCTCCCCTTCCTTTGCTCTTTGAGGCTGTCGGTTAAATACGAATATCATCAGTATTTGGGGGCGAGATAGTGCCTGTCCCATTTTGCAGATTCAACTGGACCCTAAAAAGAAGGGAGTTGCCCAATCCAAGGCTCTGAGATGATGGTGCTAGATCTTCCCTTCAGAGGCCTCCACACTGCATCCCCAGCTCCTTAGGGACTTAAGGGTCTCCTGAGGCTGAGGTGACCAGCTATCCCAGCTATCCTGGAGCTTTGGGGACTTGGCAGAATCCTCTTGTGCCAGAATCCTCTTCATCTTGGTTAAATGGGGCAATGGGCTCCTTCTCTTTGAAAGCCACTCCGGAACCTGGGAGCCCCAGGACAAGATATTCTATACCAACCTTCTGAGCCAGGCTATACAGCACCACCCTGATGCCTGGGATGGCCTATGTCCAGAGCATTACATCCTGATGAGGGTGACCCCTACCTTCTGGTCTTCTTCTTGAGGACAGGAACCAGACTCTGTCAGAAAGAGTCTTGGAGAGACACATCCTCTTAGCCTCCATGCAGAGATGAAGACCAGAACATTTTGCAAACTAGTGTGAAGTGGAAAAGATGTTTCTATTTGCAGAAGATGGAAATCCAAACACAACAGAAGTAGGAATAAAACAAAAGAGCAGGGAAGGAAGGGGGTGGTCATCAGTGCCTATAGCTGAGACCTCCAGAGGACTGAGCCAGTACCTGGACCTGTGGTCACGCACCTCCATCCCAGCAGGAATGCCTTCTCCAGGTCCACAAGCTCTGCTAGCTTCCTTGACAGCCTGCTCCTCAGGCATGCTATTCTTGTAGGTGCCAGACTGGCCCAGTCAACAACCGAATGGAATGAGAGCACAAGTCCCAGAGTCGGCTTTGATTGGCTAGTCTGAGGCACATACTCATCCCTGAGCCAATCATGGTGATGGGAGAGAGGAAACACTCTGATTGGCTAGGGTTGAGTTATGCACCCACCTTGGGACATAAGAATGGACACATTGGAGGTCTGCCCTCATCTGAACCACCAGGGAAAGGTCTCCAGATTACAATCAGAGAGGTCACAGCTGTCCATTTCACACCTAGAACATGGTGAATGGGGGGGTCTGTGTTACAGCTGTGTACACCCTGTGACAGGTGGGCCAGGACAGAAGTGGAATGCCGTGTGTGTAGTCCAATGATGCTTAGGAGGTTGGGGGATGATTGTTGGCCTCTGGAAGACCTGGAAGTGTTTGAGGTGGCTGTGCCCTGAAGGATGCTCCATCCTTTGGGCAAGGTGGGAAGAAATGAGCCTGACCTTTGTGTTGTCCCCTTCCCCTCTCTTGTTCCACCACTCCAGGTTCTTCTGTGACCCAGCTGCTGGCCCGGGACATGGACAATGACCCCTTGGTGTTTGGCGTGTCTGGTGAGGAGGCCTCCCGCTTCTTTGCCGTGGAGCCTGACACTGGTGTGGTGTGGCTCCGGCAGCCTCTGGACAGAGAGGTATGGCACATGACTCCCTAATCTCAGCCCCTTTTCTGGAGGAGCAGGGGCAGTCAATGGAAGAGGGTGATTCACCATCTTTGGGGGGGGGAATCTTCTTCCAAGGCCCCATCCTAGCTCTGCTGGGACCATTTGTTTTAGCGGTAGCTTTCTTTCCAGGGCTGTGTCAGACCTGGGGCTGGAGGGGGTTGGATAAGGGTTCTCCAAACCAGGAGTAGCATTGGATCAACAAGAGGAATGTGACCATGCGGGTCACATCCCCTTGTGTGTCATCGCTTGTGGAATCATCCCCTGTGGGGTAGACTAGTTTAACTCCACCCCTGCAGAAGTTTTCTAGAGCGATGATCATGGCAGTCCTTAGCAAAGGAAGGGCAGGGTTTGAACACATCCCCAGGCCACGTCCCCTCCTACATCTCAGGGCAGGGCCACTGAAGTATTTAGTGACTTGCTCAGCATCACGCGGCCACGTGGAGGCCCAGCCAAGAGTGACACCAAGGTTCTTGACTTTGTCCCTCAACTGTCTTCAGGAAGGATTCAGACTCCACATTTGCCTCCCCAGTGCCAAGGGGCAGTGCCAGCCTTCTGGGGACACCTGTGGACACCAGACCCAGATGAGGTCCTGGGCAGTGCTAAAGCCCCTGCAGCCACATCCAGGGCCAGGACCCAGGGCCAGGACCCAGGGCCTCTCTAACGCTGTTCTCTCTCTCCCTCCCTTTTCTTTTAGACTAAGTCTGAGTTCACAGTGGAGTTCTCCGTCAGCGATCACCAAGGGGTGAGTGTCCCTCGGGGCCCTCTAGTCCTAGGAAGGCTGTTCCTGGACTTAGCAGGTCCCTGGGCTGCATAGGTGGGAAGAGACCAGAGGGAGAGACAGTATTGAGCCCTGCACTTCTCTCCCCAGGTGATCACTCGGAAGGTGAATATCCAAGTTGGAGATGTGAACGATAACGCACCCACGTTCCACAACCAGCCTTATAGTGTGCGCATCCCTGAGGTAAGAACCTTCTAGGTCATGTGTGGGATGGGAGGGGGTTGGGGTTGCTGGGACCACAGCTGTTCTCCGGTCCGGCTGGGTGGCATGGATGGTGATCTCAGAGTACAAGTTAGTTGCACTGTCCTCTGGGTACACTCTGGCCCGGATTCCACTTGGGGCCAAGGAGAGCCTCCCATCCTGTGGTTGAAAGAATGCCTGGGCCTCAGGCCTGAGAGAAATCCTGCTCTGGCAGAGCTCACCCCCATCTAGAGTCAGTAATGGAACAGGAACTGGGGGAAAGCAAGTGTTCTACCCTCTTCCTCTCCAACTGTAGCCTGCTGTGAGCCTTGGACAAGGCTTGTGGGCAGGCCTTACCCCAGACCTACATGCTTTGGCCAGAATCGGGTCCCTGCAGGACTAGGGAATTTGCAGGCTCCTAGCTGTGGGGTCTGGCCTGCAGTTCCCCAGAGCTTCTGTTCTGTGTACTCTGAATATGCTTGCATGAGTGCATGCGTGTAAAATCAAGCCATCGCTGGTAATTGAGAAGTACAAATTATTGCATTACAAACGGTTCGTTAATAAGCTGGCTCCCGATGGCACCGGGGCTCTCCCTTCGCTTACCGTCCGTCGCCACGGTGGCTGATGGCAGTCTCAAGGGCTGGCAGCTAGCTATGAGAAGACCCTCACTGAGACTGATAAAGAGCTTCTAACTGGGTGTCCCTCAAGCCTGACCTCGGGGCTCTAGCTGGGGTGAAAACAACGGGAGATATAGTCCTCCGAAAAGGCAAGCTGGCACCAGACACTTGAGTCCTAACTCCTTTATGCCGGCTGTCACCGGGGAACAAAAAGAGCCAAGAATATGGCTTATGTGGGAGAGGGACTTGCCCAAGGTCACACAGCTGTAACTTTGACCTTGACTTCTGAGGCAGCAAAGACACCCGAAGGATGAAGGGATCTTGTCTCAGAACCCAGAGATCCTGGCCCTCACCACTCAATGGTGAGCCAAGGGTCCTAACAATAGTTTCAGTTGGGGGGGGAGGACACAGCTGTAAAGCTGGGACCGCCCAGTGGTGCCTGGGACAGGATGGCAGGAGAGAGGGCCCACATTCATCGGCACAGGGGCACAGTACCCTGACATGCCTGGGGACAGCAGCTTGGCTTCCAGCTCTCGCTCACTTGGAAGTGCCCCTAATTCAATTAAGGGGCTCTGCGTGCCAGCCTGCACTCCGAGCCTGGACTCAGAAGCCAAGGGCATGGCTCGGAGTTAATGAGCCTTGTGCCCATTGCTCAGCTGCCATCCTGGCAGGCCCGGCTGTCCTCTGTCCTCCCTGGAGAGGGAATGGCAGGCCATAGCAGTGGTAAGAGGACAAGCAGTCCTGTGCCCCGCTTCCCAGCCCTTGGGCTGGAGGCCAGCTCTTTCCTCTCTCATCCTGCAGAGATGCATTCTGCAGAGTACACCCCTACTGGAACCCCACCTCCACCCCCTGGGGTCCTCCGAGTCTCTTGGCTTCCACTGTTGTGCATTTCATTAGCAAGGATTGTCTGTCCCATGTCTGGCCTGACTTGGGTCTGTGTGGCTCTCATTCTCAGGAGGCCTGAGAAGCCATAGAAACAGAGAATGTCGGGGCTCAAAGCAAATAGCCCCAGGACACACTCCTGCCCATGCATTGACTTTAACCCCTCTGGGCCTAGTCGTCCCCTCCCAACCCCCCCTCACATAAGAATGAAGAGGTGAGATAGATATCTGCTGAGGAGGGCTGCTGCAAAGGGCACACGGTGCTGGAGGAAGGCCTGTGCCGTTTCTTAGCTTGTGAGTGGACACCTATGGTCACTCTGTGGCCTGATACTTGATGCTGGCTTTGGGGATGCTCAGCGTGTCCAGGGCACATGGTATCAGCTAGATGGAGACCCAGCCATCTGGGCATGGCCCAGCCTGGGCCTGGTGTGGTCACCTGAGCTGGAACTGAGCTGCTTGGCTCAAGCTTCAGCTGGGGAGCCAGGACAGGCGCTGGCCCCGGGCCTGGAACGGAGACCATAGTTCTCTGCTTGCGTTAAAGGTATCCTGGACATACCGTGGTCCACTGGAGAGGCAAGTTCAGTGGCAGAGGCCCTTGAATGGGGGCAGGGTGAGACTGAAGCCCAGAGTGATGGGGTAAAGGGAGGAACAAGCATTGCCACAGACCCTGCTGGGAATGAGTGCCTGGTAACTGCCAGAGTGTCTGGGACTTCCCCAGGCTTCCTGGAGGAGGTGGCCTTCTAGTAGCCCTGATAGCAGTAAGAGGAAGGACAATAGAGACAAGGGACCTAGCCTCTGGTCCTTGTCATGCAAACTGCCTGGGTAAGACTTAGATCTGCCATAGCCTGTCTGCTGGCTCGGTGTGCGTGTGGAAGAGGGAGGGGGATACAGCTGCCTAACTAGGGTATGGACCAGGACTTTTCCCATTAAGAATCTAAGGGTGGAGCCTGGCTGGGGTGCTCTTTACTTCCCAGGACTTTCTTGTGCTTTAGGGATGGTGGAAAAGTTCCTAGACTGCCTCCATCTATCCACCCAAGTCCTCTATGAGCTTTTAAGCCACTGTGCCAAATCCCTTACCTTCCTAACCTCAATGTCCCTAACCCTGGGCGCTGATGATTAACTAGTCCCTGTGGCCAGAAGAGCATGACTGTGATGCTATTCCACTCTCCCGCCTTGCCAAGGATGTGCTGAGCTCCCGTGCATGGAGGCAGGCAAGTAGATGCAGGAGAGCCATGCACCTCTAAACATCCTGCACAGTGTATTAGAATGATGATGAACCAGGGGGTCCTCTGGTGCCCCAGCAGAATTTCCTGGGTGACTGTTCAGAGGTATCTTCCCAATCCTGTGTGATTCTGCCTCAGAAGATCAAGGAGAGCTGGTCTAGGGATCGGATTTTGTGTAAGAGGTCCTGGGGCAAGCTACGCTTAGGCAAGACAGCGCCCCATTGCTGAGCTCTGTCCATCCTTTCAAACTTCTCTTTTGGGTAGGGTCTTGCAAAGTTGCCTAGGCTGGCCTCCAAACACATGACAGGCCTGTGCCACCGCACAGGGGAGACTAGAAACCTGCAAGCCGGTGACAGTGAGGCCCAGCTAGGTTCGGAGAACTTCACAGGGTGACCATGACGGTTCCTGAAAGGGCCTGAGAGCAGCTGCCTCGTATGAGAACCTGCAGCAGTCCGTGATGCCCATGGGGACATCAGTCCCTGAGGTCGGGAATAGTGGGGTGGGAGACACTTAAGCCGAGGCTCAATCCCCCAGTCTGCCCAGCCCTGCCTGTGCCTGGTGCCCCTCAGGATCCAGCCTCTCCACTGGGAGAAAGCAGACAGGTGTGTGTGTGTGTGTGTTTGTGTTTGCTCTGTCTTCCCCCATGCCCACCCTCCTCCCCTCGCTAAGCGGCTCTCTGTGTAATTATCCATTTTATCAGGGCGAAAGGCCCCGCAATTCACTTGTCGAAGCTCTAACGAGGGAGCGCGGATGCTTTCAAGTCCGTAAAGAAAAGGGAAATCCGGCTAGAATTGGCAACTTAATTCACCAAGCCAGCCTCGACAGACCTCATTAAGCCCCCGTGTATTCATTTCAGCCTAATGGCTGTCACGCTGACTGCTGTTTGATTTGCTGTAATAGACTTTTATGGCCTGCCAATTTGCTCGGACGTGTTTGCCTGTGTCTGTGCCCAGCGGTACTGCTCCACTACCTCGGTGAGGGGGCCCCGGCTTGCCTTGCTGACCTTCAGCGCTGCCCAAGCCTGCTCCTCTCTGGAGGCCAGTTCTCAGTCCCGCAGGGTGCCGAGGGAGGTGACCCTGATGCTGGGGTATTTGGGCAGGAGGGTAAGTGTGAGGTTAGAAGTCCTGAAGGGCTGGTGGCTTCCAGGACAAGCAATCAAGAGTTCCCTGGAGTCTCAGGGACACCGTGTCCTTGACGTTAGCACAAGTGCAGCCTCCTCAGCTGGGCAGCTCCGGCTTTTATCCATCTGGCCACAACATACCTTCCACCTCACTCGGCTGAATCCTCCTATCTACCAGAGGGCTGGTTCAGTACCTTCAGTCTGCCTGCCTGTCTTTCTCTAGTCCCACACTTACCTTTCTAACTCATTAAAGTCCAACTCAATTGAGCCTTCAAAGCCCAGCTTGGATCTGCGCAGCCTGATCTGCAGCGTGCTTTTTTTTTTTTCCCCATGAAACAAACATTTGTCTAACAGCCACTGGGCAGGGCCCTTAAATGAATTGGGCATGGGGTGGGGGGATTCTTAGATGACTTGGACATGCAGGGGAGGGGAATGGATCCCCCCACTTTCCAGTTAAGCTGCTTTAAATGAGAACTTTCATTCTCATCCCTTCCTGCACTCTCTATGTCTCTGTCTGTCTGTCTGTCTGTCTGTCTATCTGTCTGATTAAAAGGGCTTTGCACATGTCTAACACTGAGCCACACAGCTAACCCCCCTTTACCTTTTATTTTGAAATAGTCTCACCAAGTGACCCAAGCTGGCCTTGACCATACAGCCCTCCTGCCTCATGCTCCCAAAGAGCTAGAATTACAGGCCTGTACCACCAGGCCCAGCTTAGACCTCTGTCATCTTCTCTACAAGATGAATGATAATACTTGTCACCAATAAGGTTGTTAGACCTATGCTAACGTCAGTAGGAGAAGTTCTTAGCCTAAATGCTGCTGAATAAGGTTGAGATCGTCATCCTCAGGGGGAGGCCATATGAAAAAGGGAGAAACCAGTGGGTGACATCTAACTGTGCCTCCAGTTATTAAATGTTATGATGACTTTGTATGTGCAGCCCATTGGAAACATATGGGGTGTATGTTCTAGGTCCTATTAGGATGCATAGGAGTTCCTTAGAGTAGATAACTAATATCATGAATTTCCTGGAATCTTTGGGTATCCTTTTTATATGCTGGAATTTCCCAAGGAAGCTGAATTCTAACCCAGATTGGAGGCCCTGCTGAAGCCAGATGGTAGCTGGGGGCCAGGAGGATAGGTCCCTTGTAAGTCCCCAAGCTACCTCAAAGAGACAAATGGAGACAAAGCCAGGCTGCAAGTAGGCCCCCTGGGCCCTGCCTAGGTCTCGGTGGCACTTGGATCTCACAGTGATCTTTGTCAGCTGTGGCTTCGGGTGACCAGTTGTGAAGTGAAGAGGTTAAGGAAGAGGGGAAAGAGGCCCTTACCAGAGAGCGGCCTCGGGTCCTACTGGGGACCCGTTCCTGTCACTTAATAAGGACAGAGGACCATTACTCACTGCCTGGACCTTATACATAGATGGGACAGATGGGTGGCCATCAGCCAATGAAAGCAGTTTTGGCTGATTTTCTGTCGCTGTGATGAGACACCATGACCAAGGCCACTCGTGATGATCATGGACTCATCGTCTGAAACTGTAAGCCTCTATTAAATGCTTTCTTCTATAAGATGTCTTGGTCATAGTATCTTAACACAGCAATAGAAAAGTAACTGAGACAATTAGCGAGTCCATGGTCATCACGGATTGGAGCATGGCAGCAGGCAGGCAGGCAGGCATGGTGCTGGAGAGCTACATCCTGACCCACAAGTAGGAGGCAGAGAGGACTAACCAGGAATGGCACAGGCTTTTGAAACTTTAAAGCCTGTGACTAGTGACACACCTTCTCCAACGAGGCCACACCTCTTAATCCTTCCCAAACAGTTCCACCAACTGGAACCAAGCATTCCAATACATGAGCCTCTAGGGGCCATTCTCAGTCAACCCGTCACACTAGGAACATATTGCTGCTTCCAGGATGATCATTCTTGCTGTTCCCATTCTAGATGTGGGACTGAGAACAGAAAGGCTCAGAACCAGCCTTAGCTAGAAGGACCTTAAAAGGAGCTAGATTTGGTCTTACCTTGGGCCAGCTGCTTCTCTTCCACCTCCAGAATGGAAACACTTACAGCCTATTCTTCACAAACATTCTTGTAGCAACCCAATGAAATGGCAGTACACATGCGAAGTGCTCAGCCTGGGGACCAGGATGAACATGTGTCTGGCACATGGCTATGGCTCTGACCATTACCATCTGTATGTCTGTCTCCACCAGTAGCGCAAGGATGAGGCTTGGTCACCTGGGCCTGCCGAGCACCAGCACAGGCCCTGGCATGTGCATGGTGCCAAGTGAATGTCTCACTGTGGATGAACCTCACCATGGGCAGAGCTGTGCCACCTCTCTGTCTGGTGGCACTCCTGAAGATGAGAGGAAAGCTTATACAGGGGCTTTGCCAGCCAGAGCATCTTCCCAAGGTGGAGGTTCAGAGCAACAGGCATGGCACTGACCTGGGGTGGGGGACCAAGTCAAAGCCCGCCCCTCATTTCCTCCTACGTTATCAAAATAGTTGTGTTCCAAGCTGGGAGCCTTTGGTGCCTGCCAGCCCCTGGATCTTAGAATCTCCATGCTAAAGCATGTAGGGAGTCATGAGGTGGTGCCTATATGAGCCCAGAGCATGTGAGGAGCCAAGGAGGCCAACTTCTTAGAACCCCAGTGTGCCTTCAGTGTGCGAGTTAGCAGTGAATGATTTATGAACTGCATCCTCAGGTTGCAGGAGAGGTGGGGGGGTGGGGCTCCCCCTGGCATGGGCTGCCATCCTCTCTAAGGTGTCAGTTTTACTCATGATAGTGTCGTCTCCCCCCCCCATGCCAGGGAAGGCAGCCCCTTGACAGGCTGTATTAATTTATTTGTCGGGGCCACAGTGCCTGCAGCCCCCTCCGCATCTGTAGCCAGTGGCCTATTGATCTGGAAGGGAGAGAACGATAAATCATCTTGGCCTGGGACTCTTGCTGGCCACAGTGGGGCAGCTGGCTCCCCAAGACGGCAGCCTGCGATATCTCTATGCCCCACAGCTCTCACCCACCCTCTTACTTGTGGCTTTGGTCTGCTCCCTCCGTCAGCACAGTGACAGATCCCTGGGACCCGCTCCCCCCGCCACCCCCAACTTCCCCAACAGAAGTGCATGCCACAGCCCGCAGCAGCCAAGACAGCAGGCACTGGGTTAGCAGCAGACATGCCCCTTGTGTATCCAGCTATCACCTGTTCCAAGGAGGGTGTGTGTGTGTGTGTGTGTGTGTGTGTGTGTGTGTGTGTGTGTGAGAGAGAGAGAGAGAGAGAGAGAGAGAGAGAGAGAGAGAGAGAGAGAGAGAGAGAACTTATTTAAATACTCTCATCTGAGTCATCTGGGTCTTGGGAGATGTAAGGCTCAGTGTGTAAAGTCCTTGCCATGCAAACTTGAGGACCCGAGTTTGAATCCTCAGAGCCCATGTCAGTCTGGGCATAGTAGAATGCACTTGTAACCCAGCACTCTCTACAGTGAGACAGGAGGCAGAGACGGGAAAAGCCCCAGAAGTGTGTGGGCCAGCTAGCCTGGAGGATGAGGCAGCTAACGACAGAGACCCTGTCTCAAGGTAGAAGGTGAAGACTGACGCCCGAGGTTGTCCCCCAAAACTCCACACATGTGCCGTGGCTTGTGTGCCCACACATGTGCACACACATGTACCCCCCCCCCCACAGGTACATCTGTCTCTGGGACCTCTCAGTATCCTTTCATCTCCACGGCAGCTCTGAGCAAGAGAAGACTTGAGTTTTACATTTATAGATGAGGGAAACTGAGGCCAAGATGAATAGCCTGCTGACTTTTCTCCAGGTCCCCAAGTGAAGTCATTTGCACAGCACCACTGTCTATAGTGATGTCCTTCTGTGTATGTGTGCTGTCTGACCCACCATTTCCAGAGTGGCCCACTTCTGCAAGGACTTTCAACACCATCCACTCACAACATCGTTGTGTGTGTGTGTGTTTGTGTGCCAGCTTGTGATTGGCTGCAGCCTCCAGGGATGAGATCCTGATGAAGCCAGAATAGGGAGAGGGGCCAGGAACACTCTGCCTTGTGTCTCGGTTTACCCCAAAGAGGTCAAGTTGTCTTCATACTATATACACAGGTCAATGGGGTCTTGTGGCAGCTTCACCCAGCACTCTCTGACAGCTCTGTGCACTAAGGGCTCAGTCCCACCGGTGTCCTCCTGCAGCTGGGGACCCAGCCATAGCTCTTGTGATGCTCCTTGGGTTTGTGGGCTAGTCGATACCCAGAGGTTGCTGCCGTTCAAGCTGTCAGGTAGCCGTGTACGTAAGAAGTAGGTGACTGTCTCCCCCAAGGGCTTGCCTCCATCCTGTCCCCAGCCACCTCCTCCTGCTTCTTAGCTACCAGGAAGGACAACAGTGGCCCCAGAACTGAACCCAGGAAGCATCACCCAGCCAGATACTCAAAGGTTCCTTGCTCACCAGGGAAGTGAGGTTGAGGACATTGATTCCCCCAAGACCCATGTCTCCTCCCTCGAGTATGTGGGATATGGCGAGGCTCATGGCCACCCTTCCTGCACCCTCCACCTGAGGAAAGAGGACACCACAAGATGCAGGGAGCCAGATGTCATTAAGATGACTATTTGGCTTTAAAGACAATAATGTTCTTAATGGCATCGGTGTCTTTGTTAAATCTGGCTGGGAGTCTTTGGGCTCATAGAAGGCACTGGCAGTGACTGTAAGTCCCGTCCCATGCCACGAAGCAGGGTCTTAGTAGAGCCAGCTCACAGGTGCTAGGAATGCTCGGGTACATGCCAGGACACCTTTTATTGCTTCTCACCCATTCAATAATGACTCTAGATGCAGAAGGAAAGGATGGCTGCAGCCTGATGCCCTGTGCCCGGAGTCCAGCTGTTGTTTCGTGGCTCCCTGTCCCTTTGAGGGTCTCCTCCTCTCTCACACGAGGCCTTCTTCTACAGTAGAAGACCTGGGTGGGGCTGGCTCAGGAAATCCTGGGTCCCAGGAGGCTACAACCAGGAGCAGCTTATGTCTTTCTGCATCAGAGGAACCTGTGTCTGGCTGTGACACATAGCCTGGCTGGGTCCCTGATGGTATGCCCTGTCATAGAGTCACACATGCAAGTTCTTACTCCAAACTGGGTGGTCTGGTCACCAACCACTCCGAGCCTCAGCGTCTTCTAGCACGGAGTTGTCGTAAGAGTTCCGTGGAGGTGCAGGGGTGTCCCTTGACTGTAACTCTGTGAAAGAACCAGAACTCAGGGGGTTTCCTGGAAATGGAAAAAGCTCTCCAGGTGGGCTCCATTGCCTTGGACTGGTCAGTGGATATGCGGGGTCAGTGAGCAGAAGCTGACAGTCCAGTAGGAGATGGAAAACGTAGAGAATGGGCAGTGGAAAACCTGGGTGGGACTGGTTGTAGGAGTGTGAGGACCGGAGTCTGAATGTTTCAAACCCATGTGAATGCTGGGAGGACACAGGAGCCCATACGATCCCTGCCTCGGGAGGCAGAGATGGGATCCCCAGAGCAAGCTGGTTCATAGGACTAGACAGTTGGTGAGCTCTGCGTTCAAGAGACCCTGCTTCAATGAACAAGGTAGATGAGCGATGGAGAAGGGTTCCTAACATCAACCTCAGGCTTCCACATGTACATACACAGGGGCACCCCCCCCATATACATATACATGTGTGCCTACACATACACAAAACATGCCTATACACGTGGAAGTGGCACAAAGGAGGCTGGTGAGATGGCTCAGTGGGTAAAGACACTTTCAGAGAGCAGATCTGGCGGAGACCTGAGTTTGATGTCCCCAAATCCCTCTAAAGGTGGGAGGAGAGAACGAACTTCTAAAAGTTGCCGTCTGACAATCCCCCCATGCACACCTTGACAAGTGTGTGCCCATCATGCTCTTTTTAGTAATAATGCATTCTTAAAGCATCAAAGCTCATGAAACACCTGAGCCTCCTAGGTGGCTCAGTGGATCAGAAGACTTGCTTTGAGTTTGGTTCCCAGCACCCACACCAGGCAGCTCACAACCACTCCTGACTCCAGTTCCCGAAGGTCTGACACCCTCTTCTGACCGCTTCAGGCACCTGCACACACATACATCACGTGTTCACATGGACACACATACAGAAATACACATAAAGCCTTATCAAAGTGAAATGGCACACACAACAAGACATGGCGGAGGAGAAGAAACTGGAATATGCCCTGTGTTCCTATAGATTCCTGTCCCTCAGGGTGACAGCCTGTCCACACATTCTGTAGGTGGTCAGTCCTTCTGCAGAGGGTCAAAGGCTTATTCAAGGCCACTTGGTCAGGGACAAACTAGGCTAGTCAAAGGAGAGTCTCGGGGAAGCAACTTAGAGAACCTGTGTCCTGAGAGGCCCATTCCCTGCCAGAGGCATGCCTGTGTCCCCAGGCAGGAGGAGGTGGTAATACTCCCCAGATGTCATAGTTGGGACCCGGGACTGCCTGGGGATGCAGGGTACAGACACAGAGTATGCTGGATGAACCTCCAGTGAGCCACATTCTATCTGTCACCTGGGGTACGGGGACTTAATCTCAGCCCTTAGCTTCTACTTATCCTAACAAGTATTGTCAAAACAGCTCGGGGACAGGCCCACAGCCGCCATGACATTGAGCCCCACAGCACAATGGGCTGTTTTGATGGTTTTGCCAGTTGCCTGACCCTCCTTTTTTCCTACCAGGAGGGGACAGCACTCTCGCAGGCTTTCTGCGGGTGGAATTAGTATAATTTCTCTGATTCCCCAGCAGCCTTTAATTACTTTGTAACTTTGTGGTGCTTGCTAGAAGCGGGGAGGGACGGGGCTTTTCTCTCTTCATAATAACCTTAAGTGGAAGCTGCCTGTCCATCTATTAAAAAGCCTGTTCTTCTCTCCAGATGAGATAATGCCACGGGGAGATATCGCTCCTGGCATAATCACTAGGTACAATAAAATAATCCCTGCTTGTTCCCTCCGTCATCCACCGCCAGCTCTCCTCCCCAGGACAGGGGTTGAGGAAAGCTGCAGGCCGGGTCACGTCCTTGTTGGAGAGGGCACAGACTAGGGATGTACCTTCTCCGAGGCTTGCCCCAGAGAGAGGGAGATGGCACAGAGGCCCCTTCTAGCTGCCCACTTCTCTCCACAAAGCTAGGGTAGTGCCACCTCCACAATGGCACCGCATCTCAGAAAGCCATTTTAGCTTAAGACTGTAGACTGGGATGGGGGTAGGGAAACATGGTCGTGCCTGTCCTTCCTCAGTGGGTGGTCATTTTCCCAGTGCCCAGCCTCTGTTCATCTGGGCCCTCTCCCAGATACAACCTCATGGCCACATTTGACACCCAGAGCTCTTGTCATTAGTAAATGGGACTGTTCATCTTGGGTCTGTACCCTACCGAGGGTAACCTCCCAAACGTTGACGTTTGAGAGCGCCAAAGGGGACCCTCAGTGCTCATGGCATTTGAAGGGAGACTCGGAAGGGAGTAAGCTTCTGTGGGGTCATCGGGGTGGAGCCAGGGCTGAGTCCTTGTGTCTTCTCGGAAACAGGACAGTGGAGGGGCCGTATACACACACACACACACACACACACACACACACACACACACACACACACACACACACACACGTGTGCGTGCAGCTGTGCCTACACAGGAGCCCTGTGCAGCCCCCAAGAGACCACCACCATAAGTGGGCTTTTGACCTTGGGCCAGACCCGTGAGCTCAAACCACCTTTTTACTTTATGAAGTTCCCCAGCCTCAGCTTTTTGGTTACAGCAACAGAAGCCGGGCCAGTGCAGCAGGCATCCGTGACAGGGAGGCTTTGAGTGTGGAGCCTCACGTGAGTGATGCGGGTCACTCACTGGCGTGTTCTGAGTCAACGCCTTACGGAAGCAGCTGCGTGACGATGAGATGACGGCTTTTCCCCATGGGAGTGCTTGCCAAGTGCAAGCATTTGTGTGACTGCCCACCCCACCCCCCCACCCCCCGGTCAGAAAACAGGCCTGGCCAGCCCCTTGCAGCCCTCCCAACTCTTTTCCTCCCCTCAGCTGACCTGGTTTCTAAGGCACACAGTTCTGTTGCCTGTGGTTGTGATAGCACATAGACCCACTAGGGTTTGGTTTGGTTTTAGATAGGGTTTTATTATATATCTGAGCCCAGCCTTAAACTCAAAATCTGCCCGCCTCAGCCTTTCCAAGTACTGAAATCACAGGCTATGTGTGGGGCTTCCATCAGGCTTTTTTTTTTTTTATTGCCCAAACCACTGGGAGCAGGCAGCCGAGTTCTGCTGGGAGGCAGGTCTCCACAATGGGGAGGGACACTGTATCGGGAGTCTCCAGAACAGGACTAAAACCTGAATGCTGGCTGCAGCCTCAGCGGCTGTGCCCTGGAATGTTCGCTGTCTGTGACTCCGGTGGGCGCGGAATGGATGACATGAGAGATGTCTACCTGAAAGGGCCTAGACACTTTTGCCCAGCCTAGGACACCTTTGCAGGCTCCTTGAGCTGGATAGGAAACTGATGGAGTGGAGAAAACAAAGAGAAAATGAAGAGCCTCGGAGAAGTCCTTGGAATTGGTGTGAAAGGTAGACGCCCAGTGATAAAGTTAGGGAAACCCAGAGACGACAAGCCACTTACCCAGTGCCACACAGCTAATCCCAGCTCTCACTGTTTGCTGTGCCATGACCAGTCTACATGCACCTTGTCCCTGCAGCATCCACTCAGGGTTTGGGGTCAGTCACAGGAGTTTGCTGTCTCCAGGGAACAACCCTGAGTCTAGAGGTGGAAGAAGGCGGGGTACGTGGTTAGGATAGGTTTCTTTGAGGTGAGTTTATTGTGTTCCAGCATCTTCTGCCTCCTTCAAAGTTGCGGTTGGTATCAGCAGCCCAATCTCTGGCCCGCATGAGAAAACACAAAAATCTTTAAAGGTTTCTTAGAGATTGGAATGGATTTTTTTTTTTTTCCCTTTGCTGGTCAGGGCTGGGGCAGGTGGAGGACAGAGGAATTAATTCTTGTAACACATTGTCTTGTGCCTCGTCCCCCCGCCCCCACCAACCATCAGGTCTTCCAAACCCAGGGGCTAGCAAACCCTAAAAGGATTGTACCAAGCACAGCCCCAAAGATGGAGATGGAGGCGATGCGTCAGCAGTCACTGGGGCGGAAGACCCTAAATGGTGTGGAAGTAATGCCTAAAGTGTGCCGCGATTACAGACATTTCCAACGGGCCGCAGGCGACCGGGGCGGCGCCGGTGGCTGAGGAAATAAATCCTGAAGTGTGGGGCCGTGGAGAGCTGATGCCTATTGGCCAGGCACAGGGCTGGTGCAGTGAGTCCCCGGTGCAGGGCAGAGGGGGGTAGTGGGGCTCAGTCCTTCATCCCCCATCCATCTAATCCATCTGAGTTGGAGTCCCCTTGGATGGGTGGCAGCCTGTCTCTTCCAGCTGGAGATGGAGCACAGTGGTAGAGGAGCATTTGTCTAAGATGGGCAAGGCCTTGGGTTCCATGCCTAACACCCCCAGGCCCCCCAGATCAACCACACACACGAGAGAGAGAGAGAGAGAGAGAGAGAGAGAGAGAGAGAGAGAGAGAGAGAGAGAATGAGAATCTCTGGTGCTTTATCCCCTAAGCTTGTTGAGTTCTGCCTGATTTCACCTGAGTTCAGAACTGGCTGAGGTGGTCAGGGGGAGGATGCCTCATTCGAAAGAACAGGCATCATTTAAAGATGTGGTAGGCAGCATGATGACTCCACCCACCCAGTGACCTTGTTACCTCACCTGGCCACAGGCAGGGCTTTGCTGATGGAAAGGCCCCATGTTGTCTCCAGGGGATGGTCAGACAAGATGGTGTGTCTGTGGGGGGGGGGTTGTCATGCTGCCGGCTTTAAAGATGGAAGTGTTAAAATACCATAGTGTGATGCCTAATACCTTGAACCTTAATCAAAAACATAAAACGTCTTAAAAAGATGGATGCAGACAGGAGCCCTGGGGTGCAAGCATACTGAGAGCCTCCTGAGTCCTGAAGAGCACCCTGCCCACACTTTGATTTTAGCCTGGGCCAGACCCACTCTGGGTCTCCGAGCTCTGGAACTCAAAGATGATACATTTGTGCTCCTTTAGGTCACTAAGTATGTAATGATTCGCTACAAGAGTCGTGGGTCATAGGTACAGAGGGGCTCTGAAGGCAGACAGCAGGAAGGAGGGAGTTTAATGGTACAGTCCCTGGCTTTCAGGGGACTCTGGCAGGGTTACACCCCTCAACCACAACGACACCCTTTAAAACAGAAATAGAGACCTAGGACCTTGGGACCAAGTGGCTACCACCTGGAGTTGAACTTTCAGGTTGTTGGGGGATGGGCAGAGGGGTCAGGTCAGCAGTCCAGTGCTGGCCCCACCCCACACCACCTTGTCCTGACTTCCCTGCCCCTGTCTCCCCTGTAGAGGCTGGTCCCATGCTTATCTTCCTCTGGGTGGCAGAGCTGGGCACAGCAGCGGCACCCAAGCTTGGGAGGCTGGCACTGTCTGTAGCAGCCTCGGGGACAGTAAAGAGGATGATGAGCAGCAGGCACGGGGACCCTTCCTGCTGATCACAGAACCCCCTTCCTGGGAACATAGGAACCCTTCCTGCACAGGGCCACCTCCTGCAGGGAGAGGAACCCCCTTCCGACTGGGCTTCTACTGGCCTGCGGTTTGTCACTGAGGTCTGTAGAGTCCCCAGGGATGGAAAGGCTGCCACCCACAGGGTCCCTCTCTTTGAGGATGGAGGAATGGGGCTCCATTGACCATTGCCTCCCACACTTTCTGCCCAGCCTCTGTTCTTGTGCCTTGACTCACACATGGGACACGGGGACTTACCTGATGATTGAAGATAAGTCCATTTCACAATCTGTAAGGACCTAGTCTAGGAGTCCTGAGAAGAGGGAGAGATGAATAACAATAGAAATGACAGTAATGAAGGTGGAGGGTGTCCCTCATTCATTTACATTCCTGTCACAGTCAGCCGGTGACATGGGGGTCTCAGCCAGCTTCGGGTCACTTCAACAAAGTACCTGGCAATGACCCTAAGAAGTAAAGCAAGGTTTATTGTGCTGATATCTCTGAGGCCCAGTGTCTACAGGGCACACTTCAGCCTCGGCAAGGGCTACCCCTTGTCTGAATCACCTCATGGCACATGGTGGATGCCAATGGTGGGAACAAGCTATTGCATGTATAACCAGGAATAGAAGGAGGAGAGGCTGGGTTACCCCAAGCCTCTTTGAGGGTGCACCTCCAATAACCTATGAACGTGCTACTACTAGCTTTCTGAAGAGTCTGCCACTAGCCAGTGACAGCAGCCTGGGAGCTGCATCTTTATTTTGTAAACCTCTTAGAGATAATCAACATCTGGGTCATAGCAATAGGTTTAGGGTTATTCCGTTTCTAAGATGGGGACCTACCCCCAGAGAGACCAAGTCAGCCACTCATATCACACAGCAGAGCTGGGATCTAGAGCTCTTTACTGCTCCTTGCAGGTCATGGGGCTGGGCAGTGACATGGAGCTCATACCACATCAGGGGACCATGCCTGGGATCCTTAGGAAACCTGCAGGGATAGCCAGGGCATAGGAGCTGGGGACCCCCCCCCCCGCAAGCCCTCCTTAGAGCCTTTCTTCCAGGACTGGGGTCCTCGAGCTCTTCTTGCTGTGTGTTCCTGGAGAGACTGCTCTGCCCGCCAGCACTCACGCCTGCACACACCTCACTGGGTGTCCGCCCTGCCTCCTTCTGTCCCAGTGTCTCCCTCACGGGTCAGCGCCCCAGTGCGTTAAATCATGAACAAATCGGCTGCAGCCAGCAGGAGGGTGGGACGAGGAAGGGAGGGGACATGGCCATCAAGGCCATTAGCTGTGTGCTGGCCAGGCCGACGAGGCTCGGCTGATTGGGAAAGTGGCCGGCCTCCTCTTTAGAACATGGCTTGTCGGCGGCTTCTATGGTACGATGTGCCTGAAACACATGTGGACGGTGTGCTTTTCTGGGGATGCACAGAACCTGCACGGCTCGCAGCCAGAATATCCAGTCCAAGAGAACAGTGCTCAGATGGACCCTGTTCCTCCCAGACCAGCAAGACTTGGAAATGTCCCTTGTGAAGGAGACAGAGAAGACTAGCACACTCAGATTGGCACAGGTCTGCTGTGAGTTCTGTCCTGAACTACCAGAACAGCAATTAGCTTTGCTGGCCTTGATCTTTCTTATCTTAGTACCGGGGCAGTCACAAACCTGTCTATGTGAAGCAATCAAGAACAGGGCTCACCTGGCCCCAGTGAGTGCTGTAGCAGTTGAGGAGGGGCTTGGGGACCCTTGTATGACCCTTGTGGTGATTGGAATAAGAATGGCCCTCATAGGTTCTATATTTGAATGCTTAGTCATCAGGGAGTGGCACTATTTGAGAAGGATTAGTAGGTGTGGCCTTGTTGGAGGAAGTGCGTCACGGGGGGGGGGGGGGGCTTCGAGGTTTCAAAAGCCCATTTGAGACCCAGTTTTCTCTCTTTCTGTGGCCTGTGGATCAGGGTGTAGCTCTCAGCTACTGCTCCAGTATCATGATGATAATGGACTAAACCTCCGAAAGTGTGAGCCAGCTCCCAATCAAATGCTTTCCTTTCTAAGAGTTGCCTTGGTCATGGCCTCTAAGACATCACTAGGACAACCCTCAAGGAATAGAAGAGCCAATCTTGCTGCTGATTCCCTGTGATCGCATTGGAGATTTTTCCATGTATCTTTGGCCCCTTCATCCTTTTGGGTCTCTGCTTACCATCTAAGAAATAAGGTAATAGTTTTGGCTATGGCTGTAAGAAGCAGAGGGGCCAGTGTGTTTAAAATAATAGCAGACTTAGGGCTCAGCTCTCCAGACCTGACTGGCCAATGCCAGGGCAGGGCATCCGGGTGGCACTCCCGTACCCAGGAGGTGATGGCTGCCAGCATTGAGATATGGACAAACATTCTGAGCTGTGTCACCCTGTGAGGCCCCTTGGGACTTGAGGCTTAGTGTTCTCACCCCAACAAAAGTCATGGGCCAGTCCTATCCCAGCAGCCAATGAACAAGGGCAGGGCACGTGTTGGTGAATTGAGGTGCAGGACTCCGGGGTACTCTGGACTCACCTGGTGCTCAGAACAAGTCCTTTCTGGTACTGTAATCCACAGGGCCTGGTAGGGGCTGTCAGCCGGGCAGGGTCCATCCCTTCTGCACGGCTGGCCTCGCAGCCGGCCTGCAGCAGACACGGCTTTTTTGTTTTTGGTTAAAAAGCCTCATTGGAGCGTTATGATATTGCAATGCGAGGGTAATTGAGCTGAAAGCTATTCTCTTCCTGCAACCCGCGCGATAGGAGTGATGGAGGTGCCGGGCCTCCCCACCAGTCTGGGGATCCTGATGAAAGTTCCGTGCAGAAACAGGGATCTGAGCAAGGAGGTCCCTGATTTGGGGGATTTGGGGCTGCCAGGCCGCTGGGCCTCTGTCCACCAGGAGCAGAGAGCTAGGGCTCCCATGGGGTGGGACAAATAGAAGATCCCCAGTGATAGGTCTTGGGAGGGTGGGCTCTGGCTGTGTCCCCACACCCTCCTCACCACTTCATTTCCTTGTAGAACCTATCCCTTTTAAATTCCCCCTGACCACCCCCAAATCCCCTCCCCTCCCCCCCCACATCTTTTTGTTCTGGAGATTGAACTCAGAGCTTCTGGGATGTTAAGGAAGTGCCCCATTGCTGAGTCACACTCCCAGACTCTTATAGGAAAGGTCTAGGCAAGCATTGTACTGCTGAGCCAAGCCCCCAGCCCCTTACCTCTACGTAGGTTCTCTACTGTGAGCCACACCCTAGCCCACGCCTGGTGGATTCCAGGTAAGGCCTCCCCTTCTGAGCCATGCCCCAGCCTCTCACTGGCATGGAGCCAGCCCTTTTGACTCTACTGAGCTGGGTCTCTCTGCTTTCTGGCTCTCCCCTAAGTTGTAACCCATCTCCTTTAGTGTTTAGACACCACAGTGTTTTCTAAGCCAAATGTTATGTACCAGTGAGTCAACCCAGGCCCCTTGTAAAAATACAGTCTCTGATTCTCTAGGTCTGAGACAGGGCCCATGGTTCGGCGTGGCTTCCAAGCTCTCATAGACGCCAGTGCCCCTGGTCTTCCTTTCTCGCTTGGAAGATTAAGACTCTAGGAAGCCACCAGGGCCATGGGCTGAGGAAGAGTGACCAGGGCTCAGCTGTGAGGGAGCCCCCCTCCCCACGGTGACAGGAGCCTGTTTCTGAGCAGGATGTCCTTGTGTAGTCGCACAGGTAGCACATTGAGCAAGGAAGTGCGCACCAATAAAAGTACAGTCATGATGCTGTGCTTGCAACTGTGCCTCCCGGCACTCCCTGAGTAAACTGAGGCTGCACACAAAGGCGTCCTCCTCCGCTGCCCAGCCTCACATCTTCAGCCAGAATGTGGAAGTCCAAGAGAGAGACTGAAGTGTACTGTGTTTCTCTATCATGATTGTTTCTGGGCAGGGGGATATGCTTCAGTTGGTCGAGTGCTTTGCCTAGCATGCATGGAGCCCTGAATTCAATAGCTTCAGCACCACATCAACCAGGTATGGCATCACACTCCTGTACTCTCAACACCTGGGAGAGGCAGAGGCAGGAGGACCAGAAATTCAACATCACCATTGTCTACGTAGGGAACGTGAAGCCAGCCAGGGCTATAAGAGAAAGAAAGCTGGCAGCCCAGCTATTCAGCACTTTCCTGACCATTGCCCACTCCCCAGCTTGGAGAGCTGAGCCGGAGGCATAAGGACAGGAGGGGCTGTAAGGTTCCTGTTGAGGGGAGGGAGGTTCCCTAAGGAGCAAGATGCTCCAGCCAGCCAGCCAGCCAGCCATTTCCCTCAGCTGCACACACACGTACAAACTTGGACTTTCTGCCTGCTGGGATATTAACTGCCACCAAGCTGAAGTGAGGGGAGCCATTAATATGAGCTTCCTCAGAAGCAAGGAGCCGGCCCAGGCCAGGACTTGGCTTATCTCTGCCGACCAGGCTCTCTATGAACAGAGCTCCCCTGGCATGGGGCCAGGCCCCGTGAGGACAGAGGGGCCCAGCTGAGCTTGGGGCCCCCTCCCCACAGGAGCCACGGGCTTGGCAGGACCTCTCAGCAGGCAGAGCCAATGCCACAGTGCAGAGATGGGCTTTGAGGCCATGTCACACTCCCGATCTGGCCTGAGTTCTTCTTTCTCTTCGGCCACTGTGCCAGGGGCAAGGGGGATGGATCATGCTTACTGATGTCAGTAGTGTACACAGGTGTGCGAGGCTGGGGTGAGGCCAGTTTGCATCTTCCTCCTCCGGTTCGAACCAATTGTTAGAGGCTCCCACATTCCACACTCCGCCAACAGCGATGTGTCTGCAGGATGACTGTATTTCTTCAATTCTAAATGCCCATTTAGCAATTGTCGTAAAACATGCCATTCAGAGTTATCTTGGGCCAGCAAAGTGCCTTAGCAGATAAAGAGCTTTCCACCAAGTCTGATGACTTGAGTTTGAACCCCAGGACCCATACTGCAGAAGGAGAAAACCAACTCTTACAAGCTGTCCCTGACCTCCACATGTGTACCACAGCATGTGTACACACACACACACACACACACACACACACACACACACACACACACACACACACTGTAAATGTAAAGGTATTTTTTGAAAGGATTCATCTGAGTTTCTTAGGTCTTTGCAATCGATAGTGGCCCATTGGATCCACATAAAATAATCCATCTGTGTCTATTAGTCTTGCCCCTGGGGACAGTGGCTGGGGATCCCCCTCCTGTCTGAGGGGCAAAACTGGGATGAGTAGAGATGGAGAACCGAGGATAGAGGAGCCTCTGTACACCACCCAATGCCCTGGTTCTCTTCCTCCTTACCCACAATACTTACATTGACACTTCCTGTGCAGGCAGGAAGTACCTGCATATATTTCCTATACTTGCCCTGGTTTCCCATCAGCTTGATACTTCAAGGCCAGCCCCTTTGGATCAAGATTTCCTGCATATCCCAGCCTCTGAGTGTGAGGTTCAGAGGCAAAGAGGGGAATGGTATTCATTTTCCCATCTGTACACAGACTTGGTTCTCAAATATTCCCATCGTATTGAGAAAATTCCTAGTCCTAGAGAGCCTTCAAGCTGGCTGCTCTAGAGAGAGGGTCTCCTTCTGAGAGTGGACACACCCACAGCCAAAGACGGAAGCCACCAGGAAGGCAGGAAGAAGTATTGGGGTTCCCCTGTGGAACTCAAGTCTGATGGAGCCAGAGGAGTTGAGCTAGTCTCGCTCCTTCCTTCATAGCAACATCCCTTCCCAGAAGCCCTTGGCGCGAGAGGTCTCTAATTGATGAGCTTGTTCCCTGGTAGCTGTCACACATCCTCAGTTCATCACAGCCCATCAGCCTCTCAGGGAAGCTCTCCTGCCAGCTCCCACTGTGGTGGCTGCAGAGGACAGACACTGGCCGAGCAGCCGAGCTCAGGGACCATAATGACCATGGAGAAGAGTCCAGTTGGAACAGTGACAAGCCCTTCCTGGGGAGAATGGGTGTCGGACAAGGGGTGGTGGGGAGCATGTGCACCCCGTGAGGTGAGTTTAATCCTATGGATTCTCAGTTGGGAAGGTAGAGCCTCAGCCTGGCTCTGTGCATTGGCACAGTCCCGAGGGTCACCTATGGCTCCTGGGTCCTAGATGGAGACTCAGAGGACCTGGCTTTGAGACCCTAGCCCTGAGCTTTTCTTCCTCTAAGGACTGGAGTGATCAGACCACAAGGGACGACTCTGGAAGCCAGCAAGTACTTTCTATTACCCCTGTGTGCTGACTTACTATCTGTCACTCACGCTGCCCCCCCACCATGTCCCGCCTTCTCCTGGGTGACATCCTTATCTTGGTGCACAGATGCCTGCCATGGCCTGACTCACAGAGGGCATGCTGTGCATGCTCCAGTACCACACCACCTTCTGAACTTGGTCCATTCCCTGCTGACAGTCCGGTGACACTAGGGATCATTCAGTGTAGACTCGTGCATCCCCTGTTCCCTGCTTTCAAAAAAGTGTTTTTTTAATAATTATTTATTTAATGTGGAGTGGGTTGGTGGGTGGGTGTGGGCATCCGTGTGGAGGTCAAAGGACAATTTGTAGGAATTGATTTTCTCCTTCCACCATGAGGATTCCAGGGATTGAACTCAAGAAATTAGGATTGCAGCACATGGCTCTACCCACTGGGCCATCTCACTAACCCCTCCTCCTCTTTTGAGACAAGGTCTCACAATGGAGGTCCAGCTAGCTTAGAACTCACTATGGAACCCAGGCTGGCCCTACACTCCCAGTAATCCTCCTGCTTAGCCTCCCAAGTGCTGAGATGGCAGGTGTACCCTACTCCAACATCTGGCTCTAGCTCCTCCTTGTGCTCTGGGAGAACAGGAATGCCCTTTGACCCCTCCCAGGGTCAGATCCCACAGTCCATACCTAGCCAGCTGCACTTCATGGGCAATAACACCAGCCAATATTTAACTGTCTTACTTTTCTGTTGCTGTTCTAAGCTACCACAACCAAGACAACTTATAGAAGCATTTAATGGAGGCTTACAGTTTCATTGGGTGAGTCCATGACTATCATAGCAGGGAGCATGGCAGCAGGCAGACATGATACTGAAACAGCAGCTGAGAGCTCACATCTGACCCAGGAACATGAGGCAGAGAGAGAGAGAGAGAGAGAGAGAGAGAGAGAGAGAGAGAGAGAGAGAGAGAACGCTAACTGGGAATGACATGGGCTTTTGAAGCCTCAAAGCCTACCCCTACTCCCACCCTGTGACACACCTTTTCCAACTGGGCCACACCTCCTAATCCTTCCCAAACAATTCCACCAACTGGAGACCAAGTATTCAAATATATGAGCCTATGGGGGCCATTCTCATTCAAACCACCACACTTACTATGACATAAAACACAGCCCTGTTCCCCTCCCTCCAAGAAATCTTTCCCAATGAGGGAGGTAGGTAGACGCCCACAAAACTGTGAAACCAAGGCTGCTGGACCCATCTTGTACAAATATAGACTGGGGCTGCAGAGGCAGGAGGTACTTGGACAGGTCACCAGTGTGGAGAACTTAGAATAAGGAACCAGTATCCCAGGGTAGAGGTGGGACCAGCCAGTGGAGAGCCCAATTTCAGAACGTTCTCGGTTGTTTGCCAAGCAGGATGAGATGGCAGAGGCAGAGATGCAGATGCACATCTTGTCTTGTCTTACCTACGGGTCGTTTTCACAACCTTAGCAATGTCCAGCCAACCACAATCTGAAATACTCAGTGCAAAATTATAAAACGAAAGCACGTAAGTATTGAATGATGTCCTACTCTGAGGAATGTGATAAAATCGTAAACTGTCCAGCTGGGATGTGAATCACCTTCATCCAGCAGAGCCATGCTCTGTATGCTACCTGCCATTAGCCATTTAACCATCTCGGTTACCTGATCAGTTATTATCCTACCACAGTGCTATGTCCAAGTTACCCTTAGTTTTCGCACCACATCAGTTCTGTTATGTTCTTTTCCTGTTAACCTCCTGCTTTGTCTAATTGATGAATTAAATATCATTGGTAGGTATGTGGAAAAACAGAGAGTTGAGCCATTGCTGATGTACCAGGTATTTTTTCACACATCCACTTGGAGTTTTCTGGGACCTATCCCCGTAAATAGGGGATGGCAAGCTGCTGAGAATTCTCTCTGCCCTGACCCCACTCCTCATTAGAGGGCTAAATCTGTATCTCCCTGGATTGGAAAAGGCCCCATGTCCCACTTCCTGCTCCCTGTATCATTTTTTTTTTCCCTGAGGTTTTGGAAAGCATTTCCTTTGAAGCTCCCACTGTCCCCACCTCATTCCCAGCTAGGGTCTGAATTTTAAGCACTCTATTTTCTTTACCGATTTTATGATAAACAGTCCTATGTTTCCAATGCCTTTCCTAAGTGTGTCAGGCTGTCCCTCGAGGCACTGCGAGTCCCTCCACTCTGAGATGCCCAATCTCTTCCCTACCCCAGATGTATGACTATTGTCACCTCCCACTGGCTCCTTTCAAGTGGCGGTCACATTTCCAGTCCACCCCAGATCCATAACATTTGTGGGCAAGTGTCCATCATCTCAAACTGAAACTGGGTCATGCTGGCTCCTGAGATACCCACAGGGCCCGTCCTGAAGCCCAGCTGGGTGTCTTCACTTCCTGCCTCCATCTCAGGTAGGATCGGCGCTGCCCCTAGCAACCAAGCAAGTGCCGTCTCTCATGGAAGAAAACTTTCTGCCACCCTGGTACCCCTGCCTTGGCCTGATCCAGTCAGCTGTTGCTTGTACAGAGATGAAATGATTGCATTTAAACCTCTCCGAGCCTGGTTCATGCATGTATGCATGCTTGCATTCATTCATTCATTGGAGACAAAGCGTCGCTATGTAAGCTCATGTTGGCCTGGAATTTGTGATCCTCCTGACTCAGCCTCCTGAGCACTGGGATGAGAGGTGTGTGCCACCACATAAGGTACTGGCTTTTCCTTGGCTCACCTTTTAGTCCTCAGGTTCAGAAGAAGGTCCAACAGACACATACATCTCTATTTCTGTGCAAATTCCACCTCCACCATCAGCCACATGAACTCCCAGAGTGAAGTAACCAAGAAGATAGGAACAGCTGATGGAAATGTTAGACCCCAGGGACCATTCAAGGCTTATTCTGTTGCTCTGGTGGTGACACCCAGACACTGAGGCTAGGGTGGGCGTGGACATAAACTCAGTCCCAAAGTCATGCTTGGACCAAGTGAGTGACTAGGCTCTGGTAGCTTCTGGATTTGCATGCCATATACTCTAGGAGCCCAGAGGCCCTGCCCAACTTGGCCAGACAGAGCAGAGGCCCTTCTAACCAGAGAAGTTAGCAGTGCCCAGCCAGATGTAGGAAAATCCATCCCCATGTCCCTTCTGCCCATGCAGGCTCTCAGGAGAGTGCCCTCAGGGCCTGGCTCCCTCTGAGCTGGCCCGTGTCCACTGGAGCTCTCCGGGGAAGTGTGGCTGGCTGCCTGCTCCATGGCCGGTCTCCTCCATCCAGACTGCTCATTGCACTTTTTATGGCTCGAAGCTGAGAATTTATGGAGCGGGAGAAAGACAGCATGAGACTGAAGGAAGGGCAGGCCAGAGGGGGCGGGTGGATGGCACTTATAACCTCTGCTCGGGCTCAAAGACACTGTACAAATTATGGCCCGCGTCTCTCTTTGCGTGCCCACTTTGCATTCCTGATCAGGTTTGCTGACTTCTGCCAGGAGCAAGGTGAGCTTGGAACCCACCACACTGGAGCTTGTCCCAGGGATGAGCAGCCTGAAGAGCACAGGCCAGGCAGTGAATCTCGTGTAGGCTGGGTCGGCTGCCTCTGTGGAGAGCAGAGGAAATGCTTCCTTGATGGACAGACACCCGTGCTAATGGGTTCTTACTGCTCAGAGCTCTGCAGGAGACCTGGCCAGTGTCTGGCCAGGAGTTGGTGGTGAAAATTTCCCAGGCCCCTTGGTACCTGGTCTGGGCCGGGAGCTAGAGGAGTCAGATTCCTGCTATGACCTCCCCTCACACAGGGTAGTGCCAGGTCCTTATTCTATATGCCAGTTGAGTGATATCATGTCTGTACTTGGTCATTGCCCAGACATTGCTAAGTAGACAGTTCTCTCAGCGTGGCATTGGGTCAGGAGACTCTGAAGTGCTGGTTACTGGGCAGACACGGTCAGCCTAAGGTAGTTCATTGTAATCACTGAGAATGAACACGTGCATTTGGCCAAAGTCCTTGATCTCTACTTGGGACTGGCTGCCATGACACAGCTCTGCACTGTGTGGGTGCCAGAGGGCATATGAATGGGCGACACCACGGGGTTCTTCTGTCTTGCAGCAAGTTTGGGATGGGGCTACAGACTCATTTGCGGGGAGGGCGGAATTGAAGACAGAAACAGATCCACTGCCAGTAATCGATCCTTCTGCCCAAAGGGCCAGTGGGACAGACAGGCAGATAGAATGACGGGAAGGGATTTGGAGATCAAAGAGGCAGAGCCCCTAGCAGCGTATGGGTAGAGGTGGTGGGAGGGGCTCTTTAGAGTGCAGCTAAAATGGGTGACAGTCTGGGTTGGGGTGACCATTGAAAACACAGAGTGAGTACCCTGGCCATGCCTTGAGTCCTAGGGGCCCTCTGCTGGCCTGGATGTTTCCAGGACCTTTGGAATGAGTCAGGGCAGTTTGGCTGTCTATCTTTACCCATGCTGGTAGAAGCCTTGTGGTCACCCTTGACACCCTTCACTGGAAAGAAGCACCCCGCCACTCCCCACCCCACCTTTCCAGCTTTCATATGGCATCCGCAGCTGAAGGCCTGGGGTGGGAACAAGGGGCAAGTGTTCCCCCACTGCGGAGCTCACAGCTCTGACCGCCACCACCACCACCACCACCCACCCCCACCCCCGCCACCCCGCAAGAGCTGCTCGGCTCTCTAATTGAATAATGTGTGGAAATAATAGGATTTCTCCTAGAACCGTCGGTTATGTTTCAGAGCCAAATCATAACGAGAAAGTCATTAGTAGTAATAAACACAGCGGAGAGCCGGGGACATGATCTGTCAGGGGGCTGACGGACGACCCAGCAGGGAGGGACAGTCATTCCATTTGCATTTCTGTAAGCTAGTGAAATGTCACCAACAACACCCCCCCCCCAAAAAAAAGTCACAGTGCAAGAAAGCACATACATTAATCTTAGGGATTTGTCCCCTCCTGGTGTCACCGAGGCTGAGGGCGATACAGCTGGTAATGGCTTTGCTTCTGCCGAGTGGCTCTTTATATTTCCTTAAAAAAACTGAGTGCCATCAAGGTAATTGGCCCTCCCCATCTCTCCTCAATCAGACCGTCTCTGTAGAACCCACTAATGAGTGGGACTTGTGGGCTTCTCCTGAGCTCGGACTTTGGCCCCACAGGTTTTGGGTGTTTGTTTATTTGTTTGTTTTTGTTGTTGTTGTTGTTGTTGTTTGTTTTTTGACTCCCCAGCTGGCTGCTGAAAAGATCCAGGTAAAGCTGTTCCTGTGGTGCATTAGGGTCACCCCAGCATCCCATACAAGGTTCCTGGAGGGCCATGCTGTGACCAGCCCTGTGCCGACTTCTCATGTGTGGATGCTTGAGATAGAGGGGGTTTCATTATGGCGCATAAAAACGAGGAGACTGAGGCCAAGACGTATTTCAATTAGCCATTCCCCGAGGGCTGGGAAGATAGCTCAGACTGGTAAAGTGTCTGTCAAACAAGTGTGAGGACCTGAGTTCAATCCCCAGCACCCATGAAAAAGCCAGGTACAGTGACGCATGCTTATAGTCCCAGACCTGGGGAAGCAGAGACAGGAGGAATCCTAGGATGCCCTAACCCAACAGTCTAGTCAAATCACTGAGCTTAGGGTTCAGTAAAGGACCCTGTCTGATGGAGAAGTGATTGAGGAAGACACCAGACACAGACCTATCACCTCCCTGCACACACATGTGTGGAGCTAGAATTCAAGCCCATGGGCAGCTATGGGCGTCTCATAAAAAGTAGGTGTTCAAGAAATGTGTAAATTAATTTTCCCCGGATTCTCTTAAGTGTGGTGGAGTACTCAGCTTTGTCCCTGGGCCCATTTTTCAGACAGAAGCAACTGAGGCCCAAAGTCAAGGTCACTGTCACACAGCAAGGCAGGAAGGAGAGAGGCCTGAAAGTATTACTCCACACCACCACCCCACGAGGTCACCACAGGCCATGCTGCTCAGGGAGGAAGTGATAAGTGAGTCCTTTTACAAATGCACTGAATGTGAACCCTTAGCTTTGGACTTCTCACACCTTCCAGAAGGTTCTAATAACTTGCCACCGGCCTTCCCGTTGAGCTGACGGGGGGTCGGGTAGGGGATGGGTGAGGGGACAGTGCCAGCCTGGCACCCAGATCTCCCTCTGATGAGATCATGACCATCTCCAGAGAATCCCAGAACCTTGACCACTCATCCCCTCACTTACCCTGCATATAACATCTAGGGAAACTGAGGCCCAGATAAGAGAGGTTTGACATTGAGGGATGCGTTATTGGTGGAGCATTGGTCTCAAACTGTTCTCTTCCTACACGCCTGCCATGTACAACACAGTTGTTTCTTTCTGGTTCTTGGATTAATCTGATTGTCACAAAACAGTATACCAGGTGAGGGCATCGGGGCTGTCTGATGGCAAGGTGAATGCTTTCTAGCAAATGACAGGCAGCTACAAAAAACTCCCTGCTCGGTGGGGATGTGCGATGTGCGATAAGCTCCCAGGAGTTGGCAATCAGTCATCTCAGTTTGTGTTTGCTTTTCTTTAAAGGAATGCATTTGTGTTCCTGAAGTACACCAACATACCGTGCCTGCCCCGCCGCCGCACCGAAGCCTCACCATGGTGTTGAGAGGTTGGCAGGGCACAGGCTCTTGGAGCTGGACTATAATGGGGGAAAGTGAGGCTGGAAGAAATGACCCACTGAGTCCCCCATTCAGCAGGAGCAGAATCAGAACTGGGCAACGCATTGGAATCCAAGATCAAAAACTCTGGGCTGTGTGACCCTGAGAAGATGAGTTGCCTGTCTCTGGGTGATCTTGGGAGATCCCAATCCCTGACCCCTCTAGCCTAGACCTAAGCCCCATGCAGAGTAGTGAGTGGCTCTCCCCATTCTGTCTCCCTGCCTTCTTGATACTATGACTCTCTTCCCAGCTAGTGGGGCAAATGGGTGACCTTGACCTATAAACAGCAGATGGTCCTCTCGCAAGCATCTCAGCTAGGCTCTCCAAGTATGCACACTGGTGTGTGGGGCCTCTAGGGCAGGACTGGCTGCTTGCACGCCCAGCCAGCCTGCCTGTGGCTTGGACCCCGAGCTTCCCAAGCAGAGAAGCAACCCCAGAGTGTCGTTTCAGTGCTAGGAACCAAGCAAAGCAACCATGCTCCGAGGCTCAGCACCCACACCCTCTGCCCTTGTGGGGACCGATAGACACACGGCAAGCCTGAGGAACTAAATGACACTAAACCAGAGTGCAACAGCACCCTTTATCCCCATCTCCGAACCAAGTCTTCACCTGCGTCTCCTGAGGCTTGGACCACAGGCCATCCCCCCCCCCACTCTCTCCCACTCAGAGCCACTACCTGGGGGATGCACAGGTTCAAGTCCTCAGGCCCTCCAGCCTCCCTCTGCCCTTCCTTTCTTGGTTCTCTCCTCTCGCTCTTTTCTCTCCCTTCTTGGTCTTCTCTTTCTCTCCTTCTTCCATTCACCTGTTCTCTGACCCCTCCTCTTCGCCTATCTTCCTTCAGCCTTTTCTTCCTTCTACACTCTGCAGGGCAGGATGTACACACGTGTCCTTGGCTGCCTAACCCTTCCAGTCAGGATCACGGTTGGAACTCTGGGCCTCTCTTTACTCTGTGCTGGGAGTGGGGGGAGTCTTGAGAGGGCAGCCTGGGATTGACTACTCACAGAGGACTGGGGAGCACTCACAGCCTCAGATTCAAGTCACAAAGGGATGGGATTTTGCCTCCAGGTGGTGGGGTAAGGTGCAAGACCAGAGGCTCTCTAGAAGACCAGAGTCCATATTCTTCTGGGTCCCTGGGCATGCACTGGGGGAACCCACCCACCCACTCAGAGGAGAGCAGACAGCAGCTGTTTCCCTCACCCCATGGCACAAAAATGTACACGTGCTTTCTAGACCATGGTCACAGAATGTCCACTCTATCCCAGCATCCAAGGCCCAGAGCTACTGGTCCTTGGGTAAGAGACAGCAGCTGGTAATCCCACACATGCCCACATGTAGGCTCTTGTTGATGACCACACCATTGTCACCAAGAAGTTCTACACTTGTCTCCCCAGAAGATAATTGGGGCCACAATATCCCCCCCCATTTCACCCCCTCCCAAACCACTTTGGACAATGGCAGGAGAGAATGTTCCAAATGCGACAGGCTAGACTCTTAGGAATTGAAAGTCTCCACTACCTTCTCCAGTCCGTGATGGCTGTGGTCCCCCCCAGGAGTTCCCAGCACTCCAGGGGCTAGTAACCTCACAGTACCAAGTGACTTCCCATCCTCCTGGGAACTGAGAGGATGGCTGCGGGTTGGACAAGGTCCTTCCTACACCGTGCCTCAGAAAGATGGCTCCCTCTGAGCTTCCCATTGCTGTTTCGGTCCCTGAGCCTGGACTCTTGAGACCTTAGTCCCTCCTCCAGTCCTTAGGCATCAGGAAGTGGGTTCAGAGAAGGCCCCCCAGTTCCCCCCAACCTGGCTTTCCCTGCCACAGAGCAACCACTCGCGAGCACACACTTCTCATGCAGCTTGCAGCCTCTTTGGAAATAGACAGTCATCAAGCTCGTATGGATCCTTCCAGCCCCCTTCTGTCCCTAATAATCCCTCCTCTGGGGTGGTATCGATTCTCAGCTGCGGGTTGCCTCTTGGTATGCGGGAGCCTGGTTTGGGGTGGATAAATCGCTGCGCTGTCATCTCCACGCAGCAATTACCCGCTCTGATTCCTCTCCTCCAGCCACGCAGACACCCGCTTATCGACAACACACTCAAGCCCTAGCCAGCTGGGCAGGGAGCCCACAGACCTGTAGGAGCAGACACATTGGCAAGGCAAGCTTAGACCCCCGGCTCTGAGCTGGACGGACACAGTGGGGAGGTGTGTCCACCAAGCTGAAGGCATGAGGAAGTCGAATATTCACTACAGATATTGAGGTACTCCCACAGGAGTGTAGGTGGGACCCCACATTTTTTTCCTGGGACTCTCTTATATACATGTAAAAAGAGAACACCCAGAGACTGTTTCTTCTTCCGGTTCCCTGCTGGGGCTTGGAACCTGGGCCCAGCTTAGAGGTTAATGGACATCTCTACAAAGAACCACCTATTAAGTGGTTAGGATTCTCCTAGGGTCTCTATTGCAACCATGAAGCTTCCTGGCTACACAAAAGCAACTATAGACAGTATATGATACAGGTATGTCCAGCCTGGGACCCACACACTGAATGCAACCCCATGTGATCAAGAATAACAACCAATGTGGCCCAATGTGTAACTGTAAACTTACTAAAACATCGTGAGGTTTTGTTTTTTTTTTCCCCTCTTTTTGGTAACTCAATTGTGTGAGTCTTGTACATGAACTTTGGAGATGACATCATAGCTCAGCATCCCCGGATTGGACACACCGGAAAGATGCGCAAGCCTGGCTGAGTTCCAGTGCTAGGTCACAGCTGTGAGCGTGACTCTTATGCAATCTCCATGCACCATGAAATACTCTTCCCCGTATTTCCCACAACACACGAAAACATGCAGAAGCTGTTTGTAGCTGATGACTTGCACAAACACAGGCTGTGGTCCCAGCTTCAGCCTCAGCCATAGTTTTCCCGCCCCTGATACTTTTATATTAGTGGTGGTAGGGGGAAGTGAGAAAATAATTTCCAGGAATCTGTTCTCTCCTTCTACAACATAGGTTCTGGGCCTTGAACTCAGCCCATCAGGCTTGGGCAACAAGCACTTTTGCCTGCTGGGCCGTCTCCCAGGCACCTGATTTTAATCTGTAAAGGATTGTAAGTATACTCTTCCTGCTTCCCATTTTCCAGATAAGAAAACTGAGGCTGTGAGAGGGAAGCATCTTGCCTCCCTACAGCAGGGAGAGGTGTTGTAGCTCAGGGGTCTCTCAGCAGGTGAAGGCTCTCTGGAGTATCTATGTAGTCATGTAGAGATATATGGTTGACCTCTTCACTTAGTGGGGACATCCTGGGATCTTGGCTGTAGGGGTTGGGGCTGGATCATTCCAGTTCTGTCACATGTCTCTCTGGGGCATCTGCTTCCTCCAGGGCATCTGCTTCCTCACTTGGGAAACAAAGAAAAGGAGGATTGAGGATAAAAATCATTGCTAGGAATCTTCCTCCCCTGAGAGCCACAACCTACCATGAGCGTGATTAGCCCTGGAACCTCTATCTACACTGTCACAATGTGCGTAGAGATTGTTAGTCCCAAGGCCACCACCTCCTACAGCAGGACATGGGCCCTGCATGCCACCTGCCTATAGAGGCCAGCATGCTCCAGAGTTCCTGTGACTGCAAGTTTTGCCCTAGAGCAGCCTTGCTGCAGGCTTTACAGTGAAGCCGAGCTCAGCGGACGCCCACCTGGGCAGGAGGCCAGGGAGATAAGAGCAGCCAAGGCCTGGCCACTGATACCTGGCGTGAAATTGAAAAGCACTCGACTTCTCCCTCCACAGCCCAGTGCCTCCAGTGAGAACGAGGCCGGGAATGGTGAATGAAATCGAGCAGCTGGGCCAGACTCCAGGCCGCCACACTTCAGTTCCCTTCGCCCCCTCCTCGAAGGGGAGGCGAAGGCAAGAGTTCAGTTTGCGGACTCAGCCTCTTTAGGGATGCCGATGGCTCTGAGCAGGGTGCACTCGCCCAGGTGGCTTGGAGGGGTTCAGGGAGACGCACGTGAGTCTGCAGATGCTGCCACTCAGGGCCAAGGTTGCCATGCAGAGCTCCGGGCGTATGGCAGCACAAGGGTAGTGAAGAGGAAAGCTATAGCAAGCAGCCTGAGTCAGGAAAATCTCCTCCCGAGCCCTGTCCACAGAAGGGCATTGAGGCCTGGGAGCTAAGCACCTGGTCCAGTGTGCAGGGAGTCGAGCGGCCCTTGGCCCCAATCCCTGGAACAGAGTTCCCACCTCTGGCCCAGCAGGAGCCGTCACTTGGCCCCCTCTAGAAATCAATTTCCCAGAAAGCCTGTGAGAAATACGTTGTTACAGACTTCAGAGTCCAGCTCCCCCCGGTCTGGGTGGCAAGGGCCCTGGCCAGCTGCCCAATTGCTAGGTCCACATATGACTAGTGTTCTCTCCGCTCGGTGGTGGCTGAACAAATTTGAGATTCACTCTCCTGTGATGGGGGGTTGGGGGCTGGGAGGGGGGGGTGCAGCTTCCCATAAGTGACTTGGTTTGCACATCCGAGCGAATAGCTTACCTTTCATCAGAAGCCTGATTGGATCTCCAGTCCTTAACTCTCCAGGTCACAACTGGAAGGGAGAAAGGTTCTTCTCCTATTTGACAGATGGGACAATGGGAGCTGGCATGGGTTCTTACATCACCTTCACCCCCAAGGTGCAGTTTAGGGCCCCAGGTACAGCTGGTGGTCAGCACCCCATGGATGACTACACCCCCACATGAGGGGTGGGGCTCGTGGACGCTAAGAACTACTTCTTCCTGGGCAAGCGATCCCTGCAAAGTCGCTGGGTACTGAAAGGAGAGTGAATGTCAGGTGGACCTTTGGGCATCTTGGGAGAGGGGTCCTGACTGAGAAAAAGGACCGAGGAGAAAGTTAACTGGAAGAGGATAAACCACTGACTCCCCATCCCTCAAGCAGCTCCTGCCTTAAAGGGCCAGGCGTGCCTTTTCAGGCTGAGGTAGGAAAAAGGGAGGAGAAGTCATCTTTTAATCAAAGCTACATTCGACAAAGCTTTTATTAGTCATCTGGCCTTATTATAGTTATTTTTACTCTGAGGTTTTTGAAGTGAATTTTCCTAGGTTTTTTTTTTTTCCCCTGAACTCTGGGGCTGTGTGACTCACTGGAGACATGAACAACAACGTGGCCAGAAGTAGAGGGAAAGAGGAAAGTGGGGGAGAAATCAAATCGAATAAGCTCACCTCATCCAGTGGACCAGGAGAGTGGACGGCAAACAGCCTTAATAACAGAGGAGGCTTCCAGACAGAGGTGGGAACGGCCGGGTGAAATGAGTCCTAATCAGCTGGAGCAGGAGGGGTCCCAATCACGCCAGGCCTGGCAGGGGCAGCACAGAGTGGAGGAGGCTGAGAGATGAGAGCAGGCAGGGGCTGGGCCCGCGGCAATCAGGGCCTGGGCAGAGCCTGCCCACACCCACTTCCCTTCCTTCCAGCTGAGGGAATGAGGACGCTATGGGGGAGGTTAACCCATTAGAGGTGAGGATGGAGAAGAGGGGTGGATGGCCCACCCCGGCCCAGGGGTGTGGATGCACCATCATGGGGTGCTCTGCATCCCCAGCCCTCCTTCCTACAATCAGGTGTGAAGCAGGGGCCACGGTACTAACGAACATTGGCTGCAGGTGCCTGGGGTGAAGACACAGGCCTGTCTCATGCCCTCTCCTTCAAAGGAGCCAAAACCCTTTTGCTTGCTTTCACAGCCAGCTAGGACCCCCATCAAGTGGCTATTCCAATGTCTTCACAGTTCAATGGTCACTTTATGGATAGATTTAGACCTAGGGGTGGCCCAGGGCTTGGATCTCTGGGGCCAGAGCCAGGGGTAGCATCAAGGCTGTCCCTCTGGCTATGACAGCGGGAAAGGAAAGCCACCAGCACCCTACAGGCTGCTGGAGGAGAGATTTGAACTAATAGCACAGCCAGGGGCCCTGAGCAGCCACCAGCACGGTGGATACACAGGCTTCCCTGAGCACACTATCATGGAGGAGCAGCTCTCCAGGCATGGGCCCGTTATTACAAAGCTCACCTTGACTCTGTGCAGTTACAGGCAACATCACATCAGAAGGACATCCAGGTGGGTGTGGACCCAAGAGAACTGCCAGGGTTGTCCCAGTTTGCCTTGTATCTGTGCGATAAACTGTATGGAAATGTGATCAACACCATGACCAAAAGCAACTTGGGAGGGAGTGGCTTATTTTATCCTGCTGCTTACATCCATCACTAAGGGAAGCCAGGGCAGGACATGGAGGCAGGAATTGAAGCAGAGACCCCAGAGGGTTGTTGCTCACTGGCTTGCTCTCTGTGGCCTGCTCAGCCTTGCTTTTTAAACTTCTCAAGACCTCACCCACAGTGGTCTAGGCCCTCCCAAGAATGCTCCCCCCGACTTCTATAGGCCAATCTTATGAAGGTGATTCCCCAACTGAAGTTCTCTTTCCAAATGACTCTAACCATCACAAGGGCCAAACCTGGGGAAGGCCAGTGGGTCTCTGTCCTCAAACACCTCTTGACACAACTTTTTTTGAGTGCATGTTGTGTGTGTGTGTGTGTGTGCGTTGTATTGTGCAATTTATTTATATTTAATATGCATATACATGTGTGTAGGTATGTACATGTGTATACAATTGCCCACAGAGGCAAGAAGAAGGCATCAGATTTCTCGGGAGCTGTAGTTACAGGTGGTTGTGAGATGCCTGATGTCGGTGCTGGGAACCAACCTCAGGAGGTCCTCTGTTAGTAGCAGTAAAAGCTCTTAACCACTGAGCCATTTCTCCAGCCCCTGCCAATATGGTTTTATTTGACACATAGCAATTGCCCACATTTCTGCTTACATACAATGCAGCCTTTCAGCACACAAACACCATATGCAGTGATCAGATTGAGGCAATGGCATGCCTATCACATGCTCAAGGACATCTGGTCCTATGGTCCAATGGCCATAGTGTCCTGACACTCAGGGCAAGTAGATCTCCTCTCCCATGCTGTTCCTCTCCAAGTCTGATCCCAAAGGCTCTCCCTACTGAGGCTTTCAGACAGAGTCACCTTCTCTCTGTTCATGTCAGCCCCTGGCCACTCTGTCTCAGGTCTCTCTCTCTCTCTCTCTCTCTCTCTCTCTCTCTCTCTCTCTCTCTCTCTCCACCTGTGCAGACAGACACACTGGCAATGGGAGAGTCGCTGCCTCATGCCAAGAGTGTATTTGGGCTGTGGTGGTCCCAGGTGCTGTGGGGAGCGAGGCAGGGGTGAAATGTTTGCGTGCCTTGCTCAGCCTTGATTCTTAAGCAGACTGGGACATGCCAGGTGGCAACCGTGCAGGGTAAGGCCTCTGAGGCCCATGGAAAGAGCAAGCCCAGCTGGGGTCAGGGAATCAAGGCCTTCCAGCTCTTTGGAAATGGCCACCAGTGGAATGCGAAAGGTGACGGGCATTTTCCTTGTGTCTCTGCCTTTGAACATCAGTTGACACAATATGAGGTGTTCTGTGATTGCATGTTGAATGACTGAATAAACACACAGGAAGAATAATACTCCAGGCAGAGCCTAAGCAGAGACCGGCAGGTGTCAGACCCCAGAGGTGGAGAAACCAGGAGCTACCATTCAGGTCCAGCTTCTTGCAGGCCAGACCTTGTGATGGGGAGGGACTGGTGCCTGCAGACTTGCTGCTTGGCCTGCCCCACGAGAGTAGGTCCTGTGGGCGTCCAATCAATATTTATGGGATTAAGAGAAGGAAGAAACTTTCAAGAAGAGAGTCAAAGGCAGGTGTCGGGGCTGCCTGCCATTCAGAAAAGATGTTTATTCAGGAGATGAGGAGCTAGCTTAGGGGGCGAAATGCTTAGTGCACACCGTGGAGAACTGAGTTCGATCCCCAGCACTCAGTAAAAAGTGGTGCATGGTGGTGCAGCCAATTGATGTGGGGGGAATGATGGAGAAAGGCAGGTGCCAGAGGCTCCCTGGCCAGCCAGACTGGCCGAAATGTTCAGAGAGCAGCAAGAGATTATGCCTCAAAAACCAAGATGGAGAGCAATTGAGCAAGGCAGCTGACAAGGACCCATTGACTTCTGGCCATCATAGCCACAGACATGCATAGACCGCACATGACGGGGAGGGTTTAATAGCACCTTCACATCCTGGACCCTGGGGACACACAGTGGGTAGAGCCCACCATGGCCCAACTTGAGGGGCTCCGAGTCCGGGGTAAGCAGGTGGTTATTGAGCTATGTAATTCCAGGTTGAGATTGGAACCCCAAGAAAAAGCCCACGTTCTCTGGTAAGACCAGCAGGAGCCTGACCCAGACTAGGGCCTGGACCAGGTTTTGAAGGAGTGAGACTGGATTGAGATGCAATGGTCAAGTGAGTGTCAGTGCAGGGGAAGAGGAGAGAGATTTTTGGTTGGGCTGCAGGGCAGTGGCGGGGGGTGGGGGGCACGGCGGCAGTAGGGTCCCTGGTGCATGTGACAAAGAGAAACTTATAAGCAGGTCTGGGGCAAGGGAGGTAGAGAAGCTGGTAGGCCATGCCACATGGAGCATTGGAGGGTACTGTGACATTAACCCTGGAGCCAGAGAAAGCCGTGGGAGAACTGTTGGAGAACATGGACAGGATTGTGGCATTTGTCAGTTACGGGGGTATCCACGTGGCAGAGGACTGTAGGGTGTACACATGGTCTGAAACTGCCCCCGCCCCCTGCCCCCAGGAAGCCTGTTGTCCTGGAAGCTTGGGCTCCAATGTGGCAGTGTTGAAGGGTGGAACCTTCTAGAAAGAGGGGTGTGGTGGTGGAAGGCTATGTGCCCTGGGTTCCACCCTGGCAAGTGGTGAATTCTGGTTCCCGTGCTCTGAGATCTTCCTGAAGCTGGCTGTCAGAAAGGTTGTTCCCCGTGCGTCGGCCCTTCCTACACCCAGTGGCTTTTGTCTTCTCTTAATCTACCGCGTTGTGATACGGCCAAGGAATCCTCACCAGAGGCTGACCAGATGGACTACCCATCTTGGAATTTTAACCTCTGAACTGTGAGCTGGATGAACTTCTTTTTCTTTGGAAAGTATACAGACACGGGTATTTTGTTGTAGCATCAGAAACCAGATTAAAAACGGGGCACGTGCCATGGCCTAGGAAAGAGTGGAGGGTTGGGAGAGGGAGGAGATGGAAGGAACCGACTCTGGCTTCCGGCCTTACTGCTGCATACAGTACAATCGTCCCGACACTCACAGAACCAAGGTTGCAATTTCCAGGGCAGACTTGCAGCTGCTTCTTAGGTATATAGAGTCTCAAGTGTCCTTGAGACACCCATGTTCAGGTGTCAAGGTTTCTTTGGGACCCAGGGGGCTCCATGGAGGTACAGTTCCCTTGGCTGCTGTGGTTAGGGCTAAGGAGCTCTTCAGCCTGCCTCCTACCCACAGGAGGAGAGGGGTGGGGGTCCAGGGAAGTCTCTGCAGCCCCTCCAGCCTACCTGGAGCCTGTCAACTGCACGGTGATGGAGTGCATTTCTCCGCACGGCAGTAGATTCGAGCCCAGCAGTTGGCTCTAAGTGCTTTCAGCCCTGATGTTTGGCAGTGTGCACCAGGGGCAGTGGGAGGGCTGGGATGGGGGAGGGAGCCCAGGGGACAGGGAGCCACAGCCCTCAGGAGCCTGCTATGTGCCTGAGTGAGTGCGACAGCCCCATGCCTCACATCACGCGCTGTCACCCGGCAGTGTGCAGGGACAGAATATCCTTGAATATTGGGTGGAGACAGCCTGTGGGTCAGCACCCACAGGCTGGTGGCATTAGAGAGCAGAAACCTGGTCCCTTCCCTGCGGCATGACTTCACTGTCTGCTTCATGTAGTAGCAGTCCTGTCTGGCCAGACACACTGTCTTCTGGTCAACAAGTTCTGGGGAACGGAATCTCAGATCTGTATTATAGCAGGCTGGATAGAAGCCAGAGCCCCCCCACACACACACATTGGGGATCCCCACATTAGGGAGCCTGGGAAAATCCAATGTGTACCATGTGTAGATAGCCTTCCCGTAGAAAGCCATCTTTGGGATGTGATACTGAACCAGACCAGGGAAGGCACTGTACACATCCACAGAGACACAGGATTGAGTAGGAACTCTCCAGAGTGGTACCTGGGCTTCATCTTCCAGGGGGAAGCACCGTGGTGTAATACACTTTACTCAGGAGTAGCACACTCACCCGACTTTAAATTGCCATGTTGGTCTCCTTGAAAAAGCCACCTGCTGGCTGTACCCCCGAGCCCAGGCAAAGCCCTCCAGGAGTTCTTGAGAAGCCAGCTCTGAGGTTAGAGGGGCCACCACTGTCATGTCTGAGAGTGACAGACTGCCTGCAATCACCATAATTGATAGCTCAGGAGGCAGAGACAGTAAATAATTGTTCCACAAGTTTCTAGAATGAGCGTAATTAGTACAGTTAACAATGTTAGGTGATTAATTGGTCCATTTGGTGCCAGTGTGAATGAAGGAGACCATGCATGGAAGAGAGAGCTGGAGCCCCCCCCCCTCCCCACACACACACCAATCCCCAACCTTGGGCTGTAGCCACTGAAGATGAGCCAGGATCGCATCTGAGAGCAGTACTGTCCTAGATGAAGGCCGAGGGTAGGTCGTCAGGCAGGGCACACAGATAGAGTATATCAGCAGAGGCTCAAGGGTGGGCACACTGGATTTGGTCTCCGTCTTGTTTTGACCGTTAGTCAAAAGTCAATATGCTGTGGCAAGCGGAGTCTCACAGGAGAGGAGCAATTCGGTGATGTCAGCGAATTCCAGACTCTGGGTCTGCTGGCCTCTGAGGGAGGTCATTTAGTGACAGTCCCTTGGCCACTGAGCTGAAGGGCTCTCTGGTGTCCCTGTTAGAGGAGGCTGGATCTCATTTCAAAGGCCTCTATTGGAGGGACCTTCTGAAAACAGGTACCAAGCAACTCTGAAATCACTTGGCTAGTCTAACCCCTTGACAGCAGCAGCTTGGTGTGCCCGGATGGGAGTTCTGAAGCCTGCTACTGGGCCTCGCTGGTAACCGTCTTCCCTTGAGTACAAAATGGAGGAGGGGCAACCTGTGTGCCAGCCATTCAGAATGCCAGCTCCGTCTGTGTCACTCAGGCCAGTCAGCCCTGTGCCCTCTTCCAAGCTGGTCTCTGAGGATCTTGCTTCTTGTGGTTTCTTGGGACCTTGCTTGTTAACCCCCAGAGAAATAAAAAACACTTTTGACTGTGACTCCAGGGCACTCCGAGGGTACGAGAGGCAACTGGGGCAGTAGTCGCAGCTTCTGGGGTCCCTAATGGAGCAACAAGCAAGGAAGTGGAGAGGTGGATGGAACCGCCATGTGTACCCAGCTACCCCCTGCTGTCCCCAGTGCCCTAATCCTTTCTGGGCCAAGGAGCTTCTCTTGCGATGACTTGGAGCCTTGGAAGCTGTAGGCTAAGGCAGCGCTGCATCCCAAGCATGGCTTCAACTCTGCAGAGCTGGGCATAAGCCCCTCGACCTCTCTGCACGGTTCTCTTTTTCAATGGGTACAGAGGAATGCGCTGAGGTCCAGAGAGAGTTTATACGTCAACACCATGCTGCTTACTAGCCCCAGGATTCTCCTCCCCAAGGCACCTGAAGTTTTGGGGTGCAACACGAAGACCAGTCTCACTGTGAGAAACCCTGCAGCCCAGGTGCACCCAAGGGCAGCCATTGCTGTTACTCCTTCCCCGCTCTCCTAATCGCAGGGCAATGCATACACTGGACAAAGCTGAGTTTTGCAGGGCCAACCTCAGTTTCATTCCTGACATGGTGGGGGGGCTCCATATCTAGGGGTAAGCTCTTTGGAAAAAAGAAAGACCCTGTCGGTTGGGGGAGGGATGACAGTCAAGAGCCAACCCTTCAGCACCCTCCTGCAAGCCCCCAATACAAGTGTAGAACACACACACACACACACACACACACACACACACACACACACACACATTTGCAAACCAGTCCCAAGGAACAGAGCGGAGCACAGGCCTAATGATTCGTGATTATTATTTGAAGGGTCCCACTGTTACAGATTTATTTGTCATTTCTTGTAATAACACCGATGGTAATGAATTCATTTGTATTAATGTGAGTGTCACGCGGACTTCCGCGCAGATTCTGCATTAATTAATGTACCATTAAAACAAAGTGTCGCCCAATTAATATCAAATGGAGGTGAGGCTGCCAGGGTCCTCTTCATCTGGGTTTCATTTGAAATTCATGGTGTTAGCACTCCATTTAATGAAAGGCAGCAATTTCTATCCCAAGCTCTCTCACTTCCCGTGGGACTGGACAGAGGACCAGCCTGGGGGCTGCTGAGAGCTGGCGGGGGTGACAGAAAGGAGGAAAGATGGGAGGACATTCTCGAGAGATATCTCTGTATCCTTAACTGTAGGTGGGGTCGGAGAGGCCTTGGAACTTTCTTCTCAGGTTGCTGCTTAATTCGACTCACTGAAGGGGTACCTTCTCTACTCTGTTCACGAGGCTGTGCATGTCCAAGGACTACTCTTGAGTGAGATTTCTGGGCCTCCATCTTTTCTGGGGGTCTGTCTGGAGGATCTTGTACGTCTACATGTGATAGGGTGTGCCTGAAGCCAGTGGAGGAGTCCAGCAGACCAGGGTTAAAAAGGAGCTAGCCCCTGCCCCGTGCCTTTCACAGGCCCCGACTTGCCCACAACATCAGTGACAGAGGCCTTACCCTCTCAGCCTTTAGAATGCACAACCCCAATCTTGGGACAGTCCCCAAGGATAGCCATGTTGGATGTTCTCTTCTTCCAAAGTAAGTTCTTTAGGTGAGTGGGTCTCCTGGACACCTCAAGGCAAGCCATAGAGCCCAAGGCTGCCAATCCTTGGCAATGATGGAGTTGGTCACTAGACATCGGCCAGGCTAAACTAGATGATGCAGAATTCTTTTGTCTGCAGGACCCATCCCTAGGGGTAGGGACAGCCATCAGAGAGTTAAGGAGGCTGAGTCACAGGGCATCAGGCTTCTTTGTGTCGTGGCCTGTGGTACCCTTTGCCTCTGAGTTCTTCCTTTATGGATGGCCCCTTTGTAGGATGGTGTCCTTTAGGCCTGGTGCAAGGTGAGCCCCCCTGGCAGGGTGGAGCATCAGAATCTGTTTTATCCCATCCCCGAGAGTGCCACATATGCCTGTAGAAAGTGAGGCTCTTTAAAAAGGAAGGAGAAAGAGATGACTTTATTTCCTCCTTCAAAATGTACAGCCTTTTAGGTATCTGAGGATGGAGCTAGTTTTTCAGCAAGGGTACCTCCAACCAGGCATCTGGAAAAACTTAAGTCACTGCTTTTTATAGTAGAAAGGGTGTGGCTGTACCTTGTCCAGGACTACACTTGGGGCCACACAGCTCCAGATCCTCGGGGCTCTGGCTCTGGGTCATGGACTACACATGGTCTACTGCATGGTCTACGTGGTCCCCAAGAAACTAAGAATGATGAGTGATTGGGCAAGCCACCTTCCATCCTTGTTAGGTCAAGGTAGGAGAAGGTCAGGAATGAGCTCTCCAGTGACCATCTGAGTGACAACAACCAGGGCCCCTTCCTTCCCTGAGTCTCAGCTTTCCAAGCCGTAGCCTGGGCTGCTGAGCCAGGGTCTGCTTCTCTGCCCTGGCGCCATACAGGATTCTTCTAAAAACATATGAGACTGAGACTGGTGGTGGTTCAGCATGGTACCTACTCAGAGATTTCCAGCTCGTGCCAACCAGTTCTGGGTATAGGCATCTCCTCAAGTCTTTTTTTCCCCCTCAATCCAGGGCCTCATGTAGTCTAGGCTGGCCTTGAACTTGTAATGTAGTTAAAGATGTCCTTGAACTCCTGATCCTCCTGCCTACACTTCCTGAGTGCTGGAATTACAGGTGTGTGCCCCCATGTTGGGTTTCCAATTCCCCTTCACCTTCTAAGACTTAAACCACTCTCTCATAGTCCCCAGGGCCTAGTGAATTTCTTGGTCACCCTATTCTGCCCGGCTCAAGGCTGGTGCCAACCCGCCCTCAGCAAACCTGCAGCCAGTGTGAAGCTGTCTCCTTGCTGTCCCTACACCCCTCCTGCCTCTGGCTCTGTCCAACCAGATGCTCCCCAGGTGCTGAGCGACAGGTCCACACCGCCTGAAGGGCTGGTAGCTGCAGCCACAGGAGCGAGAGAGGAACAAGCTTCAGCACCCGATGCCACCATGCCCCCACCCAGGCTCTGCTGCCTCTGCACCCACCTCTCCCTCTGTGGACTCTGCTGGGTAAAGATGTGGAGCACCTGAGAGGGAGGAGCCGGAGGGGAGAGGGAGGAGGGAGACTGAGAGCCATTGCTTCTGCTGGCTCCTTATTCCAATTCATTCATTAGCAATAGCTTCCTGAGCTGTAAGGCCAGTCCTAAGGAAATTTACATATTCATTTGTTTAGCACAACCCATCATTAAGGGAAGAAAGGAGCCTTAGGGCTGGGAGATGGAGCCCCTCTGGGTTGGAGACAGAGTGGGATGTGCGTATCTCTGCTGAGAACAGGGCAGGGACCCCAGGCTTCAGTGTCATCCCCTCTGATTCCAACCCTCCCAACCGGAAGTGATGGTTGCGAAACACATTATAGTTCATAGACCCTTGTCTGCAAGATGGCCACGCTTCACCCTGTGCCTGCCCCAGGAGGTCAGAGCCTAATCTTGCTTAAACACCTTCTGCACACTGAACACTTTCCATGGTGGTTCCCATAAGGACAAATCTTACTGTGTGCATCTCACTGTTAGGAAACTGAGGCTCAGAGAGCCTATTCAGCTTCCCTAGAGTGCATAAAGTGTGCAGCTGGGGCTCCTACCACAAACTCCCTCAGAACCCCACTCTCTGTATTTCCTTCCACAAGGAAGTTTTTAATGACCTCACCATTTTTTAGTTGGAAAGATAGGGAATGTGTACGTGGTCAAGGTAGTCTTGTCCCATGTTTTCTACACATGTCCAGGACAGATGAATGAGCCTGATGGGTCCTAGTACCTCATTCATCCCGTCCTGATACTTCTCCCCCAAGAACACTGACACCTGTCACTTAGGAATCTGGGGCCTTAAAATGGCCCAAGTCATTTCCATGGCCATCACTGGCAGTCCCTAGTACTGAGCCCAAATGGCAGCATGGGTCCTAGTTTCCCAAGGTCCCTTTGTCCATCACACCCTGCTCCTGGGCACTAGGGACGGTGCCATGTGCGGATTAAAAGCTTAGGCTGTGGAGCAGCCTGCTGGGGTGTGAGCATTGTCACACGGCTCTGGGATCCAAAGGATGGAGGGGTGACACTGTCTGCTGTCCAGCTGCTGTGTAGACTGTCTGAGACAACACACATAGAGCCCCATACAGGAAATCCTCAACAGATGGAAGCTGCTACCACCCCAGTTCCATGAAAGCCTAGGGGGGAAAAAAAACAACTTCTAGGAGACTCCATGCATCCAAAATCTGCTAGGTCTCAGGACCACCTGCAGCTCCGGCCTCTGGTCCCGTCCCTGGACTCAAGGTCATTTGTTAGCAAGACTCCCATTGGCTACCACACCCCCTGGATTCTTCTATTGGAATTTTCTGACTCTGTCAGAGGGTGTGAAGATTTTGTTAGGGGCTTTGATTGCATTGGTGTGTTTGTTCACGGTGCTGGGCATAAAGAACCTGAGGCCTCATCCATGATGGTCAGGGGCCCCAGCTCCAACCCAAACCCCCACGAAAAGTTGATTCTTGAACATATCATTCACCATGCAATGAGTATCCCCCATCCAAACTCCTCAGAACCAGGAGTGTTTCTAACGTGTTTCAGATTTGAGTATGTTGGCATAGACTTAACCAGTTCAGCACTCCTAATCTAGAAATCTGAAATCCAGAAATATTTTGAGCAGTATGCTGCTACCCAGAAAACATGGACTCTGAGGCTATTTCCACTTTTTCCATGTCAACCCCGGCTATGCTGAAGGCAGCATGGAGATTATTATACCTACTTCCTGGTTGGGAAAACCAAGGCTTCGTATTCGCTCACTGATATCCTATAGCCACCAAGGAGGAAGTCTTGCAGAGGGCCATAGAACAGCAAGAGCCTAACCCAGTGTGCAGACAGGTCTTTCCATTCAAGCCAATTGGCTTGAAGGCGATGGTCCACACATGAATCCCTCCATTTCCTTGGAAACCAGAGGCTGGGTTGAGACAGGATGAAGCCTCCAGCATCCAATTCCACTAACAGCTCAGGCTAGGACTACTACAAGTGAGGATAGTAGAGCCAGATCCCAAGGGTCCTGCTCCAGTCCAGGCCAGTCCTTAGGTAGGCAGCCATATTGGCTGGTGTTGGAACAGTATGTAGCGAGGCTAAGACTCCTGTGGACACGGGGCTACATGACTATCCAGGCCCTTTCTTTCTGTACACACGGGCTCCAGGCAGCTGCTAGGCAGATCTACCAGCTGCATACTCCCTGGTTCATAGGGCTCTACATCTCCACATGCCTTCCTGTGCACCTGCTGCTCAGACAGCCCTGGAATATGGGCACTTGTGGGATGGGCTCTGTCCTTCATCCTCTAAGAAGGTCACTGGTTGGCATGGAGTGAGGAAACTGCCTCAGGTTGCCTTTATGGGAAAAGGGAGGAGCTGGGTCCATTTTGCACACTGAGTATCACACCTGGCTTTGAAGAGCAAGCTCTGAGATGGGAGTGAGGTGGCAATGCCATTGTTGAAGTTCCACCAGCCATAATGTCTAGCATCTGTGGGGTAGTCAGGGTTGTATGTATGTGGGACAGAGGAGGAGGTCTGCAGCCAAACCTGGATGTGAGAGCTGGAAACCTGGTAGAGCTAAGAGCCGGAATCACTGAGCAAAGTAGAAGTCTCATGGGACAGTGAAAGATAAGTTTGGAGATAGAACACTTGGTCATGCTAGGGTGACATTCAGGGTCTAGAGCTTTGGTCTTGGAGATAATGGAAGAGCCAGGGATGGTGTCTGAGGAGGAAGTGAGAAGAGGGCACTTTGGGACAGCAAGCTTGCCAGGATTTCCCACAGGGGACAGAACTGAAAGGGAGAGGGACCCTTTCAAGGATCTAGCTGTGGTAAGGTTGTTTTTTTTTTCATATTAATTTTAATCAAAATCACATGTGAATGAGCTTAAATGTCTTCTAGAATAGTGTGGCTTCTAATAAAAACAGCAGGGTCCTGCTCCATTTTTCACTACTTCAAGACACCCTCCTCTGATTTATGGAATTTGCCTTCTCATTTTTTTGTTCACTTAAACTGTTCACTTTTAGATATTAGTGACTGTGGAAGAGAGAATTTGACATTTACCCATTCCTACCTATCTTTGTTACAGACAAACAAACCCCAGAACACATATACAACTACACATGTATACATAAACACCAACACACACCACTAACATTCTCTACCATTTCTTAAAACATAATTATTGCCTTCCTGTTAGCTAAAATAGCATTTAGTATGCCTGATGTAATGATTATGTAAATGTTATTCTTAGATGAGCCACATAATATACTGTACTTACTTATATAATTCCTCTTTTGTTTGTCCTAGAATTTATTCACTTCTCTTATTTGCTTATTTTGTGTTCCATAAGCCTATCACTTAAGTGCCCCCTAAATATTCTAGCATAATTGATTATCTCTTAGTGTGTTAAAAGGAATTACTTACTTTCCTCCTATATTGGATCTGGTTTTTTTTTTATGTTTTTTTTTTATAGGTATCTTTTTTTTCTTTCTTGGTCTCTATCATCCTTTTGATAGAATACACCAGGAAAAGGGATTTATGGGAATTAAAAAAAATTTTATCTGAAAAATGTGTTTACTTTACATTTTTACTCATGGATAGTTTGGCTGGGTATAGAACTAGTTTTCCTCATTCTATGAGCTCATTTCCTCCACCATACTTCAACCTGTGTTTTACTGTTAATCTGGATGGTGGCTTGACTCTTGATCTTCTTGTGGGCATTTGTTTTCTCTCTACGATCTCTGGGGTTTTCCAACCTCACATATTGATATTTGGAAAGGTCTAAGTTCATGTTTTTGTGCGGGTCTATCTCTGAAACTATCTGGGTTCACGTCTCACTTAAGTCTGGAAGCTTTTCCTGTTACCCCTGTATGACGAGCTTTCTGCTGCTCCCTCTCTGTGAACTCCTGTTGGTTGGGCTTTGGGTTGGTTGGGTCTAAGCTGTTCCTCTAATGTTCTTCTCTCGCCCATGTTCATCTTTGAGTTACTTTACTTGGGAAAACTTTCTTCATTTCCGACTCTTCTGTAGAATTTCTTTTTTTTCCCCCGTTTGCTGTTGTTGTCTGCAGTACTGGGAATCGAACCCAAGGCCCCACACATGCTAAGCAAGTTCTTTATGGCTTAGTGACAACCCCCCCCCCAGCCTCTCTTTGTATCTTTTCATTTTGAGGCAGGACCTCATTAAGATGTCCAGGGTGGCCTTGAACTTTTGATTTTCCTGCCTCAGCCCCCTGAGCTGACCTTTATTCTATGCTGGGCTCTTTTTCCTCCCGGAACGTTCCTCCTTCAAAGAGGCTCTGTCCTGACTTGATTTTGAAGACATAGGTTGCTTCTTGCCTTGCCTCCCTCCCTCCCTCCCTCCCTCCCCTGCTCCCAGTCTTTTGAAAGAGGCTCCTGCTAAGTAGCCCAGGCTGGCCTCAGACTGGCAGCAAGTCCTCCTACCTTGGCCTCCTGAGTGCTGAAATCCCAGGTGTGCCTAACCAGGTTTCCACCGTCTCGCCGTGTATAAGAGTGACTGCGTATTTCACTTTCTGCCCACTCATCATGGGTGCTTGGGGTATGTAGGATGGGGGCTGGCAAGACTTTCCTTGTTGCTATCAGCCGCCCCCGCCCCCGGCATGTTCCTCCTTGAGTTTTCTCTTGGACTGGTTTTCTGTGTTCTGCCTGGCCGCCCAGCTTCTGAAGGCCTGGTGGTGAGAAAAGCGGGAAGATAAGAATCCACTCAAGCTCTTGCCCCAGCTCCCAGCCTGGAGTCCAGAGCCCCCTACCAAAGCCATCCAGAAAGAAACCTGCGGTCTGTGGCAGGAACCGGAGACCCAACCTCACTTGGGTCCATAAGACCTTCCATCTCTCTTCCCATCCTCAGCTCGACACACCCCCTTCCCATGCAGGGTGATGTGGTGTCCACGGATCCTGGGCTTTTCCAGGCACAGCCTCCTTGCCTTCTAAGACACCCATCTATTTCCAGTTTCTAGAGCTGCACTGGCATCTCTCGTGTGCTGTGGTCTCCTCTCCCATTCTGTTTGCCCTTGTGGATTTATGCATTTTTAATTTGCTTATTGTTGTCTTGGTGAGGGGGCTGAGACCAAAACAGAAATAAATGAATGTGTTCTGTCTGCATATGTGCTACAAAGTCCCTGAGTCTTTGACAATATTTGTCCCGTGCCTTCTACAGACAAGAGACGGTCTAAGGACGGAAAAGGGACCGAGGCAAATGGCAGAAAGACAAGCCTAGGGAGTGGAAGTCCAGAAGCACTCCTGCAGGTCACAGTCAGGAGCCAGTGGCCGTTCAGTAAGCATGTGGTCAATGTCTCCACGGCTTCCTGCAAAGGCAATACATGCTGCAAAACAGGGCTCAGAGTTACCTAAATCGTTTTATTTTATTTAATTAACATTATTTTCATTTGTTTTACCTACTGACCACAGTTTCCCCTCCCTCCTCTCCTCCTAACCCCTTCCCACCCCCATCCACTCCTCCCTCTCCATTCAGAAAGGGGCAGGCCTCCCATGGGCTTGAACAAAGCATGGCACATCAAGTTGAGGTAGGACCCAGCTCCTCCCCCTGTATCAAGGCTGGGCGAGGTAATCCAGCATGAGGAACAGGTTCCCAAAAGCCAGCTAAGGGCCAGGGACAGGTCCTGATCTCATCGCTAGGAACCTTACAAACAGACTAAGAGACACAACTGTTGCACATGTGCAGAGGACCTAGGTCCCATGCAGGCTCCCTAACTGTTGGTCCAGAGTGCATGTGCTCCCACAAGCTCAGGTCAGCTGACTCGGTGGGCTCCTCCGTCATAACCTTGACCCCCCCTGGCTCATACAATTCCTCCTCCCTTTCTTCAAGAGGACTCCCAGAGCTCAGCCCAGTGCTTGACTGAGGATCTCTGGATCTGCTTCCATCAGCTACGGGGTGAAGGGGCCAATTCTGGGTTAGGGAGAAACCTGGTGCCAGGGAAACTCCCAGGAATCCACAAGGATGACCCCAGCTAAGACTCCTAGCAATAGTGGAGAGCATCTACTGTAATCAGATTGGTGACTACCCTAATTGTCATCAAAGAGTTGTATACATTTTCTGGGAAGATCTGACCATGCAGGATGCCATCCCAGGGAACAGTCTTCCAGCAGCCTCAGGTTATACACATACTACCCCCCTGAGAAGAGAGAGCATGAAATGAGTTCTCCTAGGTTCCCTCATAGGGATGGACCACAGATCTACACATGTAGGTTTGTGCCTGCATAAGAGTGCCCTGTCTTGACCATAATGGGACCCCAGAGAGCTCCAGAGAGACCAGGTACACACCTGTCCTACTCCTTCATGATCCTCCGATCGGCCATTTCCACCTGCCCTTCCTGATGTCCAGACTTCTGATCTATATGAGCCAGGACCCCAGTGCGTGTCCTACAGACCCTATTGTCCTATATGTCCTATAGACCCTATTCCTCCCCCTCCATGGTCCCAACAGGTGACAATAGGAATGTCACAAAGACCTCTGAAAGTGACACCCTGCCAAGGCATCCACGGGACCCCAAAACACAGATGCTTCCCTGGCCCTGAGACCCCAACAACCATTCTCCCTGTTGTACTAGGGCTGAGCCCCTCATTGTCTGAGAAAGTGCTGGGAATTGGAGGTACCCTGTTGCTTCTGAAATTCCTTCACCAGTCCATCAGTCCTGTCTCTAACCTAGACCAGCCTTCACCCAGGCTGCATCCCCAGCTAACCTCTCTCCTCTCCTCCACCTTACCCTGGGATGGCTCTAAGCAGCTCACACGTGCTCCAGAAGGGTCTTTTCCGAACTCAGATCCACCAAGCCACCTGCACCTTGTCAGAACTCCATCTGTCAGGAATTTATTACTAATGCATTTTCTAACAGGCTCTATAATAAGATATTAAAGACTGTAGCTGCATCTAGCAAGCATTCCATAAATATTAATAATGCCTTTAGAGATAGCACCTAAGCAGAGATGGTTGCGGGTTTGTCTAGATTTGGTCAAGGGTACAGAATTCACCTAGTCGGGGAGGGTTCCCATGATCGTGAGGGGTGTGAGCTGTGAGCCTTCTTTTCTTTCCCCACTTATCTTTCTGTCCTTTAAAAAAAATTTTTTTGTCTTGGTTTTTTTTTTTTTTTTTTGAGACAGAGTCTCACATAGCCCAGGCTGGTCTTGAACTTCTGATTCCTCTGCCTCGACCTCCCCAGTACCTAGATTACTGGTGTGCACCTCCACAGATGGATGTACGCAGAGCTGGGGATTGAACCCGGGGCTCTGTGCATGCTAGGCAAGCACTTCTGCTAAGTGAGATATATATATATATATATATATATATATATATATATATATATATATATATATATATAGAGAGAGAGAGAGAGAGAGAGAGTCATCTATTTTCTTACTTCATTCCCTTTGTTTACAACTTTCCCTTCACAGTGTCTCCTTGTCTTCTTGATTTCTGTCCCAACAACTGTGCCCCTGGCTCCTCCAATACACTCCTCCCCTCTGATTCCCCTTTCCCTTTGAACCCCATCTCTGTCCTCTTCCTTGTCCCCACCCCATTTCTCTTTGTGTCTGTTTGTCCTTCTCTCTCGTCATTCTCTCCTCTCCTTTTCTCCAACCTTCCACCCATTGTCTCCCCCTCCCTCTCCCCTCACTCCCTGGCAGTGCACAGCCCCCCCCCACTCTACTCTGTTCCAGTGAGCACCCTAAGCCACCCCCCAGAGAAGCCTGGAGTAGAACGTAGCTCACCCTGCATGGGAGAAGCAAGCCATTCATCATTATTATTAACGAACAAGATCCTGAGCACGGCAGAACTTTCCCAGAGTCTATTCCCCTGTCACCCCAAGGAGTTGCAACAAGATTTATTCGTCTCAGAATTGCACAGGGTGGCCCATTTACAGCGGGCCCATCGCAAGTGATGTGGAGCTTAAAATGGGGGCTGGAGGAGGCAGAGGCCTGCCCTGCCTGTGACCTATGTGGTATGGGCCACTTGCTGAAAGGGGCAGCCTGAGGAGGCTTGGAAGGGACAAGGGCTATAGAAGCATCACTCCAGGTTGGCTGCGACAAGTGCATGATCAGGCTGTTTCTTGCTCACTCCGTCACCTGCCACAGCCGTGTGAATCATCGCAGAGATCTGCGTAGATCTGCACGTTCAAAGGCGTGTCCGGGGACAGTTAACAAGAAGCTGGAGCCATTGCCTCTGAGGTGCGGCCCCGGAGCTGTGGCCGGGAGCCATGGCCTGGTGCTTGGATGTCTGTGCTGACTGTGGGCACTAAAGGGGAAGAATACCCCCCAGCAGAAGTGGAAGAGCCTGTGATAGTGTCTGGGAATAAAGAGCCCTAGCATGTGTTCGAGGCATATTCTAGGGGTGCCAGAGCTATGATCCATAAAGCAAGAAGGCGCCAGAAACACCTCACAAGTCAGGTCCCACACTCCGCAGCCAAAAGGGTGTGTGAGGACCAGTATGGGGAGGACCCAGGGAGCCTCACCTCCTCCCTTCCCTAGATGGATGTTCCCCTCCCTGCCCAGGGGCCTGTCCCAATGCCCATCCAACCCCTAATCGGATGGCAAAGATCTTTCTATTGCGATTCCCTTAGCAAATGGATTTAATTTCCAAGACCCCATCTGAATGGCCTGTGCAGGTCAGGAGGTTACTCCTGCACCAATCAAATACATCCTGGGTCTGACATTGCTTGGCATGTGGACCTGGCTTCATCTCTTGAGCAGAGCTGAGGGAGGAGGGTGGGTGCCGAGGCACATTGGCTTCTGGGGGGGGGGGCATTGAGAAGAGCCTGTGTAAGAGCTAGAGCACTTGATTTGTAGATACCCATCAGGAGCCGAGGGGAGACTGGGTTCACCCATTAGGGGCCATGGCTCAACTGGAACAGTATGTAATACCACTCAGGGCTCACTTCTCCCATCTGTGAAATGAGGGGTCTGGCTCGATCATCCTGAAGCCCCTACATCCAGAATGGTTCATAGTCAGAACTGGCCTTTTGGTTTAAGGATGTCCCTGGCCTCAGATTACCCCTCATCTTAGGCCCAATTCTCTCCTCCTCTTACAGGCTCTGCACCCCACCGCAGGGTCTTCTAGGGCTCTTTCTCAGTCACATTTTTGCAGAAACCAATACATGGACAGGCTTTCTACTTGAATTAAAAAGAAATACTACATTTATTTACCTGTTTACACACACACACACGCACACACGCACGCACGCACGCGCACACACACACTCACACATGACCACTTGTAGGAGTTAGCTTTCTCCTTCTACCATGTGAGTCCCAGGAACCAAACTCAAGTCATTAGGTGTGGCAATGACTTTACTCACTGAGCCATCCCCGAGGTGCCTGTCCAAGTTCAAGGTGAAGAAATTCATTCATAGGCTTTCCTCCTTTTAAGTGGGGGCTCATCTCCCCCTGCCTGTGACACCATTTCACTGCTAGAATGGCACTATTGGGCAGTGACCATTTTTTGGGTGTTTCTGCATGTTGCCATGCACTTGGTCTAGTACGATGCACATCCTATTATTCACACCTCATCCCGTGTAATTCTTTTTCACATCATCCCTGAGAGGCTGTGCCATTAACAGTTCCATTTTACCCTTGAGGACATAGAAGTCAAAAGGGGTTAAACAGTTGATATGGAAGGTCTCCTGGTAGAAGAAAGATCTAGATCCAGAATTTGGGGGTCTGACTCAAGGTTCATGCTCTGAGCCTCCAGAGTCCACTGTCTACAGGGACCAGATGCGCCTGGCCCCTGAGAATCTGCTTGTGCTGAGACTGCAGGCCTGTGTAGACATCTGTGCATCCCATGGAGCAGCAGCTGGTGCTGGAGAAACTCCAGTGCATGAGCTGAGCCTTGGTGGAGCATGGTGCCCAGGGCCCAAATTACAGGAAGTCAGCACTCTTTTCTCTCCAATGTCTGTCCCTTCTAAGTTTATGAAGGGCTCTTTGCCAGGGTCATCTAAAACCTATCCTATGTTATGCAGAAATTAAATCGGTGCTCGCTGTATGAGACACTGTGCCCAATTCCCTTCTCCAGTGTTCTGTGGGCCTCACTCTTACCTCCAGAGATCTGATGTTCAGAGAGTCTAAGAGACTTTGTCCTAGACCATGAAGCATGAACAGGTGAAACATCCTCATCCCTCTGAGATAGGGCCTCGGATGATGTCTGGTTGGGGGCGGGCATATTGCTGAGCTGAGCTATGTGCCGCATGAGGCTGGTGTCTCTACAATGTGTCTGGGCATGTGTGTGTGTGCTTTAGAGGGGAGTGGGTAGGGAGTGGAACTGTGGGCTGAGGGAGCATCATGGTGGAGGCTGTCTTCATGGAGCCCTGCACCAGGGGAGCTCCATCTTCCAGCTAGAGATTTGCAGGTGGCTGTGACCATCAGTGTCCCCCAGGAAAGAGATCATCTTAGCTCCAATGGAAGCATGTCTGTGAAATGCCCACTTTCAAGAGGGTAGTGCGTTAGTCACCTTCAAGGGATGCGACAAAGTACCCAAAGAAATCATTTTAAGAAGGCTGGAGAGATGTATCCTGCATATGCTTGAGGACTGAGTCTGAGTCCCAGAAACAAACAAAAAAAGTAAAAACAAAAGCCAACAAAACAACTGTGGCAGCTTGTGGCTCTAATCCCAGGGCCAGGGAGGACGGAGGCAGGAGGATCCCCAGGCTTCACGAGCCAGCCAGTCGAGCTGAAACTGTCAGCTCCAGGTTCGGAGAGGGATCCAATCTCAAAAAATAGAGTGACTGAGGAAGACACTAGTACCAACCTCTGCATGCACACATGCATACACACCCACACTCATGGGCATGCATCTGAACATGACCACACAGGCAGACATATATGCACATAAAGAGAGAGAAAAAAAGAAACTGACTTAAAAGAAGGCACGGTTTGTTGGGGTGCACAACCTGAGAGGTCTCTGCCCATAGTTGCTTGGTTCTATTGCCCTGGGCCTGTAGTGATGTAGAAGAATATCACGGTGGGAGGTATGGGATTGAGCAAGGAGCTCACTTCATGGCGATCAAGAATCAGGGAGAAGGGGAGGGGGAGAGGAGGCAGTACCTAACTTCCCCCCCCCACTGGGCCCCACCTCCTAGAGGCTCTGCTGCCTCCCAGTAGCACCTCAGGCTGGGGAACCAGCCTTCCACATAGGATCTTTGAGGGATGTGGAGGATCCAAGCAGAGGTGGAAGAAGATAAGACAGTTGAAGCACCATGGGCTGGGCATGGAGGGATGTACCTCCTACTGCAAGGGCTCATGGGAGGAGTGGGGTCTTACAATCAGGTTTTCCCCCTCCCGCTGAGCTCCTGCTAGCCCTACCCCCACTCCCAATTGGTAGAGTCCATCAGGAAGCCAGCAAGCAAGGGAGTTGAGGTCTGAGTTTGGGGGCGGGGTACAGACCAGGCTACCCTATGGTGCAGAGGCAGGGGAAGCAGACAGGGAATGCCCAGGATGGTGCTTTTTAATGCTGACTGTGCTTCTTGGAACCTGCCCTTAGGTGGCCCTGTCTGTACAGTTGGAGTAGGTGATCTGATGGGACAATCATAACTTCTACCTTTCTGGACACTTAGATGCTAGAAAGTTGACATTAGTGAGCTGTGAGTCTGCTCTCTTCACGCTAACCCGATAAGATGGCCTTAACTGTAGCATTAAGAAAGGGAATTAAGGAACAGAGAGCTGAAGTGACGAACTCAGAGACACACAGTGAGGCTGGAATGCCATCCAGTGTTCTGGCCATATGACAGAAACCCTAGGACCTGTCCACTCTGCCCCCGACAGACTAGCTTCCCTTTGAAGAGAAAGAACATGTTTCCCAGGAAGCCACAGTGGAGACCGCAGACCTGGTGGAGGAAAAGCTCATTCAGAGGCCCCGAGGTGTGAGGGAACTGCTGGGTCGGAGCCGTATAAATGGCTCCATGCAACTAGGAAATAATGCATGAAGGGCAATCCAGGGCCAGTCTGTGTAGGATGTTCTGTGCCAAGGGTACTGGGGAGCCACAAATGGTGAACAGGAGAGGGGCTTCCCACTGCCAGTCTCCTGTTCCCGTCAACAGAGTGTTGGGAGGACATCCCATCAACCCCATACTTGGTGGTCAATGGAGGAGCATTGACCAGCTCAGAGAGGACCACAGCAACTCAGTAGCTGTGGAGCCCTGGTTGACCTGAAAAAGCCAATGCCATGGTTGTAGGGCAGCCTTTGGTGTAGGGGTTGAGATCATGTGCTTGGAATCAGCAGCACTTGAACCCAAGGCCTTGCTCACCCACCTCCTCTCTGTGTGGTTTGGGCCAGTTGCCCAATAACTGAGGTACAGCAAGCAGCTATATAACTGGTTGGTTTTGCTTTTCCCTTTCTGCAAAGAGCCTCTTCTGAGTGTCCAATGCGTCCAGAGCTTTCTATAGTGTAGAGAAATACATCCAGCCAGTGACAAGCAGGCGCTGTGGAGATGGGGGTAAACAGGGGCAGGTGGTATAGCAGACTTTCAGAATATAACTACTTAGTGCTGCCGAGATCTTACCATGTACTCACGGGGCTGCTCACTGACTAGTCTGTGTGCCAGACACCATCCGAGGCCTGTGGAACTGCAGGCTGAGGGAGGGTGAGAACTGCCCAAGGCATACAGACCAGGGTGGTAAGTTACAGGGCACAGCATATCAACAGTGACGGTATACAGCCTTCCTGAGGAATGTGGAAGCCCCATCCCAGCCTCATGAGGAAGTAGCCTTAACCAGCCACCCTGAGCCAGAAAAGGACAGGGGCTTATGTGAATGATAGAACAGAAAAGTCGCAACATCCTGGACGGCTCCTCAGAGGTGGAAACAGTTGGGCAACCTATAGACACTCAGTTGACAAGCTGACAAGACTCAGGGGTGACAGGGGATGCCCCTCCCCCCTTAGAGCCCCCAAGGCCCTCGTTGCCTAAACCCAGGTACATACCTCCCACTCTTGCCCTTGACAGGTCCCCTCAGGCAGGATCCTAGTCACCCTCCAGGGCAATCTGCTGCAGCTTGGGCAGCCAAGGGGCACCGGACAAAGGAAGCGAATCCACCAAGAAATGGGTTTGGGGACCAAAAGGCCCCTCTTCCAGGACTCTGGGATAAGCAGGCCGTCTTTGGAGCCAGTGCTCTTACAGCCTCCAGGAGGCCATCAAAAAGGGGAAAAAGAAATCATGCATTTTACATTCCTCCAAACCCGCTTAGAATGGAAATGACAGGCCGGGCGCGGTTGGCTGCAGGGGCGCGGTTAATGGCCTTCCGCGGGGCGGAGGAATGGCGGCTGGCGGAAGCAGCTGCTTCTGGTGAAGCGAAGCTCATCCTCCTGTTTACTTTGCTCTCGCCCAGAACACGCCGGTGGGGACACCCATCTTCATCGTCAACGCCACCGATCCCGACCTGGGCGCGGGGGGCAGCGTCCTCTACTCCTTCCAGCCCCCGTCTCCGTTCTTTGCCATCGACAGTGCCCGAGGTATCGTCACTGTGACCCGGGAGCTGGACTATGAGGTCACGCAGGCGTACCAGCTCACAGTCAACGCCACGGTGAGTCACTGCCCTGGGCCTCCAGTGCCCACCGTCTGCTGCTTCTCGTCTAGCAGGAAACAGGATATTCCAAGGAGACTTACTTGGTTTAGCTCCATGCCCCTTGATGATTGACAATAAAGAATCTGGTGTTGGTGACAGTCGTGAACAGGTGGTATCGGTGTGTGTCTCTGGCATTGTTCTTAGCGCCCACACAGACTTTCCATTATGAACCTTCAAATAGCCCTACTTCCTGAGTATTGTTGAGATGCCCATTTACAGATACCGACAAGAAGACTGAGGCATAGGGGCAATTTCGTGGTTTACCCAAGTCACCCATGAGCAAACCTGCATAGCTCACACTGGCAACCTCCTTAGGGCAGTCAGTGCAGGCAGCCAGGTGCCTCTGGGGCACAGATCAGGGTTATCAACACAGATGTGCCTTGACACCCAACAAGCAAGGGCAGAGCTGTCCAGACCTCTGACCAAAGCTTCCCCGCTAGGGAGTGCCCACAATGCCAAGCCTCCTGTCCAGCCCCAGGGAATTGCAAGATGAGTCAGTTCAGGACAGGGGAGGAGAATTTAGCCCATTTTGTGGATGACAACATTGAGACTCCCACAGTTAATTAACAGAGGGGAAATGGGAATCCAAAGCCAGGTTGTCTGACTTCTAGGGCTTGGTCTCTGGCTGCCATGCCCCATGGCCTAGAGTCTGTGAGACCCCAGCATGCACCTGGGCCTTTGATGCTAGCTGTTGTGAGGGGCTGAGGGCTAAGCCAGCCATGCCTTAAGCAGGGTTCTAGCCCCGGGTCCCCTCATTCCAGCAGCCGCCTGGGAGCACAGATGCAAAGCTAGAAATAACCCCACACCCTCTTGTCCTTCAGATCTGTTTGCAGAGCTCAGGCTAAAAGCAAAGAAGTCATAGAACTTTCTTCCTCCATGGTCTACTGGCCTGGCCCACAGCACCAAGTCTTGGCCCCCTACTGCTATAGAGAGGGCACACAGCCCGGAGCCCCGACTGATGCAGAGAGGTCACCTGCCCCTGGCCCTGTGCAGCTGTACCACATGACTACAGGATAGACAGCCAACCCCAGGCCCCACATGGCAGCCGACATCTCATTTCCCTGGATCTGGCCTGGGTTGAGGTTTGAAAGATGGAACTTTTCCCTCAGGCTTGGCCCAGACCTGGAGAGGCCTCCAGAGCCAGGAAAAGCCAACTTCTTGCCTGATTCTCTGGGAGATCCCTGCTGAGAATTCCTATTTTCTCTTCTAGTTGCCTATTAGTTTCTTAGGAAAAGACCTGAATAAAAAATAAAATAAAATGGACTTGGGAGTGGAGGGGACTTGTAAATCTGGGATCCCCTTTCTGGGTACACCCACTAGCAACTTCTACATCCCCTTCCCCCACATCCCGTGCACACACCTGGGCCCAGAAGCATGCAGGTGCCTGCTCCCTTTCCCTGTGAATCTGTCTTATGGGATAATCTCTACCCAGCACACAAATGGCCTTGGGATACAGGATTAGACCAGAGCTGGGCACAAGCAGGACCGTGGGTGGCCAGGTCCATCCAGAGGCCAAGTTTGTGCTGGGATGGTAAATACAGCAAGATTGATAGCAATCTACCAACAGTCAGGCCCTGAGCTGGGTCAAGACTTCTCAGATGATAGCCTCCCACTTAATCCCCGGAGAAGTTGCTACCAGGAGTTCTGGGGGCTGGTGAGTAGCCATTGGCTACTGGACGCTTCCCCAACATGGGTGGTTCTTGCTAGCTGGATGTACTAGGCTGTTACACAGACCTCCGTCTCCTGAACATTTAGGGTCTTAGAACAGAGGCTTTGGGGTTCCTTTCTTAGTGGGCTTCATAGGACCAGGTCTCTCTGAGTATAACAGCTTAATATTGTCTGCCCTGTCCCAGGGGGCGTGCATGACCTTCCTGACCTCTCTCAGCACTGCCTCCAGGAGGCCCCCAGATGGTACGGGCCCTGGAGCTCCCCCTGCTGGTATGACTGGAAAAGTCACCTCCTGGCAAATGCCTAGCTGAGTCACAGAGGAACTGCCCTCCGTCCTGGGATGGGGGCCAGTGGCCCTGGATGAACATGATAAAGGTGCTAAGAACAGCATTATTCCTATCCAAGCCAGTGGTCCCATCCTCTGACATTCAGGAGAACTAGTCCTAGGCCAAGGCCCTGGGGCCAACAGATCAACCTCAGCCCCAGCCCCTGATGTAACACCACCCTCTCTCCAGGCTGTCCTGTTTCCATTTTCTTGAATTCCTCAAGTACCATCAAAGAGCCTTCATGCTCTTGAGCCTCCCTGTAGGATGTAAGAGTTCATGTGTGTATTTGTAAACACAGGGATCACACAGCCCTGCCCTAGGCATGTGTGGTCACAGCATCCTTCTAACCCAACACTGTGTACACTCACTCTCTGTGTGTGTCCTTCAAGGATCAAGACAAAACCAGACCTCTGTCTACACTGGCCAACCTGGCCATCATCATCACGGATGTGCAAGACATGGACCCCATCTTCATCAACCTGCCCTACAGCACCAACATCTATGAGCATTCTCCTCCGGTAAGTCCTGCCCGCAACCCCAATGATGGCCATTGCCTGCCTGTAGTCCCTGTGAGGGACAGTGGACACCCCAGGCACTCTTCCCATCCCACTGTCTTCCACCTCTCTCATACTCCCTGGGGCAAAGAGCTAAGTATGGTTGACCGTGGGGGAACTGTAATTCAGAAAGACTCAGGAGCAGTATACAGGTGCCTGCGAGCACTCCAGCCTGTGAGGGGGATGGATGTGGATCTAGGCTCAGCCAGACATCCATGGTGCTTAGTCATGTTCTCCACAGCCCTGCTGCCCCTGTTGGCCACCAGCACAAAGACACAGCTTCCTTCTGTTTGTGAGGCTTCTCTCTCAGGCCCCAAGTGTCCTGTAGAGCTCCTGGAACCATCTGCCCTCCCTAATAACTCCTTCTTTAGGGCCTCTCAAGTTCAGGTTTCAGGGGAGATGTCTGATTTTGTATTTATGTCACAGGCCTATCGTATGGTTCCCCCGGGACTATACAGCTCTCCCTGACCCAGGGAGCTGTGACTGGGGAAAGGTCTCAGAGGACAGAAATAGGCCATGGCACACTCCACAAGGGCCTGGCTGGGACCCTGGCTAAAGTATGGGTGATTGTCACTGCCTGGTAGCTACCTCACTCTTAATGCAGACTGGAATGGATGCCTGTTATGGGCTGATGAAGGAGAGCGGGGTGCACTCCCAATCAGACATTTCAACTTGCAGCTTGGGGGAGTGTTTGTGAAAAGAACAGAAGGGCTTAGCTCAGAGGAAAAGTGGGGGACCCCTGGAGGCTGGAGATGTTCAGAGCCTCACCCGGCCCCATGCACTACTCAAAGCCTCAAACATGGGCAGAGGTGGGTATGGACAGAGTCCTAGGCCAGCGCAGCCAGGGAAGCCTGGCCCTGTTTGGGTACCATGGTTGTTCTGACTACAGACATCCCCGGCACCAAAGGTATGGATCTGGCATTTGGTCACTTGCTTTGGTGGCCAGATATGGAATGAAGGGTCTCACAAGCAAGATGCTTATCCTCTTGCTACTCTGGGTATCTGAAGCTGCTTGGAGAACAGACAGAGTCATCTCAGGCTCGCTACTCCCTTCCTTGGCATTCTAAGCACACCAGGTCCCCAGCTTTTAAAGTCCAGGCTGCATGTGCTCAGTCCACCCGAATCCAGGGACTTCCCCTTCCTTTCTGTGCCAACCCCAGCTTTGCCAGGCCTGCCTCTCAGGCTTAGGCCAGACCTGACTGCCATCTTCAGACAATTACAGGCCTGCCACCTGTCTCCAGCTCTGGGCTTCTCCTTCTGAGTGTTCAGAGCTTGAAAGCGACTTGGCTAGCATCTGTTGCCACGCTTGCCCAGTATCATGGTTCAGCAGCAACAGTCTTTGATGGGCTTGGTGTAGTGGGGTTAGAGAGGCATCTATGGAATGAATGAATGAGTGAATGAATGAACACAGGCTCTGGTCTTGCCACTCAGCTCACCCTTGTGCTTGCTCTCATCACTAACCCAGAGACCACCTGACCTTCAGTCTCCAGCTCTCTTCCTGGCTTGTCTCCACTAGTCTCAGAGTCAGGCACCCCTCTCCACTGCAGTACAACCAACGTCTAAGCTACGTAACTTATCGGTCAATCCCATCTCTTCTGTAAGGTTCACATAGGAACGTAGGCTGAGTAATCTAAACACCCTGCCTCTAGAACATCGCCTCGGGATCCTCTTGGGTCTTCCAGTACACTGTGTTCAAGAGAGAGTGCGGGGAAAGATACTTAAAGCCAACTTGATTGGTACGCACTGGCTGGGTCACCGGAGAACCTTGAGAAGCCCCCACGCTGCTGTCTACACGTACCCTGGGAAATGGGGAAGGGTTCCTGAAGGAACCCATCCTCACAGACATCCAACTGTGGTGGCCGGTGACTCAGTGGGTCCGTTAGCCACTGCTTCGTGAGATAGTCACAAGACCGTGTCTTTGACCCATGGCGATGCCTTCATAACTCACACAGGTCTTCATGTCAGTTGTCAGTTTTCCTCTGTCCCTCCATGCACTCATTCACTCCTTTAGCCTCATCCCCATCTCCCAGGTATTTATTAGGTGTCCTGTATGTAGGGCCCTGGGCTAAGTAAGCTACGCCATTCTTTTCTAGAGGATTCCGTGGAACAGACCAGATGTGTGTCTTCCCTCACACCCACTCTCCCCATGCCCCTCTGCTGCTTATCATGTGATTTGTCTTCTTTGTCTCAGAGATCTTAGAATTCCTTTTTTTGTGCTTCTGTGGCCCACTGTCTGCCAGTTCCCGGGGAGCTGCTGCACCCATGCTCTGGGGGCATGGTACACACTTTTACAAGGGTTATGGCCCAAATGAAGAAGACAGATCGAGCTTTGAGTTGGGTTCCAGCCTCTTCTGGGCATTGACCAGCCCCATAGCCTCTGTGTGGATCTGCTTCTCTTAGTCCCTCACTGGAAAAGGGATCCCCACTTTCCCATCCCCTGCAGCCTTTCTCCTTCAAGCCAGTTCGCACAGGCTCCAGGCCCAATGTCTCCAGGCTGCTAACCAGTTTCTAAGCCTCGATCTGGATCTCCATGTCCCTTTAGTGTGATGCGCTGATTTCAACACAGTCATTACTTAGCTGGGCCAGGGCTCAGATGCAGCATGGCCTGTTCAGAATCCCAGGCTGGAGGACCCAGGCATTCCTCACGCCCAGCCCTGTGTCTGCTACTCCCAGGGGCCCTGTCAAGACCCTGCCCCACCCTCCCGGCTCCCCCTCTTTATCTGCGGTTCCCAGCATGTATGTCTCTGTCTATCAGTGTATCAGGCTAGCAAGCTTCATCTAAAGTGTATATATTACCTAATAAAATCCTTCTTATTTGGGATTATTGCATCAAATTTTAATTTCCTCACTCGAACAGCAGCATGTCGGCCTGCCCGTCAGTGAGGGGCCGACAGAAGGTGAAAAGAGCGGATAGGCCGCACAAATTACTGCCGGTGATGCCTATCAGCCCTTTGACTGGAATTGACTGGAATTAAGGACTGAGAAATAGGATTTTCTGCCTCAGAATCTGCTGTGGCAGCTCTCGTCGGAAGTCTCCAGCAGTCCCCGCCAGCCAGCCCCCACCCCAGTAACTCCCCCGCGCCCCCCCCCCCGCCTCCAAAGCAAACTGCATGTCACCTTTCAAGTCTTTAATAGTGTCAGAGAAATGGGGGCGGGGTGTCCCGGCTAAGCTTACAGAGAATGAGATTGGTAGTGGGGTCTCTGAGGCCCAGCACAGTCTAGTCTGGTCCCTGCAGCAGCCACTTCCCTGGGGACAGACCACAGAGGGCTGAGACATGGCCCCCTTCTAGTGAAGTCCCAGCCCATGCCCCACTTCCTGCCCGCCAGGCAGAGTCCTGGCCCTCCGATCTCTTCTGGTAGCGGCTCATCCCAGGCTTAACCTTCCATTCCCCGGTTACCGACACTCTGCCTACCCACCACGCCTTGTGAGCTTAAGCAAATTCCTGAAAGCTCCAAGAATATGTCCTCCTTTGCGGGCTCAGGAGAACCTCTGCCTACCCATCATGCCTGGCCCATGGTTGGTACCCAGGAGATGCTCACTTAACTGGCTCTTCCTTGTGGGGTATCTATCAGCTGTTCAAATGTAGAGAAAACTCCTTAGCTCGAGAATGGAACTTATCGGCGTGGAATGCCAAGGGTCCAAACTAACTGAAATTGTTCAGAAATGTATGCACAGTCTGAGACAAGGCACCTGAGGGAGACCAGCTCCCACTTTTTCCCCCAGGGTACTCTTGAGGAGGGAGAAGTGAGAAATATTTAGATAGAAATATAGAGGGAGAGAGAGACAGAAACACAGGATAACCTCAGGAGGGCCTGGGTCAAAACCCACCAGCCCCTTCTTTCTCTTCTAAAGGGCTATTTATAGAAATGCCAAGAGGTGGAGTAAAAGACCTCCCCCCAGCACGGCAAAGTGCAGACCATCTCAAACACATGGTAACCACACACGTGGTCAATCCATCCCCCTAATGCAGCCCTGCTAGGTAAAGCAAGCTCAGATCTCACCAGGAAACCTCTGTGGGCTCCCACAGGCACCCAAGATTTCATCAAGTGTACACAGCAGCTCTCTAGAGCCAAATTTATAATGTCACTTATATCTCCCGTGTGTGTGTGTGTGTGTGTGTGTGTGTGTGTGTGTGTGTGTGTGTGTTCATATGTGTGGGTGTACATATCAGTTGCTGGACAGTGGAGCCTATTATACCCATTTTATAGATAGAAAAACAAGAGGTAGGAGATCCAAAGTTACAGGAGCTCAAACCCTTCACCGTCTCTCTGCTTCTCTTCTTGTCACGAGGAGTCAGGACCTAGCCAGCCTGTCATTTGTCACCTCTCAGAGTAGAGCCTTCCTTCCCAGAGGGTCACCTCCTCCTCACAACCTGAGTACCTGGGGGAGGGAAGAATCCCTCGGTGGGGCTTGTCTGCAGCCCTCTAGCTGGAGCAGGGTCTCCCACTCCCCCTCCTGGGTGTGCCCCCCAGGGGCCTCGCTTCCTACAGAGCCACAAGCTGTGGGTGGGGACTCATCCTTGGAGGCCCAGCCCTGTGCTGGCAGGCTCCACTTCCTCCCCATGCCTCTCGTCTTTGGAAATAAGTTGCAGTATATTGAAAATATAATCACTGAGACTCTGAAACAAGAGCCGTGGGCTCCCAAGAGCCCCCATACCTCCTTGTTAATTCCTTCTCATAACGTTCCCGGGCCTTCTGTCTGCACTTGTATTAAAAGCTCAGAGTTTTATTAAAAGTGGATTTATTTACCCAAAAAGAGATGAAACCCCAAACCTGATTGAGAACCTGGCAGAGCTTACTCGGCAGAGGCTTGGGTCCAACTTTGGCTGAGAGAGGGGCCCCTTGTCCTCATGTCCCACACAGCCTGTTCTGCTGAGTTCCCCCGCCCACCCAGAGGTACTCTGATCCCCACCTCAGGTATGAATGCCCATGGGGATGGCACCCACGGGGCTCTGAAGACCGAGGGGCTCTTGCGTCACAGACTTCTCTGGACAGGCCAGTATAGCTGCCTTACCCTGTTCCCTTGGAACCCAGCCCATCCTACCCAGGATAGGGCAAGGTATACATCTGTCCCTTAAGTGTATCATTTAGTACTGGAGCTCTAATGACCTCTGAGCTTAGTCACTCTGGTAGGTGGATCCCTGCTCTAGCAGTCCAGGGGCAGCTTAGGAACCCCCTTAAAGGATGCATGTGGCACCCACCCAGGCAGAATGGAGCTGTCCCCACATCTAGAAAGCCAGTTCTGGAAGGTGAAGCCTCAGGGTAGTTGTATACCCTTGGGACCTCCTGCTGGGGACAGACCAGATCTCCTCTGATGAATAGTGAGCCCCTACGTGGGCAAGTCCCCCAAAAGAGCCTCCAGTGAGATGATGGGAGAAGCTGTGTAGACCCTTCAAGCCTAGAGTTGGGCTTCCCTGTGGCCTCCAGGCACCCCGAGTCAGGAGTTCTCCATACTCCGTGAGAGGAAGCTTGGGAGGCAAGGTGACCGGTCTACCATGTGACTACCCCTTGGCCCCTGATCGGTCTAGAACACATGGCATCTCCAGGGACGGCTGGCGCATAGGCATTTCCAAATTCCACGGGTGCCAGTGCTTAGAATAGTTCCCGACACAGAGCAAGTGACATTCGGAAATGACATTAGCATTATTATAGCAGAACCCTGCTGCTACCTCAGTACCTGGTGGACGGGAACATTAGAGCCAGAGCATTTAACTGTGAGCCTGGCTTCCTGTTCACTCACTCCCTGCTCTGAGACCTCCAGGAGTCTCTCAGCTTTCTGCCTCTGGTTCTTCATCGGCAGAGAAGGGCCAGGTCTTAGGTTATTGGGCGGCTGGGGTACCTGAGTCCATTGGTCCAGCGTTTTCAGCACACCTCTGTGCCGAGGAAGGCGTGCTCTTCGGTGTGGCCACTTGGTTCCTCTCATAGCCTGTTTATCCAACTTCTTAACAAGGCCAGAGGATCCGACCAGAGCTCTTGCTCCCTGGGGGAGAGGACAAAGAAGGGACTGACCCTGCTTGCCATACGGCCTGGCCTCTTGGCGCATCCTGAGATATTCCCACATTCCCTCAGGGAGCTTGGAGGCACTCCATCTTCCGCACTCGAGGCTAAGGGAGGCTGGAAGGGCATCTGCAAAGAGCAGTGCTGTCTGGGGGAGGAGGTTGTGGCTCCTGCTGGGTCTCCACAGCTGGTCTGGGAGGACTCCAGAGGGATGTGCTTGCCCCCGAGGCACAGAACTGTTGTCAGAAGATGAGTGAGAAGCAGACAAGACCACAAGGGCCCTTTTTAGACTTAGAGGATACTTCCACCCACCCTACCCCCAAAAGATGGAGGCGGGGTCTGTCTGCTGTCCATTACCCAGAGAAAACTTCTAGGACGTGACCCTCAGGTATATAGGGTGGACAGGGACAGCTGATACATGCAATGGTGTGGTGTCGCCTAGAGAGGGGGAACGCAATCGCTCCTGGCAAAGGACAACTCAGGAATGGTGGTCATGGTGACCATGTCAGTTTCTTCCTTGGCTACATTTGTTTATTCATTCAGTGAACTGCCATCAACTGGTGGTTACTTACCAGCATCCCTTCCTAGAAGTGGACACAGCCAAGCCCTGGCCTGTGTTGTGCTTTCTCTCTGGGGCGCTTTCCCTTTCCTCCTAATTCCTCACAACCCATCCTAAATGCTGCCATCTGGACACGCCTTTCCAGGCTCCTCCAGGTGGACCAGGTGGATACCTACTCTTTCCTGTGCAGCTGTCCATCTCATCACGCCCAGATGTGTACAGCAGCTGTCTGTGCCTGTCCTTGACCCTTTGCTCTGTGAGAAGAAAGTCCACACCCCCTTTGCTGGCTCCCTCAGCTCCCAGTCCCTTGACTACCAGTGTTGTGAGGGACTAGAGGACAAGGCCACCGGAATCAGGAGCAATGTCACGTGGGACCTACTTCCTGGGCAAGCTTTGGAGTCGGGAGTTGGCCTGGGGAGGGATCTGAGAGTGCTAGGACAGCCACAGAGAAAGACAGCAGTCAGGGATCCAGGTGACTGAACTCAAGTTTCTCCTGTCTCCCAACCAGGGCACAACTGTTCGGGTGATCACTGCCGTGGACCAGGATAAAGGACGACCCCGGGGGATCGGCTACACGATTGTCTCAGGTAAGCCAAAGTCTGCACTATCTGTCACAGATCTCAAGAGTCGCTGCTGGCGGCTTAGGCTCAAAGAGCCACGGACTGCATGGAATGGTGTTTGAGACCTGCCTCTAGTTACAGTCCTTGCTAAGGAAAGGGACAAATATAAAAGGGAGGAACAGGGTTAAAAGGACGTGGTGTCTGGGGGGTGGGGCCTGGGAAGAGGAATGTGTGCTACTGTCCAAGGTCTGAAGCTGTGGGACTTCTGGGGCTTTGAGCCTGGAATGTGTTGACCCTTACCTAACCTCCTTCAGTGCACTGGGATTTCTCTTCTTATTTGGTGAAAGGGTGGCAATTTTTGCATCACTTTGGAACAAATAGAACTGCTCCTAACTGATTTCATGTCCTAGTCACACTTGTAGCCGACAGGCATTCAGCTGAGTAGCGCCGGGGAATCATCACAGGAGACACCTTGCCCTACCCCCCCCCAGCCCCCCCCCCTGGCCCCTCACCAATAGATCCTCTGGCCTTGAAGAATAGCCGCTGACTGAACTGATGGCTCCGAGCGAGGGGATACCCTGCTCATCCTGCCTTACCCAGAGACTGACCCATGGCAGCTCTGAGTCGCTCAGGGGCTAAGTTACCCCCACTCATAAACAATGGCTCTGTTCCTACACCATGCACATCTCCTCACAGTATCACAGGTCAGTGTGAGGTCTCTGAAGGATCATCCCCGTGTATCCAGGCAAGCCAGACAGATGAGGAGAAGGAAATCAGGCCACCCTAAGAAAAGAGAGTGACTCGGTCAGAGCATTTCCCAAAAGAGGGAAAGGCATGGGGATCAAGAAGGGAGATGGGCCGGGTGGTGGTAGCACACACCTTTAATCCCAGCACTCAGGAGGCAGAGGCAGGTGGATCTTTGTGAGTTCGAGGCCAGCCTGGTCTACAGAGCAAGATCTAGGAAAGGCACAAAGCTACACAGAGAAACCCTGTCTCGAAAAAGCAAACCAAAAAAAAGGGGGTGGGGTGGGGAGATGGGAAGCTCTCCTGAGCTGGCTTGTGTTGGCTGCGTGTTTATCTCACTTGCCATTCATATGTTGGGAACAGGAAGAGTACTCGCGTCGAGGTGGTTCATGGATCACATGACCTGCTCGTGTGATGCGCTTAGCTAAAGGGTGGAGAACACTTTGTAAGCATTTGTTACAATACTACCAGCAGCTGATGAGAGGTAGACGGCTGAAGTGGGAGGAGAGCCCCTCATGTCTCTAGGATCACAGGAGACCAAGAGTGTTGCAGGCCTCAGGCAACCTACAATTACTTACTCTTATTGTGCTATAAACCCAGAGAGCCCCAAAGCGGAGCAGATGTAGCCAGTGTGGGTTGAGCATCTGTAGGAATTGGTGCTTGCACCTCTGAATCCCTCTGATGCCTCCTACCAAGTCCTCATCCTGGTGTCCAGGACAGGATCCAGCCCAGAGTCGACCCTGATACACACTCATGCAATGATTGTCATTCTTGGGTCCAGGGGGCCAACTGAACGTCAGGCACCTCAGCAGCCTGGGTTGGTGGTAAGGGCTCTGGCTGTATGTGGCAAGACCCACCTGTCCCAACCAGGTACACACAGGCCCAAGCTAAGATGCATGCAGTTAACCTGTCCAGACCTGAGGCCCTAGCTCCTTGGGGCTGTTTGTCAGCCGCAAGCAAGGGGATTTATATCTGCCCTCAAGTGCTCTCCCCACTACTAATGACCCCTCTGTTTTGCCGAGAACAAAGAGGCCTTCAGTGGTAAGTTATGGCTCCATCTCCATCAATTTGTCCTCAGCCCCTCGTGGCCACACTGAGCCTGATGAATGACAAGGTTCTTTCCCACAGAGGACTTGGCAGGGGCCGCATGTCTTCCTGTGCCTGCCGTCCTGGGCACCAGGGGCATCATCCTCTCCATGCCAGGCTACAAGGGCCTTTCTAGGCTCCTGTCCCAGCCTGAAGCCTGAGTGGACACTCCCTAGCCTCATCCCTCCTCTAACACAGATAGTCCTGCTTCAAGGACTTCCCCATGCAGAACACTGGACCTGGCCTCCAAAGTCGTGGGCTTGAGGACATGCTCTGCTCCCTGCCGGAGTTGTATTGCAGAAGGATGTTTGACTTTGCTATAGGCTTGATGGTGTTTACCTATAAGATGAGGTGAGGATTCCTAGGTGCTGTGGATGTAGCTCAGTTGGTTGACTGCTCACCTAGCATTCCAGTGCTACATAAAATCGGCCCTAGTAGTGCACACCTGTAATACCAGCGCTTGCTGGAGGTAGAAGGATCAGAAAGGTTCAAGGTCATCCTTGGCTGTGTAGCAAGTGGGTGAGTTTGAGGCTAGCCTGGGCCACGTGAGACTCTATTGCAAAAATAAAATAAAATAAAAATTGAAAAAAGAAGAAGGAAGGGAGGGAGGGATGGTGAGAGGGAGGGGAAGGAAGGATGATAGAAAAACAAAATTTAAAAAAGAAGGAAAAGAGAATCCCTATGTGGACCCGATGGTCCTAGAAGGACCATAAAACACTAAGAACTGATTAGTAAGTGTCAAGGAAGGATCCTTGGGACTGGTTCATTTCCTCAAAGTACAGAGAAACATTAAGTAAGGGCCTGGGATCACTGTCCTTGGTGTACCTCCAGGCGTGCTGGCCAGTACAGCCGCCCCCAAGACTACTGAGCACTTGACCCCTGGCTGGTCTCAATTGAGAAGTACAATCCCTGTGACATACAGGCCTGGGTGTGGCTCAGCAAGAGGGCACAGGCTTAGCATGTGTGAGGCTCCTAGGCATGTGTGTGCCATCCTAGCACAGCCAAGAAAGAGTATCAATGTGTCCTGTTGGCCGTGTGTAAGATGGTAGCATTCCAGATCTCCTGGGTTACCCACAGTCCTAGAAGAGCCTAGAAATAGTATCAGTGTGTCCTGTTGGCAGTGTATAAGACAGTAACATTCTAGATTTCCTGGGTTACTGATAGTTTGGTTTTAGGATTTTAAGTTGCACCCATGTTCAGATGGCTATAGAAGACCCTGATCTGGTGGTAAGGCTTCCCTGGACTTAGCTCCAAACGATGACCATGCCTAGAAGGACGCTGCAAGAACCATGAGAGCCAGTAGTCAGTCAATGGAGCATGCATGGATTCTACAGTAGGTGCTCACAGAGACAGGAAGCACTCGCTTTTCACCTACCACAGATGGCCAAGGGCTGTCTAGGCCAGGAATGGTGATGATGTCCTGAAAGGGTAGGGACCAGTCACCATCTCAGTCTCAGGAACCGGCAGTGTTGCCCAGAAGGTGGACTTATAGCTGTATAGGAGCTGTGAAGAACTCCAGGGTAACTAAGGAGGAGGCAGTGGCAGTGAGGGAGATGGAAGAGAGACTGTGCTACATCTTTAGAGGTAGGGCTAGATGTCAGCATGGGCTGGGGCTCCTCAGCAGGCACCCCTGCTTTCCTTTGTAAGAAGAAATAAGAAAATTCCGTGAGATCCTGCACATCCAGCCCTTGGGAGTGGGAACCTTGCCAAGGCTTGACCATCAAAGCCAGCTTGCATCATGGATCGTGAATGGGGATCATGAATGGGGATCATGAATGGGGATTAGCAAGGTGGGCAGAGTGAGGGGAGCTGGGCACATCTGTCACCTCTGGTGAGTCTGTGGCTGAGTGCAGAGCAACTGAGGTGGTGAGGAGGCAAACTACTGACGGTAGCAGGGCCAGCTGTGTGGCACAGAGAGGGCCAGCCTGGGCCATGAGAGCATTGGAAGGCCACTCAGGCTGTAGCAGGAGAGGGCATGCTTTGGGGATGCTCAGCATGGCCAGAGTGTAAATAGTGGGTCGAGGGAAAAACAGGCTAAGGCAAGCAAGAATAACAGGAAGGATGCTATGTCGTCTCACCAAGAGGTGGTGGCAGCCCTAGCCAGCTGTCGTGGTCCAAGGACAGAACAGAACAAGAGGAGGACCTTGTGGCCAAGAGGCCAATAACCGATAGCCAGATGGTGTTGGCCAGGGAGGAGTCTGAGACTGCTCTACGTCGTTTGTATTTTCCTCTGTCTTTTCAATGGTGGGGATGAAACCCAGGGCCTTGCACATGCTAGGCAAGTGCTCTACCACTAAGCCATACTCCTAGCTCCCTAATCTTGGCCTGAAATGTACCTTCAGAGCCCCGGAGGGAGGAGCTTCACAGTTCAATGCTACTTGCACCCAAGAGACACCTTCTCCCCTGGCCAGGTGAGAAGCTGTGGAAATCCAAGTAAGGGCCTCATGGCCACTGCAGCTAAGTGTAATAAGCGAGATCCCAAAAGACAAACCCCACACGGTGTGACTTCTCTGTGGAATCGGGATAAAGAAGAACTCACAGGAACAGAGAGGAGAAGGCTGTTCCTGGAGATGGGGAGGTGGCAGGGGGGATGGGAAGATCCTGTGAAGAGGGTCATTCATCAGAATAAATCCTGGAACCTGCCCAATGTAGTCTAACGCGGGCATGGTGTGTGCTGAACCTGTTGAGGCGCAATCTAAGGCCGCTGCGTCATCACACACCCTAGATCAGAGCTAGGTAAGCTGGTGGGTGTGGCTGTCGCTCGTCTGTGGGGCTCACAGACGGTACATGCATCCATCAAAGCACCTTGTTGCCCACCTTGACCGTATACAACTTTGATCTGTCAATCCAACCTCTACAAAGCTGAGCAAAACTAATGAGACCATTGTGTAAAGTGACTGCCACTTGGTGGTCACCTACAGCAGGTGACATCTAGTTGGCCGTCACCCGGTGTCAGCTGCTCCCCTCTTCCTGTGCCCGACAAGATGGATCTTGCTGTCTCAAGCTGCATCGCTAGCCTGGCCCCTGTTTCCCTCACAACAGGGAGCTAATAAAGGCCTTCTTTCAATAAACTCTAAGGTCCACTGTGCTGGCTAGTTTTATGTCCACTTGACACAGACTAGAGTCATCTGAGAGAAAGGAGCCTCCATTGAGAAAATGCCTCTGTGAGATTGGGCTGCGGGCAACCCTGTAGGGCATTTTCTTATTTCATGATGAGGGAACAGCCTGTTGTGGTTGGGGCCACCCCAGGGCTGGTGGCTCTGGATTCTCTAAGAAAGCAGGCTGAGCAAGCCAGGAGAAGCAAGCCAGTAAGCAGCACCCCTCCATGGCCTCTGCACCAGCTCCTGCCTCTAGGTCCCTGCCCTGCTGGAGTTCCTGTCCTGACTTTGATGATGAATTGTCCTTCAGTGATGGACTATGATGTGGCAGTGGGAGCCAAATAAACCCTTTCCTCCCCATCTTGCTTTTGGTCATGGTGTTTCATTACTGCGACAGTAACCCTAACGAAGACAGTCTACCACCTGGATTCTATCCTGCCATCCTCTCCCATCAAGGGCCGGATTTCTACCCTCCTTTTGATCGCTTCCCAGGTAGAGAGTCATCTAGGGAAGCTGCAGGGTAGCTTCCAGCTGAGTTCCTTGGTCCAGCATCACTAGGGAGCCTGCTAGATATGGGGCCTCCCAGGCTACCACCCTGTGCCTATTGCTCTAGCCTCCTGGACTTCTCAAAATGAGGCTGTGTGGATCCTTTGATCTCCTTGGGCAGCACAGCCATTGCGAATAAGAACCAGAGTGAGCGATTCTTCTTGGAGCCTCTTCCTGCAGCCACGGGCCTGTGGCCATTTAGAGTCTATAGACTTGGCTAGCAAGCCCACCCTAGAGCTTTCCATTGCTTTATAAATCCAGCCTCACCCTCAGTCCAGGCCCCTCCCTGGTCCTCTTACAGCAGTCTATAATACCTCTTTCCCTATCTGCTCTCTGTGCACACCCCCCCCAAAGACTGAGGAGAGGGGACCCCAACTGGCCTGGCTTGACCACAGGTTCTCCTTCCTAAGCGTCGATGAAGGAGAGACGTTAATCCATTTCTAGACAGGGAAAGACAAGAAGTGTGCCTACCTTGGCCTAGGGCCATAGCTACTAAGTGACACAGGCATTGAGCCCCCAATCTCTTGGTCTCCAGAGAACACCCAGTATCGTTGACAACAGAGGTCCCCAGACCAGCGGCATGGGCATGACCCAAGAAATTTCGCATTGCTGGAGATGCAAAATCCAGGGCCCCACTCTAAAGTTGGGGGCCGGGCCAGGTGACACTGATAACCGCCAGACTGAGGACCTCAGTATGCGAAGCTCGGCATGTGTTCTCCACAGGCGGTATCAAGGACCAAGGGTGTGAAGTTTTCTACTTGGGAGGGTGAAAAGTATCTTACTCTTGATGTGTGAACCACATGTGTGTGTGTGTGTGTGTGTGTGTGTGTGTGTGAGGTATTCAAGTTGCACCATCAGGGGGTAATTAGGATCAAGGGTCCCCAGGGACTCATCAGGGTGGCACAGGGCAGGTGGGGAATAGTGAGAAAAGAAGCCTGCTTAGGAAGGACGAGTCTGGAATGAAGAATACATGAGAAGTATGCTGGTTCCAACCCCTCACTTGTCATCTTACAGGCATCAGCCTCATTTGCAGGTCACACAGGGGACATGGCCAGGCACAGTGGGAGAGGGCAGGGAGGTGCTGGGCTCCTTCCTGGATTTGCTATTAGATGAGATTTTTTTTTTTTTTTTTTTGAAAATTGATTGTTTAGAAGGGAAATTTGGTGCACATATGCAAGTATGCATGCCTACACATGGGGGAATCATTATTTATAGTCACACTTGTATGAACCCACACATGCATACAACAGCAACTACATCAGGCCCCTTGGCCACGGCCTGCTGGGGCAGCCATCCTGGGAGAGCATCCAGCAACACACATCAAAGCCCTTGTGATTAAGCTGCTGTGCATCTTCCTCCCTCTGGGAAAAGAAAGCGCAGAAGGTGAATTACTTTTGGAAATCTGACTGACACACCCAGCCTCTGGCTTGTGGGAGCACAGTAGGTACCTGGAAGCCCCAGACTTCAGGCCTCACATGTAGCTGGCCTATGGGGGCTTGGCCAAGGAGACATGGAGGGCAGATCAGAGAGAGGTAACAGGGCTGTTGGTTGAGGGCATGAAAGAAAAAAAAAGAGTGGGTTTCTGGGCATGGCTGGCTGGTCAGACTAGGAGCACACAGGATGGTCTGTCATATGGATCAGGATGGGAAGACATGAGCATTATCTCCTTAGCAGGCCGCCAAGGTAGCTTCACAGTCCCGCCAGAATAAGGTTAAAGGGGTGTGAGCAGGCCCTCATGATAATGTGAAAATAGAGAATACAAGTAAAAGGGGAAACACACACACACACACACACACACACACACACACACACACACACACACCCTGCTGGAGGCCTAGGCTGAAAGCCTTAAGGTTAGCACATCTGTTTACATCTGTGAATGTCTGCCCTAGACCTGCACACATCAGCACCTGCACCAGAGCACCCTATCCCTCACCCAGGCAGACATCACCAGCTGAGCCCAGGACAATGATAGGCCTCTGGGGATTTGTTACCTTGCCCTCTGCCAGCTGCTATCTATTGAGAAGCTCTCTAGCCACAGCTACAGGGAACATGCTGTCGCCTGCTGTCCAAGGCGCAGCCTACCCGCATTTTCTGGCTCTCTTTCTTGACAGTATTTAGGGACATCACCTCTGGGTTGGGAATGATGAATTGAATTATCTAAGCACACTGAGTGGTAGTCACAGTCCCCTGCCTCCTCAACACTAAAATGATGACATTATGTTGTGCTGTACTCCATTCCTTCAGGTGAACCCCAAAGGTCGACAGGCTATTTCCCCTGGGCCTTCCCCCTCCCCTCTCAGAATCACCTTTCCGCCAGCGGTTATTCTGGTGATGCTCTGGGCACCAACTCTGCCACAACTTTACCGCCACCTGCAGATGCAGAATCCTCCTTGCCCTTACATGGGACCCAGGAGTCCCTTGGCCAGGAAACTACAGCCTGCCATTTGCTTCCTTCCTGTGACTCGCACAAGACAGGGGGACTTTACACAGGTCTTTTGGCAAAGACTGTCTTCTTTATGACTCTCATCTCAGGCAGGAGTGTCCCTTCCATGGGGGACAGTGGCCTCCCAAGTGCTTGCTAGCCTATGGATTTGTATATTCAGCTAACTACTGTATAGTAACTGGGTAGCTACCATATGCCAGGCCCCATGCTCAGCCCCAGAGACCAACTTAGAATGGGGAGCTGGTGTCACTGTCCTTGTGAGTGCACCGGTTAGTACAGAACATATCAGCAAAGACAGTGTGGCCCAGTTAGATGAAGCACTCAGAATAAAACAGCTCTATGATAAGACACAGGTAACAGGTGCACAGACAGGCCTGAAGACTGCGTCCTAGCAACCTGTCTCCCCCTCCTCAGGCTAGAAGCACTAATCAGAGCCTTGGTGCATCCACCTCAGAAAAGGTCCCCGATCTGATATCCTTAGGAGCCTTTGAACTTGGGATGAGCCCCACCAGGCAGCCCAGCTCCCGGCTCCCTTCTCATCAGATGCCTTGGATGAGCACTCAGCTTCAAGGCAGCCCCCAGCTGGGGCTAATCTGAAATAAAAGTTTTTATTTATCTAGCTTGATACCTGGTGCAAGGTTAAATCATACAAGAGAAAAAGCAATAAAAGAGGAAGATTAAGCGTAAGGCTCCCGCTTAGGCCTGCCCTTTTGCAATATGGTTACAAAGATATTAAGCCCCAAGTCACCCCACGGCCCCCTCATCACTGTTCTCGGGTCCCTGGGCTCAGCTTAGCTGAAGTGGGGAGTGGAGGATGGGAACGGGGCAGCAGGAGGGGACCCCCCCACCTCCCCGCCCGGGGTGCCTTGCAATGAGGGTAAGCTACCAGATGGAGTTCAGCCACCTCCTACCCAGTGTGTCTGTGATTCATGACTTCCCTGGGGAGCCGAAGGGATTGACATCTGCACCTAAGTGGCTGCCAGGGTGTTTGTCCTCATTATTTATTAGGAGCCTACTGTGGGGCCAGACCTCTGGGGAGAGAGAGGATTCCATAGCCACAGATCTACCCACCGCCAGCCTGGGCTCAAATACCCCATGACCTTGAGCGGGTGTGCGTCCATTTCAGTATCTGAGGGATGAGCGTGTTAGCCGGGTGGGTGATTGCCGGGGCTAAGGGAGTTAATGCAGATAAAACTCCCCCCAAGCATGCGTAGTGTGTGCCTGATGCACAGTAGGCATTCAAGAAATGTTATCGATCATCAGCATCAGAGGTCAGAGGGTGGCCATCTAGTTGATGAACACCTACAAGAAACAGTTCCCTCAGCCTGGTGGGAAGGGATGTGGTTCAGATGATGGAGTGCTTGCCTAGCATCTGTGAAGCCCGGAGATCCTTCCTCAGCACCAGATAAACCAGGCATGGTGGTGTATGCTGCTGATCCCAGCAACTGCTCCGCCCCACGAGGTGGAGGCAGGAGGACCAGAAGTTCATGGTCAATCTCAGCTACATGGTGAGCTCCAGGCCAGCCTGGGACACACTAGACTACAGAAGCAGCAGCAGCTGGGCGTGGGTGGAGCATACCTTTAATCCCAGCACTCAGGAGGCATAGGCAAGCAGGTCTCTGTGAGTTCAAGGCCAGCCTGGTCTTTAAAAAAAAGAAAAAGAAAAAAAGAAACCATTTCTGGGGGTGGGAGGTTCCTCAAAACGCAGGCTTCATGGGCCCATGCCCTCCTCCCTGTATAACTTGGCCTCGGCTCTCTATAAATCGCCACCTAGAGTTGTGGAAGTGTCTGTGGGTGGGTATGTGTGTTCTGTGGTTTTTCCTTCCTGCCCTCCACTGTCAGAGACCCCCTGCCTGAAGAGGGTGACTCATTGCCCCCACTGTCAGAATCTCTGGAATGGCCTCATATTTCCAGTCTCCCCCGTGATCCTGAAGCCACAGTAGATAATGAGTGGGTGACTTCTCCCCCACTCTGCACTTGGAGTTTGGCTCCACCTTGTAGTGGGTAGCTGTTCCAGCTTTGACCTGGAAGTACAACCCCCATTGAGGCTCTGGTAACCGTCACTCCTACAAGGCGGGGCCAAGACAGAAGGCGGATGTGCCGGCTCTCTTGGTTCCTGGATCCTGGACGCTGGTGATAGATTGAGCAGAGTTTTCCAGAGAACACCCCTGGACTGCACTTCACCTCTCCCGCACCCTCTAACTTATCCCGTTACTTCTAAGTGACCCCACGAAATAAACCTCCCTTTCGACTACTTGGAGTTGCCCTAATATTTCAACCAATACCACATAGTCACGGCTTAGAGCCCCATGTGTTGTGACCCCATATAAGCAGCACCTGTACCTCTCCCCCGGAAGTCCTCCCCTCTGTGGAGCCAGACAAGGCCACCAGGTCCCAACACCGCTCTCCCCGACGCATCTTTCCTATCAAGTCTGTGCTTTAAAGCCATGAGAAAGGAAAGAGGGGCAGAGAGGGGAGGAGAAGACATCTCTCCATTAGCCCCAGTGTCACCGCCCACGGGACACATCCAGGACAGCCCCGGGGAGGACCCACAGCACGGGCAGCTCACCGCAAGCCTGCATGGCTTCTCTAAGAAGTATTTCTAGAGTTCAGGAAAGGCAGTCCTTCCAGAGGGTGGAGTATGGACGCGCATTTCAGGGGGACATTCCTCTTCCTTCGGCTCTAGTACCCTTTTGCAGACTAGGACTCGCAGTGGGAAATCTTCTAGTGAACTAAGGGTAGTGATGTGGGTAACAAGAGTTAACACCTCACGGGTGCTTGAGAACAAGTCCAAAGTTCACCTGCATGACCTTTGCGTCCTCCAGACCCCATGAGATGTCGTTGTGAGTATTATACCCATCTCCAGATGGAGACACTGCGTCCAGGTGGCGCAAGGTCACAGGATGAGGCATCGAACTGGCTTTGAAGCCGGCAGGCGGGCTCTGGGCACTGCCCCCAGCTCCATACCCTGCACAGCTCTTCCCCAAACATGCCTATCCCCCTGTCCTCCACCCCCTCCCTTATTCCCTTGTGGGAATCTGAGCTCCACCCCCAGGCTACCTCCCAGACCCCCTTTCTTTCACTTCTTTATCTCCCTCACTGTCAAGTGCTCTGCCTAAGGCAATTAACTAGCTGCTCCCCATTCAAATATTTGACCAATATCTGGAGACAGAGATTCCCGAGCAGATACTTCCAGACATTGATTGAAACGAGCAAACAAGGCACAGAATGAATTTCTCCTCCAACACCCACATTCTGCTGGCAGTGTACCACCCTAGGGCCCCTGAAGGGGCTGCTTTTGTCATGGAAACAGACAGGTGGGATCCAGTGACTGTGGTCCAGCTGCCTGGTCCTGTTCCCCCACACACACACCCGCCCCTTCCTTCTGGGAGGACATAAAGATGTCATACTCTGGAGGATCTGACCAGTGGCACACTCTGGAGCCCAGGAGCCTGAACTAGAAGTGCCCTTTGTAATAACGATGCTGGTCAAGTGTTGTTTTAAAAGGCCTTGTGACTTGTCCCCCGGTGGTGGTTTGATTCTTAAATGTCAGCAAGAGCCATTTAGTTGAGAATCACAGGACTGTCTAGCAAATGAGGGTTTGAGATCTTGAGGCTTTCTGTCTCTGACGTCTTTAGGGACAGAATTGCCCTGGTGTGACTCAGTGATGCCTAAGAGCCCTTAGGGAGCCACCAGATACTGGACCTACAGTGTGTCCACCGGAAGTCCTCCCTGGGACCAGAGGAAGCTGAGGGTGGCAGTGGTCCTGGGAAGGACCTTGGGCATACCCCGATGCTGACTCCCCGACTGTGACATACGTACTCCCAAGAGCTGATGGCCAGTGGCAGGGCTTATGGACACATGGGGTGTGAAATGACTCTGACTTGCGTGGTGAACGGTTTATTCTCTTCTTGATTTCTTTCAGAGTCTATTTCTGTCAGTTCCGCTCAGGAGAAGGTCTGTTTGGGTGCTCCTGTCTGTAACACCTCTCAGCCTTGGTTCAGATCCCTCTAGAGCTAAGAGAGCAGAACAGGCTGGGCCTCAGGAGATAACACGTGCTCCTAGCCACAAAGGGCCCCGTGGGCCCCATGTCTTCCAGTCGCCTCTGGTGGGGCTGACCGGCTGGCTGTGTGTGGTGCTTTCTTACATAGTCTCCTTCAGAGGGACTGTTGAAAGGGAATCACTGAGTATTGCTGGAGGGCTTCTCTCCAGGTTCCACCAAGCTCCACAGTCCCACAATCCACGTATAAAAAAATCACTCAGACACTTATATCACTTATAAACTGTATGGCCGTGGCAGGCTTCTTGCTAACTGTTCTTTTATCTTAAATTAACCCATTTTTATAAATCTATACCTTGCCACGTCGCTTGTGGCTTACCGGCATCTTTACATGCTGCTTGTCCTGGCAGTGGCTGCAGTGTCTCTCCCTCCTTCTTCCTGTTTCCCCAATTCTCCTCTTTCCTTGTCCTGCCTATACTTCCTGTCTGGTCACTGGCCATCAGTGTTTTATTTATATAGAGCGATATCCACAGCAACTGAGTCAAGGTAAAGAAAAATAATATAGGTTGTACCCGGACGATGCTACACCTGGGAGGACACTCAAAAGAATAGGGCTTGGGAAATCAGCATGTAAGCAGAGCCTCCGTCGCCCAGGCTCTACATGGTCTAGACACTAAGACTCATGGGGACTCTTGAGGGTCACATCTCTATGTGTCAAGTGCTTACCGCTGTGCCAGGGGCAGAGCAAGCGCTCAGGGATGCCAGCCCTGTATGGGCAGGATCATTGTCCAAAAGCCACTGTGGGAATGTGGAGGATTGGCACTCCCGATGAGACTGAGTGACAGACGCTTAGGTGGCCAAGATGTCCCAGGAAGAAGGGACCAAGGTAAGTGAGAACTGACAAATGGAGAGACAGACCAACAGGGCTGTAGCTGGGGCGGGGGTGGGGTGGGAGCAGAAGGTGAGGTGAAGCACCTTGAGAGTTAGGAGTTGGGATTGTTCCCTTATCTAGCTGAGACCGGAAGAAGCTGGAGGCACTCAGAGAGATGGCAGGGATACTCGCTGAGAGGGTCTCTAGGGCACCCAGAGCATGCTGCTGTTTTCGTATTTGTATCTCCTGAGGTTAGGAATGGGGACACCAAGTGTATTTTTTTCTCCCATGTGTGTATGTGAATGGACACTCAAAATCGACGTCAAATGTCTGCCTCCGTCACTCTCTACCTTATCCCAACCCCCGGGAGTGGGGTCTCACTATTGTAGCACAGGCTGGCCTGGAACTCACAGAGATCCACCTGCCTCTGCCTCCTGAGAGCTGAGATTAAAGGTCCGCACCACCACACCTGGCTTCCACCTTATATCTTGAGATCTTCCACTGACCCTGGAACTCACCAGCTGAACTAAACTGGCCAGCCGGTGAGTTCTAGGAACATGGCTGTCCCTGCCCCTCCAGCACTGTGGTTAGAGTCATACACATCAGGCTTGTATGTGGGTCTAGGGCCCTGAACTTAAGCTAGAGCATGCCTTTAACCAACAGAGCCATTTCTGGGGCCCATATTTCTTCTAAAAAAAAAAAAATAGTTAGTGTAAAGAAGTGGGTTCGTTATGACATCTTCAGTCGTACTTATCATACTTAGTTCCTGTTCACTCCCACCGCCCTCCTCACCCCCACCCCCTTCCTTCCCCGGATGGTTCCCTCTTCTGCCTTTATGTTACATGTATTTCATTACCCTCTCTAGTTCCCTCTCCCTCCCTCCTTTCAGACACTTCCTCCCGCTTTGTGGTCCCCTTTCTACTCTCGTGTCTATATACATATGCATTTAAAAATCATTTCTACATATTCGTCTTCCTGAGTCTGGCTTAGTTCACTTAACATCATAATCTCCAGTCCCATCCATTTTCCGGCCAATGACAGTTCATTCTTCTTTTCAGCCAAATGAAGCTCCATTGTGTACGAGCACCACATTTCCTTCACGCAGCTGTCCATCGACTGGGATCTAGGCTGGAGCCGTTTCTTAGCTGTTGGGAATAGTGCCGCAATAGACACGGATGTGCACGTGTCTGTGCGGGGTGTTGACTTAGTGTCCATCAGACGTACACCCCAGAGTACTAGACTGGGTCATATGGAAGTTCTGTTTTCATATGAGGAAATGCCACCCTGATTTCCATAACAGCTGGACCAGTTTACACTCCTGCTGGCAGTGGATAAGGGGTCCTCTCTCCCCATCTTCTCCATCACGTCTTGTTATTTGTTATTTTTAATGATGGTCATAATGATGGGGGTGTGATGGAGTTTTGATCGGCATTTCCTGATGGCTAAGGATGTCAATCATTTTTCCACTTATCTATCACCCCCCCCCCACACACACACACACTTTGTCATTAACACTGTCTTTCATATCCTCTGCCCATGGCTCCATTGGGTAACTTTTAGGGTGTTGAGTTTTTTGAGCTCTTTCTACAGTCTGGATATTAACCCCTGTTGGAGTGTGCAACTATCTGCTCTTGTATTCTCTCTGTGTCTGCATTCACTTGCTGTTGCTTCCTTAATAAACAGCCAAAGAGGCATCTCCTCGCAGCTCTGAAGAAGGGACATCTTACTGGCTGAGATCCAGATGTTGTCAGGCACTTCCCCCTTGGGGTATAGGACACTCCCCCATCTCTCCCAACGTGTGACTAACACTGTTGTTGACTGTAGCTATGATCATCCAACCCCTCCTGCCCACTCACAGCCATCTACTCCCTCTTAGTAGGACCCTTGTGATCATATCTAGAACCTACAGAAAACCCACAATAGTCTCTACCTTGAGGTCCTTCTCTAACCCATTTCTTGAAGTGCCCCATGCCATTCAGCTGCTATTAAAACAGGGCTGCCTTTAATGGCTGTCAATCATCCTACTTCATTACCTCTTCCCAATCATCTCTCACTGGCTCCCTCATGCTTTTCATGCACAGTGATCCTAAGGTGTCATCTGTACCATGGGTGTCAGCCACCTCTGCATTCTAGTTTTCCAGAGAGAGGAATGATGGGCCAGTTCAGCACCACAGTGTCCGTGAGGTGTGGGGTACTGGCAGCATGGCATGGTGTCACCCTGGGTAGCTGGCATAGGAGAGGGCGGTAGGGCTCCAAACACATGGTTGGTGGTGGTGGTGGTAATTCTTCGAGACACAGCCTCCCAATGGAGCCCATGCTAGCCTTGCATTCATATCTGTCCTCTTGCCTCAGCCCCTAAGTGCTAGGATTCTAGGTACATGCTACCATGCTTGATCTACCTTGGGCGTCTTTGAAGATAGATGGCTGGGCCTGTGAGACAGAGTGGAGCTTGCAGAAGCTGACTCAGGCAGAAGCACGGGCACCTTGATAGACGACATAGGTGGTGCCACAAATCAGCAGGGGGAGGGTGACTTGTTTAGTGGCTGGCGTTGGGGAAACTAGTTCCCTAACTGGGAGAAAAAATAAAGCCAGGTCCCCAGCATACGCCATGTACCAAGGTGGACTCTGGATGGATTAAAGAGCTCAGTGTGAAAGGAGAAATACAAAACCCATAAAAGAAGGCCGGGGAGTATATCTTCATGACCTTGTAGTAGGAAAGGACTTGCTGGCACCCAAACAGCACAGGCCCCAGAAGAAAAATGGGCAAACATCTAAGGCAGTCAACTCCGTAGGAATGTGTGAGCAAAGTCAACAGCAAGTGACGTATGGGGAGACGGTTTCTACAGCAATTAAAACCAACAAGGGATTCGTGGTTGGAATACATGATGAATCCCTGGGAACCAACAGAGCAAAATTGGGGGAATCCATTAGAAAAACAGGCAAATGATATCTCTGGGGAGGGAAATCCCCATGACTTGTGGGCGGCTCTGGAGAATCTGAAACTAGTGGAAATCAGCGATATGCAAACGGCAGCTCTAATGGCCATCCCCAGTGATGAGGGAGCCAAGTCCTCCCTGGGTGGGTGTTATATAGCCTATAGGCCAAGAGAGCACTTGAGAGATGGGAGTCTGTTTGCAGTTGATCAGCAGGTCATGAAAATGTTGGCCCTCAGTTAAGCAAAATGCCCCCCATCCCCCCAAATTCCATCCCTGTCCTCCATAGGCCTGCAGTGGAAGACACTGCTCAATTATTATATTTCAAATTCATTGGATTTTTTTTTTTTTTGCAGAAATTGCTTCTCTTTCTTGTTAAAGAGGGACTAATGTAACATTCTCGATGTTGCCTCTTGGCCTGTGAAGGCTAAGGGATTTCCTGTGGCATTTTACAGAGATGGTTTTCCAGGCCTTGCACTAAAGAATATTCCAAATTAGTAAGGAGCCCCATGTTATTAGGGAAAGCACATAAAATTGCTGCTTTTGTAGGTCAGAAATGGTTGAATGTCAGCTCTTTCTTACGGTTTAACTTAATAGGTGTACCTACAGCAAAATAGATAAATATTTAAAGCCAAGTGTTGAGTCATAAAAGTAATAGGAAGGGATGAGATATTTTATTCCTCTAAGATAGAAAAAGAGAGGGAAATCATAAGTGATGGCATTTAGTGAGAATGCATGCATACTCAGAGCTGTATGTAGCAAGGTGCTGGAACAGGTGTTATGGAGAAGGGAGCAGGGACCATGGGAGAAAGGAAAACCCTCCAGTAATGACTTTTCCCAACATCTGACCTTGCGCCTGCTCCAGGCAACTCACAAGGGCCCACTCATGATTCCTCAGCACCTAGAGGAGAGAGGCACTACCACTGTACCCACTTCATAGATGGGATAACTAAGCTCAGAGTGCCTAAGTAACTTGCCCAAGGCCACTCCGCTTGTAAATGTCAGAGCTAGGATTTAAATGTGGGCTGGTGAGGAGCCACAGGGGAGGTGGCTTGCCTGTGAAAGTACTTGCCGTGTGAGAACGAGGACCGGAGATTAGACTCCCCAAACTCACGCAAATACCAGGCAGGCGCAGAAGCCCATCTGTAATTTGAGCCTTGGAAGGTGAAGATCGGGAATCCCCAGAAGAAGCTGGCTAGAGAGACTAGTAAGCTCTGGGTTTGATTGAGACACCCTAACTCAATGGACGAAGTGACTGGGAGTAAGGATGATTTCCCACATCAGCCTTGGGCCTCCACATGCACACACACACACACACACACGCACACACACACACAGAGAGAGAGAGAGAGAGAGAGAGAGAGAGAGAGAGAGAGAGAGAGAGAGAGAATACACTATTGTAGGGCAATAGGGGGTAAAGTTGTAAAGGCTAAAGGAGACCCAACATACCTGAAAAGGCAAGCTCCACTCTTGCCTGTATTCTAGGCCCCCGACTCCCACCCCCACTCCCATCTCTTTGGCAAGTTTCTTCCCCATCCCACATCTGCAGAATCCAGAGCCCTGGCCTCACCCTCCAACTGCCCCATGGGCACATTGTCCAGAGTCCAGATCTATGGATGCTGTCCCTGCCTTGAGCAATGGGAATGCCACTCACAGGCCAAGATTTGGACACTGAGGTATAACCACTAAGTCAGGACTTGAGATCAAGCAGATCCAGCTTCAAATCACGGCTCTGAGGTCGTCCTTCTGTGAGACCTCAATGAATGGCTTCTGCAAACAGAAATTGAAAGGCCCAGCTCAAACAGGGACATAGACAGGGCCTCGTGCCTGTGCCTGGAAGAACTCCGTGATTTACCATTCACAAAGCTCCCCAAGCACACCTTGAGAAGAAGCGAGTTTTCTATTGCGTATCTTCAAAGTAGGGTGCTTGGGACACAGTAGGGTTCTTGGGAGAGCAGGGAGGAGCCTGCACATCCTTGTCATTCTACCTGGCCCACATTCTTTGCCTGCATATGTCCCTCCCTCCTCAAGGACCTCTCTTCATATTCCCTTCTGCCAGGAAGCCTTCCCTGATCACCCAGCTTGTGTTTTTTTACTCAACTCATATGAACAAGCTAGAGTTCCCCATTCTATCTCCACCCATGTGGCAGCCACTTCTCACTGACTGTCTCCACCCACCCTGAGTCCAGGATAGTGCCATCCCTGTCATGGCCACCTCGTTGCTGTATTGTCTTCCTTCCAGTCATGTGGCCAGTGAAGCCCTGGGAACCCACAATCCTCTGGCTCTTGGGACATGAACCACCGAGACCCCCAAACATACTACTTCTGCATCCTGAGAGGAGGGCCTCACATGGGCTTGGCACCTGCCAGGGACCTTCACCCAGATTGTCCATTCTTGAACCAACAGTGTGAGGGGCCTGCCTTCCTCCTTCACTAATGATGCATGGAGGCATGGGGGCTGTGGCAACCTGGTGGTCCAGGCTGAGTGTGGTGCAGACAGCCGTTGGTACCCAGTCACCCGCTCCCACATCCGGGGTCTTCCTATATCATGCCCCCGCCGCCAGCTATCCCTAAGCCATGGTAACTATGAACACCTTAGTTTCCCTTATTTATGCAGAGAAACTGGAGACCACACAACCAACAGTCCTCCGAGGCATGGTGACTCAGAACAGCTAATTGGGTTCCACTGACATGTAGCTGCCTCTGGGTGGCTGAAATGAATGCTGACTTTCCCTGGCACTGAGGTGGGTGCCCTGGCCTGGCTAGACCATATACAGTGTGAGCCCTGTGGGCCGGACTCACCCTACTGCTCTCTCGGCCATAGCTAGGTCCGGAAGTCCCACACAGGATGTCATAAAAGGCCTTCCATGATGCTTCTTCTGCTTTCATTTAATTGTGTGCCTCTGTGTGTGTGCTCATGATGTCAGGGGCTGTGTGTTTTGTTCTCGCCTTCCACCTTTGTGTGGGTCCCGGGGATTGAACTTAGGCCATCAGGCTTATGGCGGCAAGCACCTTTACCCGCTGAGCCATTTCACGGGCCCTCCATCTTATTTGTACGGTGAGTACCAGAATGCCTCATTCCACAGATGAGAAGACTGAGGTCAGAAAGGTTTGTACTAGACCAAGATGTGATGACATCACAAAATCTAGGTCTCTAAGGGTCTTAAGCCTCTGTATCTGTCTAAGGGCCTCCTGCCTCGTTGGAATGCCAGGCGATCCTGCCTGTGCAGACCTTGCCTGCGTTATTCCCATTTTACAGACACGACCCAGAGAGCAAAAACACAATACAAAACAAAACCCCTCAAAATCAGCTGTTTGATGAAGTAGTAGACACTGAGCTGGCTTCCAGATGGTCTCAATTCTGCCCACTGGCTGTGAACCAGGGCAGTGGGAGGCTTACCAGGGGAGGAGATGAGGCTAGGGTTAGCACACGAAGAAAACGGGAGGCCTGGGCTGGGCTGAGTTCCAGTGTGAACCAGGTTGACTGTGCTGGGAAGGAAGGAGCCATGTAGGGAAGACCGGGCTTGCCCTGCCCACCCCATCCCTGTCTCTGAGACATGCAGAACTTCTTCCTCCCGGGTTGGGGACATTCGGTCGCTGAGGTCAGGTCTTTGTTTGAAGGACAGATAATTAATCCCACAAAGTAATCCCAGCACACTGGCAGATTTATGGAGATCGCCTCCGTCCCGGGAACACGGCCGGGTCATCTTTCATCTCCCGGCAAAACTAGTCACTTGCCGGAGCGCGGGCCCTGGACACCAGAGCTCATTTAGGGGCGCTCCCCTCGGCTGGGGAGATTGATCACAGGCTAGCGAGAGGCCTGGGTGGTGGAGGGAAAAGCAGGCTCTAGGCTTCTCCTCACTCCTGGCCCTTCTCCATCCCCTGCCAGCACTGCCAGCCTCACCCCCAGCCCTCCCAAGTCACAGGCAGGAAAACAGAGGCTGAGAGGCCCCGGGAGGAGCCTGCCTCCCAGTAGCTACTGCCTTCCCTCTCTACCTGGTCCACATGTGAAGATGCAGATCCCCGTGGGGGTGCCTAGAGCCCCAGGGTAGTGTCAGAGCTCCACCGAAGATGGCCAAGAGGAAGGCATTGCCAGGGCTGATGATAACTGGTTCCCCAAGCCCTAGGAAGAGGGGACTCAATGGCAGGGACTGGGATAGTTGTCTCAGGTTGTTCTCTGCAACACATAGACTTTTGGGCAGGTGTGTGGGGTGGGGTGGGGGTGGGTGGGGGTGTCTGTGTGTCTGTGTGTGTCTTTGTGTCTGTGTGTGTCTTTGTGTCTGTGTGTCTGTGGGGGGGCTGTGTGTGTGTGTGTGTGTGTGTCTGTGGGTATGTGTCAGTATGTCTGTGTCTTTGCATGTGTCTGTGTGTCTGTCTATCTCTGTCTTTGTGTTCTTGTGTGTCTCTGTCTCTGTGTGTGTCTATGTGTCTCTGTCTCTGTGTTCTTATGTGTCTCTGTCTCTGTGTATGTCTGTGTGTCTCTGTCTCTGTGTGTGTCTGTGTGTGTGTGTCTGTGTGTCTGTGGTATGTGTCTCTGTATGTCTATGTGTGTGTGTTTGTGTGTGTGTGTGTGTGTGTGTGTGTGTGTGTGTGTGTGTTTTGCTGGGGGTTGAATCCAGGGCAAATGCTAGACAAGTTACTCACTACTGAGTTATAGTCCCAGCCCTTGGGTTTTTTGAGGCAAGATATCACTGTGTAGCCTAGAACTGGTGATTCCTCTGCCTCAGACTCCTTGGCACTGGGATTACAGGCATGTATCCACCCCAGGCCCTATCTCCTTTGGATCGTCTGATGGTTTATAGGTAGTCATCAGGCATCACCATGCTCCAGCTGGAGACACAGCCATGAACAAGAAGGTAAGGCTGCTGCCCTCAAAGTCCAGAGAGGATGACCATAGTCAAGCAGACTAATAGTGAGATCATTTGAGACAGTGACAAGTGACCCACAGGGAAATAAAACAGGGCCAGGGTGGAGAATGGCTGATCTGGGGTGCCTAGCTGGGGCACTTGGGGTAGTCCTCTGTGAGACAGTGGCATTTGAATGACAGTGGGGTGGGGACAATGTGTGCAAAGGCTCTGGGACAGGGACAAACTGGACATATTTAGGGAACACATTAGAGTTTCACTGAGGCTAGAGGCCGGTCACTTAGGGTCCCGCAGTCAAGGAAGAGTTGAGATTTTTGTTTCATTCACATGGGGAAGATATGACAGTTGGGGGACCTTAAGTGATCCCCAAACACTGCTTAGTAGAATGAGCTGGAGCAGGATGGAGAAGAGTCAGGAATCAGCTGAGAGGCTCCAAGGGTGGCCAGAGGGGGTATGCCCATGTCTACCTGCTGTTCGTTCACCTGCCTCTGTGGCCTCTCTAGCTGATTCAGGGCCTCCCCTGCTTCTTCCTGCCCTGCATATCAAACACACACACATATGCACACACACACACACACACACACACACACATTCACAATGCACACATACACACACACATACACAATCACACAAGCACCACACACATGCACACATACACACATACACACACTCACACACATCACACACACACACACACACACACACACACACACACACACACACTGGCAGAGGAGGGCATTTGTGAAAACCTCACCAACCTAGTGTGTCCCAGTCACATGGGCCAAGCATGGCAAGTAAAGCTGCTTTCTTCCCGAGGCCCACACCCAAGCCCCGGCAATGGAAGCCATAAGTCATCTTCCATCTTCCCAGACTGAGCCGTTGCAGACGGCGTTGTCTAGGTGAGGGCCGGCAGAGCTGGGGCACATGCAGGCAGAAGTCTGTGATGGGGTTGGCGAGCCCAGCCGCCTCACCTTCCAGCCTGGGCTGGGGTCATGTGGGACTTGGCTCTGCCAAAGCTTCCTCTACAAGCCAGGGGCAAACTTGGCCTTTTTTTGTGGACACTGTAGGTCTAGAGTAGTGGTTTTCAACTTGTGGGTAGCAACCCCTTTCGTCTCTTATCAAATATTCTGTATATCATATATGTACGTTACAGTTCATAACAGAAGCAAGATTAAAGTTATGAAGTGGCAATGGAATAATGTTATGCTTGGGGGTCACCACGACTTGAGAAACTATATTAAAGAGTCGCAGCATTAGAAAGGTTGAGAACCGCTGGCCTAGAGCTTACAGAATCACCCCAAAGATGCCACGGCAGTATCCTTTGATCCCGTTCCACTCCAAGGGGTGTCTGTTCACAGAGCTTAGAGCGGGGCGCTCTTGGACCCCCAATGCTGAGGAGTTCCCAGAGAACTGCCCTCCTGCCAAGAGGTCAGGCCCTTAAAGGTAGCCCCCTCCAAGAGAAGGAAGCAACTGGAGGCCCTGGAGCTGGGAAGGGTCCCAAACTCTGCTCCATGTCCCTCTCTATCAGAAGGTCCTGGGAAGACGCTCTCCTTTCAGCCACTGAGGTTCAGCCCTGCCAGCAACAGAAGGATGGCCCTGAACATCCCAGTTCCCGCTTGCTCAGCAGAAGTTGTCTGCTGCCAGGGATGGGAGCATCTTGGGACGCTGTCCCTCCCCGTCTAGCTGGACTCATTCATCACGAATTCCCCAAATGTCTCTCTGGCCTGGGGCACTGAGCCAGGGTCTGGGGACATCATGTGACATCCAGGGCCACGGCTCCCGAGGCAGGACAAGGGTGATTTGGAACAGGGCTCTTAAGACAGAGTATCCAGCTGCCTGTTCACCCCATCTAGCCCCAGCCAAGGACCCCTGGCCCTCTCTCATCACAGAAGCAGGCCGAGTTCAGAGGGGAACATTGGCTATTAAATATCCCCAGACACCATCGTACGCACTGCTGGTGATGTGTGGACAGTGCCACACAGGCTTCAGCTCCTCTTTGCTCTTTTGTTCCTTAAGCAGTGAAACGTGGTAGGGGTTAAAGGTCAGCCTTGTTCATGTCCATGTCCTCAGAGGCCTCTGGGGACTGAGCAGGGAGCCCATAATGATTACATAGCTCCAAAGATAAACCCCCAACTTGAACATGGACCATGTCTCAGCATCCAAGGAGGAGTCACCCACACGGAATGGTGGAATTCTGGTCTGTCGGCTTGCATTTTGAGTCTTCATCTATACTATTCAAAGGCGAGGGCTTGCTTGGCATGCGTGGAACCCCAGCTTTTGATCTCTGGCACTATATAAAACAGGTGTGGTGGTGCGTGCCCGTGATCCCAGCATGTGAGAGGCAGAGGCAGGAGGATCAGAAGTTCAAAGTCATCCTTGAGTACAAATGGAATTCCGTACCAGCATGGACTACGTGAGACCCTGTCTCAGAGATGTCATAGTAAAGATGAGCTGCAATTTGGTCTGATCACACTAGTAAACATTGATGGCAATGAGATAATTTTAAAATAAGCAAAACCAGCAAATATCCATGCTGGTTGAATCAAGCAGTGGTCTAACTGGGCTTCACTCTTCTGGTCTCTATGTTTCCCTATTTTTGTAAGTTTCTATTGGAAACTGTTGGAAAACATTAGCCTCTGTGTGTGTAGTCCCCAATGTTTCCAGGGGACTCACCCCTGGCCTGGAATCCACACACATGACCTGTGGCCTCTGCATCAAGCTGGAGCTGTACTGAAATCCACTCATGTATGCCCAGATCTGCCTCTGCCTTGCTGTGCAGCTGTGGCCCCGTCTCTGATCCAAGAAAACTCTGAAACTGATGAGCTCTAGGTTCCCGTCTGCTTCTGCCTCTTACGCTTGGCACACCCGACGGGTGGTCAGGGGCCCTTCTAGAGTGGAATTGTGGGAGTGGCATCTTCAATCCTCTCGGCAATCTTCCCAGACCAGCAGCTTAGACTTTGCAAAAAGGGGTTTTGGCCTGTTCGGTTGGAAAGACAGTGGATCCTAACAGCCTTGTCACAGTACCTGGCAGGTACTCACGGCTCTGCCAGGTCCTGCAGTAACAACAGCCGTACAGCATCCCCTAAAGCTGACCCTAGGACCTTTGCACGGAGGGCTTCACTCAGGCTTCCTGGCATCAGCATTGTGGGAAATGCCTGGCCTTTCTGCTTTCAGACGGGGGCTTCTCCTCAACGGATACATCGTCCATCTTTTTCTTGTATGTCTGATGATTCTGACTCACGGTCCAAAGAAGCCAAGACCTTGTGGTGTCTCCCTGGTGCTGCATGGGTCTGAACTTTACTCGATGTCTTGTTTTGCCCTCTGTCCTTCTGGACCGGAAGTATCACTTTGATGTTATGCTCTGGGTCACTGACCAGACACGAAACTCGCATCAGCAAAGAAGCCAGGCCTAATCTGTGTCCTCCCTGGTGCAGATTCTCCGTGTTTCTAAGATGCATCTCCAGGTGGGGTAGGAGAAGGCCTACCCCCTTTGCAGCAGCAAAGGCTGTGGGTTCAAATCTCAGCTCCCCCAGCAAACCATATAACATAGGCAAGTTCCTTCAGTGGTGATTAAATAACACGGTATATCATTTCCTTTCTTATCCTGAAGAAGTTAAAATAATGGTGACTATTTAGTAAGCATTTTCTCCATGCTGGATGCTGTGCTGCACTAGTCAGCTGTATTACCTACTCTGATCCCCTCGTCAGCCCCCAGAGACGAGGATCAGCCTTCCCTTTCCACAGTCGAGGAACCTAGGGTCCATACAGGGTAGGTCACTGACCCACAATCACACAGCTCAGAAAGGGTGATGTTGAGATTTGAATCAGGCTGGCTATGTGAAAGCCTGAGGGAGGGGGCATGAGAGAAACTCTGAATCCATTGAATGAACCCTGCCATCAAAAAGCCCCACTTACAATAGGGGAGGACCATAAAGCCCAGAGAAGGCAAGTGTCTTACCTGGAGTCTCCAGCTGTCCTATGTGCCCCCAGGCAGACCTCTGTCCTCCCTTCAGGCCTCAAGCGTGGCTCAGACTGAGGGGACTCTGCCGTCCCTCGGAGACTCTCAAGGTCAGCTGGTGGCCAGCCCCGCCAGCTGGTGGCCGGCATCTATGAAGATAACTGTTTCTGGGGCTAGCTCCATGAACCTCGTCTGACCACATCTATTTCTGGGCCGCAGGGCCCTGACGGAGCACAATTTGATTCATAAATTACCCAGCTCAAGGTGGGTGGATGGATTCTCCTTCTGCAGATTTGAAAGTCATTCACTCTAGAACTTGCAGCCTCGGAGGGGTGGGGGAAGGGGGGACTGTGTGGCCAGTGGGGGCTTGGCACACTTTGCCTTGGGGAAGAGAATGGGAAGGACAGGGGTGGTGGTCTAGGTAAAGCAGGGGGCCATTTCTCTGTGCCTGCTCTGACCGCTCGCTAGCCACTTGGGTGGTAAGTGTGGTACCAGCTCTAATGGGCAAGTTAGGAAACTGAGACTCCAAGGGGGCACCGCTTACCCAGTAAATACCACATGGCTAAGGCGGTAAGGCGCTGAGGTCCACATTCCACATCCCCACGTGCCAGAGCTGCCTGGGTGTGGTCGTGACAGTGGCAGCCAATACACTACATGACGGGCTCTGGAAATGAGACAGGAAGAAGAGGTGAGTGGTGCAGACCACCTCATCCCGTAAGCCTCGGTGGCCCCCTCTAACTGGACTGCAGCCCCCCACCCCAGTCCTCCCCACCGCACCACAACCTGTCCGATTCCTCCTGCCCAAGGCTCCGGCCTGCCCATCTTTGACTGGCACACATCAGATGTGGTTCAGCACCCTACCGTTTGTGAAGTATCTTAGATCCCTTGTCATCGAACCACCCACCGGCCCTGTGAATAGGGCTTGCATCCACCCTCAAAGAGGAAACCAAGGCCCTGAGAGATCCACAGTCTGGAAGACCTGAATGCAGGCCCCAAGCTCACTCATACCCAGTCCCTTGTAAGTACTTCGGTCTTGTTAATACTTGTACCTGTCTGTCCTTCTGGGGGGCAGAGGGGATCTCCTGCACCACATGACAGGTGTTCTGAAAAAGACCCCCATCCTTCTCTGCCCGGTGCCTGTGCCCAGATACATTGTAGCACCCACACTCCCTCAGAAGTTCAGTCCTCAGGGCCATTGCCATGGCTTTCCCACATCCCCGTTGCAGGCTCAGAGAGGTACCAAAGGACTAGGGACAGACTTCTGGGGTTGACAGACAGCATGGTCTCCCTCTGAAGCTTTTGTCTCCTTGGGTTTCTGCTCGTGATCCTCTTTGCTTTCTTAGGTATCATCCCTCCTCCCATCCTTCCTCCCACCCCTCCTCCTACTCCTCCTCCCACCCCTCCTTGCCTTCTCGGGCCCGGGCAAGGCCTTTCAGATCATCAAAAGCGAGTGCTGCTTATGCTGGACTCGAGATGGCTTTATCTGAGCAGTAAATCTCCCTAAGGCCAGACCTGTCCTGAGCACCAAGCGGCGGGAGAGTTATGAGGGCCTGAGGCAGACAAGCGCACAGACGCACAGCCTCTGGGGGACGACTCCCACTATGGCCCCAGATGGGACCCCAGCTGGGGGGGGGGACTCAGAGGGCAAGGAGGCATGCCGAGGACCCTCAGCCCCCACTTTTCTCCCGCCCCCCCACCCCGACTCCTCTCCGTGATTGGCAGGGACTGTCCTACACAGCACAAGCGTCACCCTGACAGCCAGGAGAACCACTTAAAATCTGAGACACCGGGTTCTAAGCCCACTGCGTCCCTCTGTCCCCCTGTGTCTTCAAGGTGCCATTTCACTTCAATGAACCTCAGTTTCTTCATCCAATAGACAGGGTGGCTGCACGGGCCTTGATGAGGGGGAGGTTGAGCAACCTAGTAGGACAGAACACAGCGTGTGGCCTGGAGGCTGGCTCCGCCACATGCTCACAGTGTGACTTCAGGAAGTCATGTGATCTCTCTACGCCATGTCGGTGACAGTCATGATGGGGATGTTGATGACAGGGACTGTGAGGATGGTGACCGGCCGCCCTCGGGAGTGTCCATAAAATGTGTCTGGCAAAGATGGGTAAAGCGCTCAGAACCTTGTCGAGCCCATGGGGGTTGGCACCCCAGTGGCACCTTCTGTCCCTCAACTAGTGTCCCTCCATCACTGTCCCCAGCGCCTGTCCCCATCCCTAGTGGGTCTTCCTACTTCCGTCTGGACCTCCCCCCCCCCAGGAAGACACTCCTTGCTACCCATTGCCATCAGACAGCGCCAAACCACATACCTGGCATCCAAGGCTGCTGCCTGCCGGCGGCAGATTCCCTTCCTCCCCTCCTCCCAACCCCCCCCCTGCTCCCACGTAGCTCCTTCCACTCACTTGTCCCCAACTGTCCCCAATCTCCTGCTGCAGGAACTTCCTGTCCCCCCAAGTCCAACGGGGGTGGGGTGGGGGGCCCCGCTGACCTAAGTCTTACTTCCTCGCCATCATCTGGGAGTCACATGAAGGCAAAGGGGCCTCACCGCGTCCCCTTCACTGAGGGATGGTGTAGGGGCCAAGGCGTGACTGTCCCTGCCCTCAGCATCAAATTCAGGAATTGTGTCTGTGCTGTGACGAGGAGAATTCAGCTTGCAGAGTCACCTTCCCTGGACACCAGCATGGGTGCTGGAGGTACACGTCATCAAACAGCGAGGACTTACTTTTCATCTGAGGTACAATACATACTATGTATGATGTAAAAACGTGCCAATCCAAGGTATGAAATTCAGCGCCCTAGTTGCATTCAAGATGTGTGCCAGTATCTCTTCCTAATGACAGAACTTCGGGATTACTTCTAAAGGGACTCAAAACGACTCTCTTTTTAAGGCAAATGTCATTCAGATAAATTGAGAGAAAGTTAGGGTCACTCTAAAGCAGGGACATTCTACCCCCGGGGGCATTTGGTAGTGTTTTGGTGACTTTGTCTCATGTGAGGAAGGTGTTATCCGTGGGGATAGAGCACGGGAAAATCCCCCACAGCAGCTCAGCAGTGCTGAAGCCCTGACCACCCCCAGCGATCAGAGATGAGGGATGATATTAACACCCTGTTGGGGGTTGCTCCTTTTTCTGCCTGTGTATTTTTTTTTAAACAAAAGTGTTTCACAGAACCATGATGGCATGCCTCCCTTTTTCAGATGTTTTAAACCCCTGTTTTCGAGGTAGACGTGTTTCTTCAGCAGCTTTCAGCGCCTAGCTGAGTTTTGTGTCTTCTTCAACAGTCCCCTCTCCCTGGACACCTACGTTGGCTCTCGCTTTCCTTATGAAATAGTGGTGGCTGCATTTGTGAAATCCATGACCCTTCCTCTCGAAGCTCTTCCGGTTGCAGAGAGGGAGAGATTCTGAGTTAAGCCACAGTGCCTGGTGATGTCACAGGGGTCCCCCCCACTCAAGTGTCCTCAGAGGAGACAGGGCTGTGTCTCTAAGACCCCTGGTTCACAGGGAGCCAGACACAGTGTGGGTGAGGCAGCTTAGCAGACCCTCGGAAATCTTAACACATGAGGCTGGGCTCCCCCGTCTACCCAGGCTGATGTCTCCTGCATCGGTAGATACTGGTAGCCAATGAATGAGGGTCGAGTATGGCGTCTCATCAGTGAGGCGATCGTTGTTCGTTTATGAGAGCTTGTGAAGGCCATCCTGGATGAGGAAAGGCAACCAGCAGGTGTACCTCACACCTACCCTCCCCTTGAGTAGATAGTGGTAACTCTAATTATCCCAAGCAGACACCATGTCATGGGGACAGCAGGAGGGCATGGGGGTTCTAACAAGAACTTTTAATTAATTGATCTCCCCCAATCCCGCCCAGGCCCTGGGCATCTTCATGATGGGTGACACAGTGAGTGGCCCCAATATTGTGTATGCTTCAGCCTTTTGTGATCATTCATTCATTCATTCATTCATTTATGTATCCCACAGCATTTCTTGAGCCAGGTGTGGTATAAGAGAGAGAGAGAAAAAGGGAGAGGGAGAGGGAGAGAGAGAGAGAGAGAGAGAGAGAGAGAGAGAGAGAGAGAGAGAGAGAGAGAGAAGGATTGCAAGTTCAGAGTCAGGCTGGGCTACACACACAAAAAAAAGCAAGCATTTATTGATTACCTACTGTATGTCGGCTGAGCATTTAACTAGTCCCTGCCCTTCAGTGGTTACCTTCCTGTGAGATAAACCGTGAGAAGAAACCCACAAAGAGAAGAAAAGAGAAGGAGAAAAGGAGATCAATAAAGAAGCATTCGGAAGCAATAAGAAGACGACAGAATAGCGATGGCCTTGGGAAGGGGTGATGGGGACTTACGCCATGAAGTGACATTTGAGCTGGGACATAAATACACATCAGCCAATATCCCCCTCCTCGCGGCGAGACCTGCTGAGATCAGGTGGCTTCGAGGAGGGCTCTGGGGATGGGGAGTCTCCCCCTCCCACCCACCTTTAGGAGGGGCGACAAGATATGACCTGGTCCCCTCCCAGGCTGACAGCAGGGATAGCCCACACCGCTGGTTGCCATATGTTAGTCTCGGAAGTGTTGAATACCACCCGGCCCGTGTGTCACCTAGGACTTCAGCCCCTTTTGTCAGCAGGCAGATGAATAGCAATTTTTAATTCATAAGCTATCTTGCCCAGAGCCCGTGTCTCGGAAGGACCTGCAGTTTTCATTATACAGTGATAAAATTCTATAGCAGCCGGATTGATAGGGCTCCAGTGGGCAGCAATGGGTCTCCAGGCCAGGGCTGCCTGGGCCCCGGGGGCTCAGGGGCGATGGCCACTCACATGGCTGCTTGGTGGCTGTACCTGACAGGACAGAGCATGGCAGAGAGCCTTGGGAGATACCCCAAACCCTTTGAACTCATGAGTAGCAGCCCTGCCTTTGGCCCCTTGGTCCATTTTTTGTCTTGTAGGTGGGTGCTCAGCGATTGGACTCTACCTGAGTTTCCCTGTACCAATCCCAAGGCACAGACAGGGACTGAGAGGGAGAAGACCATACAGTTGCGGGGCACGGAGGGGGGGGGGAGGGTCACTAATGCTGAACTGGGATAGAGAGAGGTAGAAGGG